>NC_135233.1:25151250-25774000 GCF_051348905.1 Ranitomeya variabilis
CTTTTCAATTTGACTCCCGGGTAGAAGCACAAGATCGGCAAGATGGCAGTTCTGAATGAGATCTGGGATGGAAAGGTGAAACGAAGAATAGCAATGGTGGATCACTGTGATGGGCAGCAACTTACTGCCACTTATAGTCTGAAATTATAAGTCGGTGTTATGTCCCATGATGCAGGAATCATACAGACAGTATTGCACTATCATTGTGCTGTTTTATTGTGCTGCTTCGTTGCTCTGCAAAAAATGTTGGCTCTCTTTAGAAGTTTCTTTGTCTCTGATGTCAGCAACCCCTCCCGTCTCTCTCATTTACTGTTTATCAGCCATCTTAGAAGCTCGTGTGTATGCAGTCCTGTTTATGAAAAGTCTTTTTTATCTGCTGTATGTCTGTGGTCTCCAGAACGTCTCCTGGCTGCCTGTGGCTTCCATTACCTCTGCTACCTGTCTGCACTCTTCCTGGACCTCTGCTATGTGTCCGCCTGCAGCTTCTAGAACTGTAAGTGTGTTAAAATCACATTGCATAAGGATGTCATACGGATTCTAGGACAGAAAAATCGAATTGTACTCGCATGACACACGTCTGACGTTTCAGGAACAACATTGGACTAGTTTTATTGATGCTGATGACGAGTATGAGCCCTAAAACTGTTCCTCTTAATTGCACACAGGTATGTGGACTTATTCCTCCCCAAATTAAAAATCTCCGACACGATCAACCTTAAAGAAAAGTTAAGCTCTACAAAACTTTCCTTCAATAAAATATATTTCACCAGTGTTCTCTGTTATTTTATACTGATGCAATATTTAGACACTGGACACTCAACTGCAGTGGCGAAACTAGAGTCCGATGGGCCCCAAAGCAAAATGTGGACCTGGGCCCCCACCTGCATGTTGGTCAGATGAATGGGCTGTTGTAGAGGTCTAGGTCCTATAAAGACATGCATGTTCGTCCGCCATGTAATAATGTCTGCCGTTCTAGCTCCTTCTTGTAATAACCTACCCCCATCCTGAACTTCTTCCAACAATAATGCCCCATCCTGGGCCCCTTACTAATATATCCCCCACCCTGTATAATGTCCTCATTCTGGTATAATGTCCCCCATTCTGGTATAATGTCCTCATTCTGGTATAATGTCCCCCATTCTGGTGTAATGTCCTCATTATTGTATAATGTCTCCCACTCTGGTATAATGTCCCCCATCCTGGTATAATGTCCCCCATCCTGGTATAATGTCCCCCATCCTGGTATAATGTCCCCCATCCTGGTATAATGTCTCCCATTCTGGTATAATGTCCTCATTATTGTATAATGTCTCCCACTCTGGTGTAATATCCCCCATCCTGGTATAATGTCCCCCACTCTGGTGTAATCTCCCCCATTCTGGTATAATGTCCTCATTATTGTATAATGTCTCCCACTCTGGTATAATGTCTCCCACTCTGGTATAATGTCCCCCACTCTGGTGTAATCTCCCCCATTCTGGTATAATGTCCCCCATTCTGGTATAATGTCCCTCATTCTGATATAATGTCCCCCATCCTGGTATAATGTCCCCCATCCTGGCATAATGTCCCCCATCCTGGTATAATGTCCCCCATCCTGGTAGAATGTCCCTCATCCTGGTATAATGTCCCCCATTATTGTATTTCTTGCTTTTTAGCTTTCTCCTTTTTATGTTGTGATTTTTTTTATATCTGTATAATATAAGTATAATAAAGTATAATTATTATTAAATACTAGTACCGGTATTTATTTTTTTAAGGACTACAACAATTAAGAGTAACCCAAATGTGTATCTGTTTTTTTATGATTTATGTCCTTTAATTTTATTTTAGTTATTTTTTTTTCTTTTGTAATTTTCGTATTTTTACAATTTATCTTTCACCTCAGTTAAACTTGAAAAGAAAGAAAGATTTCAGATATTATTTCTCGACTGCCCCAACAGATTCAGTTAGTCCCAGAACTGTCTCTTTAAAACCACCCAGTCCTACAATTGCAGGGCCGCGGCTAATGGTAAGTTGACAGATCAAAGCCCTCCCTTTTGCTGATGCTGTGATTGCTATTGATTGTAGCTTCTCAAATATTTATTGCCAGGATGAAAGATTTTTCCAATGCTGGACGTTACCCTTGTGGGTGCGTCAACAACAATGAGTGCTAAAGGATTGTTGTCCACTACTAGATAACCCCTGCTTAATTACAATTTCAGGACCCCGATTAAAATAAAATCAGTGTATATTCACCTCCTGCAATGACGTCCTTCCAACTATTTCATGACATTGAGTCAAGTGCCAGCTGCAGTTGATAAGCGTCTGCTCGTCAGCAGCTCTTTATTCCACCACGGCGGACGTCCGCTGGACTGCCAAGGGCCCACCAGTAACACTGGCTCTGGAGTTTCATTGGTTCAGCTACATGCAAATATTACATTATCCTCATTCACAATTTACCTTTCTTCTATATAATAAACTGGGTATTAGGATACATGAATGATTAGTTGTTGTTTGTCGTGGAGGCCTACCCGGGAATTCACCGGTCCTCCTGTGTTCCAGTCCAAGCCTGGCGGCAGCTGACACACGACAGCTCATTGGCTGCGAGTTGGCATGTGACACAACAATGTCACCACATTGCAGGAACGGCGCCACTATAGGAGATGAATATACTCTGGTTTTAATTAATTCTGGGTTCTAAATTAAGCTGGGGTTGTCTAGTAGAGAACCACCTACTTAGGTTCCAACTATCAGCTATGTTACAAGTAGAAGTGGGGAGTGGCTGGTAATAATAAAAAAGTGAAATTAATAGAAATTACAGTATATAATAAAACACATAATATAATACAAAAATAAAATATTATTTTTGAGGGAGATACCAATTATCTTAACAAAATGACAATAAAACTTGTGCATCACATACTGTAGATAGACTGTATGAATAATTGCGTTACATTTCACTACCTGAACAGTTCTCTCAAACTAAAAAAAAATAATAAAAAAATAATCTAAGAAAAACAGATAAGAGGGGAGATAAGAGAATGCAGAAAAACAAAAAAAAAACAATAATGTAAGAAAATATCTGATGAGAAAAGTAGTTTAAAGCGGTGACAAGAGATGAAGCAATCTCCGGGTGCCGGCAGAAAAATTCAATAAGTTGCTCTTTACAAGACAAGATAAACGAGGACATAATAACACATAAGAGCACTGCAGCAAAAAGAAAGTTCTGAAGAAGGAAAAGTTCCCAAAACTGAGACACAAACTCCTGGTGCTATTATCTACTGCGAAGATCTTTACACTACAACTCCCAACATATCCCGCGGCAAAGGCTTCTCACGTTGTCGTGTAGGAACACTGGACCCACAACCCGCACACCCACCGCCGGCACTGAATGTCGGGGCTGACACTGGACTCACAACAAGTGCACCCACCGCCGGCATTGAATGTCAGGGCTGACACTGGACTCACAACCAGCACACCCACCGCCTGCACTGAATGTCAGGGCTGACACTGGACCTACAACCCGCGCACCCACCGCCGGCACTGAATGTCGGGGCTGACACTGGACCCACAACCCGCACACCCACCGCCGGCACTGAATGTCAGGGCTGACACTGGACCTACAACCCGCGCACCCACCGCCGGCACTGAATGTCGGGGCTGACACTGAACCCACAACCCGCACACCCACCGCCTGCACTGAATCTCAGGGCTGACACTGGACCCACAACCCGCGCACCCACCGCCGGCACTGAATGTTGGGGCTGACACTGGACCCACAACCCGTACACCCACCGCCGGCACTGAATGTCGGGGCTGACACTGGACACACAACCAGCGCACCCACCGCTGGCACTGAATATTGGGGCTGACACTGGACCCACCACCCGAGCACCCACTGCCGGTACTGGATGTTGGGGCTGACACTGGACCCACAACCCACGCACCCACCGCCGGCACTGAATGTCGGGGCTGACACTGGACCCACAACCCGCGCACCCACCACCGGCACTGAATGTCGGGGCTGACACTGGACCCACAACCACGCACCCACCGCCGGCACTGAATGTTGGGGCTGACACTGGACTCGACTCAGAACCCACGCACCCACCGCCAGCACTGAATGTCGGGGCTGACACTGGACCCACAACCTGCACACCCACCGCCGGCAGTGAATGTCGGGCTGACACTGGACTCACAACCCGCGCAACCACCGCCGGCACAGAATGTCGGGGCTGACACTGGACCCACAACCCGCGCACCCACCGCCGGCAATGAATGTCGGGGCTGACACTGGACCAACAACCCACGCACCCACCGCCGGCACTGAATGTCGGAGCTGACACTGGACTCACAACCCGCGCACCCACTGCCGGCATTGACTGTCAGGGCTGACACTGGACTCATAACCCGCGCACCCACCGCCGGCACTGAATGTCGGAGCTGACACTGGACTCACAACCCGCGCACCCACTGCCGGCATTGACTGTCAGGGCTGACACTGGACTCATAACCCGCGCACCCACCGCCGGCACTGAATGTCGGGGCTGACACTGGACCCACAACCACGCACCCACCGCCGGCACTGAATGTTGGGGCTGACACTGGACTCGACTCAGAACCCACGCACCCACCGCCAGCACTGAATGTCGGGGCTGACACTGGACCCACAACCTGCACACCCACCGCCGGCAGTGAATGTCGGGCTGACACTGGACTCACAACCCGCGCCATCACCGCCGGCACAGAATGTCGGGGCTGACACTGGACCCATAACCCGCGCACCCACCGCCGGCAATGAATGTCGGGGCTGACACTGGACCAACAACCCACGCACCCACCGCCGGCACTGAATGTCGGAGCTGACACTGGACTCACAACCCGCGCACCCACTGCCGGCATTGAATGTCAGAGCTGACACTGGACTCATAACCCGCGCACCCACCGCCGGCACTGAATGTCGGGGCTGACACTGGACCCACAACCACGCACCCACCGCCGGCACTGAATGTTGGGGCTGACACTGGACTCGACTCAGAACCCACGCACCCACCGCCAGCACTGAATGTCGGGGCTGACACTGGACCCACAACCCGCGCACCCACCGCCGGCACTGAATGTCGGGGCTGACACTGGACCCACAATCCGTGCACCCACCGCCAGCACTGAAAGTCGGGGCTGACACTGGACCAACAACCCACGCACCCACCGCTGGCACTGAATATCGGAGCTGACACTGGACCCACAATCCGCGCACCCACCGTCAGCACTGAATGTCGGGGCTGACACTGGACCAACAACCCACGCACCCACCGCCAGCATTGAATGTCGGGGCTGACACTGGACTCATAACCCGCGCCCCCACCGCCGGCACTGACACTGGACCCAAAACCAGCGCAGCCATCGCCGGCATTTAATGTCGGGGCTGACACTGGACTCATAACCCGCGCACCCACCACCGGCACTGAATGTCTGGGCTGACACTGGACTCACAACCCACGCACCCACCGCCGGCACTGAATGTCGGGGCTGACACTGGACTCGACTCAGAACCCACGCACCCACCGCCAGCACTGAATGTCGGGGCTGACACTGGACCCACAACCTGCACACCCACCACCGGCACTGAATGTTGGGCTGACACTGGACTCACAACCCGCGCACCCACCGCCGGCACTGAACGTCGGGGCTGACACTGGACCCACAACCCGCGCACCCACCACCAGCACTGAATGTCAGGGCTGACACTGGACCAACAACCCACGCACCCACAGACGGCATTGAATGTCGGGGCTGACACTAGACCCACAACCCACGCACCCACCGCCGGCACTGAATGTCGGGGCTGACACTGGACTCACAACCCACGCACCCACCGCCGGCACTGAATGTCGGGGCTGACACTGGACTCACAACCCACGCACCTACAACCGGCACTGAATGTCGGGGTTGACACTGGACCCAAAACCGGCGCTCCGACCGCTGGCACTGAATGTCGGGGCTGACACTGAACCCACAACCCGCGCACCCACCACCGGCACTGAATGTCGGGCTGACACTGGACTCACAACCCGTGCACCCACCGCCGGCACTGAATGTCGGGGCTGACACTGGACTCACAACCCGTGCACCCACCACCGCCACTGAATGTCGGGCTGACACTTGACTCACAACCCGTGCACCCACCGCCGGCACTGAATGTCGGGCTGACACTGGACTCACAACCCGTGCACCCACCACCGGCACTGAATGTCGGGCTGACACTGGACTCACAACCCGTGCACCCACCACCTGCACTGAATATCGGGGCTGACACTGGACTCATAACCCGTGCACCCACCACCGCCGGCAATGAATGTCGGGCTGACACTGGACTCACAACCCGTGCACCCACCACCTGCACTGACTGTCGGGGCTGACACTGGACTCATAACCCGTGCACCCACCACCACCGGCAATGAATGTCGGGCTGACACTGGACTCACAACCCGTGCACCCACCGCCGGCACTGAATGTCGGGGCTGACACTAGACTCACAACCCAAGCACCCACCGTCGGCACTGAATGTCGGGGCTGACACTGGACTCACAACCCGCGCACCCACCGCCGGCACTGAATGTCGGGGCTGACAATGGACTCACAACCCAAGCACCCACCGTCGGCACTGAATGTCGGGGCTGACAATGGACTCACAACCCAAGCACCCACCGCCGGCACTGAATGTCGGGGCTGACAATGGACTCACAACCCGTGCACCCACCGCCGGCACTGAATGTCGGGGCTGTTGGTGCAGCTTGTGTTGTATGAAGTCACACCCGCTTATATAGGGGCCACGAATCATCACATGATGTAACCGGTCCACATGGCGTCCACCATCACATCCAGCAGCCAATCACAATCCGCCTCTTGCTTGCGTTTGCCCTCCTCTTTAACCCCCGCACTGCTTGGTGGCGTCAGGTGATCTCAGTACATGACACCATGTAGTTCTGCATTTACTGGGGTCATTTCTGCTGTGACTTCCTGGGGCTTCTCATAATCCTCTCCTGGACATTTGCACCAGACCGTGCATCCTAAAACTTTGTCACTATGATTTATGGCATCGGCCATGTCGCTTCCACACATAACTGATGCACGGAATATTACTGGAGAACAGTTGTGTGTGTCTATAACTGATCCAAGGTGCACATCACCTACACTATCATATACGCCATGTTGTGCAGTCACACACATCACGACTGCCCCCAGCAGAAAAAACACAGGCCACAGTCATTTCTTACACAACTGAGGTATAATGTAAGCTGAGCCGTGATTAGTTGCTATGGTAAAATGAAAGCCAAGCTCTGGTTATATGGTAAAATGAAAGCCAAGCTCTGCTTGCTATGGTAAAATGAAAGCCAAGCTCTGGTTGCTATGGTAGAATGAAAGCCAAGCTCTGGTTGCTATGGTAGAATGAAAGACAAGGTCTGGTTGCTATGGTAAAATGAAAGCCAAGCTCTGGTTGCTATGGTAGAATGAAAGCCAAGCTCTAGGCGCTATGGTAGAATGAAAGACAAGCTCTGGTTGCTATGGTAGAATTAAAGCCAAGCTCTGGTTGCTATGGTAGAATTAAAGCCAAGCTCTGGTTGCTATGGTAGAATGAAAGACAAGCTCTGGTTGCTATGGTAGAATTAAAGCCAAGCTCTGGTTGCTATGGTAGAATGAAAGACAAGCTCTGGTTGCTATGGTAGAATGAAAGCCAAGGTCTGGTTACTATGGTAAAATGAAAGCCAAGCTCTGGTTGCTATGGTAGAATTAAAGCCAAGCTCTGGTTGCTATGGTAGAATGAAAGACAAGCTCTGGTTGCTATGGTAGAATGAAAACTGAGTTCTCATCGGTTGCTATAATAAAATGAAAGACATTTCTGATGAATGAGAACCCAAAAGTGTCACCCTGTACAGACCACACAAGATTCAGGGGGTCGGTACTGGTTGCCCGCCCTGTAGTTACACTGATTTAACCCTTTCCTTTCAGCCCTTTCTGACCTTGAGGGGCTCCGCGGCTGCCGCGCTCTCGCCAGGGGCCGATCCCACTGTATAAAATCTGGATCCGTCTGGAGAGCAGTTTCCAATTACCAATATTTAATTACAGTGAAGAAAACGCTCATTTGCTTGTGGCCGTGGAATCCCGCCGTGTCGGTAAGGCTTGTGATAAACATTCTGATATACTAATCATTGCGTTCCCTTTATTGCCGCCACCATAACCAAACATGACAGCCGCCTGCTTATCCGTGCTCGGTTGTGGTGCACCTGCGCCCGGGACGCACATGTGCTCGGCTCGGCGAGATATTGCCGGTGGTAATTCATTCCCTGGCTGCCAGGCCGCTGATAAAATCCGGGAGATCAATCAGCGAGCAGACGCCTCACCGGGAGGAGAAGGTCCCCGCTGCTTAATTATCAGCCAAGACGGCTTCCCATCCAGTGACATGTTTAGGACTTCATCTACCAGATTGGGGACGGGTGTAATAAAATAAGTCACCATTCATTAGAGAGACACCTTGGTGTTCGTAAATACATAAAATTATGCGTGTCCTTCCCTCCAATGAAATATATGACCACCGCTGCCCACTACCAAAATACACAGGAAAAAAGGATTAAAGGGAATGTCCAGATGTTGGGACCAGTGATCATGCAGTGACGAAAAGTGTTTATTTCCCCAGCAGCGCCCTCGCAGGGTAAGGAAAGTATTACATGGTGCCCCCAGGACAGCCGGGTCCTCCACTGAGAGATTATTTAATCCACGTAATAGACGAAATATGTAAAGCAAATAGACTTTATATATAATACAGTCATATAACAGAAAACCAAGGAGAGGGTGATCAAATAAAATTAACAACACATCTACCTATGTACAGTACATACATTACTGATCCTGAGTTACATCCTGTATTATACCCCAGAGCTGCACTCACTATTCTGCTGGTGCAGTCACTGTGTACATACATTACTGATCCTGAGTTACATCCTGTATTATACCCCAGAGCTGCACTCACTATTCTGCTGGTGCAGTCACTGTGTACATACATTACATTACTGATCCTGAGTTACCTCCTGTATTATACCCCAGAGCTGCACTCACTATTCTGCTGGTGCAGTCACTGTGTACATACATTACATTACTGATCCTGAGTTACCTCCTGTATTATACCCCAGAGCTGCACTCACTATTCTGCTGGTGCAGTCACTGTGTACATACATTACATTACTGATCCTGAGTTACATCCTGTATTATACTCCAGAGCTGCACTCACTATTCTGCTGGTGCAGTCACTGTGTACATACATTACATTACTGATCCTGAGTTACATCCTGTATTATACTCCAGAGCTGCGCTCACTATTCTGCTGATGCAGTCACTGTGTACATACATTACATTACTGATCCTGAGTTACATCCTGTATTATACTCCAGAGCTGCACTCACTATTCTGCTGGTGCAGTCACTGTGTACATACATTACATTACTGATCCTGAGTTACATCCTGTATTATACCCCAGAGCTGCACTCACTATTCTGCTGGTGCAGTCACTGTGTACATACATTACATTACTGATCCTGAGTTACATCCTGTATTATACTCCAGAGCTGCGCTCACTATTCTGCTGATGGAGTGTATGCTGTGTCTTTATCTTTTTAAGCCATGTTTCTTACACCAGGCATCAGCACTTGTTTAATATGTGCGAGATCAACGTTTCTTAGGTTTTTCTCTCTCCGCTCACAGATGAGGGCAGAGGAGACATAAGGGCCCACGACTTAAGTGGCTCCACAAGAAAAGCGAACGGAGCCTGAGCCTGATTGTCATATTACAGACATCAGTGACCCTACCTGTAATGTCTGGTGTCCTTAATGGCGCGGTCACTGGGGATACGCTCACTTTCCCTCTGGTTGAAGGCGTACAGCCTGTAGGGATCTTCTCCAGGTTTCCATCTTTGAGCATTCAGGTATCTACGCTCATCAAACTGGTCCCATAGATCATCCCAGTCCACATCCGTATCCTGCAATAGGAAGAAGACACTGAGCTGCCTTATGTGACAAAGAGGAAAAAGTTTAAATAACTTTGAAAAACTTTGTAAATAGTTTATTTACACTGCAACATGGCGGTTTATTATTTATTTCTTACACTCTCGCTTAGAATTCACTAGCACTGTAGCACATGTACAGTCATATGAAAAAGTTTGGGCACCCCTATTAATCTTAAGCTTAATGTTTTATAAAAATTGTTTTTTTGCAACAGCTATTTCAGTTTCATATATCTAATAACTGTTGGACACAGTAATGTTTCTGCCTTGAAATGAGGTTTATTGTACTAACAGAAAATGTGCAATCTGCATTCAAACAAAATTTGACAGGTGCATAAGTATGGGCACCCTTATCATTTTCTTGTTTTACATACTCCTACCTACTTTTTACTGACTTACTAAAGCACTTTTTTTGGTTTTGTAACCTCCTTGAGCTTTGAACTTCATAGCCAGGTGTATGCAATCATGAGAAAAGCTACTTAAAGTGGCCACTTGCAAGTTGTTCTCCTGTTTGAATCTCCTCTGAAGAGTGGCATCATGGGCTCCTCAAAACAACTGTCAAATGATCTGAAAACAAAGATTTTTCATCATAGTTGTTCAGGGGAAGGATACAAAAAGCTGTCTCAGAGGTTTAACCTGTCAATTTCCACTGTGAGGAACATAGTAAGGAAATGGAAGAACACAGGTACAGTTCTTGTTAAGGTCAGAAGTGGCAGGCCAAGAAAAACATCAGAAAGGCAGAGAAGAATGGTGAGATCAGTCAAGGACAATCCTCAGACCACCTCCAGAGAGCTGCAGCATCAACTTGCTGCAGATGGTGTCACTGTGCATCAGTCAACTATACAACGCACTTTGCACAAGGAGAAGCTGTATGGGAGAGTGATGCGAAAGAAGCCGTTTCTGCAAGCACGCCACAAACAGAGTCGGCTGAGGTATGCAAAAGCACATTTGGAGAGCCAATTTATTTTTGGAAGAAGGTCCTGTGGACTGATGAAACCAAGATTGAGTTGTTTGGTCATACAAAAAGGCGTTATGCATGGCGGCAAAAAAACACAGTGCGTTGTATAGTTGACCGATGCACAGTGACACCATCTGCAGCAAGTTGATGCTGCAGCTCTCTGGAGGTGGTCTGAGGATTGTCCTTGACTGATCTCACCATTCTTCTTCTCTGCCTTTCTGATGTTTTCCTTGGCCTGCCACTTCTGGCCTTAACAAGAACTGTACCTGTGTTCTTCCATTTCCTTACTATGTTCCTCACAGTGGAAATTGACAGGTTAAATCTCTGAGACAGCTTTTTGTATCCTTCCCCTGAACAACTATGTTGAATAATCTTTGTTTTCAGATCATTTGACAGTTGTTTTGAGGAGCCCATGACGCCACTCTTCAGAGGAGATTCAAACAGGAGAACAACTTGCAAGTGGCCACTTTAAGTAGCTTTTCTCATGATTGCATATACCTGGCTATGAAGTTCAAAGCTCAATGAGGTTACAAAACCAAAAAAAAAGTGCTTTAGTAAGTCAGTAAAAAGTAGGTAGGAGTATTTAAAACAAGAAAATGATAAGGGTGCCCATACTTATGCACCTGTCAAATTTTGTTTGAATGCAGATTGCACATTTTCTGTTAGTACAATAAACCTCATTTCAAGGCAGAAACATTACTGTGTCCAACAGTTATTAGATATATGAAACTGAAATAGCTGTTGCAAAAAAAACAATTTTTATAAAACATTAAGCTTAAGATTAATAGGGGTGCCCAAACTTTTTCATATGACTGTATGTCTCGTAGGGGAGTCCTGTTATTACAGATATCTGTACTGACACAGCCCCTTTAAATGACCACTCCAGCTCTGCTACATTAGTAAATGTAACCAGTCTCAAATATTGCATACAATGTAAACCTCAAGGAGATACACATCTGACTGTAACAACCCGCGGATCCGTCAGATACGAGTACGCAGCTCTCCTGCCGCTAATGAAAGCTGCCTGCCATCCATCTCTCGCTATCTAGCGTCTTCTCTTAGCAAATGCACAAAACTGGAGATTTGGAAGAGTGAGATATTTATCCAATAATTGACTTTTATTCACTCACTGCTCCGACATTCATCATGGTAATAAGATTCGGAGAAGCTATTTATTTTTTTATAAGTTTATGAAGGAGAACGGCTGGTAACACGGTATCGCCACATCTGTCCGCATCCGCCTAATAACTCTACTATTATATGGCTGGGATACGCGCTCCGTGGTGTGCGGGATCTTATCGGCGTGGGGTCACACAGTCACGGTCACCCACCCATAAATATAGATGTAGACACTTCTCATCCACACTTTTATTTTACAATTTTATTTTAGTTACTATTTTTGCTTCTTTTGTAAAGTTACAAAATAACACGTCCCCAGGTGTGAACTGTGCAGACGGAGGACTTTTTTTTTTTTTTTCCAATCACCCATAAACTGGGTTATAACTGTAAGCTATAAAAAAAAACATGAAAAAAACTAAATACGGATTTGTAACACCCAAAAGAGTATTGGCATGTAGATATACGCACAAAACCAATCTGCAAACACAAAATAATAATGTGTGTAACAAGCAAACATAAGAATACACATACAGAGGTACACAATTATATACACACAGAACTGTGCAAAGGTTTTAGGCACTTGTCGAAAAAAATTCTAGTTTCAGAAATAGAAATGTTAATAGTTTATTTATATCAATTATTTATATCAATTAACAAAATGCAAAAATGAATCCAATATTTAGTGAGACTGCCCTTTACTTTCAAAACAGCATCGAAAGCATCACTGCTTCTCGGTCACTTGAAACAAACACACAGGAAGGAACTCGGCAGAAGATTGTTCCAAACATCTTGGAGACCTGACCCCAGATCTTCTTTGTAGGACCGTGTCTCTCTGTTCTTGCAGACTCTCATTATTGTGACGCTTTCTTGTCCTTGGACGTTGATTGCAAGAAGATGGGAGGCGCTGGACCAAGAAGAGCGACATCTTTCGGTCTGGACCACCCCCCGCAGGTGACTATAATAATCTTTATCTTCTCTTACAAGTCAGGTTGGTGGTAGATATACAGCATTATAGAATGCTGTATATCAGCCCTGAAAGGCGGTGGCCGTATCTTATATAGGGCCAAAGCTGGTGACAGATTATTTTAACCTTACTTTTATGTCGCGGTAGATCTTTTATTATTTTTGTTTATTTTGCGCTTTACAGACATCATCGTCGCTGTCCCCATCGGGGCTCACAGTCTACATTCCCCATCAGTATTCCCAGGGAGACATGATATAAATGTCTCAGTTGGTTGCACCCCTTATACTAAGTGGTCTCCGTTAGCTCTCGAGGTTTCCGCTCTTGGATATCATCCCCGGTCAATAGATAGACTACATATAAGACGCATTATGCAAAGAGATGACTTGATGCCTAATAATATTAGTAAAAGTAATAATAAGACTATGTATCCTTGATGAGCGAGACCATTATATCAGAGGTAATAGAGTTAACATGATTTATTCCCCACGTCTTCCCTCATGTGGCAGCGCCGTTTGATATTAATTACAACACTAGTCTTGAAGGTTTGCACGGTCTGATAGGAACTATGACAAAATGTCATCTGCGGTAGAAGATGTACGGTACGGCCCGCGCCGCGATAAACCATTCACTTCATTGTTATGAAACGTACACATTAAAAAACACTTACAGCCTCTAATTATCATGAGATCACCTCAGCCGTGAAGAATTAGAGCTTGGATTCAAGGTCTTTCATGAGAAGCATCACCGGCTCGCTGCACCGGCGAGATAACACCCGCCATACTCCAATAAGACGGAGGTTTCATCTGAGAACTTGTCAGACAATTTGGAAGAGTTGTAAAATGAGACGATGAGGTCAGTGGTTACTCAACGAACAGAAGATGAATGATGCAGCAAAAGATATTGATTATCCCACTGCTAGAGAAGAAGTATTTAATATGTATCACTTTAAGAAAAGTAACCTTAAAAACCCTGTCAGTATTGTCAGTAAGTACTGGAGGCGTCTCTTTCTCTTGTTATCTGCATTCAGCAAACTACAATACTGCTCCCTATACACAAGAATATAACTGCTATAATACTGCCCCTATGTACAAGAATATAACTGCTATAATACTGCCCCTATGTACAAGAATATAACTACTATAATACTGCTCCTATGTACAAGAATATAACTACTATAACACTGCCCCTATGTACAGGAATATAACTACTATAATACTGCCCCTATGTACAAGAATATAACTACTATAATACTGCTCCTATGTACAAGAATATAACTACTATAATACTGCTCCTATGTAGAAGAATATAACTACTATAATACTGACCCCTATGTACAGGAATATAACTACTATAATACTGCCCCTATGTACAAGAATATAACTGCTATAATACTGCTCCTATGTACAGGAATATAACTGCTATAATACTGCCCCTATGTACAAGAATATAACTACTATAATACTGCTCCTATGTACAAGAATATAACTACTATAACACTGCCCCTATGTACAGGAATATAACTACTATAATACTGCCCCTATGTACAAGAATATAACTACTATAATACTGCTCCTATGTATGAGAATATAACTACTATAATACTGCTCCTATGTACAAGAATATAACTACTATAATACTGCTCCTATGTACAAGAATATAACTACTATAATACTGCCCCTATGTACAAGAATATAACTGCTATAATACTGCCCCTATGTACAAGAATATAACTACTATAATACTGCCCCCTATGTACAAGAATATAACTACTATAATACTGCCCCTATGTACAAGAATATAACTACTATAATACTGCTCCTATGTACAAGAATATAACTACTATAACACTGCCCCTATGTACAGGAAAATAACTACTATAATACTGCCCCTATGTACAAGAATATAACTACTATAATACTGCTCCTATGTACAAGAATATAACTACTATAATACTGCTCCTATGTACAAGAATATAACTACTATAATACTGACCCCTATGTACAGGAATATAACTACTATAATACTGCCCCTATGTACAAGAATATAACTGCTATAATACTGCTCCTATGTACAGGAATATAACTACTATAATACTGTCCCTATGTACAAGAATATAACTACTATAATACTGTCCCTATGTACAAGAATATATCTACTATAATACTGCTCCTATGTACAAGAATATAACTACTATAATACTGCCCCTATGTACAAGAATATAACTTGTTATGGACCTGGTGGTTAGGAGCACCCGAAATGACCTGATGGTTAAAATGGAAAAACCTGGGACAAGCTCTGAGGAAGTGGTAACTCTACTGACCGCAATCCCTAATCCTACCACACACACTAGAAATAGCCGTGGAGCGTACCTAACTCTCCCTAGACGCCTCTTCACAGCCTAAGAGCTAACTACCCCTAAAGATAGAAATAGCAGCCTACCTTGCCTCAGAGAAATTCCCCAAAGTAAAGGTAGCCCCCCACAAATATTGACTGTGAGTTAAGAGGAAGTAACAAACACAGGAATTAAACAGATTTTAGCAAAGGAGGCCGAATCTTCTCTAGACAGACAGAGGATAGGAAAGGGAACTATGCGGTCAGTATTAAAAACTACAAAAACCACGCAGAGTGTGCAAAAAGACCTCCACACCGACTCACGGTGTGGAGGTGCAGCTCTGCACCCCCAGAGCTTCCAGCTAGCAAGGAAATATCATAATAGCAAGCTGGACTGGAAACATAGCATGTACTGAGAAATATATTCAAAAACCAATGAACAGCAAATGGACTAGCGAGGACTTAGCTTCTGCTGGAGTAGACAGGTCATCTGAGAAATCCAAGAGAGATCTGAACCAGTACTGAGACATTGACAGCTGGCATGAACTAACGACCTGGGCAGAGTTAAATAGGGAAGCCAGCAGCAGCAATAAACGAGGGCAGCTGAGAAAGCCAACCTCAAAGATCAGCAGTTCCACTTAAGGCCACCAGAGGGTGTCCAAGGACAGAACTCACCAAAGTACCATTCACGACCACAGGAGGGAGCCCGAGAACGGAATTCACAACAATAACTACTATAATACTGCCCCTAGGTACAAGAATATATCTACTATAATACTACCCCTATGTACAAGGATATAACTACTATAATACTGCCCCTATGTACAAGAATATAACTACTATAATACTGCCCCTATGTACAAGAATATAACTACTATAATACTGCTCCTATGTACAAGAATATAACTACTATAATACTGCCCCTATGTACAAGAATATAACTACTATAATACTGCCCCTATGTACAAGAATATAACTACTATAATACTGCTCCTATGTACAAGAATATAACTACTATAATACTGCCCCTATGTACAAGAATATAACTACTATAATACTGCTCCTATGTACAAGAATATAACTACTATAATACTGCCCCTATGTACAAGAATATAACTACTATAATACTGCCCCTATGTACAAGAATATAACTACTATAATACTGCTCCTATGTACAAGAATATAACTACTATAATACTGCCCCTATGTACAAGAATATAACTACTATAATACTGCTCCTATGTACAAGCATATAACTACTATAATACTGCCCCTATGTACAAGAATATAACTACTATAATACTGCCCCTATGTACAAGAATATAACTACTATAATACTGCTCCTATGTACAAGAATATAACTACTATAATACTGCCCCTATGTACAAGAATGTAACTACTATAATACTGCCCCTATGTACAAGAATATAACTACTATAATACTGCTCCTATGTACAAGAATGTAACTACTATAATACTGCCCCTATGTACAAGAATATAACTACTATAATACTGCCCCTATGTACAAGAATGTAACTACTATAATACTGCCCCTATGTACAAGAATATAACTACTATAATACTGCCCCTATGTACAAGAATGTAACTACTATAATACTGCCCCTATGTACAAGAATATAACTACTATAATACTGCTCCTATGTACAAGAATATAACTACTATAATACTGCCCCTATGTACAAGAATATAACTACTATAATACTGCCCCTATGTACAAGAATAGAACTACTATAATACTGCCCCTATGTACAAGAATATAACTACTATAATACTGCCCCTATGTACAAGAATAGAACTACTATAATACTGCCCCTATGTACAAGAATATAACTACTATAATACTGCTCCTATGTACAAGAATATAACTACTATAATACTGCCCCTATGTACAAGAATATAACTACTATAATACTGCCCCTATGTACAAGAATATAACTACTATAATACTGCTCCTATGTACAAGAATATAACTACTATAATACTGCCCCTATGTACAAGAATATAACTACTATAATACTGCTCCTATGTACAAGAATATAACTACTATAATACTGCCCCTATGTACAAGAATATAACTACTATAATACTGCCCCTATGTACAAGAATATAACTACTATAATACTGCTCCTATGTACAAGAATATAACTACTATAATACTGCCCCTATGTACAAGAATATAACTACTATAATACTGCTCCTATGTACAAGCATATAACTACTATAATACTGCCCCTATGTACAAGAATATAACTACTATAATACTGCCCCTATGTACAAGAATATAACTACTATAATACTGCTCCTATGTACAAGAATATAACTACTATAATACTGCCCCTATGTACAAGAATGTAACTACTATAATACTGCCCCTATGTACAAGAATATAACTACTATAATACTGCTCCTATGTACAAGAATGTAACTACTATAATACTGCCCCTATGTACAAGAATATAACTACTATAATACTGCCCCTATGTACAAGAATGTAACTACTATAATACTGCCCCTATGTACAAGAATATAACTACTATAATACTGCCCCTATGTACAAGAATGTAACTACTATAATACTGCCCCTATGTACAAGAATATAACTACTATAATACTGCTCCTATGTACAAGAATATAACTACTATAATACTGCCCCTATGTACAAGAATATAACTACTATAATACTGCCCCTATGTACAAGAATAGAACTACTATAATACTGCCCCTATGTACAAGAATATAACTACTATAATACTGCTCCTATGTACAAGAATATAACTACTATAATACTGCCCCTATGTACAAGAATATAACTACTATAATACTGCCCCTATGTACAAGAATAGAACTACTATAATACTGCCCCTATGTACAAGAATATAACTACTATAATACTGCCCCTATGTACAAGAATAGAACTACTATAATACTGCTCCTATGTACAAGAATATAACTACTATAATACTGCCCCTATGTACAAGAATATAATATTATGTTATACACTCTATAACGTTTACACGTTATATGTTGGTTTGGGGATTCTATCATGGACTTATGTGATATCTGTGATATTATCACTACTCTTTTATGTGCAGCCTTTTCTTTTATTACTCGCTCGCTCTCCCAGTACTATACAGGAGAGGCCATTATTATGGAAATAAGATGCATTGAGGCGGTGGTGGAGGTTGCGCCGGTCGCGATCACCGGGGGCAGATGTGGCCATGGACTTCACCCAGGGATCTCATTAGGCTATGCCTATTCTGCGGGTGGTTATTTGTGGCCAGATGTCCTGCTGTCACTGAGACGCGTTTGTGGCCCTGAGATAAACAGAATATGCCATTTGGACTCTTGCTTTTCGTTACTGTCATGTATTTTTACACTTTCAGCTGGAATATACAGTAGCAGTATGCTGCCGATACTGAGGTCAGAAAAGGTGTAAATTTACCATAATGTAACATTGGAAGAATTGGGCGTTGTGAAGCTCCCGGAGCAGATGTCGGAGCCCAAGTCTACACACGCTGGTGATTGTAGTCTGTGCCAGGGCTGCTAGCGTGTGCCAGCTGTGCTCTTATTATTCCCACCATCATTTACTTCAGCCTGGATTACAGCCCATAAACTAGGTTTCATCTCGGTCACAACACTCCTGTGCATCTCCCACCGATTTATAGGACAGATGCCGAAAACTCTTCATGATCAACTCTTCCTCTAATTGCTACATTTCATAGGCAGCGACCGTGGTCGGAATTCAGGAGATTGGGTAATTAAATGACGCTCTGTGTGACTGGATACAGAATACTTATTGGTGACGGAGCCCGATCCTGGCGTCATGGTGGACCTCGATCTCCTGGATTATGAAGACTAGAAAGCAATTGACAATTCTTAGAAATGATAGCACTGATTTACAGGACGCACGTCAGTAGTCCAAGGACACCGGATGGAGGTCTGCGAAACGAGCCCGCTTCTGTCACGATCAGCTGCAGCCGCAGATGCGGCCCAGCCCATAGACGCCCCCAAGCCCACCAACCTCAGAAGGCGTGGGGCACGCGTCCCCTGGGGACTCAATACGGACCCTTTAAACCACAGAGGGGGACCCGGCCTACCCGAACTAGGGGAGGGCAGAGACCGGGGTTCAGTGGCAGCTGAGCATGTGGACATGGAAAGAGACACGTAGGACTATATTACACCGCACAACTTCAGGTATAGAGAAAGTAAAGTTTACTAAAGTCACACAGTACATAAACAAAACATGACGATGTCAGGCTCCCGATTCCACACCTCCAGAAGGGTACCACTTAGTGGACCCCAAGGCACCAACGGATCACCGAGGCATACATAGGCGGGACATCAGGACCCAGGTAGGACATCAAAGTACACGAGGACATCAGGGCGAAGGCAAGACATCAGGATACAGACAGGACATCTGGACTCAGGAAAGACCTCAGGACATCAGGACACAGGAAGGGCATCAGGACACAGAATACTGGATAGACATCTGGGACACTGGCGTGGCAGCCCAGGTCATCAGCTGGGACACTGGTGTAGCAGCCCAGGTCATAAGGACATCGAACACAGAAAGGACATCAGGGAACACGAGGTCATCAGGATGCAGGTAAGACATCAGGACACACAAGAACGTCAGGACATCAGGATAGAGACAGGACATCAGGACATCTGGACCCAGGGTCACCGGCAGACATCAGACAGGAGTCGTTCGGTTCCGGACATCCGACACGACCTACAGGCACCACCAGTCATCAGGCTCCAAGCTCCACGCAGCGGTCATCAGGTTCCAGACTGCGGTTGTCAGGCTCCGGGCATCGGACCTAGGAAGGAACTCAAGCGTGATGGTGCAAGCACCGCCGTATTGGACGTGAGCCAGACGGGGTTAACACCGCATGGTAGTCAGAGCACAGTAGTAGATGCTCAGCAGAAACACCGGTTTCAAGAGACTCAAAGTCACTGGGAGTGAGGCTCCAGAAGCAGAGGGATTCCAGGAACATAATCACAGCAGACACAGTTCAGACAGGTTCAGGTACAGGAACAGGATCAAGGATTCGGGCCTGGATATATCGCCTCCAGGACAGGTGCCAGAACAGGACAAAACAGGAATCAAGGCAAGGACTTTGGTACCAAAACATAGACGGGAGAGGTGCAGGAACACAAACAGACATAGCAAAGTTCAGGAGCTTTGTGAGTAGCTCAGGCCCCGCCCATAGGGCAGGGGAACTTTATATAGGAGCTGCCCCTCAGCAATTGGCTGGGGACAGCATTTCAAGTACACACCCTAACCCTGATAAAAGCAGGGGACGTGTGGCCGCGCACGCCCTTAGCACACACAGAAACCATTACAGCACAATCAGTGCAGGAACTGAGGCTCAGGGCACCTGGCTGTGACTGTACGCACTGACACACGTGGAAAGTCATGCACCAGCTGCAAATGACCTCACAACCCGTGGACAGCTTCCACAGCGGCAACCAGGGACCGCACATGTGGAAGGAAATGCAATAGAAAAGACCTAACCACCATGTACGGCTGCGCAGCAGAGCAGGGAACTGAGAAGGCTCCATCCAGATAACAGCCAACAGTATCCCAGCTCAAATTAGGGGGAAAAGAGTAAAGGGTTAAAGCAAACATATGCATTGTCATGCCGAAAACCAGAAACAGACAGAATGGCATGACAGCTACCTGCCAGAATTCCCAGTGCTTCTACTTTCTTAAGGAAATCCAAAGACCAAGATCCAGCTCATTTACTAAATCTTAAACTTTATTTTCCAATACTTTATAACATGGTGATGGAAGGATGGATGGCATGTCAAAACACTTTGTGGAAAAGAAGGTCCTTCATTGAACTATAATAATTAACGCCTTTCGAGGCGTAACCATAATCAGAAGCGGTGCCGGCGTTTCCTGTACGTAGGAGGCGGTTCGTAGGGCTCCTGTGTGGCGGCCACAGACAACTGACGTGGCCGATGGATCACAATATTGTAAATCAATTCATTCCTTTCTAGCAGTCATCCTTTGAAAGTCACAAACTCCACTAGGTCATATTAGAAAGGAGTTTTGTGGATAGGATTTCCGCGCCGCTGAATGAATGAAGACGTCAATCCAGGAGTTGGTTGATAATGGATATTCGTGGTTTATTCAAGGCATTTCGAAGTTTCCATCACTTCTTGGTCAGGAAGTAATTACATGTAAAGACATATGGTTACATCCTGATAAAGAAGTGATGGAAACTGGATTGACGTCTTCATTCATTCAGCAGCGCGGAAATTCCATCTACAAAACTCCTCTCTAATATAGACACTGTTGGTCACTCGGTGACCCGTGGATCTTCAGCAGGTCACAACTACGCCTAAAAACGCAAACCTCGGCTATATCAGGTTAGCATAATCTGATAAGACGTGTAGAGTTTATTGGCTAAGACCCTATTGGTGCAATTTTCTCCACAGCTTTTTATAAACTCCATTTGGTGGAAGTCAGTGGAAGATCTATGGACTCGCTCAACCTTCAGGTTATCCAGAACTTCACTTTTGCTGGTTTGATAATATTCCTCAACTACAGACCTTGTAAGCCTTTTCGACTTTTTTGCATGCTAGTTGCTCGTTATTTGCTCATGTAGAAAAAAATAAAAATTCAGAAACAGTGTTTTCATAGACGAGGCCGAAAATACCAGAGAAAATAAGAATTTAGACCCACCATCCAGCTATTTAAAAGGAGTCATGTCAACATGATACATTATTGAAAATTCAAAATGCTTATAAAATAAAAAAAATTTGCAATATACTTGTTTTTTTTAAAAAAAATCCTCTATTTTGTCAAGAGCAGAAGGATTTTTAATTTTGTAGTTTATTGCTCGTTGTCTAGTTTATCAGCGACATCTGCAGTCCATCGGTGCTGGTGGGCCGTCTCCTATTCAAGAAATGAAGGACAGTCAAGCTGTGTGCTATGGTGCTTGCAAGCGCTGCTTTGTAGCCATCAGGACCGCTGGATCCAGCTACCTTTTCAGCGCCATTGTGCTTCTCGGATTCTACAGGGGCAAAGTTGCCTTATGTTGCAGCATCAAAAAGAACACAAGTTTGGACCAGCAGCACAACCATGCCATCAGCCTGAGCTATGGTGCAATGTTCCCTGGCAAGCAATAAGTAACACAAAGGAACCGTCCATTACGGAAGACTGATCTACATGAAACCCCCTTAAGGCAGGTGCTTGCTACCTTTATATGTTGAGCATTTTTATCATGTCAGAGCATGGGTTCCACATGGACGTTTTGAAGGTGGAGGCCCCTTGTTTCCCCTTTATTGGGGAGCAAACATTGACTCAGGCTCTTGGTGGAAACTGGGCTGCCAACCCAAAAGGTTTTGGTGAAATGAGGCCACCGATTGCTGCCCCCTGCTATGGCCTGCTGGTGGGGGGCTTGGTAAAGGTTTCTTGGGTGATCTTCTTAATTTGGAGAGGGCTAAGGAAAAAAAATGCATTCTTGCACACTTCTTTAGTACTTGGTAAAAATGATCGAATTTTTGGGGCTTTCATTCAAAAATGGATCTGGTAGGGATTGGTAACTGAGTAATAGGTTTTTGGTAGTTATGAACATAAGAGGAACATTTTTCAATGCTAGCAACGTTTTTAATATTTCACTCAGCCAAGAGAAGAACCGTAGTGGATTGAACCTCATGCAAAATAAACTCAATCCCACATCATAAAAGAAAATGATGGCATTTGGCACGGCATCGGGGGAGAGTTAATGGAGTACACTGAACACTAAGGACGGCTGTAATTTAACTTTTTAAGGGAAACAGTTCTCCGGTGCGAATTTCCCTTATGAAATATCATCCAAACTTTATAACAGTAATAACTCTCGGGGACTATGAGGCCGTTCATCTAGCGAGCTGCCAAGAACATTATAGGTGGAGGCTCGATGTGATGTTGATCGCCGCAACGTTTATCAAATTATTGGAGTAATTATTCAATTTGGACTCTTCAGGGGATGAAGTTCTTTAGCTCGGAGTCGATTTAAGCAAACATTGTATTTCATTATTGTATTAACTTCTCCATTTGTGACCGGACTATTGTTTTTCTTACCTCGTTTTATTACAAGGTGAAAAACGGGAGCTGAAAGGAAGTGGGTTACAATTTAACAGGTGGCTAGTGAAGTTATTATGATGCCATATAAAATAAATTGTACCCAACATAAAGATTTAGAGGGGTGGTCCTGCTGAGAATCTCTTTATTATGTTAGCATCTGCCAGCTAGATACAGATGTAGCACAGCTTAATTGAATGATTGGCATTCCATGAGGGTTCCGGTAATGTGCCGATGGTTCTAATGCAAAGTGACCAACGTGCTCCTCTTTTGATTTGATGCACACTCAATATGGCGCTGGGCTAATAAAAATAAAGCTGCAAATGCCGGCAGGTAGGGGACAATTAGTAGGACTTCTGTCTGGCATTCAAGGAATTCTTAGGAGGCCGCTGGACCAAGGTTCTGTGACTCGATTTGCTCATCTCTAATTACTTGTATCACTGGAGACCCTCTTTCTCTTTGAGAAGAGGTCATGTTCCTATATGCCAGCTAAGGAAACATTTTATCCCTTAGACCTCCCATTGAAGGTCTTCTCCTTTGCACTGATGATGGGCCAGAACTCCGAAACAGGGGTCTGCAAATGAGAGCTATCCCTTTTTCTAGTGGATTCAGATTTTATATCCCAAGAGTCAACATCGACTTCTAATATTGATACTTTGAATAAGGGATGCAAGAGATCCTTCTCTCTATATAAAGAGGTTATGTTTCCCTATGCCAGCTTGGCGGTCTTCTTAAGGAGAACCTTTACCCCTTAGACCTCCCAATGACGTTATCCTACTCTGCACTCATGAGGGGCAAGAACCCCGAAACAGGTGTCTGCAAGCGGAGGTCGATCACTGTTGAAGAGAATTCTCAATTTATATTGTAAGTCAGGTGGGAAAGCTCTTTAAAGGGTCAACATTGACTTCTAATATTGCTACTTTCAACAGGGGGCACTAAAGACCCTAATCTTTTTCTCTGAGAAGAGACTAATTTCATAAAGCCTGTACTAATTAATTTATCTCTTCTCCGTATTAGAAAAGTAAGTGGGGAACATAGGACACCCCTCTTTGACAGCTACAGACTCTAACAGAGAATATATTGGACATGGGTATTTCTATCGGACAATCCCTTTAAAGTGACTCTCTTAGAGAGAAGGTGCCCATCCTTAGCCCAAAAGTTGTAGTCATTTATAATACAATGCCCTGGAGGTCTCCATGCACATCACTCAACACCTTGGCTACCTTTATAACCCCTGAGCAATGGTTGACTATAGATATCCAGTAACTAATATATTAAAGAACTCCTCTTCTAAAGAGAATTTAAAGGCGTTCTCCATTTTGGTCCAATCCCTACTTGTTATAAGGGTCAATCACAAGAGCGCCGCAGGTCCGGGGGGTGAGTATACACTGTTTTTAGTTTCTGCACCAGGTTGCATCTATTAAGATGTTTTTTCTCATAGTGGACAACCTCTAATTCATAATGTCGCAATACGGTATACGAAAATCTGTAATTAATTTCGATAAACGACATTATAAAAACAAACGTCCCCCCCCCCCCCCAGACGCGCGCTCACACGACTTTTCAATAAACACAATAATTCATTGTCGATGGTTTGCAGACACACTGATAAATTAGTCAGTGTATTTTTACTTCTCGACACAAAGAAAGAAAATATAGAAAAAAAAAATCAAGTGAACATAATTACTTGTTTGATGTAACACTGGTGTAATTAGAGGCAAACACTCGGCGGAGCGCACGACGCATGAATGAACCAGTCACTGCCATTAAAAATTACCATACAATATGAAGTCCCGTAAATGTCAGGTGCGATCCAGTGACTATTCTGACCTGTGTAATTACAGCTCCTGATATATTCAGAGCTGACATTTCAGCCGAGAAACGTCTCCGTGCAAAGAAAACTCTACACATAAAAGAATGGTATGACAAAGAAAATATGGAACATTCCCAGAGCAGAATGTATAAGTAAGGAGAAGCCCGGAGCCGGATCTTGGGCATCTCGGACGGATCCGCAGGTAGATGAACAGGCCGCTTTCATACATCCAGGGATTATCACTTAAAAGGTAAAGCCCCGAGATCGCACATATCGGCCACCGCTATACACTTCTGCTTTGTACCCAAATGTTAAGTGTGCTGGCGCTCATAAAAGTCACCCACTATAATGTCTTTTATACACATGGAAACAAACAGCGGGAAATCATCCCAACTTAGAGCTCCACTATACTGCTAATAGGAACAGAGTCCATATAATGTAAGCACAGATAGTACTGGCTCCCAGTCTTTAATTGTAAAGGATGTAGGCACAGATAGAACTGGCTCCCTGTCTTTCCCCATAAATGATAAATGCACAACTAGTACTACCTCACTGTCTTTCACTGAAAACGATGTAGGCACAGATAGTACTGCTACCCTGTCTTTCTCTGTAAATGTTGTATGCACAGATAGTATTGGCTCCCTGTCTTTCTCCATAAATGATGTAGGCGCATATTGTAATCATTCCCTATAAATGATATAGGCACAGATAGTACTGGCCCCCTGTCTTTCCCTATCAATGATGTAGGTTCAGATAGTACTGCCTCCCTCTCTTTCCCTATAAATTATGTAGGCACAGATAGTACTACCTCCCCTGTCTTTCCCTATAAATGATATATTCACAGATAAAACTACCTCCCTGTTTTTCACTGCAAATGATGTAGGCACAGATAGTTCTGGCTCCCTGTCTTTCCCTAAAAATGATGTAAGCGCAGATAGTACTCGTTCCCTAGCTTTCCCTATAAATGACATAGGCACAGATAGTACTGCCTCCCTGTCTTTCTCTATAAGTGATGTAGGCGCATATAGTAATCTTTCCCTGTAAATGATATAGGCACAGATAGTACTAGCTCCCTGTATTTCTCTATAAATGATGTAGGTTCAGATAGTACTGACTCCCTCTCTTTCCCTATAAATGATGTAGGCACAGATAGTACTACCTCCCTGTCTTTCTCTATAAATGATGTAGGCGCATATAGTAATCTTTCCCTGTAAATGATGTAGGCACAGATAGTACTGACCCCGTCTTTCCCTATAAATGATGTAGGCACAGATAGTACTGACCCCCTGTCTTTCCCTATAAATAATGTATGCACAGATAGTACTGTCTCTCTCTTCCTATAGGCACAAAGTTTGTTATAAAATTGAAAGGTCACTGAGCCTCCCCTCCCCACCATGGGCCACTTTCTACAATGCGCCGATTTCTTTATCGAGCCTGCCTGCAGCAAACCCCTAGTGCACCTCTTAGTATTCAGGATTCTTCAGGCAACTAATAATTCCAAGGCCCTTGGATCCTCTATAAGGAAGGTCACTGATGATATTCATTCTGCAGAAATACTATTTTAATAAAGTTTTTCACAGGCAGCAATAAAGAATATGTATAGTAATTTAGCCGGCCGAAATCGCCCTTCACTTGGAGATTGCTTAAAAATCCTATTACACAGCGAACATTTAGATGCACAGAGCTATTGATATAAATATTCGCAGGGAATTCTGAGGGCGCTACTCAAAACTACTTATCAAACCCCAACAGCTTCACCTGGCCGTCGTTACAGCACGAAGGTTAATTAAAGAAGCGCTGCAGGTCAGCGGTGGCTGAATATACAAGGCAAATAACGGCCATAGATTGTGGCCAGGAGCATTGGCCGAGCTCAGGGATAACGCAAAACTAAAGAAAAGTTATATTATATGCATTCCTGATTATATCTAAAGATACACCTTTTAAAGGGGTCGTCCAATGTCATATATAAAGACCTTTAAAAGGCTGAGAGAGATGCTGAGCGTCGGGAAATACAGTTTTCTATTATGTTATCTAATATTTTCATGCAATAAGCTTTTCATTGCTTCCACGACTTGTAAACAAAGTCTGATAGTCCGGATTCCACCCCCACCCACAGAGAAAACCTTTGTATCCTTCTTCTCCCACCTCCCTATTAAGAAGCCTGAGAGTCCTGCTTACCCCAACAACTTATAAAGAAAGCCTGAGAGTCCTGCTTCCCCTGACCACTTATAAAGAAAACCTGAGAGTCCTGCTTCCCCCGACCACTTATAAAGGAAGCCTGAGAGTCCTGCTTCCCCCGACCACTTATAAAGAAAGCCTGAGAGTCCTGCTTACCCCAACAACTTATAAAGAAAGCCTGAGAGTCCTGCTTCCACCGACCACTTATAAAGAAAGCCCGAGAGTCCTGCTTACCCCAACAACTTATAAAGAAAGCCTGAGAGTCCTACTTTCCCCGACCACTTATAAAGAAAACCTGAGAGTCCTGCTTCCCCCGACCACTTATAAAGAAAGCCTGAGAGTCCTGCTTCCCTCAACAACTTATAAAGAAAGCCTGAGAGTCCTGCTTCCACCGACCACTTATAAAGAAAACCTGAGAGTCCTGCTTCCCCCGACCACTTATAAAGGAAGCCTGAGAGTCCTGCTTCCCCCGACCACTTATAAAGAAAACCTGAGAGTCCTGCTTCCCCCGACCACTTATAAAGAAAGCCTGAGAGTCCTGCTTCCCCCGCCCACTTATAAAGAAAGCCTGAGAGTCCTGCTTCCCCCGACCACTTATAAAGGAAGCCTGAGAGTCCTGCTTCCCCCGCCCACTTATAAAGAAAGCCTGAGAGTCCTGCTTCCCCCGACCACTTATAAAGGAAGCCTGAGAGTCCTGCTTCCCCCGACCACTTATAAAGAAAGTCCGAGAGTCCTGCTTCTCCCGACCACTTACAAAGAAAGCCTGAGAGTCCTGCTTCCACCGACCACTTATAAAGAAAGCCTGAGAGTCCTGCTTCCCCCGACCACTTATAAAGAAAGCCTGAGAGTCCTGCTTCCACCGACCACTTATAAAGAAAGCCCGAGAGTCCTGCTTACCCCAACAACTTATAAAGAAAGCCTGAGAGTCCTACTTTCCCCGACCACTTATAAAGAAAACCTGAGAGTCCTGCTTCCCCCGACCACTTATAAAGAAAGCCTGAGAGTCCTGCTTCCCTCAACAACTTATAAAGAAAGCCTGAGAGTCCTGCTTCCACCAACCACTTATAAAGAAAGCCCGAGAGTCCTGCTTTCCCGACCACTTATAAAGAAAGCCTGAGAGTCCTGCTTCCCCTGACCACTTATAAAGAAAGCCTGAGAGTCCTGCTTCCCCAACCACTTAAAAAGAAAGCCTGAGAGTCCTGCTTCCGCCGACCACTTATAAAGAAAGCCCGAGAGTCCTGCTTCCCCTGACCACGTATAAAGAAAGCCTGAGAGTCCTGCTTCCCCTGACCACGTATAAAGAAAGCCTGAGAGTCCTGCTTCTGGCGACCACTTATAAAGAAAGCCTGAGAGTCCTGCTCCCCCGACCACATGTAAAGAAAGCCTGTGAGCCCTGCTTACCCCAACAACTTATAAAGAAAGCCTGAGAGTCCTGCTTCCACCGACCACTTATAAAGAAAGCCCGAAAGTCCTGCTTACCCCAACAACTTATAAAGAAAGCCTGAGAGTCCTGCTTCCCCCGACCATTTCTAAAGAAAACCTGGGAGTCCTGCTTCCCTCAACAACTTATAAAAAAAGCCTGTGAATCCTGCTTCCCCCAACCACTTATAAAGAAAGCCTGAGAGTCCTGCTTCCACCGACTACGTATAAAAAAATTCTACTTAACAGACCACTTATAAAGAAAGCCTGTGAGTCCTGCTTTCTCTGTAAACTGTAAACCCCGGGTACTGAAAGGAAAGCAGGATGATCTGTACTTACCTTGAGTTGCGGTGATGCGCCCTCTGCTGGATGTCCTCATATGAACTCGAGCGTGGGAACTTTTCCAAGGCTCCAGTTCATGAGGACATCCAGCAGAGGGCGCATCACCGCAACTCAAGGTAAGTACAGATCATCCTGCTTTCCTTTCAGTACCCGGGGTTTACAGGCACGAGCGAGTGCATTAGCACAGCTCCTGGCTGTAAAATGATTTAACCCCTTCAGATGGATTTACTTCGTGGGACGTGACAGATCATCTGAAGGTATGTATATTGTTGGTTTATTATTTTTCAGAGCGAGGGTCTTCAGGTGGATTGAGAGAGCAATAAAATATTAAAACAACCTGTGTGTTTATTTCATTAAAATACTTTTTAATAATATGTGTGTGTTTTTTTAGCCCTTTCATACAATTGGATTAATAATGGATAGGTGTCATAATTGACGCCTCTCCATTATTAATCTGGCTTAATGTCACCTTACAATAGCAAGGTGACATTAACCCTTCATTACCCCATATCCCACCGCTACACGGGAGTGGGAAGAGAGTGGCCAAGTGCCAGAATAGGCGCATCTTCCAGATGTGCCTTTTCTGGGGTGGCTGGGGGCAGATGTTTGTAGCCAGGGGGGGCCAATAACCATGGACCCTCTCTAGGCTATTAATATCTGCCCTCAGTCACTGGCTTTACCACTCTGGCGGAGAAAATTGCGCGGGAGCCCACGCCAATTTTTTCCGCCATTTAACCCTTTATTTTAGCAGCTACAGCGCCCAAATTTTGCACATACACACTACTAACATTAGTAGTGTGGAATATGCAAAAAAAATGGGGATATGAGATGGTTTACTGTATGTAACCATGTCTCATATCATGTCGGGTTTGTGAAGGAGAAATGAAAAGCCGGCAATTGAATTACTGTCTTTTCACTAACACCGCTGCGTATTTCTCGCAGGTCACACTGCTGGTCCGTGTGTAATCCGTATTTTTCTCGCCCCCATAGACTTTCATTGGCGATTTTTTTGTGCAATACGGTGACAAACGCAGCATGCTGCGATTTTCTACGGCCGTACAAGACCGTATATTACGGATGCGTAATATACGGCAGATAGGAGCTGGGCCACAGAGAATCATTGGGCTTTGTGTAATGCGTATTTTACGGACGTAGTTTATGCGCTCATACGTCCGTAAAACTCGCTAGTGTGAGGCCGGCCTAAATAGTATTGCTCTTTTAGAAAAAATCTTTTTTTATCGGACACTTTTTTCTTTCCACGGGGCAGGGTCTACAAACAGTGATTTGGACAGACAGCAGCTTTCTATATGGTTTATTTTTCAGTGTTTTTTTAATTTATTTATTTAACACATTGTGCCTCCCATAAGGTCATAAAAGACTTTTGGGGGCATTACAATATTTAATTTTATATGTATTAAAATAATTTCCTCTGTAACTGGAATCAGCCCCTGTTACAGGGGAAATGCAGCTTCCTTCCTTCATAGCTGATCCGAGTCTGCGGATACCCAGCAGGCCCTGCTCCCTCCTTGCACCTGGCTATGATATAATTTTTTGAGGCGCTGTTATCATTTCCTAATCATAAATAGCCCTCAGGAAAGCAGCCGCCGACTCACCGCTCCTGCAGCCGCCGACTCACCGCTCCTGCAGCTGCCGACTCACCGCTCCTGCAGCCGCCGACTCACCGCTCCTGCAGCTGCCGACTCACCACTCCTGCAGCCGCCGACTCACCGCTCCTGCAGCCGCCGACTCACCGCTCCTGCAGCTGCACAATCTCAAGCTTTCTCTATGGGCTATAGACAAGTTTTTGGTGAAAGTTTTGCTTCAAACCTAGACAAAGTGTATCAGCCCCTTACATACATACATCACTTTACCTGCTACTGGTTCAGTGCCTGAGAAAATAACTTTTAATTTATATGCAAATGAGAGGGCTTTGGTGCACCCACGGGGAACCAAGAGTTTAATGCACCCTTACCCCCCTCGTTTTGCATGTTTGGGGCTCCTTTCTCCTGATTGACAGCACTCACATCTGCAGAGGAGCCAGGGAGGAGAGATGCCTGCTCTAATAATCAGAAGCGGGGGACGTCCAGACATGCTAATTGGGGGGGTGTAACAGTGTTCCGCCTTTGCACAAAAGCCCCCTTTGTTTGCATATGATTTAAAAGTTATTTTCTCAGACCCTGAACTACTAACAGTAACCAGTACTAGTATGATGTTTATAGGGGCTGAGTTTGGGGGATGATATCTTCCTCACCTGACTTGTCCATCTGTGAGGAGCTATTGGAGGACTGTGGTGTCTATCAGGGGAGATAAGCAAGACCCCCAGAGAAAAGCCCAGAATTCTCTGTGTAATAAAATGAGACCCCTAGTCCCATTAATAACCATAACCCTGCACATTATATCCATTAGGAGCCCAATAATTAACATAGCTAACTCAGTCCTCTGGGGATGCCACCATGACAGATTGTATGTCAGTCAGTAATTTACAGGCCGTCAATCAATTAGCTCATTATTTGCATCATATAAACACTGGAAAATTGTCTCTTCTCTATATGAGGTAGAGAACATGGATATATGATATTTAAATAAAGCAATCAGGTCTAAGAGCCCCCATAGCCAATAGGTAAAAGCAAATGCTTCTGTGTTCTCCACTAGAGAGCCGCTGCCAGTGGTGGCATATATTGCGGAGTACAAAAATGGCAGAAGTCTGATATTTAACTCCCTCAATATTATCTGTAGGGGAAATGTTGGGAGACCTACGTTCAGATGACGCCTAATATGTACTGGGGCCTTTTCCAGACACCACTAGAGGGAGTACACTACATTACACAATTATAAAGTCACCACTAGGTGGAGCTCACTACATTACACAATTATACAGTCACCACTAGGTGGAGCTCACTACATACATATTCATACAGCCACTACTAGGAGAGAGCTCAAGTCATACAGATATATACAACCATCACCGGGGGAGCTTACAATTTATGGATTTATACAGCCACCACTAGAGAGAGCACACTACATACAGATTTATGCAGCCACCACTAGGGGGAGCTCACTACATACAGATTTATACACCAATCACTAGAGGAAGCGCACTACATACAGATTTATACAGACACCACTAGGGGGAGCTCATTATATACAGATTTATACAGCCACCACTAGGGGGAGCTCACTACATACATATTCATACAGCCACTACTAGGGGAGAGCTCAAGTTATACAGATATATACAACCACCACTAGGGGGAGCTTACAATTTATGGATTTATACAGCCACCACTAGAGAGAGCACACTACATACAGATACATACAGCCACCACTAGAGGGAGCTCACTACATACAGATTTATACAGCCACCACTAGAGGGAGCTCACTACATACAGAATTATACACCAATCACTAGAGGGAGCGCACTACATACAGATTTATACACCACCACTAGGGGGAGCTCACTACATACATATTCATACAGCCACTACTAAGGGAGAACTCAAGTCATACAGATATATACAGCCACCACTAGGGGGAGCTTATAATTTATGGATTTATACAGCCACCACTGGAGAGAGCACACTACATACAGATACATACAGCCACCACTAGAGGGAGCTCACTACATACAGATTTATACAGTCACCACTAGAGGGAGCTCATTACATACAGATTTATACAGTCACCACTAGAGGGAGCTCATTGCATGCAGATTTATACAGCCACCACTAGGGGGAGCTCACTACATACAGATTTATACAGTCACCACTAGAGGGAGCTCATTGCATGCAGATTTATACAGCCACCCCTAGAGGGAGCTCACTATTACAGATTCATACAGTCACCACTAGAGAGAGCACACTCTATATGGATTTACACAGCTAGTAGTTAAATTAAAGGGGTCGCCTCATGTTCCTCGATTTAGGAGCGCATCATTCCTCTGTGTCTTGGCTTCCTGCTTGCCGGGTGGCAGTATGGTACTGAAGAGTGACAGTTTGGACCAATGGATTTGTTCTGCCCCAAACTGTGCTCTGTGCTATGCTGCAAGCAGAGTCAGTTTCAGGAGCATTACAGGGCCTGAAGCTGATACTATCCAGCAATCTGTCTGGCCACAAAGCAGCGCTAGAAAGCTCTAAAACAAAGAGTTTGCAAACCTGCGCTCCTTGCCTAGTAGACAGGATACTGCAAAAGGATAAAATTAGTTATTGCCATTAAACCAGCAATAAAAATTGTCACTTGAGGTCATTAATGGCGGGAGGGCAGCAGGGAGTTAATCTCTGCGTGCACACTTTTCCACCCTGAATAATCATGTAAAAGCGCAGAGAATAACGGTCACTGGACGCCCGGTGGGACGGGTTCTGCTTCAAACAAATATTTCTTACGGAAAACTAATTAAACCTTCTGCAAACAATGGCAATCGCCGCAGGAACACTTGTCGGCTGCTGCAGGTCGCTCCCGTGGGTCGCCCCTGGGAGAGTCTTTGCTAAAGATCTCAGACTCCATTGTCAGACGTTGTCCCGGGTCAGTCACTAATTGACTTCCATGTGTAAGAGAAAAGCAAACCAGTGACGCCATATTGTAAGGAGGATGATCTACTGTAAAAGTAACATTAAAAGGGGCAGAAACCACAGATACATGCAATCAGACACATAAAGGATCGCTACATCCTGCAAAGAACAAGGAGTGTTACCCTCAGAAATATATACACTAGTATAAAGTGAAGTGAGACACAAAAAAGAGGTTAAAGTGTAATTAAAAAAACGGTCTTTATTATATAAACTCACTCGCAAAAATCAGTGCGGGCATAGAGTCCAGATACACAATACAAGACGAGATTAAAATGGGGGGGACAACACAATGGGCGTCACAGACTGCCAAGGAACCTCCACTAACGTCTTAGTGACAAGAGAAGATAAAAGTAATGACCCAGAGCAAGAAAGTGCATGTGCGATTCTCCATAGGGAAAAAGAGGTCTTCCCAGCAAGTGCTGGGCAGGACCCAGGAGAAAGAAAACATATTGCTCATAATGTCTGGAGAAAATCTAATGCTTACCCATGTGGGAAGGAGGAAACCCGGCAGAGAGTGAACACACTAGCCCCGACGCGCGTTTCGCGTGGTTAGCTTCCTCGGGGGCCATAAATATCTGATGAGACAGATACCCCCTCATAAAACTGAACGAAAGTTACTAAAATTCATAGGAAATGTCACAGACATAAAAAGAATAACTGGATCTGTTCTTTGGGGGTTGTCTGGCACATTGACGTCTACAGTAAACATCATAACGGATTATTGCCATTTTGGTTCCGATTTTGCTCCATTTGTCTTTTTTAACTGCCGGATGGATTTGGCACATACAGATGACAATTGGACATGTGAACAGATCCTTAGACCCAATGAAGCTGGTAAAATTACCTTGAAGATCCAACTAGTCAGAATAATTGTAGAATCATCATTGAAATGTTTTCCTGCCCAATATTAAAATGAGCTCTAGTTGGTCTCATAAAATGCTTAGTTTAGTTTTAGGATTATACGTCCATCTTGACAGTAAGTCCATCAGTGTCCTCAGGTCTAAGAGATCTATTAATATTGCATACAGTTTGTACTGTGAAATCTGGAAACTCTAAACTTAAAATCTCATTGTGGGAATGTAGCCTTAGGGTCGGTATTAAAACAGCGATATCAATAAGAAGGGGGGTTTTTTATTCCTTTTTTTTTAGCAGTGAGATGCAAATCTTCACCACTGATTTCTGTGTTTTTTTAATTTAAGGTGGAAGAGTCGTGTGTATCAGCATCCAGCAGGTTGTATTTCCCTACTGTAAAGGGTCAGGATTTTTTCTCAGTAGCCAATTAATCAATCTGCGGTAGGAAGGAGATGCAGCTGCAGAATGTCTCCATTCTGTGAGAATTCATGCTGTGAGAGGGGGGAAGGAGCAGCTGGACTGAGATTTCTTTTTCTAGGTATTAGGATGGTTAGTGACACCCTCCCAGATCTGCAAAAAGCTTCAAGTCTCCGATGTCCAATTTGTACTTTAGTCCCTTCCCTTTCATAACAGCACTTTGCCTGAACGAGGGAGAGCTTCAATAAGCAAAATGGTGATGTGGCATGTGACGGTATTACATATTAAAGATGTTACAGTGACCCTTTAAAGGATCATCTCAACATAACTACTCACCATTAAACAGAAGGCATCGCAGATGTTGCTTTTGGGGAACAGGTTCAGGGTTGAGGTTACATAACATAAATGGAATAGAAGGGAGAACATGGTTGGGTTACGTCTACACACCAGTGTGTGTCCATGAAATTCATACGCCCTAATGGTGAGAAAATCCCTTGAAAATGGCTATAATATTGGATGAAAGGCATCAACTTTTGTTCATCAATGCATCAGGCATCACCACTGGTCCTTGCACTATGTTTCGACTGGAATACCCCTTCAAGGACTCCAAGCTTTAGGTGCAGCTGCCTGACACTGAGCACCAAAATTCAGTTTACTGTCTTCTGATACAGTGTAACGGTGTCCTACTCACTATCTGTAAAGCTATCAGTCTAAGTCAAAAGACGACTACAGGGAGAATCCTTGTATCCAACTCCACCTTAGCCCTGACACTACGTTTCGCCTGAAGTGCTCTCTCTAGGAAACCAAGCTTTAGGTGCAGCTGCCTGACACTGAGCACCAAAATTCAGCTTACTGTCAACTGATACAGTGTAACGGTGTCCTACTCACTATCTGTAAAGCTATCAGTCTAAGTCAAAAGACGACTACAGGGAGAATCCTTGTATCCAACTCCACCTTAGCCCTGACACTACGTTTCGCCTGAAGTGCTCTCTCTAGGAAACCAAGCTTTAGGTGCAGCTGCCTGACACTGACCACCAAAATTCAGCTTACTGTCAACTGATACAGTGTAACGGTGTCCTACTCACTATCTGTAAAGCTATCAGTCTAAGTCAAAAGATGACTACAGGGAGAATCCTTGTATCCAACTCCTCCTTATCCCTGACACTACGTTTCGCCTGAAGTGCTCTCTCTAGGAATCCTATCTTTAGGTGCAGCTGCCTGACATTGAGCACCAAAATTCAGCTTACTGTCTTCTGATACAGTGTAATGGTGTCCAACTCACTATCTGTAAAGCTATCATTCTAAGTCAAAAGAAACCTAAAAGGAAAATCCTTGCATCTGATTCCACCTTGGCCCTGACACGTTTCGCCTGGAGTGCTCTCTCTAGGACTCCAAGATTTAGAGACAGCTACCTGACACTGGGCACTAAAATTCAGTTTACTGTCTTCTAATACAGTGTAACGGTGTCCAACTCACTATCTGTACAGCTATTATTCCAGGTCCAAAGCCAACTAAAAGGAGAACAATGTATCAGGCACAACCTTAGTCCTTGCGCTAAAAATCATACAGTGCATTCGTTTTATCAAGAGCGCTAGTTCTAAACTGTACTCTTATTAAAAATGTGCTCCTATAAAATAAACTAAAATAATTTTAAAAAATGCATCATATTTTATTGGCTTAAGGGGCAGCCAGCTGACATTGAGTACTAAAAATCATTCTCTTGCCTTCTGGTACAGTAGAAGGGTAACTGAGGCACGAACCATAAAGCGATCATTCTGTCTTATAAAAATATATAGCATATGACTGCTAAAATTGCCGGATAACATCATAAATGGGCACTTTACATGAGCCGCCGGCACAACCCTTAATACATCCATAAAAATTACATAAAAAAGAGCAAATAAATAAGTGTTTTATAAACCAAATACCAGCAAAGTACAGGTGGCGACGACTTGTTACGGTGAATATATATGTATATACTTGGGAGACTGTTATTTTACATTCTCGTTACACTGTTCCAAAGGGATTAATCCAATTTCTTTTCCTATTTTACACATTACGGAAGGATGTTTATCCAGATTACGGCTTTTCCGCCTTCACTTACATTTATGGGATAATTCTCAGTCTATGTATGGAGGTCACATCGTGTAGGTATACGGTATATACTACAAATAATCCTTCTGATCTGGGATAATTCCGTAACGTGATACATGGTGGACACAGAAGTATCACAGAGGTGACAGCATTAGAAATTCTTCTCCGGAATGATACAATATTACAATTCTCACATGTAATATTGATACATTTTTCTTTACATGATGGATCTCTATGATACGGATAACACTGGACACTGATCAGACGCAGCCTCCAGGTGACATCACACCTCCATTAGGCCCCGCACAATATGCAGATCGATGCTTTGCCACCATCTGTAGTCACTGTCTGGACCTAATATATACTGTAATATAGATTTCCTTCTACCGGCAAAATGATCCATGAGTCAGTCCCTTGTAAATGGACCGACATGTCTGAGATGATGAACGTCAGAGCTCTGCTGTCGTATCGATCTCTGCCTGTATTTGTATCTGCAATTAGGAAAATAGAATATAAATGGTGATTTAATTCCCTGATAATATTATCAACTGCAGATTACAGTAAGCGAAAAGATGAAGCTGAAAAAGAAAGGATCAAATCGAAGATAATTCACAACATACCTCTTATATCCAGATGTAATGGCAAGATAAATCACATTCTAAAATACACAGAGGCAGTATTATAGTAGTTATATTCTTGTACATAGGGGGCAGTATTATAGTAGTTATATTCTTGTACATAGGGGCAGTATTATAGTAGTTATATTCTTGTACATAGGGGCAGTATTATAGTAGTTATATTCTTGTACATAGGGGCAGTATTATAGTAGTTATATTCTTGTACATAGGGGGCAGTATTATAGTAGTTATATTCTTGTACATAGGGGCAGTATTATAGTAGTTATATTCTTGTACATAGGAGCAGTATTATAGTAGTTATATTCTTGTACATAGGAGGCAGTATTATAGTAGTTATATTCTTGTACATAGGAGCAGTATTATAGTAGTTATATTCTTGTACATAGGAGCAGTATTATAGTAGTTATATTCTTGTACATAGGGGACAGTATTATAGTAGTTATATTCTTGTAGATAGGAGCAGTATTATAGTAGTTATATTCTGTACATAGGGGCAGTATTATAGTAGTTATATTCTTGTACATAGGGGGCAGTATTATAGTAGTTATATTCTTGTACATAGGAGCAGTATTATAGTAGTTATATTCTTATACATAGGTGGCAGTATTATAGTAGTTATATTCTTGTACATAGGAGCAGTATTATAGTAGTTATATTCTTGTACATAGGGGCAGTATTATAGTAGTTATATTCTTGTACATAGGGGCAGTATTATAGTAGTTATATTCTCGTACATAGAGGCAGTATTATAGTAGTTATATTCTTGTATATAGGAGCAGTATTATAGTAGTTATATTCTTGTACATAGGAGCAGTATTATAGTACTTATATTCTTGTACATTGGAGGCAGTATTATAGTAGATATATTCTTATATATAGGAGCCAGTGCTACGCCGCAGTTATTAAGGGTTGGGCAGTGCATTTTGATCCCGAGTTTCCAGGAGTGGCTGCAGATTTGCAGTATTGCTTTCTGTACTGTGACTGTAGAGAAATAATTACAAGTTAAAATTTCAGAGAAGATGAAGATCTTACAACTGGAAAGGAGAAGATTTAGGAAAATTACAAGTGGGAAATCATGAAATCTTAGTAGAGAATTTTCTCTAAAAGCCGAACCTCTCCCCTGCGGCCGCTCTGAAGGACGAGTCACGTGTCCCGCTACAAATCATGTGCGACTTATTTGCTCTTCAGAATTCATGGCATGAAACCCAGTGGGTTATTCCCATGTGACGTCTTCGCTTCAGAACCACATCTGTAATGTGGCAGCATTAATGCAGCTCCAGGGCGGCCGATTCAGCTGCAAATCACATCTCTGTATAAACGGCTTCTTCCATTTATGTTCAAATAAAAATTAGTCTAAAAAAGTCCTTTCTGTTGTATCAGTCGAATATGTAAATCAGCGCACAGCTCCGGCCATAACTTCTTGCTTTAGCAATCACAGACTTGTGCGGCTGTCCATGGTGCTGATCCTCCAGAGAAAGCCCCCAAACATCAGACACCAATTCAATCAGTTCTCCATCCGCTACAGTACTGTTGATCCTGGTCCTCCTGGTTCATGATCATTTATACACACAGTTCGGTGTTTAATCGGAGTGTCTAACCCCTGAGATGCTGTGACCAGTAGGATCTGCAGCATTTACAAATGTTGGAGGCTCCTTGCCACTGTATGGCTTACAAGCCTCCGCAGGTGGAGGTCTCCATAAGGACTAACGGTACCCCACTGCTTCTCTGCAAGGGGTCAATTTCTTTTGGAGAAGCCCCTGGTTTGGCTTAATATCATTAGACATTGATTTCTAGGGTAGAGCTACTTCCATCACCTTTCTTCCTTCTGGAGGAGAGCTCATTTGCATGCTGTTTTTCACTGGAAATATTAGCTGGCCTAAAAGTCTCCAACCTGAAAGTTTCAAGTAGGATAAAATACGCCTTAGATCCCCATCATCAACTCCAGCATTGCAGACAGTGGGGATTGTCTTATAATAAAGCTTCTTAAATAGAATCTGTCAGCAGAATGGAATCTGAGAACAACATGATTTAGGGGCAGAGAGCCTGATTCCAGGGATGTGTCACTTACTGGGCTGCCTGGTGCAGTTTTCATAAAATCTATGTTTTTGCTGCGGTAGCTGTAGCAATGCTCGGAATGCTCATCAGTGTATAACCCCGCCCACACACACCTGATTGGCAGCTTACTGCTTACACTCTACATTGTCAGCCAATCAGTGGTGGGGGAGGGGATATACAGATAAGCTAGACTGCTTGGCACGTGACACCTAGTCCTCTAGTGATATTCTCCTGCTAATAAAACACTGATTGTATTAAGACTACAGCACGCAAGCCCAGTAAGTGACAGCTTCCTGGATTACATCATGCTGCTCTCAGATTAAATATCAAAAATCTGCAGATAGAAGGGACTATGTCGAGAGAAGGTCACCTGTCCCCACCCTTGAGGGAAGGTTAGAGTCCTTATACCTTTTTCTCCTTTTGCACAGGCCTAGTAATACTCGGCATAATTTTGCACCTTTTTGCTTGTGTATGTGTAACGCTGCTCTTTATTTATGTTTGAGTAAAGAATGTCAGATCATCAGTTTTTAATTAATGTTAATAAATGTATTTAATAAATAATAATAAATGTGTTAAATAATAATAAATGTCTTTAATAAAGTATGTCCTAGCAGAAGCTTATATATTTCATGTGCACAGGCTTCAAAGTGTTGGTATACAGTGGGGCAAAAAAGTATTTAGTCAGTCAGCAATAGTGCAAGTTCCACCACTTAAAAAGATGAGAGGCGTCTGTAATTTACATCATAGGTAGACCTCAACTATGGGAGACAAACTGAGAAAAAAAATTCCCGAAAATCACATTGTCTGTTTTTTTATCATTTTATTTGCATATTATGGTGGAAAATAAGTATTTGGTCAGAAACAAACAATCAAGATTTCTGGCTCTCACAGACCTGTAACTTCTTCTTTAAGAGTCTCCTCTTTCCTCCACTCATTACCTGTAGTAATGGCACCTGTTTAAACTTGTTATCAGTATAAAAAGACACCTGTGCACACCCTCAAACAGTCTGACTCCAAACTCCACTATGGTGAAGGCCAAAGAGCTGTCAAAGGACACCAGAAACAAAATTGTAGCCCTGCACCAGGCTGGGAAGACTGAATCTGCAATAGCAACCAGCTTGGAGTGAAGAAATCAACAGTGGGAGCAATAATTAGAAAATGGAAGACATTCAAGACCACTGATAATCTCCCTCGATCTGGGGCTCCACGCAAAATCCCACCCCGTGGGGTCAGAATGATCACAAGAACGGTGAGCAAAAATCCCAGAACCACGCGGGGGGACCTAATGAATGAACTGCAGAGAGCTGGGACCAATGTAACAAGGCCTACCATAAGTAACACACTACGCCACCATGGACTCAGATCCTGCAGTGCCAGACGTGTCCCACTGCTTAAGCCAGTACATGTCCGGGCCCGTCTGAAGTTTGCTAGAGAGCATTTGGATGATCCAGAGGAGTTTTGGGAGAATGCCCTATGGTCTGATGAAACCAAACTGGAACTGTTTGGTAGAAACACAACTTGTCGTGTTTGGAGGAAAAAGAATTCTGAGTTGCATCCATCAAACACCATACCTACTGTAAAGCATGGTGGTGGAAACATCATGCTTTGGGGCTGTTTCTCTGCAAAGGGGCCAGGACGACTGATCCGGGTACATGAAAGACTGAATGGGGCCATGTATCGTGAGATTTTGAGTGCAAACCTCCTTCCATCAGCAAGGGCATTGAAGATGAAACGTGGCTGGGTCTTTCAACATGACAATGATCCAAAGCACACTGCCAGGGCAACGAAGGAGTGGCTTCATAAGAAGCATTTCAAGGTCCTGGAGTGGCCTAGCCAGTCTCCAGATCTCAACCCTATAGAAAACCTTTGGAGGGAGTTGAAAGTCCGTGTTGCCAAGCGAAAAGCCAAAAAAAAAACTGCTCTAGAGGAGATCTGCATGGAGGAATGGGCCAACATACCAACAACAGTGTGTGGCAACCTTGTGAAGACTTACAGAAAACGTTTGACCTCTGTCATTGCCAACAAAGGATATATTACAAAGTATTGAGATGAAATTTTGTTTCTGACCAAATACTTATTTTCCACCATAATATGCAAATAAAATGATAAAAAAACAGACAATGTGATTTTCTGGATTTTTTTTTCTCAGTTTGTCTCCCATAGTTGAGGTCTACCTATGATGTAAATTACAGACGCCTCTCATCTTTTTAAGTGGTGGAACTTGCACTATTGCTGACTGACTAAATACTTTTTTGCCCCACTGTATATAAGTATTATAATGCAATTATATATAAAGATGTAAAATGTAAAAGAAACAATAATTATAGTGGTTACAATTATATAAAAAATATCTGTTACATCTTAAAGGCCACAATTAATGGGGCCATCACCAACCTTTTTTTTTTTTTTTAAAGACTCAAACCCTCGGCGATCATCTAAGAAAGCCGGATATAAATTTTCCCTGCAGTGGCCTCTACAGGGGATATTTGGTATTACACCTCATCCATTCAAATGAATAAAAGAGCATTTAATACATGCATGGGGGGGTCCTCCAGGAATATATCCTCTATTTTCAGGGGAACTCCCTCTCAGATACCCATATACCCCAATAGGGCATATGAACAGGGGTTAAAACAATGTTTAACGTGCCGATCCTATCCCACAGTCCTTGGTCTGATGGGGCCCTGTAGGGCCCCAGTCTATAAAAAGCCAAATAATAAAAGCCCTATAATAACACTTGCTTCCTTCAGAAAGAGAAAAGAAAAAAAAAACGTCAAAGAAATTCTCCATCGCCTGTTGAAACATTCAATGTATTTTGACAATAGGGGCTTTCTTCTCCTAATCAATGGGAAAATAAAAGCCTTTTGAAATAAAATATTAATAGAGCACTCTAATTAAACCAGTAAAATCCCCCCCACGTTTGTAGGAAAAGCTTTTAACTCAGCGTGGCGATCGGCGCACGGTCCCCGGCGCAGGGCGCGCTTCCGTTTAACCACTTCATTGTTTGATAACCTTTAATAACAATATTGCATAGGGAGCGAAATCCCAGTGACAGATTAATTACATGTTGGGGAATATGTAGGAGCATTGATCAGCGCTTGTCTAGACTCAGTGCAGGCACCTCGAGAAGGTAAATGGCATACAATTAGGATAGGAAATAACTAGCTATAAGAAAAGGACCCCCGAGGAAGCCATTCTGCAGATATCAGATGGGAAGTGGAGGATACGGGCTGCTGCGGGGAATGGCTTGGCGTATGCTCTTACTTTATGCAGTTTATCAGTTACTTAGCATGACTATTGTACAGAATTTACTTTAATTGCAGATAGGTCAATCAGTTATACCAGAATAACAAAAAATACTGAAATTTAATTTATCAATTAAAATGCATATAAAATTCTGAGTTAATTAATCTCATTATAGATCTTAAAAAAGGCTTACAGTTCCATTTTGCTGCATAGGTTTACAATCATTTACCAATTTGTTTCAGCCTGAAGCCTCCACTAGGGGGAGCACACTGCGTCCGGATGTATACAACTCTCATTGAGCGCCATATTAAATCTGGACGCATTGTGCTCCCCCTAGTGGCGACTGAAAGCAAAATAAATATTAGCGTTTCAAGGGATTTTTCCAGCATCCAACACATGCTAAAAGCTAGAACCATCAACATCGGCCTAAATCTAAACCTCTCCGCACGACAGATTGATTTTATACAACGCTAGTATGTGAAAGAAAAATTGGGCAAAAATCTTCCATTTTTCTAAAATTGAAAATATGCACCGCAGGAAGGTAAAATTATCAATTTCTATATATATATTTTTTCATTTTACTAACACAAAAACAAGTCCCCTACATCCCGGCTTCATGTTAAATGCAGCAGAGCTGACTAACAAGGAGCCGCGGCAGAGATCCATGTATAATTGATGGCCTCCACTTCATCTCCTGTTAGTTAGAGGCGCAGGTTAAGTTAAGGCCAGAGGAGAAGTTGTCGGAAAGAGACTTTTCATGTAAGGATCAAGTGATCCATTAACAAGATGGATTCCACATTCTGAGGATCCATTACAGATGGAAAAATGACAACATTTTAAGGGCCCCTTTATATGAGGGAACATGTGTGGCTTCTGGTCCGGCCTCTGTTCCTTCTACGGTCCTTGGGTTAATATCTTCATTATGTTACTTCTTCTTCTGTCGCTTCTGGTCTTACTTGTATTATTTCTCGTCTTACCCCGGCTCCTTCTTATTCTGCCTCTGTCCCTTTTATATTTACCTCTGTTCCTTCTTGTAGCTTTTGCCCCTTCTTATACTGACCCTGTTCCTTCCTCTGTTCATTAATTTGCTCCTTCTGTCCGTGGCCTGCCTCTGTTCCTTCCGGTTTCGCCTCAAATTTTTCTTGTACAAGACTGTTCTTATGCTGCCTTAGTTCTTTCTGATATTGCTTTCGTACATCTTCTGTCCTTTACTATGCTGCCTCTGCCCCTTTCTATACTGCCTCTGCCCCTTCCTATGCTGCCTCTGCCCTTGCTATGCTGCCTCTGTCCCTTCCTATGCTACCTCTGCCCCTTGCTATACTGCCTCTGCTCCATCTGTACTTTCTTGTTCTGCCTCTGTCCCTTCCTATGATACCTCTGCTCCTTCTGATATGGTCTCTGTCCTTTCCTATGCTGCCTCTCTTCCTATGTTGCCTCTGTCCGTTCTGATACTGCCTGTCTCTTCTTGTCCTGCCTCTGCTCATTCTGACACTGCATCTGTCCCATCTTGCCCTACCTCTACTCTACTTCTTCCTATCCTGACTGTTCCTCTCGTCCTGCGTCCGCTCGGTGCCTTCTTACCCTCCTCTTATCCATCTTATTTAGCCTCAGTTCGCTCCCTGTGATGCTCTTTTCCTCTTCTATCTCTGTCTCCATCCTCTTCTGAGGTCGTATTCGTGATGTGACCAATAACCCTCCTGTAGTGATGAGCGAATATACTCGTTACTCGAGATTTCCAGAGCACGCTCGGGTGTCCTCCAAGTATTTTTTAGTGCTCGGAGATTTAGTTTTCCTCACCGCAGAATGATTTACAGCTATTAGGCGGCTTGATTACATGTGGGGATTCCCTAGAAAAACTAAATCTCTGAGCACTAAAAAATACTCGGAGGACACCCGAGCGTGCTCGAGAAATCTCGAGTAACGAGTATATTTGCTCATCACTACCCTCCTGGTAAATCTTCTGTTGTGAGTGAAGTCTCCTTCCATACAATAATCGTCGTCATATTGTTTGCAGATTGTGGCCGCTGTGACCCGCGTCCTCCTCTTCCTCCTGTCTTGTCTCTGTCTCCCGTCTCGTCTCTGCCCAGTCTCCCTCCTGCCTCCATATTTCCCCCACTCGCCTTCCTGTCCATTGTAAAAACAGAGGAACGACTCAGTTCCCTGACGTTTGATGTGTGTCCCTCCGATGTTGTTACATTGTAGCCGGCGCTCACGATTGTTTCACTTCATGAAATATTTACCAATAACAAATAAAAACTAGAAAGTAACGATAGTGCCGGAGATTATGAGGCGCGGCTGGTGCCGTCTCCTTATTTATAGAACAATAGGGATCGGCGGCGGTGGCGGAGGATAAAGATGGTTTATAGGACAAATAGCGGAATAATATTCTTATTTAATGTAACCAAGGTCGGACCCGTCTTCTCTCCAGGCAGAATGTGATGTCTGACGTTCTGCGATCACGTTATTTTCTGTTACTTGGTCATGAATATTAGGAGCCGCCGAGCGCTCGGCCTCCATTACTGCAGAATCCGGGGAGATGTAATCCGGGTAATTCCACCTGTGATGCTTTGTCAGCGCTGACGCCGACTAACGACATCTTATCGTTCCTTTTCCATGATAAGTTGTGCCGCTCTGCCGGGGATTATTCCGGTGAAGGCCGGCGGGATCATGGCGGCAGACTTTGTATTATCGTGTCGCACATTTCTGGTGACTGTGCCGGCTGTGAATAGCTCGGGATAGCTGAACTTCCTGCCACAAATATTCTGTGTATTGTTCGCTGAGCCTCATATATTAGCAGCGCCATATACCGGGGTAATGATATTCTGGGATTAGTGCCGTGTTATAGGAATCTCCGGAGTGTCACATTCACTCCACCGCACCTTACAGTACTAAGAATTGGAAGTTATTCCCTATCTACTGGATTTGGGATAATGCCCCATCACTGGGGTCCGACCACGGGAGTGCCCACCGGGGCAGAGAAGTGACGCTGTGGAAAATCCTTGTGTGAATGGAGCGATGGTCGACCACGTGTCTGTCCACTTCATTCACTCTTATGGGCGTGCGGAAGACCAGCCGAGCGACCATGGGTGATGGGGGAAGATTAAGAGGAAGAAATGTTATGGATGGACTTGTTACCCCGGTGGCTCCTATTACAGGACCGCGCTGATATCAGGGAGCTCGGCACCACCGACCGCTCTGTCACATGATAGTAAAGACAGGTGACATGGTGGGGGGCTGGAGGTTATACACTGGGGGGTTATACAGCAGCATGGGGGGATAGGTTGTACAATGGGGGCTAGTGGCCAGAGGTTGTACACTGGGGGGCAGCAGTTATATAGTGGAGGGCAAAGGTTATACACCGGGGGGGCGGAGGTTATACACTGGTGGTAGGGTGGCGGAGGCTATACACCAGGGTGTGGAGGTTATACACCATAGATGGGGGAGCAGAGGTTATACACTGGGGGGCAAAAGAGTGGAGGCTATACAACCAGGAGCAGGAGGCCAGAAGTTATACACCGTTGGGCCAGAGGTTATACACCGGGGGGGCAGAGGTTAGACACCAGGGTGTGGGAGGTTACATAATGGGGGTGGGAGGCCATACACCGAGGGGAGCAGAAGTTATACACCCTCGGAGGCTATACACCAGAGGTGGGGAGGCAGAGGTTATACACCAGGGGGGGCGGAGGTTAGACACCTGAGGTGGGGGGGCGGAGGCTATATGCCAGGGGGTGGAGGTTACATAATGGGGGCAGGAGGCCATACACTGGGGGTCCAGAAGTTATACACCAGGAGGCAGAGGTTATACACCAGGGGGTGGAGGTTATACACCGGGGGGTGGAGGTTATACACTGGGAGGTGGGGGTTATACACCAGAGGGGGCGGAGGTTAGACACCGGAGGTGTGGGGGGCGGAGGCTATATGCCAGGGGGTGGAGGTTACATAATGGGGGCAGGAGGCCATACACTGGGGGTCCAGAAGTTATACACCAGGAGGCAGAGGTTATACACGGGGGGGGGGGGTGGAGGTTATACACTGGGGGGTGGAGGTTATACACCGGGGGGTGGAGGTTATACACCGGGAGGTGGAGGTTATACACTGGGGGTGGAGGTTATACACCTGGGGGTGGAGGTTATACACCTGGGGGTGGAGGTTATACACCAGGAGGCAGAGGTTATACACCAGGGGGTGGAGGTTATACACCGGGGGGTGGAGGTTATACACCAGGAGGCAGAGGTTATACACCGGGGGGGCGGAGGTTAGACACCTGAGGTGGGGGGGCGGAGGCTACATGCCAGGGGGTGGAGGTTACATAATGGGGGCAGGAGGCCATACACTGGGGGTCCAGAAGTTATACACGAGGAGGCAGAGGTTATACACTGGGGGGTGGAGGTTATACACCGGGGGTTGGAGGTTATACACCGGGAGGTGGAGGTTATACACCGGGGGGTGGAGGTTATACACCTGGGGGTGGAGGTTATACACCAGGAGGTGGAGGTTATACACCGGGAGGTGGAGGTTATACACCGGGAGGTGGAGGTTATACACCGGGGGGTGGAGGTTATACACTGGGGGGTGGAGGTTATACACCAGGAGGTGGTGGTTATACACCGGGGGGTGGAGGTTATACACCGGGAGGTGGAGGTTATACACCGGGAGGTGGAGGTTATACACCAGGAGGCAGAGGTTATACACCAGGGGGTGGAGGTTATACACTGGGGGGTGGAGGTTATACACCAGGAGGTGGTGGTTATACACCGGGGGGTGGAGGTTATACACCGGGAGGTGGAGGTTATACACCGGGAGGTGGAGGTTATACACCAGGAGGCAGAGGTTATACACCAGGGGGTGGAGGTTATACACTGGGGGGTGGAGGTTATACACCAGGAGGTGGTGGTTATACACCGGGGGGTGGAGGTTATACACCGGGAGGTGGAGGTTATACACCGGGAGGTGGAGGTTATACACCAGGAGGCAGAGGTTATACACCAGGGGGTGGAGGTTATACACTGGGGGGTGGAGGTTATACACCAGGAGGTGGTGGTTATACACCGGGGGGGTGGAGGTTATACACCGGGGGGTGGAGGTTATACACCAGGAGGCAGAGGTTATACACCAGGGGGTGGAGGTTATACACCGGGGGGTGGAGGTTATACACCATGGGGTGGACGTTATACACCAGTTGCGGGGAGACGGGGCCGGATGTTATAAAGTGTGAGCAATGGTGCTGAAAGTAAAAGGGTAACGGAATATGTAAGACGTGGGCCAATACTTTTATCTCTGGGATTTCTGGCCGTATATGAGAGCTAAACACAGATGAATGGATTTACTATTACTGATGAATGGTCCCTGGGAGCGCTGCACAGAAGAGGACAATGTTTGATTGACAAGCGAGAGAGAAGCAGGAGAACCGTCCTCTTATTAGGAGGCGTCAGGCTTGATGGATACTGGGTGACATTTATTGGGTCCCTAATGGCTCCCGCAGTCCAGCTCACATATTAACGCTATGTTTTAACCAGGCGGCTTTTTTTTTTTTTTTTTACTTTAAATGAGCCATACTCAGAGAATCTTTAATGCTTTACGCAGAAGTCATTTAAAATGCCATTACAGCTAATCCCCTCAGCAGAAGGAAGAATGGCCGGCTCGGTATATGTCACTGCGGAGCCCTAATACATCGGCGGCACGTCACACCCGGATGCTGCGGAATACTAATACAGCAAGTCCTCATCTAATGTCTTATAGCGCCGCATGCTCCTAGCACTTTATGGGTGAAGTCAAGATTCTAATTTTATTTTTAAAATTAAAAAACAACAACTATTTTTACTTTTTTATTTCCCTTCAGTGGCCTGAACCTGCATCTGTGACTTGTTTTATATACTACAATACAACTGTGGCTGGGAATCACATGAGTATTAACATGGCAGCCCGAGGGCCGTCATCAAGCCCCTGCCTGCTATGGCAAACCCCTCACATACGTTAAGGACTAACACAATTTCAGGTCATTATACCGCTTGTTTTCTGTATTTTTACCAGTGTTTCCCTTTAATTTTCAGTTGTCTCTGAGCTAGTAAATAGAGACTAGCTGCCATGATGTCTCCCATATACAGCAAACAGAAATGAGGGATTCCTGCTCTCCTGTCCGTATGACACACATGTTCAGAAGCAGCAGAATGTAAGACATTATTTAGAAGAATAATTGAGCAGTGTAGCTGTGAATCCAGCCCTCCTTCTTTCCCTCTCTCAGTAGATGGAAGCCCATCTTGTATTGTGCTGGATGAATTTTAGCAGTTTTTTCAGAATAAATGATGAGTTTAGGAGACAGGGAAGGAGCAGAGGAGGTGGCTCACAAGTGGGGAAAGAAGCAGATTTATGTGACATGTTACTTTGGCTTGAAGTATTGATCTATACAATGTTTGTTTATGCAACAGCGACCAGTTAAGGCTCGGTTCACACTGGTTAAGGGTTCATTTTTTCGACAAAAAAAACATAACTCCGGCAAGAAACGAATCCATATGACATCTGACCCAAAGACGAACAATAATGGGGTCCGCTTTCATCTCCATCACCATCTGCACTAATAAAGGAACTGGCAACAAAGCCCCTTAATGTGTCCCCGACACGCGGGAATCTGGACTTATAGATCCATTGTTTGAAAATGTCTGGTTGAAACAAAGTATCCCTATAACAATAATTTTTTTTTGTGATGTAGAGGCTTGGTCTTTAGGTTTTATCTTGCCGTTAATGGAGGATTATAATAAGACATTTGATCCATAGGTGCGATATATAGAAGCCGTAATACGTTGGCTATAGAATTCAGAATTCAGCACCACGGACAGCGCCGGATCAAGAGGTTCCTCCAAAGAAACAAACGTTTCCAGGAGACAATGTAAAAGTCAACTTTATAATTCAAGTGCAATTCTCCGGGGACGGCGGCATCTCAAAGACAAGTCTGCGGCACTGGGTTAGACATCATAGTTCACACAGAATTACCGGCCGTGACAGCAAAAAAAACAAATGCTCCGGCGGAATGAGAGCAAAACGATCTGTCCCCACGGCTGACGGTTCTATTATACTCTGTGAGATCCCTGAACCCACACAGGTGGCAAACATGGAGGACAGCGTGTAATATGGCGCCGGTACACGTGTATCATCAGGAATAACTGTAGGCTGGCAATGGACGGGAAAACTCTGGACAAAGGAGTGCATCCCCCCTAAAGAAATCATGAAAATAACCCAAAACTGCCCCCAAAACATTATCACATAGTGGGTTAAAATCCGCCATAGAGTGTCACATATTAATACTAAAAATGCTCCAATGACAGCCCCATAAAGTGCATTATTAAAGAAGACCGCCAACCCCAATTTTCTTTTTTTTATTAAATAACATATACTCACCTTGCCAGTCGGCCGCCATTCCTGTTGCACTGCTGCCCCAGTACACCACCAATCTACACCTTCCAGATGGGCATGTCACCGCTGTAGCCAATCACTGTCTGCAGCTGTCACTTGAAGGCATCAGTGGCCACATGCCCATCCAGATAGAAAAGGAAGCATGGAGACCAGCTATGGATGAGGAGAAATGAGCTAGCGGGAAGGTGGGTGTGCTTCACTTTTTCATTTTTAATTATTCTGGGCAATTAATGTAAGAAAAATATTCAGGGAGGACGTTTCCTTTAATATTGCACTACAGTACAGTGTCAAATAACAATACCACATCGGTGCACTTAGTGGATGCTGTAGGTGTCAAAGCTCAAGGTCCCGGTGGGCACACAGGCCACGGCCATTGGTGCAGCAGGAAGATGAAGCACAAAAAAGGTAGCAAAGGTACGGGAGGCCACAGAGAGACAGGAGTCCTGAAAAAGATAGCAGAGGTCCTGGAAGACAGAGAAAGGGTAGCAGAGGTCCTGGAAGACCAGGAAAAGGTAGCACAGGTCCTGGAAGACCAGGAAAAGATAGCAGAGGTCCTAGAAGACCAGGAAAAGGTAGCAGAGGTCCTGGAAGACCAGGAAAAGGTAGCACAGGTCCTGGAAGACCAGGAAAAGGTAGCAGAGGTCCTGGAAGACCAGGAAAAGGTAGCAAAGGTCCTAGAAGACCAGGAAAAGGTAGCAGAGATCCTGGAAGACCAGGAAAAGGTAGCACAGGTCCTGGAAGACCAGGAAAAAGTAGCAGAGGTCCTGGAAGACCAGGAAAAGGTAGCAGAGGTCCTGGATGAACAGGAAAAGGCAGCGGAGGTCCTGGAAGACAGAGAAAGAGTAGCAGAGGTCCTTAAACACCAGAAAAAGGTAGCAGAGATCCTGGAAGATAGCGAAAGGGTAGCAGGGGTCCTGGAAGACAGAAAAAAGGGTAGCAGAGGTCCTGGAAGACCAGGAAAAGGTAGCGGAGGTTCTGAAAGACCAGGAAAAGCTAGCACAGGTCCTTGAACACCAGGAAAAGGTAGCAGAGATCCTGGAAGACCAGGAAAAGGTCACACAGGTCCATGAACACAGAGAAAGGGTAGCAGAAGTCCTAGAAGACAGAGAAAGGGTAGCAGAGGCCCTGTAAGACATGGAAAAGGCAGCAGAGGTCCTGGAAGATCAGGAAAAGGTAGCAGAGGTCTTGGAAGACAGACAAAGGGTAGCAGAGGTCCTGGAAAACCAGGAAAAGGTAGCAGAGGTCCTGGAAGACAGAGAAAGGGTAGCAGAAATCCTGGAAAACCAAGAAAAGGTATCAGAGGTCCTGGAAGACCAGGAAAAAGTAGCACAGATCCTTGAACACCAGGAAAAGGTAGCAGAGGTCCTGGAAGACAGAGAGAAGGTAGCAGAGGTCCTGTAAGACATGGAAAAGGTAGCAGAGGACCTGGAAGATGAGGAAAAGGTAGCAGAGGTCCTGGAAGACAGAGAAAGGGTAGCAGAGGTCCTGGAAAACCAGGAAAAGTTAGCAGAGGTCCTGGAAGACAGAGAAAGGGTATCAGAAATCCTGGAAAACCAGGAAAAGGTAACAGAGGTCCTTGAACACCAGGAAAATGTAGCAGATGTCCTGGAAGACCAGGAAAAGATAGCACAGGTCCTTGAACACCAGAAAAAGGTAGAAGTCCTGGAAGACCAGAAAAAGGTAGCACAGGTCCTTGAACCAGGAAAAGGTAGCAGAGATCATAAAAGACAGAGAAAGGGTAGCAGAGCTCCTTGAAGACAGAGAAAGGCTAGCAGAGGTCCTGGAAAACCAGCACAAGGTAGCAGAGGTCCTGGAAGACCAGGAAAAAGTAGCAAAGGTCTTTGAACACCAGGAAAAGGTAGCGGAGGTTCTAGAAAACCAGGAAAAGGTAGTAGAGGTCCTGGAAGAACAAGAAAAAATAGCACAGGTCATTGAACACCAGGAAAAGGTAGCAGAAATACTGGAAGACAGAGAAATGGTAGCAGAGGTCCTGGAAAACCAGGAAAATGTAGCAGAGGTCCTGGAAGACCAGGAAAAGGTATCACAGGTCCTTGAACACGAGGAAAAGGTATCATAGGTCCTGGAAGACCAGTAAAAGGCAGCAGAGGTCCTTCAACACCAGGGAAAGGTAGCAGAGGTCCTGGAAGACAGAAAAAGGGTAGCAGAGCTCCTGGAAAACAAGGAAAAGGTAGCAGAGGTCTTTGAACACCAGGAAAAGGTAGCAGAGGTCCTGGAAGACAGAGAAAGGGTAGCACAGGCTCTGGAAGACCACAGACGGTAGCAGAGGTCCTGGAAGCCTCAAATGGGCAAGAAACATCCTAGAAGCCACAGCTGGATATATACAGTGTAACAGATGTCCTGGAAGACAGAACAGATAGCAGAGGTCCTGAAAGACCAGGAAAAGTTAGCAGAGGTCCTGGAAGATTGGGAAAACATAGCAGAGGTCCTGGAATACCGAGGAAAAGGAGCTGAGATACTGGAAATAGGGAAGAGGTAGCTGAGATACCGGAATACCGGGAAAAAGGTAGCAGAGGTCCTAGAAAACCTGGAACAGGTAGCAAAGGTCCTGGATGACTGGGAAAAGGTAACAGACAGCACTCCGGAGCCACCAGAAAGTCTTATTATCAAGACCCAGGTGTGTGACTTGCTAGACCTTATATAGGCCCAGGTAGATGATCACATGGGAGCACACAGGGACATCTGCAAGCCGAACTTGGAGCATAGCAGAGTTCAGCGGACAGGGATGATGAGCAAAGACCGGATACGGAACAGGTACATAAAAGTAGGATTACTGTGCTGTAATACTGACCTTATTAATGCCACCATACTATGAAAAAAACACAGTATCGTACCGTGCACCTACAATGCTGCCATGCAGTACTACAAATATTCTGTAAATCTAGGGGGATAGGGTAGTGGAGGCCCAAGATAAATGCCCCTATTGCCTTTGCTAGGGTCAGGCCCAGGGTAACACTTGAGAGTCAGTGTGATCAATACGCAGGTCCTTGCTGGTTGGAAACTGCTGCAGATTAAATAATCCGTTATCATTGGGAGAAGTCATGACCAGCAGCAGTGTATGACCAAGTCGCAAAATAAATTCTGGCACATTGAGGGGCTCCCAAGCATAAAGCCCCCTCTGTATGATGGACATACAAGCTACATTGTCCTGGTGACACAATCCAGAATATTCCAATCTCATACATTTATGACTTATCCATGGAGATCTGGATTCCACCAATGGGACGAGCATTTCTCTAAATAACGGGGGTCCCGCTGTCAGTGGAGTGGAAGTATAGCCCCTTTCTTGGGAAAGATATAGGTACCAATAGTGGGGTCTCTGTTATGATCCGGTGACCTTGGAGCCGCATGAAACTTTCTCTGGAGTGGGTGGAAACTGTACTGACCGCAGATCCTGAACTAACACCGCAACTAGAAGTAGCCGTGGGGTGTGCCTAACAAACCCTAGACACCTCAACACAGCCGGAGGACTAAATACCCCTATAGATGGAAATAGGAATACTACCTCGCCTCAGAGCAGACCCCCAAAGGATAGGCAGCCCCCCACGAATATTGACTGTCAGTAGGAGAAGAAAAGACATATGCAGGCAGAAAACAAGATTTAGCAAAAGAGGCCACTCTAGCTAAATAGGAAAGGATAGGACAGAATACTAGGCGGTCAGTATTAAAACCTTTCACAAAATATCCACAGCAGATAATACAAAAACTTCCACAATCTAACTAAAGACGTGGAGTGAATATCTGCAACCCCAGAGAATCCAACACAGACTGAGAAAATACTGACACAATCTAAGCTGGACAAGAAAACACAACAGAATAGCACTGAATTATGAAGCACACAGCATGTGTGCCAAAGAAACAAAACCAGACACTTATCTTTGCAGATTTGGCAGAAAGGCAGGAGGAACCAGGCAGTGGTCCAACACCTCCCAACAACAATTGACAACTGGCAAGGACTAACGAATTCTGCACGCCTAAATACCCCAGTCAGAACTGCAATCAGCAGATACACCTGACCAGGACTGCAACTCACGGACAACTGCATTACCACCTACAACCACCGGAGGGAGCCCAAAAGCAGAATACACAACAGGTCTCCACCTACTCTACATTTATGTAAGAAAAGGAGCAAATCCCATAAATGTACAAGCTGGAAAAACATCTTTCAAGTAAAAACTTTCTGACATTTTCAGGTGAAACTAAAAGTGACCTTTAATTCTCAATGTCGTCTGTCTACGGTAAAATGAAACATGAGTGGCCCAATAAGTATATAAAATATATAAAATCACAGCACTTGTCGTTAATGGAAGCTGAATTCATATGCAACATCAAAATCATCAATGAGTCATAAAACACAAAGTATTTACAGCGGCGCAGACATGAACCTGTGTGCTCAGGATCTGGAGGAAGCAATAATAATGGATGTGCTTCCAGCTCCAGCAATAAAAGATAGTGTCATAAGGGGACAGAACGTGATTGAATTCACCGGCCGCCGCTGTAGGGCAGCTCAATATGCATCATCACCGGAATAAACAATGGACCAACGCCGGCCAGGAATTAATGACTTCAGCACCTTGGACAGAGGTCAGGAGTCAGCAGTAATTGTCTGTGCGAGCTGGAGAGAAGCCGCAACGGTTCTGACGGATCAGCGACCAACATACAACTGCTGCCAAAGACCCGGAGAGCAACCGGAGCGGAAAGTCACCGGCTGCAAAGACCGGACAGCAAATCATGAATATTGGGAATGTGCTCAAAGAGTAATGTCTGACACATGAGAAAGCACGACTGATACGTGTGTAATGTCATTGTGTACATACATTACGTTACTGATCCTGAGTTACATCCTGTATTATACCCCAGAGCTGCACTCACTATTCTGCTGGTGCAGTCACTGTGTACATACATTACATTACTGATCCTGAGTTACATCCTGTATTATACTCCAGAGCTGCACTCACTATTCTGCTTGTGCAGTCACTGTGTACATACAGTACATGACTGATCCTGAGTTACATCCTGTATTATACCCCAGAGCTGCACTCACTATTCTGCTGGTGCAGTCACTGTGTACATACAGTACATTACTGATCCTGAGTTACATCCTGTGTTATACCCCAGAGCTGCACTCACTATTCTGCTGGTGCAGTCACTGTGTACATACATTACATTACTGATCCTGAGTTACATCCTGTATTATACTCCAGAGCTGCACTCACTATTCTGCTGGTGCAGTCACTGTGTACATACATTACATTACTGATCCTGAGTTACATCCTGTATTATACCCCAGAGCTGCACTCACTATTCTACTGGTGCAGTCACTGTGTACATACATTACATTTCACACTCTGCATGTACTGCATGGAATAGTTAGTTTTTCAGCATCGGATCACTCGACAGAGCCTAATGTAAAGACTACACTTCCCATAATGAATGCTGTGTGTAGACATTGAACAATCATGGAATGATTTCAGCTCTGAAGCTTACAGCAAATGCAGCACTGGGTTATAACACAGGCTGCGGCTCAGACGGCCATACACTTTAAATAAGAAGACAAAAAAAAATAAAGTGATAGGTGAGTCTTCAGTATAACACATAATTCATCCCAGAATACAAGCCTTCTCCAAGATGAAAAATCCTCTTCTCCCGGCATGAAATCAAAATTACCCCGACTGTAAGGTAATGGCATCATCAAAAGGAGCCGTTTCCTCCAAGTCGGAGATTGGGTAATTTTTCAGTGGAATTTCTGCTGTAATTTTTGGGTGAGATGAAAGTTTCCACTATAATAAAGAGCAGTAATCTATCTGTTGTGCTGACTTTGAAGTGTTTTACTGGTGAAAAATAGAAATGAAATAAAACAATCTTAGCCCGCGGGGAAAAAGTCCTACACAACATTTTTTAGAAAAAAAAAATTAAAATATTGTAGAAAAGAATGTTTGTGGACAGGACAACATAAAAAGTGATATAGATGGTCTGACTGCACTGTGCTACAAAGTAGAATGTCCAGGTATGTACCACTTTAAGAAATCAGACTTAAAGGGATGCTCCATATTTGGGGCCACATTACCCTTTTCTCGATGTGAATCTTTATCCTTGATGACCATTTTGATTTTTTGTTATATTTCAGTGGGTCCCACACTCTATACTGGTTCATTTCCTAAGATCTCTTTATAAGTATCAAAGAACTGTGATTCCGATGCACTGTCCCAAATCCTCTGCATAGGCAAAAAGGTTCAGTTGTGCTTCTGGCAGCTGCCATTACATTGAGTTTAGGTTTGCACACTGTGCTTCTCTGAGGAGAGGGGATAACTTGCTGATCACTGGGGTTCCACTAATTTGATCACAGTAATCCTGAGATCGAGGTTCTGGAACGCCAAGAATAATGCTCCTGAATGGAGCAGAGGTGCATATGCTCAGTCATTCATTGTCTATGGAACTGATGGAAATATCCGAGTGCTGCACTCTGCAGTCCCATAGTCAATGAATGGAGAGGAGGCTGAGCCCGCACACCTCTGCTCTAGGATGGGGCTGCTAAGCACAATTCTCAGAATCACTGGGGGTCCCAGTAGTCGGACCCCCACTGATCACCAAGTATCAAATATACTATCAATAGGGTATAACTTTATCTTTTAAATACTCTCCCCACCTTAGTGGTTGTTGCCAGTGTATATATATAATTTATTTAATTTTTGTACTAAACCAAAAATGTACATTAAATTTAAGGGATTGCTTATCAAATATCTCCAAATTACATATTTTTATTGGAAATTGCCCCTTTAAAGAAGAAGCATTGCTCCTTCTCCTCCCATCAAAATTTTTTAATATATTGCAGTCATCATATTACAAAGCACTGTGTACTTACAATTGCTCATTTTGCCTTTCTACCCGGCTAATCCTTCTCTTTTCCATTCGGTCTATGACATCACATGATTAAAAACTGAGGAACTGAATCCTTCTCAGCTCTGTGTAGAAACAGGAGGTCAATTTTCCCTGCACGAGTCATAAGTCAATGCAAAAGTCCCTGGTAGGGGGGTAGAGAATTCTTATAAGGTCTATGTAGAATCAGGAGGTCAATTTTTCCTGTTTGAGTCATTGGAAAAGTCCCTGGCAGGGGGAGGAGAGAGTGGCTGGGTCAGGAGGTGAAGAGGGGAATGATAAATGCAGGGACAAGAGACTTCCTGTTTCTACATAGAGCAGAGAAAAGAGAAGAATCATCTGGGTAGAAATGAAAAATGAGCAATTGTAAGTACACAGTGCTATAAAATATGATGAGTGCAATATATTAAGGAGATAAATACTTTGATGGAAGGAGGAGGAGGGCTTCTTTAAGGCTTGTCCATTTATAGGCGCCTTTCCATCCATTCTCCCATACACAGTTACAGCTGCCGGCTCCTGTATGAATCACCCTGCTCTGACCAATTAGGGGCTTCTATAATTGAAACCTGTAGTCTGGTACCAGCAGAGTGCAGCATGATCATTAGGTCACCTTTCCTTCATATGGATGTCTAGGAATAGAAAAAGATTTCACTTTAAAGCGAAAACAGCACCCCTGCTGCCCACTGGTTATGTCTGGTACTGCAACTGAGCCCTATTCAGTGGAGCTGCAATACCAGACATAACCTGTGGACACCGGTGGTGTAGTTTTTGGAAATAGATGCCTATTTTTCATTCCTATTATATCCCTTTAAGCACTGATGAGCAGCCCTTACCGGCCATCTGGGCATGGGTAATATTTTGTGCTGTGGCACCCCATAGATCATAGGGTTCGCTTAGTCAAAAAAAAGAAGAAACTAACAAAAGATCAACCCAATCGCAAACAAGCTATATATAAATAACCATAAATATGAAGACATTTATTCACCAGGGTGTCTTTTGAAGAGAGCAAAAAAAGTGGAAACCACTTAAACCAAGAACCAAAACCAATCACCAAAGAAATGGATACACCAATGAGACCAAATGGATCAGTAATATTCTTTTACTAATATCTAGCAGTGATACAACATATTAAAAATATTAAATATAAAAAAAACAAAAAAGTACAGTATATCATAAGAAAGTGTGTGGCATGAACGGTATATATAACAATAAATATACAAGTACCCACATGCACAGTGAAAAAGTCACATATATATCAGTGCAAGGTATACACTCTCCCCTATTACCTGAGAATTTTAGTAAAACAAATTAAAAATCAAGTGAAAGATTAATAAAAACTTCAAATTATTGTGCAATATGTGCAAAAAAATTGCTAAGGTGCCAATGAAAAAGGAAGTTAATATTAAGGAGCAGGGTTTATCCCGCCCTGCACAGTGCTAGAAACACTGACGAAGGAATTTAGTTCTGAAACGCGCGTCGGGCGTGTGTGTGTATGCTGGACGGTACGGTACCTCAAGGTAATATTGATCAGATACATATATTTTTTAGTTTCCTGGGAATCCTTAGCACTTTGTGTTTCTAGCACTGTGCAGGGCGGGATAAACCCTGCTCCTTAATATTAACTTCCTTTTTCATTGGCACCTTAGCAATTTTTTTGCACATATTGCACAATAATTTGAAGTTTTTATTAAACTTTCACTTGATTTTTATTTTGTTTTACTAAAATTCTCAGGTAATAGGGGAGAGTGTATACCTTGCACTGATATATATGTGACTTTTTCCCTGTGCATGTGGGTACTTCTATATTTATTGTTATATACAGTTAGGTCCATATATATTTGGACAGAGACAATATTTTTCTAATTTTGGTTATAGACATTACCACAATGAATTTTAAACAAAACGATTCAGATGCAGTTGAAGTTCAGACTTTCAGCTTTCATTTGGGGGTATCCACATTAAAATTGGATGAAGGGTTTAGGAGTTTCAGCTCCTTAACATGTGCCACCCTGTTTTTAAAGGGACCAAAAGTAATTGGACAGATTCAATAATTTTAAATAAAATGTTCATTTCTAGTACTTGGTTGAAAATCATTTGTTGGCAATGACTGCCTGAAGTCTTGAACTCATGGACATCACCAGACTCTGTGTTTCCTCCTTTTTGATGCTCTGTCAGGCCTTCACTGCGGTGGTTTTCAGTTGCTGTTTGTTTGTGGCCTTTCTGTCTGAAGTTTAGTCTTTAACAAGTGAAATGCTGCTCAGTTGGGTTGAGATCAGGTGACTGACTTGGCCATTCAAGAATATTCCACTTCTTTGCTTTAATAAACTCCTGGGTTGCTTTGGCTTTATGTTTTGGGTCATTGTCCATCTGTAGAATGAAACGACGACCAATCAGTTTGGCTGCATTTGGCTGGATCTGAGCACACAGTATGGCGGCTCTGAAGACCTCAGAATTCATTCCTGTGTCACATCATCCATAAACACTAGTGACCCAGTGCCACTGGCAGCCATGCATGCCCAAGCCATCACACTGCCTCCGCCGTGTTTTACAGATGATGTGGTATGCTTTGGATCATGCGCTGTACCACGCCTTCGCCATACTTTTCTCTTTCCATCATTCTGGTAGAGGTTGATCTTGGTTTCATCTGTCCATAGAATGTTCTTCCAGAACTGTGCTGGCTTTTGTAGATGTTTTTCAGCCTTTTTATTCTTGACACTTATGAGTGGCTTGCACCGTGCAGTGAACCCTCTGTATTTACTTTCATGCAGTCTTCTCTTTATGGTAGATTTGGATATTGATACGCCGACCTCCTGGAGAGTGTTGTTCACTTGGTGGGCTGTTGTGAAGGGGTTTCTCTTCACCATGGAGATTATTCTGCGATCATCCACCACTGTTGTCTTCCGTGGGCGCCCAGGTCTTTTTGCATTGATGAGTTCACCAGTGCTTTCTTTCTTTCTCAGGATGGACCAAACTGTAGATTTTGTCACTCCTAATATTGTAGCAATTTCTCGGATGGGTTTTTTCTGTTTTCGCAGCTTAAGGATGGCTTGATTCACCTGCATGGAGAGCTCCTTTACCGCATGTTTTCTTCACAGCAAAACCTTCCAAATGCAGCACCACACCACACATCAACTCCAGGCCTTTTATCTGCTTAATTTAGAATGACATAACGAAGGGACTGCCCACACCTGTCCATGAAATAGCCTTGGAGTCAATTGTCCAATTACTTTTGGTCCCTTTAAAAACAGGGTGGCACATGTTAAGGAGCTGAAACTCCTAAACCCTTCATCCAATTTTAATGTGGATACCCTCAAATGAAAGCTGAAAGTCTGAACTTCAACTGCATCTGAATTGTTTTGTTTAAAATTCATTGTGGTAATGTCTATAACCAAAATGAGAAAAATGTTGTCTCTGTCCAAATATATATGGACCTAACTGTATACCGTTCATGCCACACACTTTCTTATGATATACTGTACTTTTTTGTATTTTAATATTTAATATTTTTAATATGTTGTATCACTGCTAGATATTAATAAAAGAATATTACTGATCCATTTGGTTTCATTGGTGTATCCATTTCTTTGGTGATTGGTTTTGGTTCTTAGTAAAAAAAAAGTAGCATCCTTGTACTGCAGTACTATGGACCAGCAAAGACATGACGTACTCCTGCAGAGTCGGTGTGTGGCTCAGTCCATCGGCCGGACGGGAGCCGTGAGAACCGCCTCTCATCTGATGGCATCTGCAGCTCTTCTTTTGATTGGCCGGCCTGACACATTATCGTCACAATAATGTCACATCATGCCATTCCGGCTAATCAAAAGAGCCGCGGACACCATCAAGAAGTGGTTTTCACGACTCAATTTTGAAGGAACCTCAAGATATATGACCATGAGTATACAGATGGGAGACATTTCACACTGTTGTGCCATCACACAATACCTGTAATTTTTATCAAGTGTTTTTTTTTATTTTCTCTCCCTATATCTATGACTAATCTGTGAACTGTGACGTCCTCTCACCATCCAGATTCATCACAACCTGGCTGCTGCATTCCCTGTCGTGGCTTTTATACAGGCTATGATAATCATCCCTGATTATTTGTGCTATGCAATGATATCAGTTTCAATGCATCATGCAGGAAGTCTGTTTTTCCGCACCTGCAGTTCTGTGATTCTTTTCTAGCCAACGCAATCTTCTACAATGTGTAAAGTAACGATGACCATTTTATGGAATTTTTGTAAAGTGTAACGCAAATTGTTGAAATTTTTAAATTCCTATAATTTTGATGTAAATTTGATTTGCATCAAATGTATTCACCAAAGTGACTAATTGCTACAAAGATGTCTGCAGACAAGTTTATTTCTTTCGGGGCAAAACTAAAATATGAGCAGTACCCGCGCCCCAATTGTGGATATGCTCACCCGTCAGTCTACAAGAACACGAGCCGCATCATTATCACATTTCCAGTAAGTTTCTTCCAAAAGTGTCCAGATTAAGATTCTAGCGTCAATCTTTCCGCAAGAAGAAACTTCCCCGACCTTCACGGCCCCCGATAAATAAGGCTCAGGAAATCCATATTGCAAAGTCCCCGACACCTGACACTTGGCAGAGCCGGCGGTGCGAGCGCGGGGAGCCGTTATTTTCTCGGCATCTCATTCCATATCCATCTAAATGTAACATAGTTTCTCACATATGCAAACCGCTTCTCACCGTGACATTAATCCAGTCCTGAGTGACAGCTTGAAATCCTCCGCTGCCTGAAATTGGAGAGAAAAGAGCTCGGCATTGTTATGCGGCTTCTATATCCTTGTCAACAGGCTGCAATATTTGCCATTACCGCGGAACGAGGAGTAAGAGGAGCTCCGAGGCGGATTGTATTATACGTGGTGCCCGGTGAGCAGAGAATAAAAGGCGACTATGAACATGTGCAATGTAATTGTCCTCTGTGCAACGGTAGATTTCCGGAAGAGCGGACTCTTCCTTACAGTTGTGGCCAAAAGTATTGACACCCCTGCAATTCTGTCAGATAATACTCAGTTTCTTCCTGAAAATGATTGCAATCACAAATTCTTTGTTCTTATTATCTTCATTTAATTTGTCTTAAATGAAAAAACACAAAAAGAATTGTCCTAAAGCCAAACTGGATATAATTCCACACCAAACATAAAAAAGGGGGTGGACAAAAGTATTGGCACTGTTCGAAAAATCATGTGATGCTTCTCTAATTAGTGTAATTAACAGCCCTGTAACTTACCTGTGGCACCTAACAGGTGTTGGCAATAACTAAATCACACTTGCAGCCAGCTGACATGGATTAAAGTTGACTCAACCTCTGTCCTGTGTCCTTGTGTGCACCACATTGAGCATGGAGAAAAGAAAGAAGACCAAAGAACTGTCTGAGGACTTGAGAAACCGAATTGTGAGGAAGCATGAGCAATCTCAAGGCTACAAGTCCATCTCCAAAGACCTGAATGTTCCTGTGTCTACCGTGCGCAGTGTCATCAAGAAGTGTAAAGCCCATGGCACTGTGGCTAACCTCCCTAGATGTGGACGGAAAAGAACAATTGACAAGAGATTTCAACGCAAGATTGTGCGGATGTTGGATAAAGAACCTCGACTAACATCCAAACAAGTTCAAGCTGCCCTGCAGTCCGAGGGTACAACAGTGTCAACCCGTACTATCCGTCGGCGTCTGAATGAAAAGGGACTGTATGGTAGGAGACCCAGGAAGACCCCACTTCTTACCCCGAGACATTAAAAAGCCAGGCTGGAGTTTGCCAAAACTTACCTGAAAAAGCCTAAAACGTTTTGGAAGAATGTTCTCTGGTCAGATGAGACAAAAGTAGAGCTTTTTGGGCAAAGGCATCAACATAGAGTTTAAAGGAGAAAAAAAGAGGCATTCAAAGAAAAGAACACGGTCCCTACAGTCAAACATGGCGGAGGTTCCCTGATGTTTTGGGGTTGCTTTGCTGCCTCTGGCACTGGACTGCTTGACCGTGTGCATGGCATTATGAAGTCTGAAGACTACCAACAAATTTTGCAGCATAATGTAGGGCCCAGTGTGAGAAAGCTCGGTCTCCCTCAGAGATCATGGGTCTTCCAGCAGGACAATGACCCAAAACACACTTCAAAAAGCACTAGAAAATGGTTTGAGAGAAAGCACTGGAGACTTCTAAGGTGGCCAGCAATGAGTCCAGACCTGAATCCCATAGAACACCTGTGGAGAGATCTAAAAATGGCAGTTTGGAGAAGGCACCCTTCAAACATCAGGGACCTGGAGCAGTTTGCCAAAGAAGAATGGTCTAAAATTCCAGCAGAGCATTGTAAGAAACTCATTGATGGTTACCGGAAGCGGTTGGTTGCAGTTATTTTGGCTAAAGGTTGTGCAACCAAGTATTAGGCTGAGGGCGTCAATACTTTTGTCTGGCCCATTTTTGGAGTTTTGTGTGAAATGATCAATGTTTTGCTTTTTGCTTCATTCTCTTTTGTGTTTTTTTCATTTAAGACAAATTAAATGATGATAATAATAACAAAGAATTTGTGATTGAAATCATTTTCAGGAAGAAACTGAGTATTATCTGACAGAATTGCAGGGGTGTCAATACTTTTGGCCACAACTGTATATGGATTGATAAACTCTTGCCACATTATATTTGGAGCAAATTGTCGTCCGCTTCTAAAATCAGGTTTGAGCGGAGAATTGCTATAAACAGATGGAGAATGGGGTTAAAGAAAGGCTTTTTGTAATCATATTCTGGCACAATCACTATACCGCCAGCAGTAGTGTAGGCGTTTCAGCTTTCTGGTAGCCGCGTGGATAGGCACGGGGTTTTAATCTCTTAACAAAACAAAAGTTTATGGTCCATCATAAACTTTACAGCTCCAAAATGAAAACAGCATTCCTTCAACACAAATAACAAAACAGTCCTTTCTTGAGCACAAACGAATAAGCAAAACAGTCATTTTTTTAGCACAAATGAATAAAAGCAGTCCTTTCTTCAGCACAAATAAACAAAAGTCCTTTCTTCAGCACAAATGAAGAAAATTGGTCCTTTCCTCAGCACCAACGAATAAGCAAAACAGTCATTTCTTTAGCACAAATGAATAAGGCTAGGGTCACATTGCGTTATGTGACCGCGTTTAACGGACTACGTTACACCGCGGCATAACGCGGTGTTAACGTAGTCCGTTAACGCCGCCATAGCCTGTAATGGTGAGCGCATCGCTAGCGCACGCCCACATTGGGCGTGCGCTAGCGATGTCACGTCATTTGAGTGACGGACCTCGGACGCTGCTTGCAGCGTCCGCGGCGCGCCCGATGTCCGTTCCTCGCTAGTGCAGATCGGGGATCTGCGCTAGCGGGGACACCGAACGAGGACCCTAGGGAAGCATTGCGTTAGCGCAACCCGCTAGCGCTATGCGCTAAACGGATTGCCCTAACGCAATGTGAACCTAGCCTAAGAAAATCAGTCCTTTCTTCAGCACAAAATAAACAAAACAGTCCTTTCTTTAGCACAAATTTATAAGAATATCAGTCCTTTCTTCAGCCCAAATAAATCACCAAAATAGTCCTTTCTTCAGAACAAATTAATAAACAAAATAGAACTTTGAATAAGCAAAAAGGTAAGGTAAAGTAAATTACCAACTTGATATTACAGGGACTTTTCCAGCTGTAGCACAGACTATTCATCAGCTCTCTCTTTCTCCAGTCTCAACACAAAACATACTGCTAAGCTAACCCAGCAGCCTGTTAGGCAAGTAAGACCCGGACCTGAGTATGGATTTGACCTCTCCCACCCCATTCTCATTTGGTCGCTACTAAATCCCTGACCAAAACTGCAGTCAAATAAAAACCTTCTCAGTAACCTAGTGTTACTGGCACAGACTTCCTGGGACTTACATTACCAAGGCCAGACGCCTTGGTGACACATACCCGACAACCAGGACATTACCTCCTGCTTTCTTACCTTAGTATAGGAATATTTAGGTCAGGAACACCGCAACCCCAGACTCACCCCTTTTATCGGTAGAATATTCTACTAAAATGGTGACTGTTGGCTGCTATGGTCTAGGAGGTTTGAGAACAGTGGTGGAACAATAAGAGTTCAGCACGTCCTGTGCTGGGAGATCACTTCACAGCTACCATGATGTAGTGCCATCGCCATACTGTAAGGATTTTTTTTATTTCCCATAAAACTCCACTATAGCATCTTGCCCTGTATACCATGTAAAAAAAAAACAAGTTTGTTGCTCACGGTATGATAATGGTCCTATGTCATCCACTCCGCCAGTGAAATCTTGCATCTGAACCATTGAATACAAGACTGGCGCATGCGCAGTGCGCTCCGCTATGCTCTGAAACAGTGATTCTTTTTCGGGGGGGGGCATGTGCCAGACCTGACATCACTTTAAGGTCACATACATAATGAAGCTTCGCTGCTACCAGCTGGACAGGGCAGAGATAATGGCGCATGCGCTTGTTTTCAGACCACTGGATGCCATCCACATTCTATAAAGGAAGAGGGGTGCGTGACAAGGTGCCCACCATGGTCCCAAAACGCCCATTGGACCACTCGTGTGAGAGCTAAACAGTGGGTAAAATACGGCTGGCACCCAACTCCAATGGAGCGGCACAGAACACACAGAACATACACATTGGAGCGGCACAGAACCCACAGAACATACACATTGGAGAGGAACAGAACACACAGAACATACACATTGGAGCAGCACAGAACATACACATTGGAGCGGCACAGAACATACACATTGGAGCGGCACATAACATACACATTGGAGAGGCACAGAACATACACATTGGAGCAGCACAGAACATACACATTGGAGCAGCACAGAACATACACATTGGAGCGGCACAGAACATACACATTGGAGCGGCACATAACATACACATTGGAGAGGCACAGAACATACACATTGGAGCAGCACAGAACATACACATTGGAGCGGCACAGAACATACACATTGGAGCGGCACAGAACACACAGAACATACACATTGGAGCAGCACAGAACGCACAGAACATACACATTGGAGCGGCACAGAACATACACATTGGATTGGCACAGAACACACAGAACATACACATTGGAGCAGCACAGAACATACACATTGGAGCGGAACAGAACACACAGAACATACACATTGGAGCAGCACAGAACACACAGAACATACACATTGGAGCAGCACAGAACATACACATTGGAGCGGCACAGAACATACACATTGAAGCGGCACAGAACACACAGAACATACACATTGGAGCGGCACAGAACATACACATTGGAGCGGCACAGAACACGCAGAACATACACATTGGAGCAGCACAGAACACACAGAACATACACATTGGGGTGGCACAGAACATACACATTGGAGCGGCACAGAACATACACATTGGAGCGGCACAGAACATACACATTGGAGAGGCACAGAACACACAGAACATACACATTGGAGCAGCACAGAACATACACATTGGAGCGGAACAGAACACACAGAACATACACATTGGAGCAGCACAGAACATACACATTGGAGCGGCACAGAACATACACATTGGAGAGGCACAGTACACACAGAACATACACATTGGAGCAGCACAGAACATACACATTGGAGAGGAACAGAACACACAGAACATTCACATTGGAGAGGCACAGAACATACAGAACATACACATTGGAGTGGCACAGAACACACAGAACATACACATTGGAGTGGCACAGAACATACACATTGGAGCGGCACAGAACATACACATTGGAGCGGCACAGAACACACAGAACATACACATTGGAGTGGCACAGAACATACACATTGGAGCGGCACAGAACATACACATTGGAGCGGCACAGAACACACAGAACATACACATTGGAGCAGCACAGAACGCACAGAACATACACATTGGAGCGGCACAGAACATACACATTGGAGAGGCACAGAACATACAGAACATACACATTGGAGTGGCACAGAACATACACATTGGAGCGGCACAGAACATACACATTGGAGCGGCACAGAACACACAGAACATACACATTGGAGCAGCACAGAACGCACAGAACATACACATTGGAGCGGCACAGAACATACACATTGGATTGGCACAGAACACACAGAACATACACATTGGAGCAGCACAGAACATACACATTGGAGCGGAACAGAACACACAGAACATACACATTGGAGCAGCACAGAACACACAGAACATACACATTGGAGCAGCACAGAACATACACATTGGAGCGGCACAAAACATACACATTGAAGCGGCACAGAACACACAGAACATACACATTGGAGCGGCACAGAACACGCAGAACATACACATTGGAGCAGCACAGAACACACAGAACGTACACATTGGGGTGGCACAGAACATACACATTGGAGCGGCACAGAACATACACATTGGAGCGGCACAGAACATACACATTGGAGAGGCACAGAACACACAGAACATACACATTGGAGCAGCACAGAACATACACATTGGAGCGGAACAGAACACACAGAACATACACATTGGAGCAGCACAGAACATACACATTGGAGCGGCACAGAACATACACATTGGAGAGGCACAGTACACACAGAACATACACATTGGAGCAGCACAGAACATACACATTGGAGAGGAACAGAACACACAGAACATTCACATTGGAGAGGCACAGAACATACAGAACATACACATTGGAGTGGCACAGAACACACAGAACATACACATTGGAGCGGCACAGAACATACACATTGGAGCGGCACAGAACATACACATTGGAGAGGAACAGAACACACAGAACATACACATTGGAGAGGCACAGAACATACAGAACATACACATTGGAGCAGCACAGAACACACAGAACATACACATTGGAGCAGCACAGAACATACACATTGGATCGGAACAGAACACACAGAACATACACATTGGAGCAGCACAGAACACACAGAACATACACATTGCGGTGGCACAGAACATACACATTGGAGAGGCACAGAACATACACATTGGAGAGGCACAGAACATACACATTGGAGCAGCACAGAACATACACATTGGAGCGGCACAGAACATACACATTGGAGAGGCACAGAACATACACATTGGAGAGGCACAGAACATACACATTGGAGCAGCACAGAACATACAGAACATACACATTGGAGAGGCACAGAACATACACAATGGAGCGGCACAGAACACGCAGAACATACACATTGGAGCAGCACAGAACACACAGAACATACACATTGGGGTGGTACAGAACATACACATTGGAGCGGCACAGAACATACACATTGGAGCGGCACAGAACATACACATTGGAGCGGCACAGAACATACACATTGGAGAGGCACAGTACACACAGAACATACACATTGGAGCAGCACAGAACATACACATTGGAGCGGAATAGAACACACAGAACATACACATTGGAGCAGCACAGAACATACACATTGGAGCGGAACAGAACACACAGAACATACACATTGGAGCAGCACAGAACACACAGAACATACACATTGCGGTGGCACAGAACATACACATTGGAGCGGCACAGAACATACACAATGTGACGACCTAGAGGCTTGTAGTCTATTGGAAGGAGAGTAGTAAGGAACCTTACGGCAATAATAATTTCTGAATCTCCAGCATTGTACGCCGCACCTCTGCGCGCCGCATTTTCCCTTTAAATATAAAACAAATTCATGTTTTTGCAACACAGTAACTTTTCCAGAGATTTGCGCTGCCCCTTCATACAATGCCTCTCTCTGCACCATCTTGTGTGCATCTGAGGCTTCCTCCACTGCTTCCCCTGGGAGCTCATTTGCTTGTACAGCTGGGCAGTGGAGTAAAGCCCTCCGCACACACCGCTCTGTCTGGCTCGGGATCTTCTAACAAGGCTTAAGGCTTCTCCAGGAGATTTTGCATTCGGAATCAGCTCCGCATTCTGCTCGCCTACTTTGTCTTCTTGTAAGTGCTCACGGGACATATAGAAATGATAAAGTAGAAGACAATGGCGCATCTGTGTGACCTAGATACCAACATTAAGAAAAGCGCCAGGCAGAGGAGCAGTGATACTTCCCTATTTCCCTAATAACTCAGACGCTTCTGCCAATGCTGCAGATTTAACGCGTCTCTCGTCTTACTTAAAGGCTTCCTTTACACGTCTGTATTTAAACTACACCCGGCGCCAGCGGAGGTAACCATTTCCTCACCGAAACCAACAGGCAAATTGCTGCATCACATTAACATCGTCATCTATACCACCAAAGTATACAGCAACCGCAAGTGAGGAGACCTGAGAATGCGACAGAGACACCTGAGCAATGTAGGAACACCATTAATGACCGGAAGTTATAGGGTTAAAGGAAAAAAAAGTATCACATGTATCATGATCTAAAATGTAAATGTGACACAGAATGTTGTAACAAGTCATCGATCTGCCGATGTACAGTGGGGGAAATAAGTATTTGATCCCTTGCTGATTTTTGTAAGTTTGCCCACTGACGAAGACATGACTTTTGGATATGGGATGGACCCCACTCCATCTTAAAACCACCATAACTACTGTAAACCTAGGCACTAAAATAAATACACAAAACACATTATTTTGGTTGTCAAAATGGCCACAGCTTTTATTCAAATCACAGGATTAAATAATCACAGTAGGAGTCAGGTGGAGTGCTAGTACATTGGGATTCACAAGTACTGCGATGTCCCCAGCTGCCTGACATACAGCACCAGGACAGACAGCCATAAAGGGACGGCTGTTATGATCCTCAGTGGCTTAGGATCACAAATCTAACCAGCTAAGTCAGAGATAATAGGACGAGCTCTGGGGATGTGGTAACTGGACTGACCGCAAACCTGATCCTAACCGCACACACTATAGGTAGCCGTGGAACGTTTCCTGAAATCCTAGACGTCTCTTCACGGCCTGAGAAACTGACTACCCCTAAAGAGAAAGTAAGACCTCACTTGCCTCAGAGAAATAACCCCAAAGATATAGGAAGCCCCCCACAAATAATAACGGTGAGTTAAGAGGAAAAGACAAACACAGAGATGAAACAGGTTAAGCAAATGAGGCCCGCTAACACTAGATAGCAGAAAATAGCAAGGGATCTGTGCGGTCACTAAAAAACCCTATACAAAAATATCCACGCAGAGAATGCGAGAACCCCCACACCAACTAACGATGTGGGGGGAGCAACTCAGCACCCCAGAGCTACCAGCAAGCAGAGATATCATATATTAGCAAGCTGGACAAAACTCATAATATTCTAGGAAACATATTGAACACAATAACTGTCAGTAAAAAATTACGCCACAGCACTCACCAGGTAAGCAGTTCACGTTCTCTTTATTGGATTGCACACAAAGGCATCTTCACGGCACGGGAGTGTGGGAGAGTGCAAGAAAATAGCGAGACGACGACCCGTAGAAGCGCTTTTTTTCAGCGCGAAACGGCCGTCATCTCGCTATTTTCTTGCACTCTCCCACACTCCCGTGCCGTGAAGATGCCTTTGTGTGCAATCCAATAAAGAGAACGTGAACTGCTTACCTGGTGAGTGCTGTGGCGTAATTTTTTACTGACAGTTATTGTATTATAGACTTTTGTATCGACGCAAGCACCTCCAGGTTTTTTCTTCAGACATCCAGCTGATTTTACTCATCTCACGATATATGACAGCTCTAGTATTAGAAGCAGTGCGGCTTTCTATACTCTGGCGTGTTGAACATATTGAACACAGATGAGCAAGAATAAGCAAACCGAACTTAGCTTCTCTTGGAGAGACTGATAACGGATGTAGACAGGAGGAATCAGAATAGCACTGAATACAACGACAACAGGCAAGGAATGAAGGACCAGGTGAATTAATTAGGAAACCTGACTAGCAGATGACGAGACAGCTGATCCCAGCCAGAAACCTGCAGAATAACAAAAAGAGCCACCAGGGGGAGCCCAAAGAGAGAACTCACACAGTACCACTCACGACCACAGGAGGGAGCCCGGAAACAGAGTTCACAACAGGCGGTACGCACTGGCCTGCCATTCAAGCAGAGCCAGTAAACTTTCAGGGCACCAATGACCCTATTATCCTCACTCCTGTGTTTAACCACTGTGCCCGCCCCTGATTGATGTTACCATTACAACGTCCTTGAGGCTGGCCACCAAACCCGAGCCTGCTCACCACCATGAGGTTTTACATCCTCTATTAGTTAAAATGAGTCCACCTTAACTTGTCTGCAACTTCCACCTGACTCATAAAACGCAAAGCCGTGACGGGTTATAAATTCCAAGTCTCAATTCACACTTTTTTTTTTTTTATAATTAAATCATTTTTGTAAACTTAAAAATTAGAAGTACCTGCAAAAGCATTAATGGGACTAAACTGTTGTGAATTCTGTTTTTGGCTCCCTCTGGTGGCTACTGGTGGTACTGGATGACTTTGGTCTTGTGTTTCCAGTGCACCTGTTTTCATCAGGAAATTGGGAGTTTCCTATTTAGTCTGGCTTCTCAGTCACTCTAGTGCCGGCAATCAATGTTACCAGAGCATCTCTGTTGCTTGCTACCTGCTCCTAGTCTGCAATTCAGCTAAGTTGAAATCTTTGGCTTTTTTGTGTTTGTTTTGTCCAGCATGCATTTATATTTCTCGTGATGCTGGAAGCTCTAGTGATCTGAAATTACTACTCCGGTGTCATGAGTTGATAACGGAGTTAAGGTAGTTTCAGGATGGCTGCTTAGGGTTTTGAGGTAACCGCGAAGTCCTCTTTTGTATTTTCATCTATCTAGTCAGAGGGCTTCACTTTGCTGAATCTATATTCATACTGCGTTTGTGTTTTCCTCTTACCTAACCGTTATTACATGTGGGGGGCTACTATAACTTTTGGGGTTTCCCTGGAGGCAAGCCAGGTCTGTGTATTCCTCTTCTAGGGGTAGTTAGCTCTCCGGCTGGCGCGAGGTGTCTAGGGATACAACGTAGGCACACCCCCTGGCTACTTTTATTTGCGTGTTAGGTTCAGCATCGCGGTTACCTGAGATACCATCTTCCTAGAGCTAGTCCGTTTTTTGCCCATGTCCCTGCCATTGGGAATCATGACAGTATTGCCGGCCAGAATGTATTAAAGGTATTGGCTAAAGAAGGAGAGGAAAAAGAAGTTTCTGACACTTTTTTTTTTTTTTACTCAGAGGTTCTGTCTAGCCATAATTGCAATCTGCTGTTTTTTTTTTTTCTCTCCTCTTAACCCCTGAATGGCTCAGATCTCTGCTGTTGAGAAATGGATATCCAGAGCTTAGCTTCTAATCTTAATACTCTTGCCTCTAAGGTTCAAAATATCCAAGACTATGTTATACATGCTCCTATGTCTGAACCCAAGATCCCTATACCTGAGTTCTTTTCTGGAGATAGATCTCGCTTTTTGAATTTTAAGCACAATTGTAAATTGTATCTTTCTCTGAGATCTCGTTTCGCTGGAGACCCCGCTCAGCAGGTTAAAATTGTTATTTCCTTGTTGCGGGGTGACCCCCAGAATTGGGCATTTGCATTGGCACCAGGGGATCCTGCGCTGCTCAATGTGGATGCGTTTTTTCTGGCACTGGGGTTGCTCTATGAGGAACCTAATTTGGAGATTCAGGCTGAAAAGGCCTTGCTAGCCCTCTCTCAAGGGCATGATGAAGCTGAAGTATATTGTCAAAAATTTCGAAAATGGTCTGTGCTTACTCAGTGGAATGAGTGCGCCCTGGCGGCGAATTTCAGAGAAGGTCTCTCTGACGCCGTTAAAGATGTCAGGTGGTGGTCTTGACTGATCACAAGAATCTGATTTACCTTGAGTCCGCCAGGCGTCTGAATCCTAGACAGGCGCGCTGGTCATTGTTTTTCTCTCGGTTTAATTTTGTGGTTTCATACTTGCCGGGCTCGAAAAATGTGAAGGCAGATGCTCTTTCTAGGAGTTTTGAGCCTGACTCCTCTGGTGATTCTGAGCCTACGGGTATCCTTAAGGATGGAGTGATTTTGTCTGCTGTCTCCCCAGACTTGCGACGTGCTTTGCAGGAGTTTCAGACTGATAGGCCTGATCGTTGTCCGTCTGGGAGATTGTTTGTTCCTGATGAGTGGACCAGTAGAGTCATCTCAGAGGTTCATTCTTCTGTGTTGGTGGGCCACCCTGGAATTTTTGGTACCAGAGATTTGGTGGCCAGGTCCTTCTGGTGGCCTTCCCTGTCTCGGGATGTGCGTGCCTTTGTACAGTCTTGTGATGTTTGTGCTCGGGCCAAGCCTTGCTGTTCTCGGGCTAGTGGATTGTTGTTGTCCTTGCCTATTCCGAAGAGGCCGTGGAAGCACATCTCTATGGACTTTATCTCGGATCTCCCGGTTTCTCAGAAAATGTCCGTCATTTGGGTGGTGTGTGACCGTTTTTCTAAGATGGTTCATTTGGTACCCTTGCCCAAATTGCCTTCTTCATCGGAGTTGGTTCCTTTATTTTTTCAGAATGTGGTTCGCTTACATGGTATCCCGGAAAACATCGTGTCTGACAGAGGATCTCAATTTGTGTCTAGGTTCTGGCGAGCGTTCTGTGCCAGGATGGGCATTGATTTGTCTTTTTCGTCTGCGTTCCATCCTCAGACTAATGGCCAGACGGAGCGAACTAATCAGACCTTGGAGACGTATTTGAGGTGTTTTGTGTCTGCTGATCAGGATGATTGGGTCGCCTTTTTGCCGTTGGCAGAGTTTGCCCTCAATAATCGGGCCAGTTCTGCTACTCTGGTTTCTCCTTTCTTTTGCAATTCAGGGTTTCACCCTCGTTTTTCGTCTGGTCAGGTGGAGTCTTCGGATTGTCCTGGAGTGGATTCTGTGGTGGGTAGACTGCACCGGATTTGGAGTCATGTGGTGGACAATTTGAAGTTGTCTCAGGAGAAGACTCAGCAGTTTGCTAATCGTCATCGTCGTGTGGGTCATCATCTCCGTGTTGGAGACTTGGTGTGGTTGTCTTCTCGTTTTGTCCCTATGAAGGTCTCTTCTCCTAAGTTCAAACCTCGGTTCATAGGTCCTTATAAGATTTTGGAGATTCTTAATCCTGTATCTTTTCGTTTGGACCTTCCAGCATCTTTCACCATTCATAATGTCTTCCATAGGTCGTTGTTGCGGAGGTACGAGGTACCGGTTGTTCCTTCTGTTGAGCCTCCTGCTCCTGTGCTGGTGGAGGGTGAATTGGAGTATGTTGTGGAGAAGATTTTGGACTCTCGTATTTCCAGACGGAGACTTCAATATCTGGTTAAATGGAAGGGATACGGTCAGGAGGATAATTCTTGGGTGACTGCCTCTGATGTTCATGCCTCTGATTTGGTTCGCGCCTTTCATAGGGCGCATCCAGATCGCCCTGGTGGTTCTCATGAGGGTTCGGTGCCCCCTCCTTATGGGGGGGGTACTGTTGTGAATTCTGTTTTTGGCTCCCTCTGGTGGCTACTGGTGGTACTGGATGACTTTGGTCTTGTGTTTCCAGTGCACCTGTTTTCATCAGGAAATTGGGAGTTTCCTATTTAGTCTGGCTTCTCAGTCACTCTAGTGCCGGCAATCAATGTTACCAGAGCATCTCTGTTGCTTGCTACCTGCTCCTAGTCTGCAATTCAGCTAAGTTGAAATCTTTGGCTTTTTTGTGTTTGTTTTGTCCAGCATGCATTTATATTTCTCGTGATGCTGGAAGCTCTAGTGATCTGAAATTACTACTCCGGTGTCATGAGTTGATAACGGAGTTAAGGTAGTTTCAGGATGGCTGCTTAGGGTTTTGAGGTAACCGCGAAGTCCTCTTTTGTATTTTCATCTATCTAGTCAGAGGGCCTCACTTTGCTGAATCTATATTCATACTGCGTTTGTGTTTTCCTCTTACCTAACCGTTATTACATGTGGGGGGCTACTATAACTTTTGGGGTTTCCCTGGAGGCAAGCCAGGTCTGTGTATTCCTCTTCTAGGGGTAGTTAGCTCTCCGGCTGGCGCGAGGTGTCTAGGGATACAACGTAGGCACACTCCCTGGCTACTTTTATTTGCGTGTTAGGTTCAGCATCGCGGTTACCTGAGATACCATCTTCCTAGAGCTAGTCCATTTTTTGCCCATGTCCCTGCCATTGGGAATCATGACACTAAACTTGGCAAACCTCCGACTCACAGTCATCCTACGGTGCTCAGGAGAGGAAAAAACCCCTGTGGAGGAAACCTCTAGGGAACCATGGCTGAAGGATTGCCCTTCCCTTGGGCTTAGAAGGTTACCACAAATAATAACTCTTTATAGCCAATATACAATTGAACCTTTTACGAGATATACAATTACAAATTCAAAAATACAATAAAGCATTTATTATTATACAAGAAATAATTATAATTATTATAATATAATATATAATAATAATAATTTTAGGACAGAGATTATAAACAGGGCGGGAGGGCAGGTAATGTTTCCTCCTGTCCAACCTGTGAGAGAAGGAGGGAGAGCCAGAGTAGCCTCCCCTATATAAGACCCACCCTCCTCACAGTAATACACCAGGCACAAACATCTAAACTCCTTCCTCTTAAAGCAACAACACTCTTGTTTAAAATCTACACCTGAAATACAAACAAAAGCTGCAGTAGTTCTCGGTCCACCCATCCCCAAGTCATGTCCACCTCCGTCTAGTCTCCAGTGGTTTCTTGAACAGTCTATAATTTTAAGGGTAGGTTAATTTTAACGTTGAGAGATAGAATATCAAAAATAAAATCCAGAAAATCACATTGTATAAATTATATAAATGTATTTGCATTTTGCAGTGAGAAATAAGTATATGATCCCTCTGGCAAACAAGACTTAATACTTGGTGGCAAAACCCTAGTTGGCAAGCACAGCAGTCAGACGTTTTTTGTAGCTGACGATGAGGTTTGCTAACATGTCAGAAGGAATTTTGGTCCACTCATCTTTGCAGATCATCTCTAAACCATTAAGATTTTGAGGCTGTCACTTGGCAACTCGGAGCTTCAGCTCCCTCCATAAGTTTTCTATGGGATGAAGGTCTGCAGTCCTGGTGGAGGGAAGGAGGTTGTAACTCAGGATTTTACAGTACATGGCTCCATCCATTCTCCCATTAATGCGGTGAAGTAGTCCTGTGCCCTTAGCAGAGTAACACCCCCAAACCATAATGTTTCACCTCCATGCTTGACAGTGGGGACGGTGTTTTTTGGGTCATAGGCAGCGTTTCTTTTCCTCCAAACACGGTGAGTGGAGTTAACGCCAAAGCCCTCAATTTTTATCTCATCTGACCACAGCACCTTCTCCCAATTACTCAGAATCATCCAGGAGTTAATTGGCAAATTTCAGACGTGTCTGCACATGAGCCTTCCTGAGCAGGGAGATCTTGCAGGATTTTAAACCTTTATGGCATAATGTGTTACCAATGTTTTTTTTTGGTGACTGTGGTCCCAGCTGCCTTGAGATCATTAACAAGGTCCCCCCTGGTGTAGTTTTAGGCTGATCGCTCACCTTCCTCATGATCAAGGATACCCCACAAGGTGAGATTTTGCATGGTGCTTCAGATCGATGTTAATTGACAGTTATTTTGTATTTCTTCCATTTTCTTACTATTGCACCAACAGTTGTCTCCTACTCACCCAGCGTCTTACTTATGGTTTTGTAGAACATTCCAGCTTTGTGCAGGTCTATGATCTTGTCCCTGACATTCTTACAAAGCTCTTTGGTCTTGCCCATGTTGTAGAGGTTAGAGTCTGACTGATTAATTGAGTCTGTGGATAGGAGTCTTTAATAAAGGTGACTATGTAAGACGGCTGTCTTTACTGCAGGTAACGAGTTAATTAGGAGTGTCTAACCGGTCTGTAGGAGCCAGAACTCTTAATGGTTGGTAGGGGATCAAATACTTATTTCTCACTGCAAAATGCAAATAAATTTATATAATTTATACAATATGATTATCTGGATTTTATTTTTGATATTTTTGACTGTTCATGTCTTTGTCAGTGGGCAAACTTACAAAATCAGCAAGGGATCAAATACTTTTCTCCCACTGTATAGAGCAATGCACTTCGGGGTTAGCTGAACAATAAACTCCTTAAGGGATAACATTATAGTTGTTATATTCTTGTACATAGGAGCAGTATTATAGTAGTTATATTCATGTACATAGCGGCAGTATCTTAGTAGTTATATTCTTGTACATAGGAGCAGTATTATAGTAGTTATATTCTTGTACATAGGAGCAGTATTATAGTAGTTATATTCATGTACATAGCGGCAGTATCTTAGTAGTTATATTCTTGTACATAGGAGCAGTATTATAGTAGTTATATTCTTGTACATAGGGGCAGTATTATAGTAGTTATATTCTTGTACATAGGGGCAGTATTATAGTAGTTATATTCTTGTACAAAGGAGCAGTATTATAGTAGTTATATTCATGTACATAGCGACAGTATTAGGCTGGAGTCACACATGGCGTAAGACAATACGCCACGTATTATACGTCCGTACTACGGCCGTAATACGGAGAAATGTTCCCAAAATAGTGATCCGTAGTCAGGGTGTGTCAGCGTATTTTGCGCATGGCATCCTCCGTATGTAATCCGTATGGCATCCGTACTGCGAGATTTTCGCGCAGGCTTGCAAAACCGACATCTAATGGATTTATGTGCTCAAATGTTAGGGAAAACATATATACAGTATATATATATATATATATATATATGTCATTGAGACACATATATATATGTTCTGTATTTAGATTTCATTCAGCGCGATATCTGTGAACAGCCGGTAATTCAATTGCCGGCTTTTCATTTCTCCTGCACAAACCCGACAGGATATGAGACATGGTTACATACAGTAAACCATCTCATATCCCCTTTTTTTTTCATATTCCACACTACTAATGTTAGTAGTGTGTATGTGCAAAATTTCAGCGCTGTAGCTGCTGAAATAAAGGGTTAAATGGCGGAAAAAATTGGCGTGGGCTCCCGCGCAATTTTCTCCGCCAGAATGGTAAAGCCAGTGACTGACGGCAGATATTAATAGCCAGGAGAGGGTCCATGGTTATTGGCCCCCCCGTGGCTAAAAACATCTGCCCCCAGCCACCCCAGAAAAGGCACATCTGGAAGATGCGCCTATTCTGGCACTTGGCCACTCTCTTCCCACTCCCTGTAGCGGTGGGATATGGGGTAATGAAGGGTTAATGCCACCTTGCTATTGTAAGGTGACATTAAGCCAGATTAATAATGGAGAGGCGTCAATTATGACACCTATCCATTATTAATCCAATTGTAGGAAAGGGTTAAAAAACACACACACACATGATTAAAAAGTATTTTAATGAAATAAACACACAGGCTGTTTTAATATTTTATTGCTCTCTCAATCCATCAGGAACACCCTCGCTTGGAAAAATAATAAACGCACAAGATACATACCTTCTGGTGAACCGTCTCGTCCCACGAAGTAATCCATCTGAAGGGGTTAACTAATATTACAGGCACGATCTGCGATAAACCATTCGCTCGTACCTGTAATCCCCGGGTGCTGAAAGGAAAGCTGGATCTGTACTTACATTGAGTCGCAGTGATGCGCCCCTGCTGGATGTTCTCATGAACTGCAGCCTGGGAACTTTTTCCCACGCTCCAGGTCATATGAGGACATCCACCAGGGGGCGCATCACCGCGACTGAAGGAAATGTAGGTCAATGACCTACATTTCATTCATTCGCCGGGGGATTACAGACACGAGCACACAGCTGCATTAGCAGGGCTCGTGCCTGTAATATTAGTTAACCCCTTCAGATGGATTACATCGTGGGACGTGATCTGACATCAGAAGGTATGTATATTGTGCGTTTATTATTTTGCCAAGCGAGGGTTTGCAAATGGATTGCGAGAACAATAAATTATTACAACAACCGCTGTGTTTATTTCATTAAAATCCTTTAAAATCATGTGTGTGTGTTTTTTAACCCTTTCCTACAATTGGATTAATAATGGATAGGTGTCATAATTGACGCCTCTCCATTATTAATCTGGCTTAATGTCACCTTACAATAGCAAGGTGGCATTAACCCTTCATTACCCCATATCCCACCGCTACAGGGAGTGGGAAGAGAGTGGCCAAGTGCCAGAATAGGCGCATCTTCCAGATGTGCCTTTTCTGGGGTGGCTGGGGGCAGATGTTTTTAGCCACGGGGGGGCCAATAACCATGGACCCTCTCCTGGCTATTAATATCTGCCCTCAGTCACTGGCTTTACCACTCTGGCGGAGAAAATTGCGCGGGAGCCCACGCCAATTTTTTCCGCCATTTAACCCTTTATTTTAGCAGCTACAGTGCACAAATTTTGCACATACACACTACTAACATTAGTAGTGTGGAATATGCAAAAAAAATGGGGATATGAGATGGTTTACTGTATGTAAACCATGTCTCATATCCTGTCGGGTTTGTGCAGGAGAAGGAAAAAGCCGGCAATTGAATTACCGACTTTTCACTAACACCGCTGCGTATTTCTAGCAAGTCACACTGCTGGTCCGTGTGGAATCCGTATTTTTCTCGCCCCCATAGACTTTCATTGGCATATTTTTTGCGCGATACGCTGACAAACGCAGCATGCTGCGATTTTCTACGCCCGTACAACGCCGTATATTACGGATCCGTAATATACGCCTGATAGGACTAGACCCATTGAGAATCATTGTGCCGTATGTAATGCGTGTTTTACGGACGTAGTTTCTGCGCTCTTACGTCCGTAAAACACGCATGTGTGACCCCAGCCTTATAGTAGTTATATTCTTGTACATAGGGGACAGTATTATAGTAGTTATATTCTTGTACATAGGAGAAGTATTATAGTAGTTATATTCTTGTACATAGGAGAAGTATTACAGTAGTTATATTCTGGTACATAGGAGCAGTATTATAGTAGTTATATTCTTGTACATAGGAGCAGTATTATAGTAGTTATATTCTTGTACATAGGTGGGCAGTATTATAGTAGTTATATTCTTGTACATAGGGGGGCAGTATTATAGTAGTTATATTCTGGTACATAGGGGCAGTATTATAGTAGTTATATTCTTGTACATAAGGGAAGTATTATTGTAGTTATATTCTTGTACATAGGAGCAGTATTATAGTAGTTATATTCTTGTACATTGGAGCAGTATTATAGTAGTTATATTCTGGTACATAGGGGCAGTATTATAGTAGTTATATTCTTGTACATAGGTGGGCAGTATTATAGTAGTTATATTCTGGTACATAGGAGCAGTATTATAGTAGTTATATTCTTGTACAAAGGGGCAGTATTATAGTAGTTATATTCTGGTACATAGGGGCAGTATTATAGTAGTTATATTCTTGTACATAGGAGCAGTATTATAGTAGTTATATTCTTGTACATAGGAGCAGTATTATAGTAGTTATATTCTTGTACATAGGGGCAGTATTATAGTAGTTATATTCTTGTACATAGGGGCAGTATTATAGTAGTTATATTCTTGTACATAGGGGCAGTATTATATTAGTTATATCCTTGTACATAGGGGCAGTATTATAGTAGTTATGTTCTTGTACATAGGGGCAGTATTATAGTAGTTATATTCTGTTACATAGGGGCAGTATTATAGTAATTATACTTCTGGACATGGGGCAGTATTATAGTAGCTATATTCTTGTACATAAGGGCAGTATTATAGTAATTATACTTCTGGACATGGGGCAGTATTATAGTAGTTATATTCTTGTACATAGGAGACAGTATTATATTAGTTATATCCTTGTACATAGGGGCAGTATTATAGTAGTTATATTCTTGTACATAGGGACAGTATTATAGTAGTTATATTCTTGTACATAAGAGCAGTATTATAGTAGTTATATTCTTGTACATAGGGGCAGTATTATAGTAGTTATATTCTTGTACATAGGGGCAGTATTATAGTAGTTATATTCTGGTACATGGGGCAGTATTATAGTAGTTATATTCTTGTACATAGGGACAGTATTATAGTAGTTATATTCTGGTACATGGGGGCAGTATTATAGTAGTTATATTCTTGTACATAGGAGCAGTATTATAGTAGTTATATTCTTGTATATAGGGGCAGTATTATAGTAGTTATATTCTTGTACATAGGGGCAGTATTATAGTAGTTATATTCTTGTACATAAGAGCAGTATTATAGTAGTTATATTCTGGTACATAGGGGCAGTATTATAGTAATTATACTTCTGGACATGGGGCAGTATTATAGTAGCTATATTCTTGTACATAGGGGCAGTATTACAGTAATTATACTTCTGGACATGGGGCAGTAGTATAGTTGTTATATAGCTGTGCATGAGAGCAGTAATGTGGAAGTGTGTGTTGGAAATAGTTCTTTTCCCTTCAGTTAGTACAATCACTCACATGTCGTCCTCTTGAGAACATTGGTTACTACAGAAGATTGCTGCACTCGTGTCCATTAGACTTTTCTCAGCTCTGACTCTTCGGGATCCTGACAATGGATGGCTCAGCAGATAAACAGCCTTGTTTATGGCGGTGTTGATTATCTCCTCTCACGGACCCGGAAAGGTAGAGGAGGTAGAGTGCGTCTTACTTAGAGCTTTTGGCTCTGCGGGAAGCTTTATTAAGAAAGCATTTCATGGAGCTGCTGGGAGAAGGCGCCTTACAGTTACTCTTAAATGTTCCTCTAAATGGCTCAGCGATCAGCCTGAAAACTCTCAAGAAACAGACACTTCTCACAAGGGGAGCCATAATTAAAGGCAGTGTTGATTTCTTCATAAATTCTACAGAAGACAGAAAATCTAAACGTGAGGCAGCAATGTTCCTAATGCCGCAAAGGTCACAGAGATCTTCCGAAGCTCCCGGGGGCATTGATAGTAATAAAGTGTTGAGTCGGGGACTTTTCTTTTTCTCGTTATTACTGCACCACTATAAAATAAAAATGGAAGCAATTTATTGTCGTGAAGGTCAGAAGATCCTCGTCCTTGGGGACATCTTGTCGCCAAAAAATAAGATGTTTTCTGTTGCTCTCTTACTTCTTGGTTTTTTTTTTTTAAGACGATTTTGAGTGATCTTTTGCCCTGACATTAAACATAACAGCACGTTTATAAATATCACTGCACGTTGGCCGCCATTTTTTCAGGTTTTACTTGTATCTGCAATTAAGCTTAAAATGGAACAAATCTGCATTAAATCCAAAGATCAATTAACAAAGATTTTAGGGTGAAACAGGAAATTGATCATGAATTTGTACCAATGTGCATTGTCCGAATTAATTTTTTGTCTTAAATTAGTGTTCCACCATCTCTATGCACTAGACTCTTCGTTTACTAGAACAGTTACCCAACAGCAAAACTTGAGTTTGCCCACAGTGCCCCCACAGGGATAAATGGGTATTACACCGCTCCCTTAGAAATCGATGTGATCCTCCACGGTGACAGATGCTCTTTGTAGCCGCTCTCCACATTGTCCTACAAGTCCTGAATGGGGACTTGACTAAATAGTCCTTAATGGGTTTCAAAATGTAGTTTGAAGGGGTCCGACTTTCAGCACTCACACGGACCAGGGCCCCATTATTACTCGTTCTCCAGTTTTATCAGGGGCAAATTAATTTTGTGGTAAAGACAGTAATGCACTGAGACAATATACTGATGATGAGACGACTCTCAGTGAATCCGGTGCATAAGAAAACTGCATGGTGGCTCAGTGGTTAGCACTGTACAATGGCTCAGTGGTTACCAATGAAAGGTAACTCAGTCGTTAAAACTGCATGGTGGCTCAGTGGTTAGCACTGTACAGTGGCTCAGTGGTTAGCACTACTCAGTGGTTACATTGTGGTTACTCAGTGGTTAGCACTGTGTAGTGACTCAGTGGTTAGCACTGTGTAGTGACTCAGTGGTTAGCACTGTACCATGGCTCAGCTTAACAGTCTACAGGCTCAAAAATCACTATGGTGTGAACAGAGAAAAATATTCTCTGTCCATGGGGTGGGGTCCATAAATTATGGTGGGATATGGTGCGACTTATGTCCTAAAGCTTCCACCTCAACAAATCTAGCTGTGAGGAAGATCGATGTGAAATATGTGAGATGTCGGATCGATAGCTGTCACTCATCCCCTCCGTTCTGAGCTGCAGGGTCCCGGACCCCCACTCTTCCTCTTATATCAGGCGACGGTTCCACTTTTTGATCATCAGATCCTGCAAAGAAACATCCCCCAGAGAAGACCATGATTCCCACCAGCTCCCAGTGCAGATTTATTCTGATGCCCTCTGCTACCAAAAGACTTTTTATCGGCTTCAAAACCTTTTTTTCGCATTTCGTACACAAACCCGAGATCAGGAAAATGATACGATATTAAACTTGCAGAAAATCGATAGCAGCCAGAGACTCATAAATAATTTTACATCAGCATAAAGTATAATAAATATTTCTTTATTTTACCAGGAGCAGCTATAACCCTCACGATAGTCTCCTTGAGAATCGAACAGTTTACTGCCAAGACGTGATGGAAATACCAGTAAAATGAGGCTGGCACCGAACGACCCAGAGGAGCGGAGGAAGCTTCACCGCAGACGACACCTGGACGCAGCTCATCTGTCACTGAACTCAGAAATATCGAAAACATCCCGGTATGGAGGCGCTCCCCACACCATCAGCCGCACTGCCAGGACCTGCTCATAGGGATGGCGGCATGCTTTATATATCATGTCTGGCACAAGCAGCTGGCACCCCCAATATGGTGAACTAACCATAATACTGCCCCACATACAGCAATATGATCACTAAAATACTACACCATGTACAAAATACAGCTATGGTACTACTGCTCATATACAAAGTAGTACTTTAATACTGCATATAGCTACAAGAATATAACTACTATAATACTGCTCCGATGTAAAAGAATATCACTACTATAATACTGCTCCTATGTAAAAGAATATAACTACTATAATACTGCTCCTATGTACAAGAATATAACTACTATAATACTGCCCCTATGTATAACAATATAACTACTATAATACTGCCCCTATGTACAAGAATATAACTACTATAATACTGCCCCATGTACAGGAATATAACTACTATAATACTGCTCCTATGCACAAGAATATAACTACTATAATACTGCCTCTATGTACAACAATATAACTACTATAATACTGCTCCTATGTAAAAGAATATAACTACTATAATACTGCCCCCTATGTACAAGAATATAACTACTATAATACTGCTCCTATGTACAAGAATATAACTACTATAATACTGCTCCTATGTATAAGAATATAACTACTATAATACTGCCCCTATGTACAAGAATATAACTACTATAATACTGCTCCTATGTACAAGAATATAACTACTGTAATACTGCCTCTATGTACAAGAATATAACTACTATAATACTGACTCCTATGTACACGAATATAACTACTATAATACTGCCCCATGTACAAGAATATAACTACTATAATACTGCCCCTATGTACAAGAATATAACTACTATAATAATGCCCCCATGTACAAGTATAAAACTACTATAATACTGCTCCTATGTACAAGAATATAACTACTATAATATTACTCCTATGTACAAGAATATAACTACTATAATTCTGCCCCTATGTACAAGAATATAACTACTATAATACTGCTCCTATGTACAAGAATATTACTACTATAATACTGCCCTATATACAAGAATATAACTACTATAATACTGCCCCTATGTACATGAATATAACTACTATAATACTGCTCCTATGTACAAGAATATTACTACTATAATACTGGCCTATATACAAGAATATAACGACTATACTACTGCCTCCTATGTACAAGAATATAACTACTATAATACTGCTCCTATGTACAAGAATATAACTACTATAATACTGCCCCCTATGTACAAGAATATAACTACTATAATACTGCCCCCTATGTACAGGAATATAACTACTATAATACTGCTCCTATGTACAAGAATATAACTACTATAATACTGCTCCCTATGTACAAGAATATAACTACTATAATACTGCTACTATGTTCAAGAACATAACTACTATAATACTGCTCCTATGTACAAGAATATAACCTCTATAATACTTCCCCTTTGTACAAGCATATAACTACTATAATACGGCTCCTATGTACAAGATAACTACTATAATACTGCACCTATGTACAAGAAGATAACTACTATAATACTGCTCCTATGTACAAGAATATAACTACTATAATACTGCCCCTATGTACCAGAATATAACTACTATAATACTGCCCTCTAGATACAATAATATATCTACTATAATACTGCTCCTATGTACAAGAATATAACTACTATAATACTGCCCCTATATACAAAAATATAACTACTATAATACTGCCCCATGTACAAGAATATAACTACTATAATACTGCCTCCTATGCACAAGAATACAACTACTATAATACTGCTCCTATGTACAAGAATATAACTACTATAATACTGCTCCTATGTACAAGAATATAACTACTATAATAATGCTCCTATGTACAAGAATATAACCTCTATAATACTTCACCTTTGTACAAGCATATAACTACTATAATACTGCTCCTATGTACAAGAAGATAACTACTATAATACTGCACCTATGTACGAGAAGATAACTACTATAATACTGCTCCTATGTACAAGAATATAACTACTATAATACTGCCCCTATGTACCAGAATATAACTACTATAATACTGCCCTCTAGATACAATAATATATCTACTATAATACTGCTCCTATGTACAAGAATATAACTACTATAATACTGCCCCTATATACAAAAATATAACTACTATAATACTGCCCCATGTACAAGAATATAACTACTATAATGCTGCTCCTATGTACAAGAATATAACTACTATAATACTGCTCCTATGTACAAGAATATTACTACTATAATACTGCCCTATATACAAGAATATAACGACTATACTACTGCCTCCTATGTACAAGCATATAACTACTATAATACAGCCCCTATGTACAAGAATATAACTACTATAATACTGCCCCTATATACAAAAATATAACTACTATAATACTGCTCCTATGTACAAGAATATAACAACTATAATACTGCTCCTATGTACAAGAATATAACTACTATAATACTGCCCCCTATGTACAGGAATATAACTACTATAATACTGCTTCTATGTACAAGAATATAACTACTATAATACTGCTCCCTATGTACAAGAATATAACTACTATAATACTGCTCCTATGTACAAGAATATAACTACTATAATACTGCTACTATGTTCAAGAATATAACTACTATAATACTGCTCCTATGTACAAGAATATAACCTCTATAATACTTCCCCTTTGTACAAGCATATAACTACTATAATACTGCTCCTATGTACAAGAAGATAACTACTATAATACTGCTCCTATGTACAAGAATATAACTACTATAATACTGCCCCTATGTACCAGAATATAACTACTATAATACTGCCCTCTAGATACAATAATATATCTACTATAATACTGCTCCTATGTACAACAATATAACTACTATAATACTGCCCCTATATACAAAAATATAACTACTATAATACTGCCCCATGTACAAGAATATAACTACTATAATACTGCCTCCTATGCACAAGAATACAACTACTATAATACTGCTCCTATGTACAAGAATATAACTACTATAATACTGCTCCTATGTACAAGAATATAACTACTATAATACTGCTCCTATGTACAAGAATATAACCTCTATAATACTTCCCCTTTGTACAAGCATATAACTACTATAATACTGCTCCTATGTACAAGAAGATAACTACTATAATACTGCTCCTATGTACAAGAATATAACTACTATAATACTGCCCCTATGTACCAGAATATAACTACTATAATACTGCCCTCTAGATACAATAATATAGCTACTATAATACTGCTCCTATGTACAAGAATATAACTACTATAATACTGCCCCTATATACAAAAATATAACTACTATAATACTGCCCCATGTACAAGTATATAACTACTATAATACTGCTCCTATGTACAAGAATATAACTACTATAATACTTCTCCTATGTACAAGAATATAACTACTATAATACTGCCCCTATGTACCAGAATATAACTACTATAATACTGCCCTCTAGATACAATAATATATCTACTATAATACTGCTCCTATGTACAAGAATATAACTACTATAATACTGCTCCCTATGTACAAGAATATAACTACTATAATACTGCTCCTATGTACAAGAATATAACCTCTATAATACTTCCCCTTTGTACAAGCATATAACTACTATAATACTGCTCCTATGTACAAGAAGATAACTACTATAATACTGCTCCTATGAACAAGAATATAACTACTATAATACTGCCCCTATGTACCAGAATATAACTACTATAATACTGCCCTCTAGATACAATAATATAGCTACTATAATACTGCTTCTATGTACAAGAATATAACTACTATAATACTGCCCCTATATACAAAAATATAACTACTATAATACTGCCCCATGTACAAGTATATAACTACTATAATACTGCTCCTATGTACAAGAATATAACTACTATAATACTTCTCCTATGTACAAGAATATAACTACTATAATACTGCCCCTATGTACCAGAATATAACTACTATAATACTGCCCTCTAGATACAATAATATATCTACTATAATACTGCTCCTATGTACAAGAATATAACTACTATAATACTGCTCCTATGTACAAGAATATAACTACTATAATACTGCTCCTATGTACAAGAATATAACTACTATAATACTGCTCTATGTACAAGAATATAACTACTATAATACTGCCCCTATGTACAAGAATATAACTACTATAATACTGCCTCCTATGTACAAGAATATAATTACTATAATACTGCCCCTATGTACATGTATATAACTACTATAATACTGCTCCTATGTACAAGAATATAACTACTATAATACTGCTCCTATGTACAAGAATATAACTACTATAATACTGCTCCTATGTACAAGAATATAACTACTATAATACTGCCCCTATGTACAAGAATATAACTACTATAATACTGCTCCTATGTACAAGAATATAACTACTATAATACTGCTCCTATGCACAAGAATATAACTACTATAATACTGCCCCTATGTACAAGAAAATAACTACTATAATACTGCCCCTATATACAAAAATATAACTACTATAATACTGCCCCTATGTACAAGAATATAACTACTATAATACTGCTCCTATGTACAAGAATATAACTACTATAATACTGCCCCTATATACAAAAATATAACTACTATAATACTGCTCCTATGTACAAAAATATAACTACTATAATACTGCTCCTATGTACAAGAATATAACTACTATAATACTGCCCCTATATACAAAAATATAACTACTATAATACTGCCCCTATATACAAAAATATAACTACTATAATACTGCTCCTATGTACAAGAATATAACTACTATAATACTGCTCCTATGTACAAGAATATAACTACTATAATACTGCCCCTATATACAAAAATATAACTACTATAATACTGCCCCATGTACAAGAATATAACTACTATAATACTGCCTCCTATGCACAAGAATACAACTACTATAATACTGCTCCTATGTACAAGAATATAACTACTATAATACTGCTCCTATGTACAAGAATATAACTACTATAATAATGCTCCTATGTACAAGAATATAACCTCTATAATACTTCACCTTTGTACAAGCATATAACTACTATAATACTGCTCCTATGTACAAGAAGATAACTACTATAATACTGCACCTATGTACAAGAAGATAACTACTATAATACAGCTCCTATGTACAAGAATATAACTACTATAATACTGCCCCTATGTACCAGAATATAACTACTATAATACTGCCCTCTAGATACAATAATATATCTACTATAATACTGCTCCTATGTACAAGAATATAACTACTATAATACTGCCCCTATATACAAAAATATAACTACTATAATACTGCCCCATGTACAAGAATATAACTACTATAATGCTGCTCCTATGTACAAGAATATAACTACTATAATACTGCTCCTATGTACAAGAATATTACTACTATAATACTGCCCTATATACAAGAATATAACGACTATACTACTGCCTCCTATGTACAAGCATATAACTACTATAATACAGCCCCTATGTACAAGAATATAACTACTATAATACTGCCCCTATATACAAAAATATAACTACTATAATACTGCTCCTATGTACAAGAATATAACAACTATAATACTGCTCCTATGTACAAGAATATAACTACTATAATACTGCCCCCTATGTACAGGAATATAACTACTATAATACTGCTCCTATGTACAAGAATATAACTACTATAATACTGCTCCCTATGTACAAGAATATAACTACTATAATACTGCTCCTATGTACAAGAATATAACTACTATAATACTGCTACTATGTTCAAGAATATAACTACTATAATACTGCTCCTATGTACAAGAATATAACCTCTATAATACTTCCCCTTTGTACAAGCATATAACTACTATAATACTGCTCCTATGTACAAGAAGATAACTACTATAATACTGCTCCTATGTACAAGAATATAACTACTATAATACTGCCCCTATGTACCAGAATATAACTACTATAATACTGCCCTCTAGATACAATAATATATCTACTATAATACTGCTCCTATGTACAACAATATAACTACTATAATACTGCCCCTATATACAAAAATATAACTACTATAATACTGCCCCATGTACAAGAATATAACTACTATAATACTGCCTCCTATGCACAAGAATACAACTACTATAATACTGCTCCTATGTACAAGAATATAACTACTATAATACTGCTCCTATGTACAAGAATATAACTACTATAATACTGCTCCTATGTACAAGAATATAAGCTCTATAATACTTCCCCTTTGTACAAGCATATAACTACTATAATACTGCTCCTATGTACAAGAAGATAACTACTATAATACTGCTCCTATGTACAAGAATATAACTACTATAATACTGCCCCTATGTACCAGAATATAACTACTATAATACTGCCCTCTAGATATAATAATATAGCTACTATAATACTGCTCCTATGTACAAGAATATAACTACTATAATACTGCCCCTATATACAAAAATATAACTACTATAATACTGCCCCATGTACAAGTATATAACTACTATAATACTGCTCCTATGTACAAGAATATAACTACTATAATACTTCTCCTATGTACAAGAATATAACTACTATAATACTGCCCCTATGTACCAGAATATAACTACTATAATACTGCCCTCTAGATACAATAATATATCTACTATAATACTGCTCCTATGTACAAGAATATAACTACTATAATACTGCTCCCTATGTACAAGAATATAACTACTATAATACTGCTCCTATGTACAAGAATATAACCTCTATAATACTTCCCCTTTGTACAAGCATATAACTACTATAATACTGCTCCTATGTACAAGAAGATAACTACTATAATACTGCTCCTATGTACAAGAATATAACTACTATAATACTGCCCCTATGTACCAGAATATAACTACTATAATACTGCCCTCTAGATACAATAATATAGCTACTATAATACTGCTCCTATGTACAAGAATATAACTACTATAATACTGCCCCTATATACAAAAATATAACTACTATAATACTGCCCCATGTACAAGTATATAACTACTATAATACTGCTCCTATGTACAAGAATATAACTACTATAATACTTCTCCTATGTACAAGAATATAACTACTATAATACTGCCCCTATGTACCAGAATATAACTACTATAATACTGCCCCTAGATACAATAATATATCTACTATAATACTGCTCCTATGTACAAGAATATAACTACTATAATACTGCTCCTATGTACAAGAATATAACTACTATAATACTGCTCCTATGTACAAGAATATAACTACTATAATACTGCTCTATGTACAAGAATATAACTACTATAATACTGCCCCTATGTACAAGAATATAACTACTATAATACTGCCTCCTATGTACAAGAATATAATTACTATAATACTGCCCCTATGTACATGTATATAACTACTATAATACTGCTCCTATGTACAAGAATATAACTACTATAATACTGCTCCTATGTACAAGAATATAACTACTATAATACTGCTCCTATGTACAAGAATATAACTACTATAATACTGCCCCTATGTACAAGAATATAACTACTATAATACTGCTCCTATGTACAAGAATATAACTACTATAATACTGCTCCTATGCACAAGAATATAACTACTATAATACTGCCCCTATGTACAAGAAAATAACTACTATAATACTGCCCCTATATACAAAAATATAACTACTATAATACTGCCCCTATGTACAAGAATATAACTACTATAATACTGCTCCTATGTACAAGAATATAACTACTATAATACTGCCCCTATATACAAAAATATAACTACTATAATACTGCTCCTATGTACAAAAATATAACTACTATAATACTGCTCCTATGTACAAGAATATAACTACTATAATACTGCCCCTATATACAAAAATATAACTACTATAATACTGCCCCTATATACAAAAATATAACTACTATAATACTGCTCCTATGTACAAGAATATAACTACTATAATACTGCTCCTATGTACAAGAATATAACTACTATAATACTGCCCCTATATACAAAAATATAACTACTATAATACTGCTCCTATGTACAAAAATATAACTACTATAATACTGCTCCTATGTACAAGAATATAACTACTATAATACTGCCCCTATATACAAAAATATAACTACTATAATACTGCCCCTATATACAAAAATATAACTACTATAATACTGCCCCTATGTACAAGAATATAACTACTATAATACTGCTCCTATGTACAAGAATATAACTACTATAATACTGCCCCTATATACAAAAATATAACTACTATAATACTGCCCCTATATACAAAAATATAACTACTATAATACTGCTCCTATGTAAAAGAATATAACTACTATAATACTGCTCCTATGTACAGGAATATAACTACTATAATACTGCTCCTATGTACAAGACTTTAACTATAGCGCAATTAAAAAACAATACAATAAGGAGATTGGGAGCAGGAGGTCGGCACAGGGGCCAATGTGTCTTCCAGGGTAAGTCAGTGGGCTCGTAATCTTGGAGTTGGGGTGTCGAGAGGCAGGAATGCTCCAGGTCAGCAGTGGTATGGTGGGTGTTCACCTTTTGGTTAGGTTTAAAGTAATGTAAATAAAGTGCATTTCGACACATTTGGGATGGGTTTTATATTGACAGGTGCATCCTCCCTTTTAGAGTCGCTTCTAGGGGTTATTGCACGCACAGATAATGAGACGCGGAGGACACAATTCTGCTTGGTTCTTTGTTTGCAGATTCTTATTTTCAGCTATTTCATTAGACAGACGCCTCCGACAGGTGCGGCAGTGGAGTTTAGAGAATTGTAACGCTGCCTTAATTACGTTTTCTTGTGCCTTTGATGAACTCTGTACGACCTCTGGTAATTTCATTTCTGTATCTCGTGAAAGCTGCAGCTACATTCATTTTAATGCTTTTTCCTATGAACTTTCTGTTCAGTTCTGATGCAATAAAGTGGAAAATGTGTAAAAATACAGCGAAATCTGGAGGGTGCATTTAAAGAGCAACTTCCTCCAAAAGATCGTTCAGGGTAGGAAACGCCATAGGTTGGAGCATCACTAAACTGATTCATATTTGTTACTACCAAGCAAGGTAACTGTAAAATCTGTCTGTGGTTCCTCCATATATTCATAAAAAAAAGTCTGTGAGCCTTACTTCTTCCATCTTCCCACCCAAAATCTTTCCTACGCAGTCATATAGAAAGCCTGTGAGTTCTTCTTCCCCTATACAATCAGAGAAGGGCTTTCATTTCAATCTCTCCAACCCCCAATCTTAGAGAAAACCCATGAGCCTCGCTTCCGAAACACACTCACAAAGAAATCATGTGTGTCCTACTTCTGTCAACCTAAAGAGAAAGCCTGTGAGTCCTGCTTCCCGGCATAGAAAAAGCCTGTGAGTCCTGCTTCCTGGCATAGAAAAAGCCTGTGAGTACTGCTTCTCCATGTAAAAAAAAGCCTGTGAATCTTGCTTCCCCGCATAAAAAAAAGGCCTGTGAGTCCTACTTCCCGGTATAGAAAAAAAACAGCGAGTCTTGCTTCACAACATGGAAAAAGCCTGTGAGTCTTGCTTCCTGGCATAGAAAAAGCATCTGAGTCTTGCTTCCTGGCATAGAAAAAGCATGTGAGTCTTGCTTTCCCTGCCCACTCATAGAAAAAAACCCATGTTCAACTTTTCTTGTTTCACCACTATGGCTACATCTCAGGTCCTTCCCTATATGAACAATTGACCGTGTTGTATCATCCGACCATTATCCACATTCACCTCCCCCACCACAGCACCCTACATGTATATCATTAGTATATATCGTGGGATCTCATTATTTATAGCGGCATTTTTTTATTATTTATTTACCCTGACATTTAAGGTTAAATATTTCAGTGCCGACCTTGTCATAACGTGTCATAATGTACCTGGCGCGGCGGGAATTATTAATATACTAAGAGGGAGCATTTCATCTGGTGTTTCCAATTTAAATGCTAATGGAGACCTTTAACATAATTTACTTACTCTTGCATAATCTGTTGCCCAAACCGAGTCCCATTCTCCAACAGCGTTATCACAATGTAGAACAAACAATCAAATAAAACTTGCGCCGCTCTCTCCATTCCTCCAGCATCTCGGTTTATGTTCTGGAGGACTGTAAAAGATGTCTCCTCAGCAAAACATCTGCATTTCTAAGCAGCTGATGAGTAAACATCACGCAAGGTCAGAAAGCGGGAATAACTCATGGCACAAAGACAAATAAGTAACGGGGTGATATGTTGTATCGATATGTAGTCTGGTGCCTAATTTTAAGAAGATGTGATGAATTATTGGCCACTGATTGGACTTTCCCAAGACCAAAAGTTGACCAAGTTTTTCTCGAAGAGTTTAGATGTTCCCACCTATCTCCATGCGGTCGGAAGTGGTATTCAGAAACAGTACTGGGCACAGACCTCCACTTCCTAGCGAGGTGGTCACTGCTATGGGCTGGGATAAAAGGGGAGCTAGTTGGACCTTTACAGGTTGAAGATGGATCACAATCATCTCCCAAACCTCCTGCTTGTGTTTAGAAGACACATTCTTCCAGCAGTGGAGCAGAAAAAGTCTGCATCTGTCCAGAAAACCAGGATTGTTCTGCAGAAGAGGCTCCAACTTTGAAGTCTCCACCACTCGAGACCAGGAAAGGCCTTAAAGATTGAGAATAATTACCCATCCCCTTCCTCCCCGGACCTACACCATAGTGAGAATTTGCAGTCCTCCTTAAACAGGAGACTTACGGTGAAGGAGATCAGTCACATCTCTCTTCAGCATCTTGGGCTGTGGTTGGTGCTGCTCAAAAAGACAAAGAATTTGACCAACTCCGTGGATTTAAGGCTTATTATGCTTATTAAGAAGAGCGGCCATATTGCTATCTTGTGCTTCTGTGCATCCGTACTTTGCTCTGCCCTGCTGTGGGAACACTGTGTGGATGACATAGGACACGTCATCCACCTGAAGCAAGTCAAGATGATGGTGATTGTGAGAGGAGACGGCAATTCATGACCATTGATGCCCATTCAACCGGACCGCGACATAGGGGTGATAATAAAGAGGCATTAAAGGTGGTGGCCGCAGTTTATACTGTGAAAACTCTCGTGACCGGTTCCCATTAAATTATAACTGACAAGTCTATAGGAATATCCGGGAGGCTCTCAGAAAAGAGACCTCAAAGTCTCCCGGAAGAGTTGGTGGATCTCTGTTATGAACTGGTGGCCTAGGAGCAGCATGGACGAGCTCTGGAGTAGGTGGCCTCTATACTGACCGCAGACCCTGAACTTAACACATCAACTAGAAGTAGCCGTGGGATGTTCCTGTCACTCCCTAGACACCTCGTCACGGCCGGAGGACTAATTACCCCTAAAGAAAGAAACAGGAATACTATCTTGCCTCAGAGAAAATTCCCAAAGGAAAGGCAGCCCCCCACAAATATTGACTGTGAGAGGAGAGGGAAATTACAAACGCAGACTGAAAACAGAATTTAGCAAAGGAGGCCACGCTACCTAGAAAGAAAAGACAGGAAAGAGTACTGTGCGGTCAGTATAAAAAAATACTACAAAATCCACCACAGAGAATACAAAAATCTCCACACCTAGCTAAAGGCATGGAGGGTAACTCTGTGACTCCAGAGCTTCCAGCTTGGCTGAGTAAATCTTAACACAGACAAAGCTGAACAAGAAAAAACATAGCAATTCACAGAACTATTAAGTCCACCGCATGTGGACTGCAAAAACAGAGCCAGGACTTATCTTTGATGATTTGGACAATCCAGAAGGAGAAACCAAGCAGAAATGTGGATCCCTAGAAAACAATGGACAACTGGCACTCACTAAAGGAAGGAGCCAGACTAAATAGCCCCGTCCAAAGTGGAAGCAGCTGATGACTGTTGTGAAGGACAAACAGCAGCACTACCACTTATAACCACCGGAGGGAGCCTAAGAGCAGAACCGACAACAGAATTCACAACAGATCTCCTAAGCTCCCAAGCAGCCTCAAAGAACTTATTGGGTTTTTGGGGGGGAGCTATTCCTGATCAGATGGAGCCTTGGTGTCCAGACAAAAACAAAAACAAGGGGAAAAGCAAAACAAGGGGAATAAACATTTTTTCTCAAGACAATGTCTCTGAGAATCCAAGTTGCAGAGGTTTTGTTGTCCCTTTAGACTGAAGGTATATTTCCAGGATGGGTCATCACTTTCTGATCATTGGGGTCTAATCGGGTCTCCTCTGAATTTGTGAATGGGCAGGCTGCGGTTTAGCTCGGCACAGAAAGGCTTGCGCCTCCTGACTGTGCCGGGTACTGACCCATCCACTTGGGCACAGTTGTGTGCGGCGCCTTGTAGAGATCGTGAAACTTTGGAGGGGATGCCGTGCTATACCGGAGATGTGACCCCCGTCCTTCTGAAGATCATGAGGTCCTGGCAGTCAGTTGATCATAAAGTTTCGGTAAGTCCTAATAAAATGCCTTTAATTTACGAAATAGAAAAATCACTTTGGCCAACGAGAACCAAAATATTGGAAAAGGAGAAATGATAAATGTTTCTGCTGCTAAAAAATCCACAAATGCCCGACTGGGTGCAGTCCCCTTTTATTTTTCCCATGATTTCGCGATTGCCTAAGACAAGATATTTGCTTACACAATGACTGGCACTTGCAGGCAATGTTTTGTCAATTTTAGTAATAATTGCCGGCAACTCGGAACTATGCAAATTAAGAACAAAAAAGCGATCGCAGAAGGAGGCACGCATTATTTAAAAGTAATTACATCCAAATGGTTTTCATGAGTAAAGTTTCCCAGCGCGTTTTATAAACCGAGGAGCAGAAATTATTATTCACTGTGAAGCAAAAACATTATAATGAGATTATTTATATCATCAAATACAGTGTAACACCGAAAATCTGCCAGTTCTGGGCCAAGAACATGTCAGCAAATCAAAGAAAATGGAAATAGGGAATGTATACACTGTGATTCGCTAAGCGTTTTAAGAGGCTCGAGGACCGATCCGCACTGTGCCCGGAGGAATAATCATATTTTGTGCTCACAGGTAGATGGAAATGTAGGGATCATGAAAAGAGTTAAACAAGTCACAATCCCATTTTTAGGTCCAATTTCTTAACATAACTTCATACTACGTTGAGCTCCAAGTCACCTCTAAACGAATACATATAAGAACTAGTAGGCAAGATTCCTGCCACCACCACTAGAGGGAGCTGCTGCACACATTGAGATCAATAATAACTCAGTATGCAGTAAGCTAATCAGCTCCCCCTGGTGGTGGCTGCCGGCAGCAAAAATGTAATCATTTATCTCTAAGTCTTTGCAGGGTATTGGAAGATAGGTATAAAAAAATACCTTTGTATTGGAAAAAATTATTCTTCACATCATTTTGGACCTGTTAATGTTTGAAAATGGACCTCAAGGGTGGACATCCTTTATGCTCAGGATCAGTGCAGGTCCAAAGGTCCTTTATGCTCAGGATCAGTGCTGGTCCAAAGGTTCTTTATGCTCAGGATCAGTGCAGGTCCAAAGGTCCTTTATACTCAGGATCAGTGCAGGTCCAAAGATCCTTTATACTCAGGATCAGTGCAGGTCCAAAGGTCCTTTTTTACTCAGGATCAGTGCAGGTCCAAAGGTCCTTTATACTTAGGATCAGTGCAGGTCCAAAGGTCCTTTAGGCTATGTGCACACGTTCAGGATTTTTCGCGTGTTTTTTTGCTTTTTTTGGCCATTTTCTGCGGAAAAAACGCTAAAAAAAATCGCTTACATAAGCTTCCCATCACTTTTAATGCATTCCGCAATTTTTGTGCACGTTTTTGCCGCTATATTATTGCATTGGGGAAGCTCCAGAAAAAAAACGCAGTAAAAAACGCCAAAAAAACGCACACGGATGTCTTGCAGAAAAAGTCCGGTTTTGTTTTGGAAAATTCTGCAGAGATTCCTGAAGGTGTACACATACACTCGGGATGAGTGCAGGTCCAAAGGTCCTTTATACTCAGGATCAGTGCAGGTCCAAAGGTCCGCCCTCCTTCCTTTCCTTCACCAAGTGATCATTTACTTTCCTTCGGCTGATATTAAGTTACTTTTTACCCCATTCACATCTAAACCTGTCTTCAGAATTCCTCTGGAGTCCAATTACTGGAGAACAGAAGAGAGAAAGCCGATGAATGATTAAATCCTAAGCACGGCTCTGTAGAAGTTTTTAATTTTGCTCTTGACGTGCGTGGAGAAGATAATGTAACGGAAAATCAGCAGTAAAGTGACATTTGTAAGATATTTTAACAGGAGGAAACATTCTGCAGAGGCTGTGCCCCTTTATGCTGGAGTACGAATCTAACCCAAAAAACTACATATGGCTAGCACAGATTTTCCCCCCACCATTATTACAGGGGGTTGCCCATTTTATTAACTATTTGTTATAAGGGAATACCAAAAATCATCTGATCGCCGAGTGTTCTGCTGCTGTGCGGTCACTACAGAATGATGGCGGTGCTTCCACAGGACGACAGTGACCGGGTGCAGGAGGCGCGACCACATAACTGCATGTTCCACCTGGACACTCGCTGCGAGAGCTCAGCCGCGGGGTACAGTGCGTTCCAGAAAAAGGCGAATATTTTTCTTAATCATCTTTAGCAGCCACTCGATACATTACATCCTTGATTCATCCTTTGCTTCCATTTTTGTTTCACTCTGAGCCATTTTATTAGTTGAACCCAATTTATTTTTTTATTTGCGCCTTTTTCAAAGTCTTTGATAAGTGCGCGCCTGTTTGTTTTTTTTTTGTTTTCGTTTTATGAACAAAGTTACCAATTCCAATTGTTTTCAGCTGATTCTTTTTTTTTTGCAACTTTGCTAAATTTGGCGCAACTTTACTCCAATCCTTCCCCGGAGTGATTTTATGCACGTCAAGCAAAAAGTTACATTTGTTGTGACTTTTCCCTTAAAAAGTCGCAAAAATGTGCAAAATTTGTCAACCGCGTGCACTATTTTAATACATTTGGCACCATAAACCTCAGTGCAAACTGTAATTTTTATGGCACAATTGGAGCATGATCACTTTTTTTATTTTTTGGAAGGGAACTCAGGAATGATTTATTACTATTGTGGGACACTTAGGGGGCTTTATATCTTTTGGGAGGGAGCATTATTAATGTAACTATGAATTGTTACAGGAGCACTCGGGGCGCACATTTATTGATTTTTGAGGGACATATCGGAGACAATATTACTTCTTAAATGGGCACTTTACAGACATTACTATTAAGGGTCCACTCACGGGGTGTGATAACTTTCTAAGGGGCACCCAGGCATTTTTGCTTTGTTGACACCATTACTTTATAAAGGGGCGTTTGGGAAAAGGGACAATTTTTATTACTTTATACCCTCTGGGGTACAGTATACCGCACTTTTTTTTTTTTTTTTTTGGGGGGGGGCAATTTAGTAACATCATCAACATTTTTGCCAGACAACAACAGGTGCAGCTCTGGTGCAGAACTGGGGTAGCGGCAAAATGGGAAAAATTGTGCAGGTTGGGAATAGATGGGACAGTGATGAAAATGTGAGAAGTTTAATGTGTCTGTATTATAACTTCGGCAGACGAGTCGTGGCTGGAGAAGTCGCCATGGTGGTCTGGGCTGGATTGCAAACATGGAATAAGTCCGAGTGATTATAAATCCCTATGTATAACTTGTGTAATCTCTCGTACAGCGATTAGAGCTGGGATCTACCATTCTATGGCCACTGTACGGTGGTAATATTAGTCTTCTATAGTGTTTATACTCAACAGCATTGTCATCAGCTCAGATAATTAGGGCCTAGATGTGTTTCCTAGGTTAGAGTAATGTTTCGCCTTCCCCAGAGATGAACATCTAGTTGAATACCGTATATTACAGCCCAATATAATAAAATACAATGTAATAGCATATAAAATTCTACATAAACATAATACAATACAATGGAATTCGAGCTAATAAAGTACAATTTAACATAATAGAATATAAAACTATACGATATAAATACAGTACAATCATAATAAAACACATATTATAGAGCCTTTTAGTATCTGGAGGAAGCAAGAAAATCCACTTCAGCTAATGTATAAAATGCCAAGTTAATCTCATTAAATAATAGCAGCGAGCTCACAGACACATTGGAGAAAAAAAATAAATCAGTTTTCCCAGCACCACCGCTCTGAAATAAAGACGCTCGCTCTTAAACAATCGCAGGCCATTTACCAAAATCCAACAAGCGTCTGGAGGAGAAAGCATTTATGCCGCCACGTTCCCAAGAGGCCTTGAAGTCAGCGGCCGGGCAGCTTGTTACTTGCCGAGGATTTCAGCCTTTCAATTCTCTCTTTTCTTCATGAAGTAAACAAGCTGGCTCTATTATAAACCGGGGGAAAAAAAATTGCCACTCAATCTCCGGTAACCCCTGAAGTGACAGAAAATCATCAGAGAGGCCCGGGAACGTATTACATGACACAGAGGACACGGCACAATAAAGGCTCCTCGGTTCATAGAAGACGCAGCCCTCCAGTTATAAGAAACGGCTGTATTAACAATGCAGTGTTAGGAAGATGAAAGGCTAGGAGGAAAAACACTCAAAAATCAATATACAGCACTGCGAGGAAAAAAAACCTGCAGGGTATAATGGACGTCCATCAAAGGAGATGGCTCCGATCTATGAAATAACTGGACTGAAAAGTAAAGCAAAATGGAAAAGGTCTGTGACCTTTGGGGACATGGCCGCGGGCTTCCTATATATTTGCCGAGGGAGAAGTTTAATAAAAGTGTTAAGAAAACTTCTATTTCTGCACTGCTATGTTCCAAGGAAGACAGGAAAAGTAGGACCGACGTAGGGCATAAGGGACCGACATACCGTGTATTGACGTAGGACATACGGGACCAAGGTATGGGGCATACGGGACCGGCGTAGGGCATATGGGACTGACATAGGGTGTACGGGACTGACGTAGGGAGTAAGGGATCGACGTAGGGCATATGGGATCGATGTAGGGCGTACGGGAACGAGGTAGGGCGTACGGGACCGATGTAGGGCGTCGGGACCGAGGTAGGGCGTACGGGACCGAGGTAGGGCGTACGGGACCGAAGTAGGGCGTATGGGACCGACAGGGCGCACAGGACAGACGTAAGGCGTATGGGACAGACGTAGGGCGTACGGGACAAACTTAGGGCGTACGGGACAAACTTAGGGCGTACGGGACAAACTTAGGGCGTACGGGACAAACGTAGGGCGTACGGGACAAACGTAGGGCGTACAGGACAAACGTAGGGCGCACGGGATTGATGTAGGGTGTACGGGACAGATGTAGGGCGTACAGGGCCAACCTAGGGTGTCCGGGTCCTACGTAGATCGTACAGGTCCAATGCAGTGCATATGCAACCAATGTAGGGTACATGGGACTAAATTAAGGAGTATGAGGCCAACATAAGGCATACTGGACCAATGTAAGACACATGGGACCAATGCAGGACAAATAGTAGCATGGTAAGGTGATGGTTAACTTTTAGCTGTTTAATTAGAAGCAAACAAAGAAAGCAACCGTGATGTATCAAATCTAATATAGTCCCAACTAATGTCTTTGGTTAGCTGTTAACAAAGATATGAGATTGCACCATTCCCGTGTGGATGCACAAGGTTACAATCTCTTAATTTAGAAACTATATCATTATGGCTGAAACTGGTTATGTGCTAGCTAGACTGATAAACAGTCCAAGAGATCCTATCAGCAAAGGTAGTACTATGGGTCATGGTATGTACCGCAGGGTCACGATCACCAGAAGAGTCACCAATTGGCAGCCACATAGAGCATCTACGAAAGAACTTGGCACTATCAAGACAAAGAAAGGATCCAGAAACAGCAGAAGGAATGGAGCCAGGAGAACAGGACTGAAAGATGGTCAGATGGAGCTGCGGATCTGAGCAAGAAACATCCGAGTGGAGAGTGGTCAGAAGTAGTCAGAATATGGAACCCAGAGAAGGAACAGAAACACAGCAACCTGCAGGCAAGCCAAGAGCCAGAACCAAGAGTGGAAACAGGGACAAGACAACCAGGGATAAGATGAAAGGTAAATTAGAACCAGGAACACGGAACAAGTTCAAGAGCAAGCTCTATCAGAATCAGGATGAAGAGGTGAAGCACTAATCTGGAGCAGAACAGGTCAAAGCCAGGAAAACAGCAACAGTAACAAGGCCAAGAAGAGACGAGAAAACCACAGACCATTCAAATGCACTGGAGAACAGGGATAGAGAGGACCACAGAAGCCAGACCGAGCTGGGACCAAGGCTGCTTAGTACTAACACTCAGGCAATGAGAGAAAGACCTGGAAGGGTTTAATTAGAAGGGCTTGAAGACATCTTCAGAAACAGCCCAGGACAAAGTATCATCTTGCACAAAGCTCAGAACTAGGAAGAGAAGACACTACATAGCTGTAGAGAAACCAGATCCTAGCGAATGTTCCCTAGGCAAGGTCCCATAAATGACAAGGACCAGTGCTTCCCTCCTACCATGGCCACGGTTGGCCCATTTGTGCCCTGTGATCCAATTGATTTAAAGTGCGGAATGCTGCATTCATAATGGTTGAGGTTCCTGATTGGCACATGTAATATCGAAAATGAGCCAAAATGTCCAAGATCCAGCCCCCAGCTAACATGCACCATTTATGACACTGTACGAGCCTATGAAATTTTACCCACCAAGAACCAGTTCTGACCGCTACCTCTGCGTCTCCTATAACTTCACCCCTGGTTCAGTCTAAGTTGAATCCCACACTAGTTTTGGGGTAATTTTGCATCTCAGGTTTAGAAATTGGAAGACTTCAATTAAAGGATTTAAAACCGACCGTATGAACTTGATATAAAAAAGAATCTACATAAATCTTCTCCAAAAACAAGAAGAGGCGCCCAAAAGAGATTCACATATCATATTCATGGACTTCTCTATGACTGTCATAGGTGGTCTGATAAGTTTTAGGGTTTTTGTTGGCTTAGTAAGACGCTAAATGTGTCAAGTGCCCTTTAAATGCCCCCCGATCTGTGGAAGAGAATCTTGATGAAGACTGAAGCCTCAGACTCCTCAACACTGTATTAATATTAACACTTGTAAATTGTCACCAGCGAGATTTATTCAAACAGCTTGAGATACTGTTAGCTTTACAATGGGGTCACCAGGCTGAGGATTTAATTGACGCACATGAATGTTTGTACAACTGACTAACCGAGAAAAAAATCAGACAATGGAAAAACAGCAGAAATGCACTAATTACACAGATTAGGTCTCACAGTCACTGGAGCTTCATTAATGTTCCCGAGAATGAAACCTATTAAGACACTGAGCGGGAATGCAGACCCAAATACCGAAAATACCGAAAATCATTACCATACTTGTATGTACATAGGGCGCAGTATTATTATTGTAGTTATATTCTTGTACATAGGGGCAGTATTATAGTAGTTATATTCTTGTACATAGAAGCAGTATTATAGTAGTTATATTCTTGTACATAGGGCCAGTATTATAGTAGGTATATTCTTGTATATAGGAGCAGTATTATAGTAGTTATATTCTTGTACATAGGGGCAGTATTATAGTAGTTATATCCTTGTACATAGGGGCAGTATTATAGTAGTTAAATTCTTGTACATAGGGGCAGTATTATGGTAGTTATATTCTTGTACATAGGAGCAGTATTATAGTAGTTATATTCTTGTACATAGGGCCAGTATTATAGTAGGTATATTCTTGTATATAGGAGCAGTATTATAGTAGTTATATTCTTGTACATAGGGGCAGTATTATAGTAGTTATATCCTTGTACATAGGGGCAGTATTATAGTAGTTATATTCTTGTACATAGGGGCAGTATTATAGTAGTTATATTCTTGTACATAGGAGCAGTATTATAGTAGTTATATTCTTGTACATAGGAGCAGTATTATAGTAGTTATATTCTTGTACATAGGGGCAGTATTATAGTAGTTATATCCTTGTACATAGGGGCAGTATTATAGTATTTATATTCTTGTACATAGGGGCAGTATTATGGTAGTTATATTCTTGTACATAGGAGCAGTATTATAGTAGTTATATTCTTGTACATAGGGGCAGTATTATAGTAGTTATATTCTTGTACATAGGAGCAGTATTATAGTAGGTATATTCTTGTATATAGGAGCAGTATTATAGTAGTTATATTCTTGTACATAGGAGCAGTATTATAGTAGTTATATCCTTGTACATAGGAGCAGTATTATAGTAGTTATATTCTTGTACATAGGGGCAGTATTATAGTAGTTATATCCTTGTATATAGGGGCAGTATTATAGTAGTTATATTCTTGTACATTGGGGCAGTATTATAGTAGTTATATTCTTGTACATAGGAGCAGTATTATAGTAGTTATATTCTTGTACATAGAGGCAGTATTATAGTAGTTATATTCTTGTACATAGGAGCAGTATTATAGTAGTTATATTCTTGTACATAGGAGCAGTATTATAGTAGTTATATTCTTGTACATAGGGGCAGTATTATAGTAGTTATATTCTTGTACATAGGGGCAGTATTATAGTAGTTATATTCTTGTACATAGGAGCAGTATTATAGTAGTTATATTCTTGTACATAGAGGACAGTATTATAGTAGTTATATTATTACACATAGGAGCAGTATTATAGTAGCTACATTCTTGTATATAGGGGAAGTATTATAGTATTTATCTACAATACCCAAACAGTATCTGCATAATGTTAATATATTTTATTTTTATTATAGGAAGAGAGTTTGAACTTACTACTAATTCTGTATATAATGTATACTGCCTTATGTTGGGATATAAGACACATCCCATGGACAAGATTTTGCATTGTTTTACGGTATACTGTATATAGAACCGTATAAAATATTCTTCCTTACCCGTTTTATGATATAGTTCAGCTTTGGACTAGGCGTTAGTTGAGGTACAATTAACACAAAAACCTAATACTAGACGCAGCACAATTTGTGTATTACATTTTTCTATAGATATGAGCCCCAGGTAAAAAAAAAATAAAAACTACAGTAAAACAAGGCAAAGTGCTGCTTTCCTTCAGAGACCCATAATTTGCTTGATGCAGCGCAGGTCTAAATATACTTAGTAAGAGAACAGGCCCTCAGGGGACGTATATCATTTACAGCATGGGGAATATCATACCCATATTTACAACAAGGGCCGAGGAACGCGAGCTGAGAAATGATGGAGTCGTTCTTTTCTCTGAATTTATTGCTCCATATGAACGTGTTGGGGAAATAGCTTTACAAAGGAACATTAATATGAAATGATATAATGCGCTCGCTGTAAATACACGATCCCGTGGTGATATCTGACAGAGATGGCGCTTTTTTTTTGCCAGCTTTATTCTGTAGTCAGCAATATTGCAGCAATATCACATTTATATAGATTTTATATGTTCGGATTTGAAATGTTAAAACATTTAAAAAAAAAAAAAGAACTTAAAATCTGGGTTGTGACTGGTTTCTTCTTTTTTTTGTGCAGCATTCCATAGATTTTATTTTTTGTGCCACTTCGTGGGACATACAACTTTTTACTAATTTGGGCCGGAATGAAGTGACCAAAATTGGCAATTCTGGCACTTGTATTCTTTATTTCTTTTTATTTACCATTTAGGATAATTGATCTGATATTTTTAAAATGTTGCACTGTCTCTTGCAGGGCCATACCAATTTTATATATAAAATTGACAAACCAATCCAAACTGGGAAATCTTTTGGCTTATTCCGGCATTTGGTCAATGGGTTTCGAAACGCAAAATCTCTAAGGTTCTTCTCTGACCTAGACCCAGTGGTAAATCCATCTTACTTTGTAAAAGTTTGGGAGTCGCCTGCACACTTTCTTTCGATGGGTTTTCAAAATGCAAGTTCTTGGAGGTGCAGCTAAGTCTTTGGCTGGTTGGTGGATCTATTCAAACCGAGAGAACACGCAAGTTTGGTGAGTTTTGAAAAGCAATTGTTTAAAGATACAGCTATGTCTCAGCCTAGGTGGTGGGTCCATCAAAGCTGAGTGAACTTCATTAGTTGGTTTGGAACTCAGCTTGATTATTTTCAAAACTCAAGTTTCCAAAGGCACCAATTACTAGGTCTTTACCAGGGTGGTTGGCTTATCCAAGCTGGGATAACTTTGTGCTCTGGCATTTGGAACGATGGATTTAAAAAACAAACAAAAAAAAATACTATGCTGTAGCCTGGGTGGTGGACTCATCCAACTTGGGAAAATTTCCTAATTGCTTAGACAGAGGGTTTGAAGGATTTTGAAAAACAAGTTCTTAAAAAGTTCTGCTCTGCTGTCTCTTGGCTAGAGCTTTGGACCCATCCAAGCTTGGGGAACTTTGCAATTTGCCTTGGCACTTTATGTGAAAGGTTTTTCAAAATGCAAGTTCTCAAAGATAATGCCAAGTCTTAGCCTCTGTGGTGGATCCAATCAAGGTTGGAGAACTTGGCTTGATCGGCTTAAAAAAAATCTATTGCCTAAAGGGACTGCTGTGTCCTAGCTCGGGCAGTTGACTTATCCAAGCTGGAAAAACTCTGTGACTTGGTTTGATAAGTTTCAAAAAGCAAGTTCCCAAGAATATTGTTAGGTCTTAGACTGGGTTAATGGATCCATCCAAGTTGGCCAAACTTTATGAGCTTCTATGACATTTAGTTTGATGGGTTTAGAAAAGCAACAACTGTTCCATAATCCTCAATTTTCAGTGCCCAAAATTGTTCTTTCCTGCACACCACCCTTGCTCAAAACTAATATGTCTTGACCTTGTTTGAACATTGGCTGTGGAGACTTTCTAAACAAGTCATGGACCAAATTCGTCTTTTAGTCGCGTCTATTTTTGCATTTTTATGAAGATATATGATTAGGCTTTTTTAAGCACAGACAGAATCAGATGTTTGTAAATAATAATTTGTTGCCACTGATAATTGAATTATTTTTCATTTCCATTGAAAACCGCTTTCTCTTTTGATTCTAAATCTTCCAGCTCAGGATTGTGCGCTGCGCCGGCGCCATTCGCGATTCTCTGGAATCACTCAGCGGGATTATTCTTCAGAGTTTGCTTGTTGTATATCGGCAATAGATAAAACAAACATTTGATGCAGAACTGGAGGCAAACAAGCCGCACCGCTCGACTACAGAGGCCACGCTACAGATGCTCGCTGCTAGGAACAGCAATTCCTCACCGCTCTGCTTTGCAAAACCAATTTTCATTGCTCGGGCCGGCTGCTAGCAGCGAGTATTATGCCGAAGTTCACACCAAGCTTCCATATGGCAATAATCACCAAGGCACTTGCTGACAGAAGCAGAAAAACAGATGCAAATAGTCGGGAAGTGGCCAATGTAGTAAAACAAAAGCACATCACACACAAAACAGATTGGCTCATCTACAAGAACACCGGTGTACGGAGATTTCTCCTCATCTGACGGAGGCGACAATAAAGAGCTGAGCCATTACACGACTTGCCAGGAGTACAGTAACATTTCCAGACTGAGCGAGAAAAATGCTGCCTTAGCGTAAAGTGGAGCTTATGGCCAAACCGCTCCAGCACGCGGAGCAGCATTTTACTCCTTTTCGGTATGTTTTATTTTACTCGATGGCGTTATACTATTGCACAACTGAAAAATTTCTCCCGTTGGATCTGGAGGCAAAAACTGAGATTCTGTTAAACCAAATAAAACCAAGTCACCAAATAAGTTTCATCACAGACACTTCTCATGGAAGGAATCTCCAATTTTACTGATCGTCACGGCACAGTGCCACACAAAAGCTCACCGAGCGTTATTGCACTCCCGCCATAGATACCGAGACCCCCTTCACTTGTCGATGTTTCTGTAGTCTACGACAACTGGGGAGATTCAGATTCGTACTCCAACACCGTGTTAGTGACTCTGCCATTTTTTGGCTGCAACCCTAACAAGCTGACTATGCCAAGTTGTAAGCCAAACCGGCCAGATGTGAAGAGTCGTCAAATAAAATGGCCAACAGCGCTCAGTACTGGATACAGCTTCTGTTTCTCTCCCATGTGTTTACAGGTGCCAGTGTGGCCCACATGGCAATGGTGTAAACTCCTCCAAAGGTGCATGTATACAGGGGTATCGGGTCTTTCATCCTGCAGAGCCTCCATAAGACCTCCTGTTATCTCCAGACCAAGGTCTACATGGCCACCTCCTCTCAATCCGCCCAGCGTGGCCGACATCCCACCTTGAGATGCCATGGCATCAGCCCCCCAACTAGCACCAGTCTCCAGCGCCCTCCACGTTGTGAAACCCCTAACTATAGGGCTAAGGTGCTGTCCAGTATCCACCATCTCCTCCTGCTGGGCAGAAAAGGACCTCAGCCACCAAGTCCATGTGAAGAACGCAGTATCCCCACATCTATGTATTCTCCAAATTTTTAGGACCAGAAGCCATATATTCCACACCAATCATGGTATCTGCCTCTGTTCTTCCCCAGCGCCATATTAACATCAGCATAGAGTTTATGATTATTGGAGAGAAATATTTTTCAGGACTGTTGTACGTTCAGCTATCTTAGAGGGGAAATCTTGTGATCTAGGACATAAGCCAATTCCTGGAAGAGATAAATGTCTTCGACTTGAGAACATTGGAAGATGTGAAGAGTCAGCATTCAAGTTCTTTGCAAAGCTTCACGACCTTTACCTTTGGGAAACTGATGGAAGCCCAAGCTCCAGGACCACCAATTCTTTCCTTTTGACCTGTCCCCTTTAATCACCAGTAAATTATTTATGTAAAGTGTCCCGACTACCCAAAACTATTATAAAACATATTATGATGATGCACTGAATGATTTTTATCATCTTTGTAAACTTCAGTAAAAGAGTCGTCCATGTAGTGACTTTCTACGATGTTCTTCCCAAGAAATCTCCATGATCATCCGCGGATATTGAAGGATTGTTGGGATTGTCGGCCACATCCGAACTCTTTGGACTGTTGGGATATTCCCCAATGGGCTAAACAGGGCTAATTAGTGGCAAATTAATGGGGATATTTTAGTTGCTACTAGTGTCCTAGTGTCTAAGTGAAGGAAAATTGCCCAGGACCCATTGAGACAACTATTTTCAGTGGCTTTATACTCTGGATTATGGTGGGAACTCCTACCATCCATGTCCTATTATTGTCTGCACCGACGAAGTGGGAAAAAACGCTGGTCTGGTTTGGCTCGTATACAGAGGTGTAATATTATAGGTCCGGGGGTTGCAATTGCACCTTGGCCCTGGGGACTAGGGGTCCAAAAAGTCTATTTAGTCCATATGAGATTACCTTTACTATTAAAAGACTTGCAATAACTTTTTGAAAATTGGACCCTAAATGATTCCAGCCAATCACTGAGCTCGGCAGCACTGGCGATGTAGATAGCACATGCCGCAGAGCTCAGCACTGGCGATGTAGTCAGCACATGCTGCAGAGCTCAGCACTGGCGATGTAGTCAGCACATGCCGCAGAGCTCAGCACTGGCGATGTAGTCAGCACATGCCGCAGAGCTCTGCTCTGGCGATGTAGTCAGCACATGCCGCAGAGCTCAGCACTGGCGATGTAGTCAGCACATGCCGCAGAGCTCAGCTCTGGCGATGTAGACAGCACATGTCACAGAGCTCAGTTCTGGCGATGTAGTCAGCACATGCTGCAGAGCTCAGCACTGGCGATGTAGTCAGCACATGCCGCAGAGCTCAGCACTGGCGATGTAGACAGCACATGTCACAGAGCTCAGTTCTGGCGATGTAGTCAGCACATGCTGCAAAGCTCAGCTCTGGCGATGTAGTCAGCACATGCAGCAGAGCTCAGCTCTGGCGATGTAGACAGCACATGTCACAGAGCTCAGCACTGGCGATGTAGTCAGCACATGCCGCAGAGCTCAGCTCTGGCGATGTAGTCAGCACATGCCGCAGAGCTCAGCTCTGGCTATGTAGACAGCACATGCCGCAGAGCTCAGCACTGGCGATGTAGACAGCACATGTCACAGAGCTCAGCACTGGCGATGTAGTCAGCACATGCCGCAGAGCTCAGCTCTGGCGATGTAGTCAGCACATGCCGCAGAGCTCAGCTCTGGCTATGTAGACAGCACATGCCGCAGAGCTCAGCACTGGCGATGTAGACAGCACATGCCGCAGAGCTCAGCACTGGCGATGTAGTCAGCACATGCCGCAGAGCTCAGCTCTGGTGATGTAGTCAGCACATGCCGCAGAGCTCAGCACTGGCGATGTAGACAGCACATGCCGCAGAGCTCAGCACTGGCGATGTAGTCAGCACATGCCGCAGAGCTCAGCACTGGCGATGTAGACAGCACATGCCGCAGAGCTCAGCACTGGCGATGTAGACAGCACATGCCGCAGAGCTCAGCACTGGCGATGTAGACAGCACATGCCGCAGAGCTCAGTTCTGGCGATGTAGTCAGCACATGTCGCAGAGCTCAGCACTGGCGATGTAGTCAGCACATGCCACAGAGCTCAGCACTGGCGATGTAGTCAGCACATGCCGCAGAGCTCAGCACTGGCGATGTAGACAGCACATGCAGCAGAGCTCAGCACTGGCGATGTAATCAGCACATGCCGCAGAGCTCAGTCATTGCCTGCAGCGGTGATGGGCCAAAACACTGAGCGGTAGAGCAGGAATAGGGGAGGGCAAGTATGATTTGTTTCTTTATTTTTTTACATTTTGTGAATTGTTTGGGGTTCACTTTTCAAAAAGCAGAAAACCCCGTTAAGGATTGCGTATTAGAAACTATAAAATACCATGAAATATTCCACAATGCTTGTGTTGAATTTTCAGCGAGATCCAGATTTTCTAGAGGAGAAATCTGAGTTTTGAGGATGAATTATTAATCATTAGAATCGATGGTTATTTCATGACATAATTACATTGTACGGCACAGTTATAGTGTTACATTGTACAACTCTCCCCAGCGCTTCGGGTTTCTATCCTGCGTCTTCCTATTATTCTTTACCACTAACCCTATTTACAATTATTTCAAGCTAATTCTTCCCTCCGATTTACAGCTCAGTTTATTCCTTTTCCGCAGTTTCGCATTAAGCAGCAGAAACTCCAAGAAATTGAATTACAATGTTTCCAGCTAAGACTGGGACTGTGAGGTGGGATTTGGTTGTGTGGTCATTGCCCTCCCTGGACCAGTGTGCCAAAAATAAAAATAACATGCAATACTCATTTCTACCACTAGCAGGAGCTTTAGAGCACAATCTCTGAATAAAGTGCAAACCATGTGGTCAGAAATGGTACTGCAGGTAAAAGTTAATTTCATGAACTCTAATTACTTGAAAAGTTGTACTGATAAATGCAACAAAATTACAATGAAGAAAGCTTTATATAACTCAATGTGTAGAACAGATACATAGATCTAGAGGTCAATAAGAATTATAGCCTGTATACACCAATCCCCCAAAAGAGAAAGTCCCTTAGAACTATATACTGCATAACATTGAATACTGACCAAAAAGAGAAAGCTGCAGGCATGGTTATGTATCAATGGGCCAAAAGACTGTGGTTATTAAAGGACTTTGATACTGATGGCTTATCTGGTCATCAAGAACAGCTCCATACACCATGCAGTGACCATTCTCAGGTTTTACAGCTCAGCTCCTATTGACTAAAGTGCAGTACCGGGAATGGCCACTAGTATGCGGAGATGGGCTTTTCTGCCTCTGTACACTGTGCACTTCCAGTGGCTACCAGACTTGCTAACAGCTGGCAGGTAAGGGGTCAGTTTTTAGGACCACCTCTGATCCGATATTAAGGACCTATGGACAACCCCTTTAATATTTCAGTAAACTACCAGGGACTCATAACTCTACATAACACTGGCCCATAGACAAAGTGTGTTCAAAGCCAAAGAAAGGCATAATATACAACACTGGTTGGCAGAGAAAGTTCCCTGAAAGCACTGAAATGTGTACAGTAAGTTCCCAGCTTGTGAGCTCTGTATAAACCAATGTGCAGCAGAATAACCTGCTAAGTCTCCAGGTAGCACAGACTTTACACCCTGCGAACCAATAGCTCTGCAGGACTGGGCAATAAATGGTAAAGGACTGTCCCCAGGGGCTAAGCAGTTCATATAGCAGTCCCACTGACTGAACCATCAGATATTAATCTATATAGTGATGTATATAGCAATGGATACAGTGGGCCATTGATTGGAATTACACAGAATACACCACTGCAGTGGTAAAGGATGTTGCATGCCCCACTGGATCTTCAAGGATCGGACGGATTAAAGTCATTACAATATTACATGCCGCTTTACATGCAGCCGACTGACACCAATTACCGGAATGAAATGGAAATCATCACGGTGACAGAAGACTAATAAATATGGATGGAAATTAATTGTGCAACTCGATTTATCCAAAAGCTTTGTCGCCGGAATCTCGTGGCTGGAGCTGGAGAAACCGCCGTGCGCCCAGACTTAGGCCGCTCTCCACAGACGTTCGGCATCTTTTTTTTTCCACTGTTTTGCTTCCATCACATCAAAACACAGACTTTTTCCCAATAAGCCGAATCATTTTCACCAGAGGAACACAACCTCTTCTGCTACAAGCTTGTTTCAATCTCGGTAATTGAGCGAGGTCCCGGCTCTGCCAACTGGCTGTAATGAAACCATCTGATCTGATGAAAAAGCTGCTTCGTCTCATCATGGCGTGAATAAAGATATGTTTGCAAAGTCATTTACACAGAATGTTTGTCTCGCTCGGCACGCACCGCCCGGCTGATACCGATTTTATGACACGGCCTTTGTCAGACTCCCATCCATCTCTCAAACACATTTTATGTGCCATGGAAGCAGAATTTGTGGCTGCTCGGCTGTGAGCCTCAAAATCGCAAAAAGAAGGAGAAATGGAAACGCTACGCAAGAAAATTCCTATTTAAGGCTACGTTCACATTTGCGGTCGGCGCCGCAGTGTCGGGCGCCACAGCGTCGCCGCATGCGTCATGCGCCCCTATATTTAACATGGGGGCGCATGGACATGCGTCGCACTTGCGTTTTGCGCCGCATGCGTCTCTGCGGCGCCCGCGTCCGGGCGCAGAGGACGCAGCAAGTTGCATTTTTGCTGCGTCCAAAATCAATGAAAAAAAGGACGCATGCGGCGCAAAACGCAGCGTTGTGCATGCGTTTTGCTGCGTTTTTGTTTGCGTTGTGCGTTGCGGCGCCGACGCTGCGGCGCACAACGCAAATGTCAACGTAGCCTTACAAATACAATCCTGCTTTTAAATGTAAATAACTCAAAATTCTGAGCGGAATCATTTAGTGATATATTTGTTATAAAGGTTAAAACGCCAAAGCCAACATGTTCACGACCATTAGCCACCACTAGGAGGAGCTCATCAGTTTACTGCATACTGATTGTACATTACACTCAATAATAACAAAGTATCCTGTATCTCTGTATACAGGGAGCTCCCCCTAGTGGTGACTGCAGACAGGATCTTATCATGTATCTCTGTATACAGGGAGCTCCCCCTAGTGGTGACTGCAGACAGGATCTTATCATGTATCTCTGTATACAGGGAGCTCCCCCTAGTGGTGGCTGCAGACAGGATCTTATCATGTATCTCTGTATACAGGGAGCTCCCCCTGGTGGTGACAGCAGACAGGATCTTATCATGTATCTCTGTATACAGGGAGCTCCCCCTAGTGGTGACTGCAGGCAGGATCTTATCATGTATCTCTGTATACAGGGAGCTCCCTCTAGTGGTGACTGCAGACAGGATCTTATCATGTATCTCTGTATACAGGGAGCTCCCCCTAGTGGCGACTGCAGGCAGGATCTTATCATGTATCTCTGTATACAGGGAGCTCCCCCTAGTGGTGACTGCAGATAGGATCTTATCATGTATCTCTGTATACAGGGAGCTCCCCCCTAGTGGTGGCTGCAGACAGGATCTTATCATGTATCTCTGTATACAGGGAGCTCCCCCCTAGTGGTGGCTGCAGACAGAATCTTATCATGTATCTCTGTATACAGGGAGCTCCCCCTAGTGGTGGCTGCAGACAGGATCTTGTCATGTATCTCTGCATACAGGAAGCTCCCCCTAGTGGTGACAGCAGACAGGATCTTATCATGTATCTCTGCATACAGGGAGCTCCCTCTAGTGGTGGCTGCAGACAGGATCTTATCATGTATCTCTGTATGCAGGGAGCTCCCCCTAGTGGTGACAGCAGACAGGATCTTATCATGTATCTCTGTATACAGGGCGCTCCCCCTAGTGGTGACAGCAGACAGGATCTTATCATGTATCTCTGTATACAGGGAGCTCCCCCTAGAGATGGCTGCAGACAGAATCTTATCATGTATCTCTGTATAGAGAGCTCCCCCTAGTGGTGGCTGCAGACAGAATCTTATCATGTATCTCTATATACAGGGAGCTCCCCCTAGTGGTGACTGCAGACAGAATATTACCATGTATCTCTGTATACAGGGAGCTCCCCCTAGTGATGGCTGCAGACAGGATCTTATCATGTATCTCTGTATACAGGGAGCTCCCCCTAGTGGTGGCTGCAGACAGGATCTTATCATGTATCTCTGTATACAGGGAGCTCCCCCTAGTGGTGGCTGCAGACAGGATCTTATCATGTATCTCTGTATACAGGGCGCTCCCCCTAGTGGTGGCTGTAGACAGAATCTTATCATGTATCTCTGCATACAGGAAGCTCCCCCTAGTGGTGACAGCAGACAGGATCTTATCATGTATCTCTGCATACAGGGAGCTCCCCCTAGTGGTGACTGCAGACAGGATCTTATCATGTATCTCTGTATAAAGGGAGCTCCCCCTAGTGGTGGCTGCAGACAGGATCTTATCATGTATCTCTGTATACAGGGAGCTCCCCCTAGTGGTGACTGCAGACAGAATCTTATCATGTATCTCTGTATACAGGGAGCTCCCCCTAGTGGTGGCTGCAGACAGGATCTTATCATGTATCTCTGTATACAGGGAGCTCCCCCTAGTGGTGGCTGCAGACACGATCTTATCATGTATCTCTGTATACAGGGCGCTACCCTAGTGGTGACAGCAGACAGGATCTTATCATGTATCTCTGTATACAGGGAGCTCCCCCTAGTGATGGCTGCAGACAGGATCTTATCATGTATCTCTGTATACAGGGAGCTCCCCCTAGTGGTGACTGCAGACAGAATCTTATCATGTATCTCTGTATACAGGGAGCTCCCCCTAGTGGTGGCTGCAGACAGGATCTTATCATGTATCTCTGTATACAGGGAGCTCCCCCTAGTGGTGACTGCAGACAGGATCTTATCATGTATCTCTGTATGCAGGGAGCTCCCCCTAGTGGTGACAGCAGACAGGATCTTATCATGTATCTCTGTATACAGGGCGCTCCCCCTAGTGGTGGCTGCAGACACGATCTTATCATGTATCTCTGTATACAGGGCGCTACCCTAGTGGTGACAGCAGACAGGATCTTATCATGTATCTCTGTATACAGGGCGCTCCCCCTAGTGGTGACAGCAGACAGGATCTTATCATGTATCTCTGTATACAGGGAGCTCCCCCTAGTGGTGGCTGCAGACAGAATCTTATCATGTATCTCTATATACAGGGAGCTCCCCCTAGTGGTGGCTGCAGACAGGATCTTATCATGTATCTCTGTATACAGGGAGCTCCCCCTAGTGGTGGCTGCAGACAGAATCTTATCATGTATCTCTGTATACAGGGAGCTCCCCCTAGTGGTGACTGCAGACATAATCTTATCATGTATCTCTATATACAGGGAGCTCCCCCTAGTGGTGGCTGCAGACAGGATCTTATGTATCTCTGTATACAGGGAGCTCCCCCTAGTGGTGGCTGCAGACAGGATCTTATCATGTATCTCTGTATACAGGGAGCTCCCCCTAGTGGTGGCTGCAGACAGGATCTTATCGTGTATCTCTGTATACAGGGAGCTCCCCCTAGTGGTGACTGCAGACAGGATCTTATCATGTATCTTTGTATACAGGGAGCTCCCCCTAGTGGTGGCTGCAGACAGGATCTTATCATGTATCTCTGTATACAGGGAGCTCCCCCTAGTGGTGACTGCAGACAGGATCTTATCATGTATCTCTGTATACAGGGAGCTCCCCCTAGTGGTGGCTGCAGACAGGATCTTATCATGTATCTCTGTATGCAGGGAGCTCCCCCTAGTGGTGACTGCAGACAGGATCTTATCATGTATCTCTGTATACAGGGAGCTCCCCCTAGTGGTGACTGCAGACAGGATCTTATCATGTATCTCTGTATACAGGGAGCTCCCCCTAGTGGTGGCTGCAGACAGGATCTTATCATGTGTCTCTAGTGGTGCAAATATTTACCACATTATCTACAAAATCAAAACTGAGCCCACTAAAAATCCTGACATTCTGATGCAGTAAGGTCTGATAAATTGTAACAACTGTTGCACTTGTGTCTGATGGCCGTAATCAGAGCAGATTTAGAGCCTCCAGATGCAATATTTCCATTTGCAGACAGCAAGCACAGATCTTTAAACTTGTCAGGAATTTCCACACAGAGCCGATTAGAAACATTCCATTACATGAGGATTATACGCACTGTGTGTATTACAGTGACCTGCTCTTCTTCTCTCCAGTGGGATAAAATTAATAATAAAAGTGTCAAAATGAACAATCTTAAAGGATAATCGGAAAAAAGCAAGAAAATGAAAACCAGAGACGGACATAGATCTGCCTGGAGAATGTGAGACTGAGCTTGAACCGGACCTGAAAACTGCAATATCTGATCGGCAGACGTGATGTTCTGCGGGGAGGACACGAGATCATGTGGCTGCAAAGGAATTTATCTAAGATAGGTGGAAATGAGACGGAGCTTGTATTACCCTGCGCAGGGGGCAACGATGGGGGATCGAGGTCAGAAGGGGGAAAAAAACAGAGAAAGGATGTTATAGTGACTGCAGCCTCCAGTCACCTGGCAAAGGTTGATGGAGCTTGCTGAGCCTTGCAGTTCTACAGAAAGAAGTCTCCTCTTAAGAAGCACCCATCCCATCCCATCTCCCATCCAAATGGACAACCCCTTTAAAACAATAATAAGAATATGCAAGTTTGAAAACAGGGAGGACCCTGAAACTTGCTGCAGGAGCAGGTGCCACTCTCCATTTATTGCATCTATGCACAATACAGGTAAACTAAACTTTTTTTTCTGAGATAGGACTATCTGGATTAACCCCTTCACCCCGAAGCCTGTTTTCATCTAAGTGACAGGGCCAATTTTTACAATTCTGACCACTGTCACTTTATGAGGTCATATCTCTGAAACGCTTCAACGGATCCTGAGAATTCTGACATTGTTTTCTCGTGACATATTGTACTTTATGATAGTGGTAAAACTTCTTCGATATGACTTGCATTTATTTGTGAAAAAAAAGAAATTTGTCGAAAATTATGAAAATTTGGCAATTTTCAAATTTTTCGTTTTTATGCCCTTAAAATAGAGAGTTATATCACATAATATAGTTAATAAACAACATTTCCCACATGTCTGCTTTACATCAGCACAATTTTGGAAACATAATTTTTTTTTGTTAGGGAGTTATAAGGGTTAAAAGTTGACCAGCAATTTCTCATTTTTGCAACAAAATTTGCAAAACCATTTTTTTTTACGGACCACCTCACACTTGAAGTGACTTTGAGGGGTCTATATGACAGAAAATGCCCAAAAGTGACACCATTCTAAAAACTGCACCCCTCAAGGTACTCAAAACCACATTCAAAAATTTTATTAACCCTTCAGGTGCTTCACAGGAATTTTTGGAATGTTTAAAAAAAATTGAACATTTAACTTTTTTTTCACAAAATTTTTACTTCAGATCCAATTTGTTTTATCTTACCAAGGGAAACAGGAGAAATTGGACCACAAAAGTCAAAAGTCATTGTACAATTTGTCCTGAGTACGCCGATACCCCACATGTTGGGGTAAACCAATGTTTGGGCGCATGGCAGAGCTCGGAAGGGAAGGAGCGCCATTTGACTTTTCAATGCAAGATTTGCTGGAATTGAGATCGGAACCCATGTTGCGATTGGAGAGCCCCTGACGTGCCTAAACAGTGGAACCCTCACAAGTGACACCATTTTGGAAAGTAGACCCCGTAAGGAACTTATCTAGATGTGTGGTGAGCACTTTGAACCTCCAAGTGCTTCACATAAGTTTATAATGTAGAGCCGTAAAAAAAATTTCATATTAATTTTCACAAAAAATGATCTTTTCGCCCCAAATTTTTTATTTTCCCAAGGGTAACAGGATAAATTGGACCCCAAAAGTTGTTGTGCAATTTGTCCTGAGTATGCTGATACTTAATATATGGGGATAAACCACTGTTTGAGCGCATGGCAGAGCTCGGAAGGGAAGGAGCGCCGTTTGACTTTTCAATGCAAAATTGGCTGGAATTGAGATCGGAACCCATGTCGCGTTTGGAGAGCCCCTGACGTGCCTAAACAGTAAAAACCCCTCACAAGTGACCCCATTTTGGAAAGAAGACCCCCTAAGGAACTTATCTAGATGTGTGGTGAGCACTTTTAACCCCCAATTGTTTCACTAAAGTTTAGAATGTAGCTCCGTGAAAATGAAAAAATAATTTTTTCTTTCCACAAAATGATGTTTTAGCCCGCAATTTTTTTTTTCCCAAGGGTAACAGGAGAAATTGGACCACAAAAGTTTTTGTCCAATTTATCCTGAGTACGCTGATACCCCATACATGGGGGGAAACCACTGTTTGGGCGCACGGCAGAGCTCGAAAGGGAAAGAGCGCCGTATGAAATGCAGACTTAGATGGATTGGTCTGCAGGCGTCATGTTGCATTTGCAGAGTCCCTGATGTACCTAAACAGTAGAAACCCCCCACAAGTGACCCCATATTGGAAACTAGACCCCAAGGAACTTATCTAGATGTGTTGTGAGAACCTTGAACCAAAAAGTGTTTCACTACAGTTTATAACGCAGAGCCGTGAAAATAAAAAATAATTTTTTTTCCACGAAAATGATATTTTAGCCCCCACATTTTTTTTTCCCAAGGGTAACAGGAGAAATTGGACCACAAAAGTTTTTGTCCAATTTGTGCTGAGTACGCTGATACCCCGTATATGGGGGGGAACCACTGTTTGGGCGCACGGCAGAGCTCGGAAGGGAAGGAGCACTGTTTTACTTGTTCAAAGCAGAATTGGCTGGAATTGAGATCGGACGCCATGTCGCGTTTGGAGAGCCCCTGATGTGCCTAAACAGTGGAAACCCCCCAATTCTAACTGAAACCCTAACCCCAACCCTAAGCCCAGCCCTAACCCTAGCCCTAACCCCAGCCCTAACCCCAACCCTAACCCTAGCCCTAACCCTAACCCTAATGGGAAAATGGAAATAAATATATTTTTTAAAATTTTATTATTTTCCCCTAACTAAGGGGGTGATGAAGGGGGGTTTGATTTACTTTTATAGCGGTTTTTTGGAGGATTTTTATGATTGGCAGCCGTCACACACTAAAAGATGCTTTTTATTGGAAAAAATAGTTTTTGCATCATCACATTTTGAGAGCTATAATTTATCCATATTTTGGCCCACAGAGTCATGTGAGATCTTGTTTTTTGCGGGACGAGTTGACGTTTTTATTGGTACCATTTTCGGGCACATGACTTTTTTGATCGCTTTTTATTCCGATTTTTGGGAGGCGGAATGAACAAAAACCAGCAATTCCTGAAATTCTTTTAGGGGGGGCGTTTATAGCGTTCCACGTGTGGTAAAATTGATAAAGCAGCTTTATTCTTCAGGTCAGTATGATTACAGCGATACCTCATTTATATAATTTTTTTATGTTTTGGCGCTTTTACACAATAAAAACTATTTTATATAAAAAAATAATTGTTTTTGCATCGCTTTATTCTGAGAGATATAACTTTTTTATTTTTCTGTTGATGATGCTGTATGGTGGCTTTTTTTTTGCGGGACAAGATGACGTTTTCAGCGGTACCATGGTTATCTATATCCGTCTTCTTGATCGCGTGTTATTCCACTTTTTGTTCGCCTGTATGATAATAAAGCGTTGTTTTTTGCCTTGTGTTTTTTTTTTGTTTTGTTTTTTGCGGTGATCACTGAAGGGGTTAACTAGTGGGATAGTTTTATAGAGCGGGTCGTTACGGACGCGGCGATACCAAATATGTGTACTTTTATTGTTTTTTTTTCCATTTACATAAATAAATGGATTTACTGGGAAATGTTTTTTTTTCCTTTATTTGGGGATTTATTTTTATTTTTTTTTATACATTCTATTTTTTTTTTTTACTTTCTATTATTGTCCCAGGGTGGGACATCACTGTATTAGATCAGATCGTTGATCTGACAGTGTGCATAGCACTCTGTCAGATCAACGATCTGACAGGCAAGTTTAGGAGGCTTTCCGGCGCCTGTTCTCAGCAACACTCAGCAGGCGCTGGCTAGCCACGTCATTTTATGACCCGGAAGGAGTCCCGCGGCCATCTTGGATCCGGGGACTCCTTCCGGATCACCGGAGCAACACGATCTCATCGCTTTGCTCCGGTCGGAGAGCGCAGGGAGCCCCCTTCCCTGCGCGATCCCCCTCTATGCCGCTGTCACTACTGACAGCGGCATCAGAGGGGTTAAATGCCCTCGATCGGCGCTAGCGCCGATTGTGGGCATTGCTGCGGGGTGTCAGCTGTCATATACAGCTGACACCCGCAGCCGATCACCGCGGCGCACAGCGCGAGACCGCGGTGATCGGTGCGCCGTACTAGTACTGCTGCTGGCACAAATGCAGTGCCGGCAGCGCAGTACTAGTACGGCGCATGTCGCGAAGGGGTTAAAGGGAAAACCATTCAACTTTTGAAAATTGCTAATTTCTAGAAAATGTTGTCAAATTTACAATATTTTTATACATAAACACAAAACATATCAACCTAAAATTTACCATTAACATAAAGCACAATGTGTCATGAAAAAACAATCTCAGAATCACTATATATACACTAGGGTCTAAGAGGTAACGTTTCTCCTTATGGAGAGTGACATACCAGCTCGCTTGTTAAGGTAAGGAGGCTTATTCGCCGTGCTCTTTTTCTCAGAAGAGGCAATTTGCATATATATACACTATACACTACACTATATGTGTATATATACATACTCACTAGTTGAAGAGCTCGGCGTTGCCGGGCATAGTAACTAATTGTGGTTAGTTATAACAAATTATAATGATTATATTGCACATAAAAACATTTCACATCATATATTCAACACTACAGATTTTCATTTTCCCCCTCACATCTCTTATTTTCCCCCCTCACACCTGTCATTTTCTGATCACTCCACTATTTTCCCCTCACACCACTATTTTCCCCTCACTCCTGTCATTTTCACCTCACTCCTCATTTTCCCCCTCACTCCTCTCATTTTCCCCCTCACTCCTCTCATTTTCCCCCTCACTCCTCTCATTTTCCCCCTCACTCCTCTCATTTTCCCCCTCACTCCTCTCATTTCCTCCTCACTCCCCTCATTTTCCCCCTCACTCCTCTCATTTCCCCCTCACTCCTCTCATTTTCCCCCTCACTCCTCTCTTTCCCCCTCACTCCTCTCTTTCCCCCTCACTCCTCTCATTTCCCCCTCACTCCTCTCATTTTCCCCCTCACTCCTCTCTTTCCCCCTCACTCCTCATTTTCCCCTCACTCCTCATTTTCCCCCTCACTCCTCTCATTTTCCCCCTCACTCCTCTCATTTTCCCCCTCACTCCCCTCATTTTCCACCTCACTCCTCTCATTTTCAGCTCACTCCTCTCATTTTCCCCCTCACTCCTCTCATTTCCCCCTCACTCCTCTCATTTCCCCCCTCACTCCTCTCATTTCCCCTTCACTCCTCTCATTTCCCCTTCACTCCTCTCATTTCCCCCTCACTCCTCTCATTTTCCCCCTCACTCCTCTCATTTTCCCCTCACTCCTCTCATTTTCCCCCTCACTCCTCTCATTTTCCCCCTCACTCCTCTCATTTTCCCCCTCACTCCTCTCATTTCCCCCCTCACTTCCCCCTCACTCCTCATTTCCCCTTCACTCCTCTCATTTTCCCCCTCACAAGTGCACAGCAACTTCCTGTTATGAGCACAGCGGTGTAATCCATGAGATGCCTCCCTTTCCCTTGACGTCATGCCTCACAGGAGCAACTCCATTCTAGACACGACGGAGCTAGATGTGGCCTGTGCCTGTCCCGCACTGATACTCTGAAGGCATTTTGCAGGGTGGCTTTCGAGGTGAATGTGTCTCCGCCCGTGTGCGCTAACGTGGGCCATATGGACGGGGCTTTGCGTGTGGAGTGTGGCTATATGGAGTGGATGGGGCTATGTGGAGTGGGCGTGGCTTGATTTTTTTTTTTTACATTTTCAAAATTACAAAAAGGAAGATGGGCCTATACAAAAGTTTGCGCACCCTTGGAGATATGTGTGCGCAGATAACTTTGACCAAGGTTTCAGACCTTAACTAGCCTGCTAGGGTTATGGCTTGTTCACTATCATCGTTAGGAAAGGCCAGGTGATGCAAATTTCCAGCTTTATAAAAACCCAGCCTCCTCTAACTTTGTGCCAAAACAGCAGCCATGGGTTCTTCTAAGCAGCTGCCGAGCATTCTGAAATGATGGAAATCCACAAATTAGAAGGCTATGAGAAGATAGCAAAGCGTTTTCAAATTGCCCTTTCCTCAGTTCAAAATCTAATTAATAAATGGCAGTTACCAGAAGAGTGGAGATTAAGATAAGGTCTGGAAGACCAAGCAAAATTTCAGTGAGAGCTGCTCGCAAGGATTGCTAGAGAGGCAAATCAGGACCTTCAGAAAGATTTAGCAGACTCTGGAGTTGTGCTACATTGTTCTACTGTTCAGTGACTCCTGCACAAAAATGGCCTTCATGGAAGAGTCATCAGAACAAAACCCCTCCTGCGTCATCACCATAAAATTCAGTGTCAGAACAGTATGCAAAAGAATATCTAAACAAGAATGCATTTTGGAAGCAAGTCCTGTGGACCAATGAGGTTAAAATAGAAATCTTTGACCACAATGATCAAAGGTATATGTTTGGGGTAAAAAGGGGAAAGAATTCCAGAAAAAGAACATCTCGCCAACCATTAGGCATGGGGGTAGATCAATCATGCTTCGGGGTTGTGTTGCAGCCAATAGCACAGGGAACATTTCATGGGTAAAGGGAAGAATGGATTCAATGACATATTCTTGATGCAAACATAACACCATCTGTAAAAAAGTTGAAGGAGAAAAGAGGAAGAGGATGGCTTCTACAAGAGGACAATGATCCTGAACACACGGCAAAATCCACAATAGACGACATCAAAAAGGCGCAAACTGAAGGTTTTACAATGGCCCTCACAGTCCCCTTATCTGAACATCATTGGAAATCTGTGGCCAGACCTCAAAATAGCAGAAGATGCAAGACGCCCAAGGAATCTCACAGAACTGGAGGAATTCTCCAAGGAAGAATGGAGGAAAATGCCTCAAACAAAGAACTGAAAGACTCTTGTTTGGCTACAAAAAGTATTTACAAGCTGTGATAGTTTCAAAAGGCGGTACTGCTAGGTACTATCCATGGCTGCCCAAACATTTGCAATGGTCCATTTTCCTTTTTGTAATTTTTAAAATGTAAAAGTTGAAAATATATACCTTATGTATTTTTGCATAAAATACAAAGGAAATGTGTCATCTGTAACTTTAGCGCTTTTAGAAATCATTTCATCTTCAACTTGCTTAATTGTTCACAATGACAGTAATTCTGATGAGGGGTGTATAAACTTTTACAAGCCACTGTAGATGCTGCCCCGACCAATTCTACTTCTTACGCTGCTTTTACATTTTCATTAAGTAATATAACTTTTGTACACAATTGTCGCTATTTTTTTAAGACAAACTTTTTTCCCCTAAATAATCTTATCAAATTTCCATTTTGTTCCCAAAATGTTTTATGGTGACACATACATCTTGCATTGATGGCCTAATACCTTGTATTGTTACTGCATGCCAGTTGGAGGCAATGCTGAGTATTGGGATCCTAAAAACAGTTGCAAAAAACAGCTGAATAGGCAGCAAAAAACCTGCTTTTTTGCTGCAGCTTTTTACTGCTAAAAGATCAGGTTTTGTCTACAAAAAAGCAGCAAAAAAGTAACGTGTGAACATTGTCTAAGGAAATGTTAAAAAGAAAAAAAAAGTCTGATGGGCTCTCGTGATAGATTGGGTCCCTGGCCCCTCCCCAGCCTGATATGCCCTTCAACCTGGGATTTAGGTCCCTTATCCTGGACCCCTTCATGGTATATATATTCAATATCAACCAAACCAAAAACAAAGAGTTAAAGACACACTGTAGTGTCATTGTATTGGACAGAAAAAGTGGACACTATCAAAACCTACAACCTATACTAGACATAGAGTACAAAGTCCAAATATGTAAAAATATATCAATTTTTATTACAAAATTACAAGAAATAACTCACATATAATAAGAAAAGGCGATGGAAAAAGTGGCGCACAGTGTCAACAAATTCCCACTGCACAAATCCATACATAACGTATCAGGTATAGGGTAAGAGACAAAAAGACAATATACATAATCAATGATGGTATAATATGTAACAGTGCACATAATGCATATTGATCCACTACCGATGATCAAAAGATCAAAGTTTGATACAAAAAACTGGGAAGTATCCACATCATAATAAAGTTGTATTGTCACATGTTATAAGTAAAAAAAGGGACAGCAAACCCAGAAAAAATCCACATCATGGAGTCAGATCATGGTAGGGATAGTTAGCCAAATAGAGGCATCTCACCCATTGTAACCTGTGTATGGAAGTGCCAAAGGAACCAGCTCCTTCATAGTATATATATCCCCAACACTGGTATATGTCCCCCATTCTACAACTGTTCTTTAATGTATAGAAAAAATATAAACCATTATACTCACCAGGGACGAACATAAGAGGCATGGGGCTCCATAACAGAACTATAATGCATTCCCCATAGTCCTCCATATAGTATAATGCACAGCGCATAGTCCTCCATATAGTATAATGCACAGCCCATAGTCCTCCATATAGTATAATGCACAGCCCATAGTCCTCCATATAGTATAATGCACAGCGCATAGTCCTCCATATAGTATAATGCACAGCCCATAGTCCTCCATATAGTATAATGCACAGCCCATAGTCCTCCATATAGTATAATGCACAGCGCATAGTCCTCCATATAGTATAATGCACAGCCCATAGTCCTCCATATAGTATAATGCACAGCGCATAGTCCTCCACATAGTATAATGCACAGCCCATAGTCCTCCATATAGTATAATGCACGGCCCATAGTCCTCCATATAGTATAATGCACTTCCCATAGTCCTCCATATAGTATAATGCACTCCCCATAGTCCTCCATATAGTATAATGCTCAGCGCATAGTCCTCCATATAGTATAATGCACAGCCCATAGTAATTCATATAGTATAACGAACACCATAGGCATCCATGTAGTATAATGCACAGCTCATAGCCCCTGGATAATAGAGAGATAGATATGAGATACAAGGATAGAAAGATAGATAAGATAGAAAGATGATATATAATAGATAATTAATAGATAGATAGAGAGATGATAGATAATAGATAGATAATAGATAGATAATAGAGAATAAATAGATAGATAATAGATAGATGATAGATAATAGATGGATAATAGATAATAGACAGATAGATGGATACTATAGATAATAGATAGATAACAGTTAGATGATAGATATATAATAGATAGATGATAGATAATAGATGATAGATAATAGATGATAGATAGATAATAGATAGAAAGATATATAATAGATAGATGATAGATGGATAATAGATAATAGATAGATAATAGATGATAGATATTTGGTTGTTCACTGAATCGCTGCCATTTTTCAGATGTGACGATCTATATCCCGGCCTGTCTCTGCTGATCAGACAGAAAACAGTTAATTGCAGAAAGTTCTGTTTCCCGCTGGACAGATTTCTTTGAGTTAGAGAGTAACAGGCGCGGAAAGAGCGGAGCAAAAGAAGAGCGAGGAAGAACAAAGGCTTCTTCTGCAGAAAGCGCATCTTTAATTTATGTCGCTATGCCAATATCATGGACATGAAAAAGAATCGGGAAGGACGGTGATTCTAAGTCACAGCAGGTACAATCAAATTAGCAGCCCCAGGTAAGAGAAAAGTCTCATCATCATGGACAGAAACCAAACACATGGGCGACACTTGGCTCCTTCCCGCCGCCTCGGCTGCTGTTGCTTAGTAGCAGAATACCGCATGTACGGCGCGAACCGAGTATGGAGAAATGGGTTCAAATAATGAGCCGCCCTGAAATGATATTCTGGGCTCTCACCGTCCATATGGACAGCACGAGACGTACACGGCTGCTTTATAATCTGCTTTATCAGTTCACAGATTACTCCATCATGTGTGCACTGTATGGCAGTATTATTGCACCACATAACAGCGGTAATAATTCAGTAGTGTATAGTGACCCTATGAAAATAACGTATGGCTGCATTATTTGCACACTGTAGAGCGGTATTATTTGAGTACTATATTGTAGTATGATATATTCATTTTACGGTATTATTTGTGTACTGTATGGGGCCATTACTTGAGCACTGTATTAACATATCATATGTATCACATATCACATATTTTGCAGTACCATCCTATAGCATATACCAGTATTATTTAACCAGTGCATGGCCACATTATTTGCACTCTATCATCACATTATATACGGTAAAGCACATGGCAGAATTATTAGAACACTATATACAAGTATTATTTAAGATCTACACTACCCACAAAACGTTAGGGATATTGGTCTTTCGGGTGAAGTTTCAGGACGATCCTAAAATGCCCTGTGACCTTTTCCAGTGAACTCAATGTGACATCTGTGACTTTCGGAGGCCCACGTCCCACTGTTCAATGTCTCAGGACTTTTTACACAACTTTGTGTTCTCTAACAAGGAGCTTAATGGCAAAATTCACAGCAGGTGTTTGATCCATGAATCCTCCAATAAATGTCGGGGTTCAATTAGAATTGGTATTAAACCGTCCCCCTCATCATGGGGCCGTGACGACCCCCAACAAGTGAGGACCAGGACCTCGCCATGGTGAGACTTCAGGGAGGATGTGACGGAGGAGGCCACTGAGCTCAGAGCCATCAGATGACAGAGACTGAAGAGTCACAGAACAGCAGAGAAGTGGACGTCCTCTGCCACATCCCACACTGAGGACCCTTCATTGTGCACAATGCCCTTCAGGACCAGATGATGAATGCCCCCAACTCCAGGCACATCTAGGGGAGGTGAGAGGCGCCCAAGTGTCATGTCATGTCATATCAGCGTGGTCTGCGTACTGGACGCCTTGCAAGGTACCGGACCTCGCCACCATGGACCAGGGGGGGGGCATCTACACTGGACTAGGGACCAGTGGCCTCAGCGCTGTTCACTGATGAAAGTCGATTCACGCTGATCAGAAATGATGGCCACCAATGATGTTGGAGACGTCAAGGAGAGCGCTGTGTATCAGCCACTTGTCTTGTCACCAGACAAGCCTGTGGTGGTGTTACTGTAGGCAGTGGGTGTAGTCAGTACAGAACTGCCTGCACTTTGTGACGAGCCCCTATTACTGGAATAACCTCATTACTCCAGTCATTGTGCCTCTGCACGGACAACACCGGCCTCATGTCATCTTCATGGACGACCATTCTCCAGCTCATCGAGGTCGCATCATTGGAGAGCGGCTGCTGGAGACTGGGGGACCTCACGTGGAGTGGCTGCACTTTCTCCAGACCTGACCTGAATCCCATAGAAAACCATAGGGTCAGCTGAGTCACCGTGTAGAGGCTCGTAACTTTGTACCCCAGAACCGCAATGACATGAGGGCCGCCCTCCAATAACAGTGGGACGCCATGTCTCGGCAGACAGTAACTCCACTTGTGACCAACAGGAGGCGTCGTTGTCAGCTGTAGTTAATGCTCGAGGCACCAGAACAAGTTATTGGGACACTGACATTTTTTGGGGGTACACACCACTGGTGCTGGCTTCTGTTCCAATAAATTGCTTGAGATAAAGAAATCTCCATCGCTGCTTCTACTTAATGCCCGACTGTCATGAGAAAATATCACTGGAGCTTTTGACTTTTTCCGAAAATTTTTCCCAAAACCCAAATATCCCTAACTTTGTGTGAGTAGTGTATATTGTGTTATTGTGTTTTATTGCAGTATTATATGAACACTGCATGGCGGTATTTATTTGAGCACCATATGGCGGCATCATGAGCGCATTCTATGGCAGTATCAATTACGCACATCAGATAGAACACCCTTATTCTTGGCTGTGACTATCTGGAAGTGATAAATACCTTTCTACACCTTGAGGCTTTTCAGTTCCAGAAATGTAATGAAACTTACAAACAACATGTAATTTAAAAAAAATGTGTGATCTTGGCAACGTTTACCTGAACTTTTACAAATCCCGAACCCCAACCTTGGAGCAGATGCTTCTTTGTGCATTTATTCCACCTGTATGCGTTTGTCTGCAGTTAGCTCCCCCTAGTGGCGGCAGCATGAGGCCGGAATGATAAACCTCACAGTCAGCAGGATGAGGCTGCGCAGATTGCTGTACTGCTTGGAGGCACATTCTGGGTTTTGCTGTGAAGCCTGTTATGCCCTGGTGGTTAAGAGGCCACACTGATATGACCTGGTGGCTAAAACGCAACATGAGACGAGCTCTGAGAAGGTGGTATCTCTACTGACCGCAGTCCCTAATCCTAACAACAACACTAGTAATAGCCGTGGGATGTTCCTAACTCTCCCTAGACACCTCTTCACAGCCTAAGAACTAACTACCCCTAAAGAAGGAAATAGAAAGCTATCTTGCCTCAGAGAAAACCCCAAAAGGAAAGATAGCCCCTCACAAATATTGGCTGTGAGTGAAGAGGGAAATGACGTACACAGAAATGAAATCAGATTTCAGCAAAGGAGGCCAATACTAAACTTGATAGACAGAGAGAAAAGGATACTGTGTGGTCAGTATTAAAAACTACAAAATCCATGCAGAGTTTACAAAAATGAACTCCACACCGACTCACGGTGTGGAGGGGCAAATCTGCTTTCCCAGAGCTTCCAGCTAGCCTGAATATGACATAGTGACAAGCTGGACAAAAAGAGACATATTTACAGAGCAATAGAGTCCAAGCAAATGGACAAACAAGAACTAGCAAAAACTTATCTTTTGCTGACAAGGACAGGCCATATGAGAAATCCAAGGAGAGAACCAAATCCAAGTCAAGGACATTGACAGCTGGCATGAACTAAAGCCCAGAGCAGGTTTAAATAACAAACCCAGGCAAGGCGATTAGTGAAGGCAGCTGCCACAGCTACCCAAAGGAGCAGCAGTTCCACTCGAAACCACCAGAGGGAGCCCAAGGGCAGAACTCACAAAAATACCATTAGCAACCACAGGAGGGAGCTCCAGAACGGAATTCACAACAAAAGCCCTATGATTTCTGGGTGCTCTCTTACCTAGAAACATCATGCAAAGCACTAGAATTGGGGCTTTCTCGTCATCATAAATGGATACAATTTCTAAGTGCTTGGAAAAATCGGCATCATTGCAATTTAACTCTTATTAAAAAATTCTACCTCTTCTTAACAGATGCTACTTCCCCTTTTGAAGAAGTGGGCACGCGAAACGCGCGTCGGGGGTTGCGGGGAGAACGCTGCCGATCAGGACACACTATGGGTAAGCATTGTAATGCACTTTACATGTATGCTCCATTTTGGGGGCAGTCCTATATGGAAATATAGTATGGTGCTTTTTCTGGGCAGTGATTTTTATACATGTAAGCCTACTATATGCCTAAGCACTGTTGCACAGATTTTACCCATGTCATATTGGTCAGGACGTACTATGGGTGAGCACTGTAATGCACTTTAGATATATGCTCCACTTTGGGGGTAGTCCTATATGGGCGTTTAATATGGTGCTTGGTTGTGGGCAGCTACCATTATACATGTAAGTTTAATATACGCCTAGGCACTGCTATATACATTCTACCCAGGTCATACTAGTGATCGCTTTGGTCTCCTCTGGCTACTGGCATTGCTTCCTCCTTATTTTTATCTGTTCCTTTTATCTAATGGGTTAATTGTGTTGTGGTTTGTATACTTAATAAAAAGAGTTTTACATTATCTCTTTTGTGAGTGTTTTCGTTTACTCCTTTTCTCCTTTGGTATTCTCTTCTTAACAATGGAGGGATTTTTAGTTTTATAGTTTATTGCCTTTTGCATAAGCTACCGGCCACCACTGAAGTCCATCAGCGGTGGCCAGTCTCCTAGGAAGGAGTGGAGCACTTGCAACCTCTTTGCCATAGAGCCTGTAAGCGCTGCTCTGAAGCTGGACAGATCGGTGCTCCTCCGATGCTGCAGACTCAGAGCCGTCTGTTTGCGAGTTCACAATTCAACTAGGTGAACAACTTCAATGCTGCTCACTCCAAACTGTCAATCATCAGGAGTATAAGAAAAACATTGCCGCAATCTTTTAGAAACAGCGCCCTCACCTGTACACAGGTTGCGTGTAGTACTGCAGCTCACCAAATTTTAATAGACCAAAGCTGCAATACCAGAAACTACCCATAGACAGGAGTGGCGCTGTTTGTAGAAAAATGAGGCCATGTTTTTTCTAATGTTGGACAAAATTATATTTGTGCAATTTTCAATTATCATAGTCAAAGAAAATAATGCGATATTTTATATATTTGTAACTTTTGAAAAAAATAAGTTAATTAACTTAAAAGTTAATTCATTAAAAGTTAGTTCATTTGTAACTAATTTTTAACTTTTTTTTTAGCTACATTATATTATTCAATGGCACACGGCGCAAGCAAATCTCGAAAAGACCGATAAAAAGGAACCAAAAATAGAGTACAAATGAGCAGAAATGTGAAGTAATGACCGGCCATGTAACACGGTGATGACCTACAGAACTGGCAGGAACGCAGCTCTCAGAAAGAATCCGAGAAAGGAGGCACAAATGAAGCAAGCGAACGCTCGTTAGGAAGCTGCTCAGATACGCAGAGACGCCGGCCAAGAAATCGTTACTCCTGGGTCTTGTCCAAGGAGCCTCCAGTGCAATCCGATTCCAGGGGAAATTGCCAGAGAAGTTTCATTAAGGAAATTCAAGTTGAAATTGGATAAGTTCCTGGAGGAAGTGTCAGCGCCGAACTCTGCAAGTCACATTAAGGTCTTTTATTTGTACTTTATACGGAGTCTTCAGTAACTATAATAGTATTATTAGCAGTGGCGCAGAATCCGCTTCAGGCAAAATCCAAGCACATGACAAAGCTGCCTGCTGCGAAACAAGGAAAATAAATAAGATGTCATATATATACCTACACCTGCCATAGTATCCCACAATCATTGCCTACCTACCGGCAAATAATTACCCTAATTATACAGAAATGCTTCATCTGGAAAGTTCTGCACCCAGCACCCAAGATGCTTCGCTTTCCCTCAAGTTTATTCAAGAACAGCGTTCAGCGTAACAATCCACCAACAAAAGTTAAGCAAAAAGTATCAAAAACTACTTTAACGGAAGCCGTCACATTGACCACGTAGTCCTCTCTGTATTATTATTATTTATTATTTATTTATATAGCACCATTAATTCCATGGTGCTGTACATGAGAAAGGTGGTTACGTACAGAGTTATAGATATCGTTTACAGTAAACAAGTTTACAGTGACAGCCTGGTAAAGAGGGGAGAGGACCCTGTCCTTGCGGACTTACATTCTATGGGATAGCAGGGAAGAGGCCGAAGGTAGGGGCAAGGCGGCGGCTCTGGTGAGGCGGCAGCTCTGGCGATGGCGAGGGGGCAGCTCTGGCGATGGTGAGGCGGCAGCTCTGGCAATGGCGAGGCTGCAGAATGGTTATTGTAGACTGTAGGCTTTCTTGAAGAGATGGGTTTTCAGGTTCCGTCTGAAGGATCCGAGGGTGGTGGATAGTCGGACGTGTTGAGGCATGGAATTCCAGAGGATGGGGGATATTCAGGAGAAATCTTGGAGGCGGTTGGGTGAGGACCGAATAAGTGTGGAGGAGAGGAGGAGGTCTTGGGAGGACCGGAGATTACATGAGGGAAGATATTGGGAGATTAGTTCAGAGATATAGGGAGGGGACAGGTTGTGGATGGCTTTGTAGATCAGTGTTAGTAGTTTGAACTGGATTCGTTGGGGAATTGGGAGCCAGTGAAGGGATTTGCAGAGGGGGGAAGCAGGGGAGTATCGAGGAGAGAGATGGATTAGGCGGGCAGCAGAGTTGAGGACAGACTGGAGTGGTGCAAGAGAGTTAGCGGGGAGGCCACAGAGGAGGGTGTTGCAGTAGTCGAGGCGGGAGATATTGAGGGCATGCACAAGAGTCTTAGTAGATTGTGGGGTGAGGAAGGGACGGATTCTGGCAATATTTTTGAGTTGGAGGAGACAGGAGGTGGCAAGAGTTTGAACGTGCAGTTTGAAGGACAAGGCAGAGTCAAGAGTTAACCCGAGGCAGTGGATTTCAGGTGCGGGAGAGAGAGCGTGATGCGGTTTACCATAATAGATAGATCAGGTAGGGGGGATACGTGAGATGGAGGAAAGATGATGAGTAGGTAGTGTGATCGCTCATTCATATTCATTTCTGGTTTAGGAGGAGTCCAGTGGGCGGTCCTGCTTCATGATTGATGGTAATTTCAGGCACACTTATACAAGGAAGGCGGTCAACCACTGAATAGGACCGCCCACTGGACTCCTAGATCAGAAATAAGCATGAATTATAAAACAGGTTATAGTTAGGTATTGTCCTAGTGGAAAAATCCCTATATGTGAAAAACTTTTAGCATGTAAAAAAAAAAAAAAACATAAGAGAAAAGGCAGAGGCAATCTAAAGAAAGTCCAATGATTATGGAAGTGATGGCAAAACTTTAGGATGACCTCTGCTTCACTGGGTAGGCGGTCTTACCCTCAGCAAGGGTTGACCCCACCCCAACTCACATTCGAAAACAAAGGATATGGAACAGCTCTGACCTTTGTGCACCAATGTTTAGACGTTATTCCATTTTTGTCCACATTTTGCATAAGGACAAAAGCCAAAAAAGTTTCTTGAATCCCTGGGTGGCTTCTACATCTTAATTATTTTCATCCATACAGGTCATTAAGAGAAATGTTATAAAGACAAACCACATATAATGAAGAAAGTCCCAACTTCGTGGGTGGTCTAAATCTCAGCAGGGGTTGTCCCTTCTTGTAGACACTTCCCACTAGAATATACAGGGTGCACCCATGAGTAGAAGACAACTTATTACAGTTTTATAATTCATCTATGGATCTGTCCAAACACTCTATAGTGATCTTCACAACTACAAGATCTGTCTTAAATAGAAAAGGCTAAAATATGGAAGACAGGCCAAACAATCATTGGGGGGGGAGATTAAGTTTGTTTATTTTAGGAACTTCAGCCATCTCCATAAGGGACATAATATAAAGGAAGAGTTACCGCACAGCCACTAATGATATACCTAGTGTCACTTATTAACGACAGGTGCCAAACGCCTAGACTCTACATACAGGGGTCTAAGGACCACATGGGGGTCCTAAACTACTGTTTGAGGAACTCTACTCTAGAGACAGCCACAATGATAATGATTGGAAAGATGGTCATTAGCTCAATATGGCCCCAGCATTTTTCCATGAATGACCAAAATCAAAATGTGAGTTACCCCACAGCCACTCATGAAACTCCTGACACCACTAATGCACAGTAGTATCAGCCAAAAATTTGGGAGCAACATAAAGGCAAACTGAGAGCCACGTGTGGACCCTAATCTACATGTTGGGAAACTCTACAACTTAACAATGATAAAGAAGATGGCCAACAGCTCAATATGGCCCAGGCATTCTTCACGGGAGATCTAAACCAAACATGAGGAACCTCAGAACCACTCATAAAATTCCAAAAACTCAAACTCAAAAAGAAACTGAAAGCCACACGTAGACCCAACTCTACAAGTTGGGGAACTCTAATCCAGAGACATCCAACGTAACAATGAAGAAGGTGGACAATGGCTCAATATGGCCCAACACTTCTTCATCAGTGACCTAAGCCAAAACAGGAGGAACCTCATGAAATTTCAGATGCCACTTAAGCACAACAGAATCTGCCAAAAATTTGGGAACCCAAAAGAAATTGAGACACATGTGTAGACCCGACTCTACAAGTTGGAGAACTCTACTCCAGAGACATCCAACATAACAATGAAGAAGGTGGACAATGGCTCAAAATGACCCACGCCTTCTTCATGAGTGACCTAAGCCAAACGGGAGGAACCCTACAACCACTCATGATATTTATAGTGCCACTTATGCACAATAGTATCTGCAGCTGCCAAATTTTGGCAACAACTATACATACAGCGGACCTCATCTAATCTACTGGTTGAAGCATTCTACTTTAGAAATAACCAATGTAACAATAATGGAAAAGATGGTCAGCAGCTCATTGTGGTCCCATCCTTCCTCATGGGTGATCCAAACACCACGACCCAAACACATTTTGGAAAAAAAGACCCCTAAATTATTTTTCTTTGCACGTACTTTGTAACATTGTTTTAACTTCAGATATAATTGATTACAGGCTGCGATACTGGCCCTGGCGATCTCCCCTACAATCATTTGCGCACCATTTCATAAGAAGTCAACTTCATCCTAAAACTTCTCTCTACTTTATTCCGAGACCACACGATGTGAATGCTGATTCATCATCAACAAAGGCACCTTCACAGCGCAGTCCATTTATAACAAGCTTCATTAATAAAAAGTTTGCTAAATCCGTCTTGTGACATACAACCGTCTCCCTATCTCAGCCTTTCAGGTCGCCTTTGAAGGTTTCTTTGCATCAGCTTGTCTTTCATGTTTGCCTCTGATCTACCTCTCCCTTTTCTATTTTAGAGGATTCACGTGAAGAAAAATAACTAAAGAAACACAAGATTGCACTATTGAAGATGAAACGCTAAGAGAATGAAAAAAGAATAAAGCATAAACCTCCACAGATATAGCGGTATTATACTCTAATATAATGTATCATTATAATAACATAATATACACGTTATTAACAGTTATATTCTTGTACATAGGGAGCAGTATTATAGTAGTTATATTCTTGTACATGGGGCAGTATTATAGTAGTTATATTCTTGTACATAGGGGCAGTATTATAGAAGTTATATTCTTGTACATAGGGGCAGTATTATAGAAGTTATATTCTTGTACATAGGGGCAGTATTATAGTAGTTATATTCTTGTATATAGGGGCAGTATTATAGTAGTTATATTCTTGTATATAGGGGGCAGTATTATGGTAGTTATATTCTTGTACATAGGGGCAGTATTATAGTAGTTATATTCTTGTACATAGGAGCAGTATTATAGTAGTTATATTCTTGTACATAGGGGCAGTATTATAGTAGTTATATTCTTGTACATAGGAGCAGTATTATGGTAGTTATATTCTTGTACATAGGGGCAGTATTATAGTAGTTATATTCTAGTACATAGGGGCAGTATTATAGTAGTTATATTCTTGTACATAGGGGCAGTATTATAGTAGTTATATTCTTGTACATAGGGGTAGTATTATAGTAGTTATATTCCTGTACATAGTGGGCAGTATTATAGCAGTTATAGTCTTATACTTAGGAGCAGTATTATAGTAGTTATATTCTTGTACATAGGAGCAGTATTATAGTAGTTATAGTCTTGTACATAGGAGCAGTATTATAGTATATTTTTGTACATAGGAGCAGTATTATAGTAGCTATATTCTTGTACATAGGGGGCAGTATTATAGTAGTTATATTCTTGTACATAGGGGCAGTATTACAGTAGTTGTATTCTTGTACATAGGGGGCAGTATTATAGTAATTATATTCTTGTACATAGGGGCAGTATTATAGTAGTAATATTCTTGTACATAGGAGCAGTATTACAGTAGTTATATGCTTGTACATAGGGGCAGTATTACAGTAGTTACATTCTTGTACATCGGGGGCAGTATTATAGTAGTTATATTCTTGTACATAGGAGCAGTATTATAGTAGTTATATTCTTGTACATAGGGGGCAGTATTATAGTAGTTATATTCTTGTACATAGGGGCAGTATTATAGCAGTTATATCCTGGTACATAGGGGCAGTATTATAGCAGTTATATCCTGGTACATAGGGGCAGTATTATAGTAGTTATATTCTTGTACATAGGGGCAGTATTATAGCAGTTATATCCTTGTACATAGGGGCAGTATTATAGCAGTTATATCCTTGTACATAGGGGCAGTATTATAGTAGTTATATTCTTGTACATAGGGGCAGTATTATAGTAGTTATATTCTTGTACATAGGAGCAGTATTATAGTAGTTATATTCTTGTACATAGGAGCAGTATTACAGTCGTTACATTCTTGTACATAGGGGGCAGTATTATAGTAGTTATATTCTTGTACATAGGGGCAGTATTATAGCAGTTATATTCTTGTACATAGGGGCAGTATTATAGCAGTTATATCCTTGTACATAGGGGCAGTATTATAGCAGTTATATCCTTGTACATAGGGGCAGTATTATAGTAGTTATATTCTTCTACATAGGGGCAGTATTATAGTAGTTATATTCTTGTACATAGGAGCAGTATTATAGTAGTTATATTCTTGTACATAGGAGCAGTATTATAGTAGTTATATTCTTGTGCATAGGAGCAGTATTATAGTAGTTATAGTCTTGTACATAGGGGCAGTATTATAGTAGTTATATTCTTGTACATAGGGAGCAGTATTATAGTAGTTATATTCTTGTACATAGAGGCAGTATTATAGTAGTTATATTCTTGTACATGGGAGCAGTATTATAGTAGTTATTTTCTTGTACATAGGGGGCAGTATTATAGAAATATTAGTTTGGGTCATGGGGCAGTAGTCGTCATTATATTGCTTACAGTACAGTATAATGTAATAATGATCTGTTAGTGTTTGTGCTTATTATTACCAGTGTTTAGGATAATATTATATGAGTATATCGAACACTAATCGCACAGGCAATGAGGGGTAAATGCTGCACATTCCAGGCAACATCCTCCCACCTTCTTCTACCATTAATGCTTTGCTTGGGCTATAAATAATGGATTGAGAGACTGAAGCATTTAAGGGACATGACAATACAAACCCATTTGATGTATTACGTCTCCTTCAGCAGGAGCGGTTACTTTTAGGCAAAAAAAAGTCTAAGACAAAACACTATAAATCACAGAGAAAGCTGTGACTTGAGCCGCTCATTAATATACATAGATACTAGCCTGCACTTAGAAGGGACCTATTATATTACTATTAATGGTATAATAGCTCTTACAGTAACATAAAATCCCCCTGGTCTACGCCCGGCCCCGGCTCATGAAGCGGCCGTCGCCCAGAACTTCTGGGAATAGTCCAAGAATCCAGGAAAGTTACTGAAGAATTGTCAGGTCCATTAAGATGTTAATAACTTACCGAGCGTCTCCGTCTGGTCAGAAGGACGAGAATGATGGGAGTGATCTCATTCACGTGATGTCGGCCAAGTGCTATAACGCCAATATAATCCCAGATGTAATTATTATTTCTGAGTCCGGTCATAGGTGATGGATTATAAAGTGGCGATACAATAAAAAGCCTTTCCTGAAACACTCTGTGCTGCTGGGAATTCTCCTTACTCCTGTATTGTACTCCTCTGTTAGAGAATTAATTTATATCCTCAAATGGAGGAATCAAGTAGAAGACCACCGTCCAAATAGATAATTACAAGAGCAGCCAAACTACAGAAGCCAGCAGAGGTGATCAAGATCAATATTCCCAATAAATGCAAATTGGTTCATAGACGTGAACCCGAAAAATGCAGCATAAACCCCTGGTGATGTGAATGCACTGGATTCCGCTCTTACTGACATATCTGCATCCTGTCCCTTTAAGTGGAATAATCCGCCTGGCTAATAATAGAGGAGGTAATCGGTCCGCGCCTTCCTATATGTATCAGTGCTGGGATTATTATCCTTCATTCTACAAAGCAGACGACCGCTGCAGCATTTCCATAGGGACTGACCTCATGGGGATCATAGATAACAGCAAATGAAAAAATAGCATCAACTTCTCACGAGGCTTAGATGAAGTCAGTTGTGGAATTAGCACCGAAAAACCCGGTTATAACACTATTCTATGTAATCTGCGGTAATGTGACACAGTCAGAAAACAGTAAGAAAAAGCTATCAGATGAAGGCACAGAAGGCAGAAAAGATAGAATACTCGGTACACAAAAATCCTGAAATATTGTAGTTCTACTGTAGTTACTTGAGAAGACATTGCTTGATTTTTGCAGTTTACTTTTTAACTTTACTGTGTACACTTGGTCAGGGCCAACAGAGTCATCTCATCATTTGAGGGTGCAGATCAGCAGAGTCATCTCATTGTCATTACAGCTCACGATCAGCAGGATTCTCATTATCAGTAGAGGCAGGGTCAGAAGAGTCATCTCATCATTACAGGCAGGATTATAAGAGTCATCTAATTATTAGAAGACAGGGTCAGGAGAGTCATCTTTTCATCATTAGTGGGCCAATTCAGTTAAGTCATTTTATGAGTGGACAGAATCAGTGGAGTCATCCCAAAATCATTAGATGACCAGATTAGAAAATATATCTCATGGTTACAGGGCAGGGTCAGTAGGTTCATCTCATTCTCATTACAGTCATAGAATCCTAGATTGTTAGAGTTGGAAGGTACCTCTGGCGTCATCGTTTCCAACCCCCCGCTCAATGCAGGATTCACTAAACCATCTCAGGCAGATGTCTGTCCAGCCTCTGTTTGAAGACTTCCATTGAAGGAGAACTCACTACCTCTTGTGGCCACCTGTTCCACCCAATGATCACCCTCACTGTCAAAAAGTTTTTCCTAATATCTAATCTGTATCTTCTCCCTTTCAGTTTCATCCCATTGCTTCTCGTGCTTCCATGCGCAAATGAGAAAAAAGATGATCCTTCTACACTGTGACAGCCCTTCAGATACAGGTGCTTCTCACAAAATTATAATATCAAAAAGTTCATTTATTTCAGTTCTTCAATACAAAAAGTGAATCTGATATATTCTATAGAGTCATTACACACAGAGTGATCTATTTCATGTGTTTATTTCTGTTAATGTTGATGATTATGGCTTACAGCCAATGAAAACCCAAAAGTCATCTCAGTAAATTAGAATAATTAACAAGAAACACCTGCAAAGGCTCCTAAGCAATTATAAAGGTCCCTTAGTCTGTTTCAGTAGCTCCACAATCATGGGGAAGACTACTGACCTGACTGATGTCCAGAAGGCATCATTGACACACTCCACAAGGAGGAGAAGTCACAAAAGGTCATTGCTAATAAGCCGGCTGTTCACAGAGTGCTGTATCCAAGAATATTAATGAAAAGTTGAGTGGACGGAAAAAGTGTGGTAGAAAAAGGTGCACAAGCAACCGGGATAACCGCAGCCTGGAAAGGATTGTTAAGAAAAGGCCATTCAAAAATTTTGGGGAGATTCACAAGGAGTGGACTGCTGCTGGAGTCATTGCTTCACCACACAGACATCTCCAGGACATGGGCTACAAGTGTCACATTCCTTGTGTCAGCCACTCATGACCAATAGACAACGCCAGAAGCGTCTTACCTGGGCCAAGGAGAAAAAGAACCGGACTGTTGTCAGTGGTCTAAGGTGTTGTTTTCAGATGGATGTAAATTTTCCATTATATTTTTTCAATCCAGGTCCCAGAGTCTGGAGGAAGAGTGGAGAGGCCACAATCCAAGCTGCTGGAGGTCTAGTGTGAAGTCTCCACAATCAGTGATGGTTCGGGGAGCCATGTCATCTGCTGGTGTAGGTCCACTGTGTTCTATCAAGACCAAAGTCAGCGCAGCCGTCTACCAGGATATTTTAGAGCACTTCATGCTTCCCTCTGCCAACAAGCTTTTTGGAGATGGAAATGTCATTCTCCAGCAGGACTTGGCCCCTGTCCACACGGCCAAAAGTACCAATACCTGGTGTAAAAACAACAGTATCACTGGGCTTGATTGGCAGCAAACTCGCCTGACCTTAACCCCATAGAGAATCTATGGAGAATTGTCAAGAGGAAGATGAGAGACACCAGACCCAACAATGCAGACGAGCTAAAGGCTGCCATCAAAGCAACCTGGGCTTCCATAACCCCTCAGCAGTGCCACAGGCTGATCGCCTCCATGCCACGCCGCATTGATGCAGTAATTGATGCAATAGGAGCCCCGACCAAGTACTGAGTGCATTTACTGAACATACATTTCAGTAGGACAACATTTCGGATTTTAAAATAATTTAAAATAATTTTTCAAGCTGGTGTTATAAAGTATTCTAATTTACTGAGATAATGACTTTTGGGTTTTCATTGGCTGTAAGCCATAATCATCAACATTAACAGAAATAAACATATTAAATAGATCACTCTATCTATATAATATAGGAGATTCACTTTTTGTATTGAAGAACTGAAATAAAATTAACTTTTTGATGATATTCTAATTTTATGAGAAGCACTACTATTTGTAGACAGCGATTAAATATCCTCTTAGCCTTCTTTTTTACAAGATAAATATTCCCAGATCCTTTAATTGTTCCTATAGGACATACTTTGCAGTCCACTTACCATCCCAGTAGCTCTTCTCTGACCTTGCTCCACCTTTTCAATGGCTTTCTTAAAATGTGGGGCTCAGAACTGGACACAGTATTCCAGATAAGGCCTATCCAAGGCCTGACCACCAGCAGAGAGTAAGGAGATACGATACATATCATCATAATTATTGGAGGGAGACGTCAGCAAAGTCATATTGGCATTAAAGAACAGGGCCAGCCAAGTCATATTTTCACAAGAAGACTAGTTCAGCAAAGTCCTCTTTTTATCATTAGAGGGCAGGGTCAGCAGAGTAATATCAGTATCAGTAGCTGACAGGGTCAGCAGAGTCATCTCATTATCATTAGATGGCATGGTCAGCAAAGTCATCTCATTATTATTAGAGGGCAGGGTCAGTAGAGTCATCTCATTATCATTAGAGGGCAGGGTCAGCAGAGTCATCTCATTATTAGAGGGCAGGGTCATCAGTCATCTTATCATCATTAGAGGGCAGGGTCAGCAGAGTCATCTCATCATCAGAGGGCAGGGTCAGCAGAGTCATCTCATCATCAGAGGGCAGGGTCAGCAGAGTCATCTCATTATTAGAGGGCAGGGTCATCAGAGTCATCTTATCATCATTAGAGGGCAGGGTAAGCAGAGTAATCTCATTATTAGAGGGCAGGGTCATCAGAGTCATCTTATCATCGAGGGCAGGGTCAGCAGAGTCATCTCATTATTAGAGGGCAGGGTCATCAGAGTCATCTCATCATCATTAGAAGGCAGGGTCAGCAGTCATCTCATTATCATTAGAGCGCAGGGTCAGCAGAGCAATCTCATTATCATTAGAGTGCAGGGTCAGAACAGTTATCTCATTATCGTTAGAGGGCAGGGCCAGTCATCTCTTTACCATTAGATGCTGTGGTCAAGGATCAGAAACTGGAGATCTCTAATTAGATTTTGGATTAATATTGGTGGATGTCCTGTGACTGAGACAGCTCAAACCATTGGTCAGAAGCGCTCAGGTTATGAATGGGCAAGCAAAAAGTGATGTAAAATCCATGAACAATCTATTGGGCTAGTACACCTCTCCATGCACACTCATGCCTGAGCCATGATATATTGTCCTGCTGACTGAGTTATCTATGGGGGCTCAGGACTGGGACCCCCACACGCCTATGTAGTAAGCAGAGAAAATGCTGATGGATCGGAGGCCCGCTGGAACTTATGACTTGTGGGATTCACGGTGGGTAAAAGCCCATGATCATAATGAGACCTCATAGATGAGCAATATGTCGCCACTTCCTCTGGATGAAGTATCTCTTTAACGAACCACACCATGGATCTGCATGTACCTTGCTTTATCAAGCATGCGTAATATCGGTACACCCTCTCTTTTATAGAGGAAGCTCAAGATCGATGATTTAAATGATTTTTTTTTACCCTGAAAATTAAAAGGGAGAACAATGGAGGGCAGAAAACGCGATGGAGTAGACAAATGAGTTCTGGTGGAATCAGTCGATAGATGACATGTAAGGGAACAGCGACGCAAGGAAAGTCTCCACAATTGCTGATGTCTGCAAAAATCCCGGTGACAGGTAAATCAATCCCTTCACTATTCTTCCCCAATTAGCTTGACGTAGCCTGAGAAACTTCCCTGCAAAATCATGCTTATTCCTCGCTTTTCCGGTGGCGTTGTGCTCTCCTGAGAGACCTATTGGCACCTTTCGATATTAATAAGTATCTGACGCTCCGCTCCTCGTTTCTTCATTAACTCCTGCTCCGGCTGGGGATCTGGATTCAATTGAACTTCAGGCTATTAAGAAAACATGATAAGCGCTTGTGTCGAAAAATTAATTTTTCATTAAGAATGATACGTGAAGGCTTTTATTATGTAAAGTAGACAGGGCGGAGAATTACACAGGTCGCCTCGGCTGCCATGTCGCGGGGCAGGGATAGAAGACGATGCCTTAAACACTTCTTCATCTCGCTCTGCACCGGTTCATGACCTCGTGCCAAGAGAATCTCAACCGCTATTTCTGCAGAGAAGTAAAAGCGAAGGGTTAATTGGGTAACATGGACTCAGACTATCCTCAAAACCCAACTGTTGCCTCCTTCTACTCTCCACCATCCTAGATGATGAAACCCTCCATCAGCATTCAGCAGATCAATGTTCCTCTAGTCTTACTATGTGCAGAATTTCACGTATTAGAGCAGAAGTTTGTACTTCACAGCTGCTCTTCCTACATTAAAAGGGTTATCCAGGACAATCTCAACTGTTTACTAAGGCTTCCGAAGTCCATAAAAAGGTAATTTGACATAAACAGCAGGGTCTGGAAGTGAAGCTTGTACACAAGTGGGTGGAGGTGGCAACAACAGGTGGATGGTTACAAACCATAAAGAAAATGTCATGATCCAGTCTGGGTTTTGAGTCCTGTCTGCCCTTTTCCCGGGATGATCATGTCAAGGGTTAACTTTGCTCGGCCTCATTCTGGGTTCTGCTGCATCCTGCAGACGGTGTCAGTTATAGTTTCTGCCTACGGCGTGTGTAGCTGATTTGTCCTGCTGGTTTGCTGACCGTACCCGTGTCTGTTTATTCCCCTCTTCCCGTCCTGACTGTGTTCCCCGTTCGTGTTTGGATTCTCTGGTACCTGACCTGTCTTGGACTCTGACCTGCTGCTTTGTTTCTTGTCTTTGGCATATCTGCTCCTGACCAGTATTGACCCATTTGGCTTGTTTCTGACTCTGTGCTCGGTTATTCCTTTGGTACTGCACTACAGACTAATATCGACCCGGCTTGTTTTACTATTCCGCTGCCACCTGGTGGTGGCCTCGCTGCTGCGCTGCAGGTCTGCTCCTGCTGTGTGCAGTCCTCCCTCTACTCCATTGCCATCTAGTGGAGCTGCATCTACCTGCATAGCAGCAGCGTGACAGAAAAACTGAGGTACATTAGGGAGGTAGATAACATTTTATACCAAGGTTCTAAAAAAAAATCAATTGTCGTATCGGAAAACCCTTTTAATTAAAGAACAAGAAATTTCAACCTGCATTCGACCAGATTGAAAACTGTGGAGGATAGTCATTTGGTCACCTTCCAGCATACACACCCTTTACCATGTCCTCACTAAGGACAAAAGGGAAAAAAATAATACACGGAGCGAGAATAACGACAGAGAGACAGCAATTATCCTCTTCATAATTCAGTCACTTCTCTGCCAAGATCCGTAGAGGTTTCACCACTGTGGAGCGACACCTCAGGAGCTGAGTCCAGGATATGGGACCATTCGTACAACAGCATGCTACAGATAGACAGAGTAGGATGCAAAATAAGAATCAAGAGGAAAACACACTTAAGAAACCACCTTATTATATGCACCAACTGATAGACAAAAATCAGGTAGACTTGAACTGACTCCCATTGTTCTGGCTACAGTAGTAGAATTCATGAAGACAATTTTATTTTATTAGTTCATTTTTCACAAACTGAGTTGGAAATCTCAATATTACCAGTGATAACTTTTTTGGCTGTCACATTTATGATGGTTGGCATGAAAGTTATTACTGAGATCAAAGGTCTTCTGTCTGCAAGAGGTTTAGAAGTGTTAATGCAGTAATCTCTTATTACCGAATGAAAATAATTATACCATATATGAAATCATTAGTCTGGTGTTAAAACGGATTATAAATGCAGTTATAATGACACCGAATACATTTAACGAGCCACTGGAAGCAATATACAAAACACAAAAAAGTTTACTAAAAAACAAGCCCATATAGAACATATAATTCTACTCTAGACATACTATAATACTTCTAATTACTATAATACTGCTCCTATGTACAAAAATATAACTACTATAACACTGTCTTCTATGTACAAGAATATAACTACTATAATACTGCTCCTATGTACAAGAATATAACTACTATAATACTGCCCCTATGTACAAGAATGTAACTACTATAATACTGCCCCTATGTACAAGAATATAACTACTATAATACTGCTCCTATGTACAAGAATATAACTACTATAATACTGCTCCTATGTACAAGAATATAACTACTATAATACTGTTCCTCGTATACAAGAATATAACTACTATAATACTGCTCCTATGTACAAGAATATAACTGCTATAATACTGCTCCTATGTACAAGAATGTAACTACTATAATACTGCTCCTATGTACAAGAATATAACTACTATAATACTGCTCCTATGTACAAGAATATAACTACTATAATACTGCCCCTATGTACAAGAATATAAGTACTATAATACTGCTCCTATGTACAAGAATATAACTACTATAATACTGCTCCTATGTACAAGAATATAACTACTATAATACTGCCCCTATGTACAAGAATATAACTACTATAATACTGCTCCTATGTACAAGAATATAACTACTATAATACTGCCCCTATGTACAAGACTATAACTACTATAATACTGCCCCTATGTACAAGAATATAACTACTATAATACTGCTCCTATGTACAAGAATATAACTACTATAATACTGCTCCTATGTACAAGAATATAGCTACTATAATACTGCCCCTATATAAAAGAATATAACTACTATAATACTGCTCCTATGTACAAGAATATAACTACTATAATACTGCCCCTATATAAAAGAATATAACTACTATAATACTGCCCCTTTGTACAAGAATATAACTACTATAGTTCTGCCCCCTATGTATAAGAATATAAGTACTATACTATTGCCCCCTATTATACTGTATGGAGCACTATGTGGGGCCATTATACTGTATGGTAGGCAATGCAGGGCCCTGTCATACTGTATGGAGTATTATGTGGGGTCCCATTATACTGTATGGAACATTTTTTGTGGCCATTAAACTGTATGGAGCATCATGTGGGGCAATTATACTGTATGGCGGACAATATGGGGCTCATTAAACTACACTCACCGGCCACTTTATTAGGTACACCATGCTAGTAACGGGTTGGACCCCCTTTTGCCTTCAGAACTGCCTCAATTCTTCGTGGCATAGATTCAACAAGGTGCTGGAAGCATTCCTCAGAGATTTTGGTCCATATTGACATGATGGCATCACACAGTTGCCGCAGATTTGTCGGCTGCACATCCCAAAGATGCTCCATACAAGGCAGGATGGATCCATGCTTTCATGTTGTTTACGCCAAATTCTGACCCTACCATCCGAATGTCGCAGCAGAAATCGAGACTCATCAGACCAAGCAACGTTTTTCCAATCTTCTACTGTCCAATTTCGATGAGCTTGTGCAAATTGTAGCCTCAGTTTCCTGTTCTTAGCTGAAAGGAGTGGTACCCGGTGTGGTCTTCTGCTGCTGTAGCCCATCTGCCTCAAAGTTCGACGCACTGTGCGTTCAGAGATGCTCTTAGGCCTACCTTGGTTGTAACGGGTGGCGATTTGAGTCACTGTTGCCTTTCTATCAGCTCGAACCAGTCTGCCCATTCTCCTCTGACCTCTGGCATCAACAAGGCATTTCCGCCCACAGAACTGCCGCTCACTGGATTTTTTTTCTTTTTCGGACCATTCTCTGTAAACCCTAGAGATGGTTGTGCGTGAAAATCCCAGTAGATCAGCAGTTTCTGAAATACTCAGACCAGCCCTTCTGGCACCAACAACCATGCCACGTTCAAAGGCACTCAAATCACCTTTCTTCCCCATACTGATGCTTGGTTTGAACTGCAGGAGATTGTCTTGACCATGTCTACATGCCTAAATGCACTGAGTTGCCGCCATGTGATTGGCTGATTAGAAATTAAGTGTTAACAAGAAGTTGGACAGGTGTACCTAATAAAGTGGCCAGTGAGTGTATATTGAGCACTTTTTGTGGCCATTATACTGTGTGGAGTGTTATGTGGTGATCACAGTTAGAAAGTCATACTGTGATGGGGTCACCATTCTTTATTGGGAAGATTGAAGGAGGGGGTACAGTAGGGTCATCAAACCGTGTGTGTGGAGGGTACTGTGGATGAATTCGTGTTGGGAGTATCTTACTGTGTTTGGGGGCACTTTGTTGGCATCATACTTTTGTATTTGTATTATTCAAAGTTTATTCTTTGTTATTACATATTAAATAAGGCCATTGGGCCACATGCTTTTTACTGGTCTTAAATAACATTATTCCAATATTTAATTCTAAGATCTATTAACTAAAATGTACTTTGTTCTTTGGACAACCCTTTTAAGTTTGTTTCCATATTACAAATTTCACCATTGTATTTCATAAAAAGGAAAAGTTTTCTCAATTTACACTTTAAAAAAAAAAAAAAAAATCAAGGCTGGCGTGCCCTGGTGCTTTGGCAAGTGGGGTAATATTTTGGGGTTGATTTCAACTGTATAATGTCAGCTGACATCAAGCCCAGGGGTTAGCAATGGAGAGACATTTTTAAGACACCTCCATCACTAACTCCATAATCAAAAGAAATAATCACAAACAGCGAAAAGTCCTTTAATTGTACTAAAGACTCCCTGGCCTTTTTTTACCCATTGATTGCCTTTAAAAAAAATAATAATAATCTACAGGGTTTCGCCGTAAAGCCATCCCACAACGATCCCAAAGTCTGCAAGTCTGCTACATCCGGATGCAGTGCTGAGCGGCGACATCAGTAATGTGACCGCTCAGTGCGGCACCCGGAACACAATGACAGAGCGTGAACCCGGCTGCTGCGACGAGCGCTGAGGTCAGTAAGATTATCGCAGTTCACAGGTGATGAACTGAGGTACCTTACTGATGTCAGCGCTCGGCACAGCAGCCGGATTCACACGCTACTGACATTCTGTTCCAGCGGCCGTGCTGATTTACGACTGACCCCTTTGATTTAATTTATTTTTTTAGGTAATAAATGGGCAATAGAGGGTCAGAGAGTGTTTTGTACAATTAAAGGATGTGTGTGTTTATTACTTTTGAACACAGGGTTAGTAATGGGGGTATCTGACAGACGTCTCTCTAACCCCTGGACTTGATGTCAGTGGACATTATAAAGCTGATATTGACCCCAAAACCAATAACCCGCTTGCCAATGCACCAGGGCAAGCGGGAAACGCAGAGGCTAAGAGCCAGAATTGGCGCATCTAATGGTTGAGCCATTTCTGGGGTGGCTGGGAGGGGGCCAATATCCACAGTTGTTTGCTTAGCCTTTGCTGGTTATTAAAAATAGGGGGGACCCCATGTCATTTTGGGGGGGGCCCAGTAAGGTTACCGCCAGTCAGAGCTGGTGTTTCCCACTCTGTCACAAAGATGGCAGCATGGGAACCACCGGATGTTAGGGCCCTTCAGTCACTTGAATGGGGTTTGGGATCAAGTTTGGGTGCCGTTCTGGAACTCGAACTGAACTTTTTTTTTTTAGAAAGTTTGACCAAACTTGACGGACCCGAATCTCCACGTGTCCGCCCATCCCTAATTGTGGAGCCTCAGCCACAACCAGGGTATACATTTCTACTTCCCACATCCTTGAATGATGGACTTAGTAAATGAAAGTTACATAAGTGAATATTCATTTCATCAATTAACGGGAAATGAGATGCAAATTGAAAATTCATTAAACAATGGACAACCTGTAATAAAACTCCCGGCGCTGTGTCTCTCATTATGAGTAATCTATTTCCTAGTACTCGCCGCCATGTTTCCCAGATGAGATGCTGAAGAATTCTGTCCTGTGCGTATATCCAGAAGAAATTTACAATGTGGCCTAACAATAAAAAATAAAATTACAAAACGAGATCTTGTCCAATCAATAGTAATGGCCGTGTAAGTCTCCGTACACAATGTATCGCCGTAATGAAGTGTAATTGGATAAAATTCATTAATTGTAATTACAAGGGAAAAATTAACAAGCTCTCGTCAGCGCCGGGTGGATCCGCGTGTTCTCACTGAGCCGTACATCGAAAATTAACAGCCTGGGATGAAATCGCATCAAGCCCTGGCGTGCAGTGACGGGCGCAGCCAAACAGCAGATACCACAGAACGAGGAGACTTTATAGCAAAATCATTAATGCGATGGAGGTGATTTATCCAACGGAGTCTCTCCAAACTGTAGTAATCTGACGACGCCGGGCAATTACTCATTGTCCTCATTCTGCCACTAGTATTACATTTTGGAAACGCTTAAAATGGAGGCACTGAAACGAGCTGAAGAAGGAGAAGGCAATGTACGAATTCCTCCAAAGAAGATATACGATGGCGAGTACAGCTGGTGATGGGAGGACGTTACGTGGAGGTTTGCAGATGGTGCCTGTTTGTTGCCAAAAAATTGCAATAAAGCTAAATTTAAGCACATGAGTCAAACATTCACTGTGTATATTATTCCCTGCATGTTGCATTTGATTTGTTCCAACATCCTGCACTGATTCATTTTTGTTAATGTAATATTATATTGATCAGGGTTTACATAGCTACGGGCCAAAATTCAGTGATCGTGCAGCCACCACTAGGGGGAGCTCAGGGGTTTGCTGCATACTGTACATACATTCAAGACCATGACACTACAGTGTGTAGTAAGCTCATGTGCTCCCTCTAGTGGTGGTTGGAGGTAGCTTCAGAGAAATTAAGCAGTGTCCCCCTATAAGTCTCAACTTTACATGAGGAGTAAATGTGCCACACAAATAGCAGGCGTACCACGACAAGATATTTACAAAGAGTTGCGCACCAACTGTACAGATGAAGCTTCCTACACCTTTACTGTATAATAAGTATGGCTGTCATGCGGCACTGTATATGATAGCCTGGCAGCTCTTAACCCTCAGCACTAGACAGTCCACCTACCAGATCCCAGGGGTTGTCCTGGTCTTCACCATAAAACCCATGTGCGGGTTCTGGACCTACACAAGGGTCTCTTGTTTGGGGCCATGGAGTAGGACGCTGGTTGGTGGAGCAAGTTGGCAGGAAGATGGATCAACAGAAGGAGTCGTTACCTGGAGATCAAAGTCAGGGGCAATATTGGAAAGCAAGCTGGTGGTAAGTTTATGACCCAAGGTCGGAAAACAGAATAATCAAAATATAACCACAGGAGCAGAGAGCAGGGATGTGGACCAGGTCAAGTGAACTTAATAACTGGCAGGAAGCAACAGGAATACAGGCACTTAAACAGCTGCCACACCCAGGGCTAGCACCAGAGATAAAAGTTGTCCTTAAGTTGTTTGGATGGCACCACAAGTCCCAGAAATTACACAAAACCGTCGTGTTGTCATTCCGTATTGCCTGAATTAGTAGCGCGACTCAGCTCCGCGAAGCAATAGAAGCAGAGGGGGCAAGCGTCGACATAGACGTCACAATGACCTACTTAAAGGAACACTAAGCTTAGGACGAAAGATAAAATATTACAAATGGTTTATTAGCCTGCTGAGTTTCGTCTTGTAGGAATCCCACAGAAAACACGGGGGTTAATTTCCTGAAGATCTCTGTCATGTTTGGCTGGTAGAATACCAAGTTAGCCAGGTTGATTACTTGGATCTTTGTGCAGAGGGGAGAGGCTCCTGCTTCAGCCAACTGTGCACAATACACTATTGAAGGAAGAGGCTTTTAGCTTTTTCACCTTGCTATGGTTCTTTTGGCAGGCAGCCATCTGCTTCACCTGTACTTGGAGCAGGTCCGCAGTCATTTGTGGTACACCGTGCTCCTTTGCTCTTAACGAATCTCTTCCCGAGCATGGTAGATACATCTGTGGCAAGGGCGATTCATTTCCAAGATGATCTAATTGCCCGTGGCGCCCTCTGAACCGCACTTTCTTCTCAAACATGGCAGATGGAACAACAATTACTGTGTAAGAGGAGACGACGGAGAAGGCCCACTAAACTCCGGACCTGCAGCTCCAGGAGCAAACACTAAAAGCTCAGCAGGACATCAGTGCATGGAGAGCTGCTCTGCTTATCAGAAACGATAGATTATAACCTACAAGAAAGGAGAATTTAGCCCCAAAATTATAGCGAGCGAAGTACTGCAACTATTCTAAAGGAGCCCCAGAAAGCCCCAACTATCTGTTACTTCTCTCCAGCGCGCCCTTCTTTCACCCGGTGCCATGACATTAATGCGTTGCGGTATATACCGGCGGCAGAGCGCTGTCTGTTACTTCTCTCCAGCGCGCCCTTCTTTCACCCGGTGCCATGACATTAATGCGTTGCGGTATATACTGGCAGCAGAGCGCTGTCTGTTACTTCTCTCCAGCGCGCCCTTATTTCACCCGGCGCCATGACATTAATGCGTTGCGGTATATACCGGCGGCAGAGCGCAGTCCGTTTCTTCTCTCCAGCGCGCCCTTCTTTCACCCGGTGCCATGACATTAATGCGTTGCAGTATATACCGGCGGCAGAGCGCTGTCTGTTACTTCTCTCCAGCGCGCCCTTCTTTCACCCAGCGCCATGACATTAATGCGTTGCGGTATATACCGGCGGCAGAGCGCAGTCCGTTTATTCTCTCCAGCGCGCCCTTCTTTCACCCGGCACCATGACATGAGTTGCGGTATATACCGGCGGAAGAGCGCTGTCTGTTACTTCTCTCCAGCGTGCCCTTCTTTCACCCGGTGCCATGACATTAATGCGTTGCGGTATATACCGGCGGCAGAGCGCAGTCCGTTTATTCTCTCCAGCGCGCCCTTCTTTCACCCGGCACCATGACATTAATGAGTTGCGGTATATACCGGCGGAAGAGCGCTGTCTGTTTCTTCTCTCCAGCGTGCCCTTCTTTCACCCAGCGCCATGACATTAATGCGTTGCGGTATATACCGGCGGCAGAGCGCAGTCCGTTTCTTCTCTCCAGCGCGCCCTTCTTTCACCAGCGCCATGACATTAATGAGTTGCGGTATATACCGGCGGAAGAGCGCTGTCTGTTACTTCTCTCCAGCGTGCCCTTCTTTCACCCGGTGCCATGACATTAATGCGTTGCGGTATATACCGGCGGCAGAGCGCTGTCTGTTACTTCTCTCCAGCGTGCTCTTCTTTCACCCGGCGCCATGACATTAATGCATTGCGGTATATACCGGTGGCAGAGCGCTGTCTGTTACTTCTCTCCAGCGTGCCCTTCTTTCACCCGGTGCCATGACATTAATGCGTTGCGGTATATACCGGCGGCAGAGCGCTGTCTGTTACTTCTCTCCAGCGTGCCCTTCTTTCACCCGGCGCCATGACATTAATGCGTTGCGGTATATACCGGCGGCAGAGCGCTGTCTGTTACTTCTCTCCAGCGCGCCCTTCTTTCACCCGGCGCCATGACATTAATGCGTTGCGGTATATACCGGCGGCAGAGCGCTGTCTGTTACTTCTCTCCAGCGTGCCCTTCTTTCACCCGGCGCCATGACATTAATGCATTGCGGTATATACCGGTGGCAGAGCGCTGTCTGTTACTTCTCTCCAGCGTGCCCTTCTTTCACCCGGTGCCATGACATTAATGCGTTGCGGTATATACCGGCGGCAGAGCGCTGTCTGTTACTTCTCTCCAGCGTGCCCTTCTTTCACCCGGCGCCATGACATTAATGCGTTGCGGTATATACCGGCGGCAGAGCGCTGTCTGTTACTTCTCTCCAGCGCGCCCTTCTTTCACCCGGCGCCATGACATTAATGCGTTGCGGTATATACCGGCGGCAGAGCACTGTCTGTTACTTCTCTCCAGCGCGCCCTTCTTTCACCCGGCGCCATGACATTAATGCGTTGCGGTATATACCGGCGGCAGAGCGCTGTCTGTTACTTCTCTCCAGCGCACCCTTCTTTCAGCCGGTGCCATGACATTAATAATGCGTTGCGGTATATACCGGCGGCAGAGCGCAATCCATTTCTTCTCAAGCCTTTAAAACCCTCAATTTAACTTAAGCAAACTAAAATCTCCCGAGTATCCAGATATTGCAGCCTCAGCTGTCTTCAGAGCGGCCTAAGAAAGCCGAGAGATATTTCTTAATGTTGTTTATACACGGGCGTTCTGCTTCCGAGTTCAGAATGATAAATTGCCTAGTTTCTCTAGGAACTCCGGGTAAACAAGTAATGAATTGTAGCAGGTACCACGGATATGCCTCACCTATTGCCAGGGATCTTTTTATTTTTTACTGAATCTTTAATTTTTATATTTTTATGGTCGAGCTCAATTTTTTTTTCAGATACAAATCTCCAAAATCTCCTGCACTGACATAGAAATCATGACTAAAAATCTGTCTCCCTGCAGCCACCGCTAGAGGGAGCTGAGGAGCTTACTGCATACAGCTATAATTGTATATGTGGTGTACTCCCCCTAGTGGTACTTAGAAATGTATCCTATATTGACGATAACACAGGTTTCTTCAAGATTCATTTGAGCAGCCTGTGTAACCAGGGGAGTAACAATCTTGGTAGTGGAGTTCCCGTGCAGGTGGTGGTGAGCTCTCAGTTGCCAGCACAAACTTCAACTGGATGTGTGTCCTTTGACGAACATTCAGCTGAAGTGTATTGCGACACAGAGATCCGCCGGGATCAGAGGCCAACAGCTGACATCGACGTGTACTTGACAGGGGGTGCCAGGATATGTATCGCTCGCATACTAAAGTCAGCTGTCGTCTTCAAAAGAGGACATCGCATGACGGGGAGCGGAGGGAAGGTGAGTAGAATGGTTTTTTTTTCTATGTATTAAAGAATGGGGGACATATACCAAAATGGGGGATATATACAGTGTATATATATATATATATATATACACTCACTGGCCACTTTATTAGGTACACCTGTCCAACTTCTTGTTAACACTTAATTTCTAATCAGCCAATCACATGGCGGCAACTCAGTGCATTTAGGCATGTAGACATGGTCAAGACAATCTCCTGCAGTTCAAACCGAGCATCAGTATGGGGAAGAAAGGTGATTTGAGTGCCTTTGAACGTGGCATGGTTGTTGGTGCCAGAAGGGCTGGTCTGAGTATTTCAGAAACTGCTGATCTACTGGGATTTTCACGCACAACCATCTCTAGGGTTTACAGAGAATGGTCCGAAAAAGAAAAAAAATCCAGTGAGCGGCAGTTCTGTGGGCGGAAATGCCTTGTTGATGCCAGAGGTCAGAGGAGAATGGGCAGACTGGTTCGAGCTGATAGAAAGGCAACAGTGACTCAAATCGCCACCCGTTACAACCAAGGTAGGCCTAAGAGCATCTCTGAACGCACAGTGCGTCGAACTTTGAGGCAGATGGGCTACAGCAGCAGAAGACCACACCGGGTACCACTCCTTTCAGCTAAGAACAGGAAACTGAGGCTACAATTTGTACAAGCTCATCGAAATTGGACAGTAGAAGATTGGAAAAACGTTGCTTGGTCTGATGAGTCTCGATTTCTGCTGCGACATTCGGATGGTAGGGTCAGAATTTGGCGTAAACAACATGAAAGCATGGATCCATCCTGCCTTGTATGGAGCATCTTTGGGATGTGCAGCCGACAAATCTGCGGCAACTGTGTGATGCCATCATGTCAATATGGACCAAAATCTCTGAGGAATGCTTCCAGCACCTTGTTGAATCTATGCCACGAAGAATTGAGGCAGTTCTGAAGGCAAAAGGGGTCCAACCCGTTACTAGCATGGTGTACCTAATAAAGTGGCCGGTGAGTGTATATATATATATATATATATATATATATATATATATATATATATATATATATATATATATATATATATATACACACACACACAAGGATGGGGTCCAGGATAAGGGACATATATATGTATATATGCATACATACATACACACCAGGATGGGGGTCATATATACACTGCACAAAAAAAAAAGGGAACACTTAAACAACAGAATATAACTCCAAGTAAATCAAGCTTCTGTGAAATCAAACTGTCCACTTAGGAACCAACACTGTTTGACAATCAATTTCTCCTGCTGTTGTGCAAATGGAATAGACAACAGATGGAAATTATTGGCAATTATGAAGACCCCCTCAATAAAGGAGTGGTTCTGCAGGTGGGGACCACAGACCACATCTCAGTACCAATGCTTTCTGGCTGATGTTTTGGTCACTTTTGAATGTTGGTTGTGCTTTCACACTCGTGGTAGCATGAGAAGGACTCTACAACCCACACAAGTGGCTCAGGTAGTGCAGCTCATCCAGGATGGCACCTCAATGCGAGCTGTGGCAAGAAGGTTTGCTGTGTCTGTCAGCGTAGTGTCCAGATGCTGGAGGCGCTACCAGGAGACAGGCCAGTACACCAGGAGATGTGGACGGGGCCGTAGGAGGGCAACAACCCAGCAGCAGGACCGCTACCTCCGCCTTTGTGCAAGGATGAACAGAAGTAGCACTGCCAGAGCCCTGCAAAATGACCTCCAGCAGGCCACAAATGTGCATGTGTCTGCACAAATGGTTAGAAACCGACTCCATGAGGATGGTCTGAGTGCCCGACGTCCACAGATGGGGGTTGTGCTCACTGCCCAACACCGTGCAGGACGCTTGGCATTTGCCACAGAACACCAGGATTGGGAAATTCATCACTGGCACCCTGTGCTCTTCACAGATGAAAGCAGGTTCACACTGAGCACATGTGACAGACGTGACAGAGTCTGGAGACGCCGTGGAGAGCGATCGGCAGCCTGCAACATCTGCTGCCTGCCAGTTTGGCAGTGGGTCAGTAATAGTGTGGGGTGGCATTTCTTTGGAGGGCCGCATAGCCCTCCATGTCCTCGCCAGAGGTAGCCTGACTGCCATTAGGTACCGAGATGAGATCCTCAGACCCCTTGTGAGACCATATACTGGTGCGGCTGACCCTGGGTTCCTCCTAATGCAGAACAATGCCCAGACCTCATGTGGCTGGAGTGTGTCAGCAGTTCCCGCAAGATGAAGGCATTGAAGCTATGGACTGGCCTGCCCGTTCCCCAGACCTGAATCCGATTGAACACATCTGGGACATCACATCTCACTCCATCCACCAACGTCACGTTGCACCACAGACTGTCCAGTAGTTGGCGGATGCTTTAGTTCAGGTCTGGGAGGAGATCCCTTAGGAGACAGGAGACCATCCACCGCCTTATCAGGAGCATGTTCAGGCGTTGTAGAGAGGTCATACAGGCACGTGGAGGCCACACACACTACTGAGTATCATTTGCTTATCTTGAGGCATTTCCACTGAAGTTGGATCAGCCTGTAACTTCATTTTCCACTTTGATTTTGAGCATCATTCCAACTCCAGACCTCCATGGGATATTAGTTGTGATTTACATTGATCATTTTTAGGTTTTACTGTTCTCAACGCATTCCCCTATATAATGAATAAAGACTTACAACTGGAATATTTCATTCAGTGATATCTTGGATGTGGTATTTTAGTGTTCCCGTTATTTTTTTGAGCAGTGTATATATACCAGGATGGGGGAAATATATACATATATACCAGCACGGGGCCCAGGATAAGTGGTAAATACCAGGATGGAGCCCAAGATGGGGGACATTACTACATAATGGGGTAAGCGGAGAACTCGTATGTCCTTAAAGGATTTAGAACACTACATAGGGTCCATACATCTGACCAGCATGCGGAGACTGGCGGGTGATGGGTCCAGGTCCAGATTTTGCCCATCCGACTCTAGTTACGCCACTGCTTGCAACTGCAAAATTTTAAGCATTGCTGATTAATAAAGAGGCTTCAGATTTTATCCTTTTCTGCCCACGCAAATTCAATTTTTTGAAGCCCCCAAAACCCCAGCCAGTTAAAGAGAACATGTAAGGTTCCATAATATAACAGGATGTCCATCTTTAAAGAGCCACTATCAAAAAGATGTGTCGGGTATAGAATACAATCTTGTTGTACAAATCTTCCTCCTGTTTTGTGTTCACATCTCAATGGCCAATCTTTGTGTGTAAGATCGCTGCAGGCAGTTGCTGCTCATTGGTTCCATACAATAAACTGTTTGAAGACTACTTTGACATCTATATATCCCATGCCTGCTCATTCCTAACCTCCTTCTGATCATGGCAGAAGCATTTATGGCCACCACAGGTCAGTATTATTCACACACGACAAGCTATATGGTCCGGACTATGAGCTGCCTATAAATTACAGCTTGCTTTGTAATGTGTATATCAGAGAAAAAAAAAAGGAGGGAGACAATGGCACAGAGGCAAAAGCAAGCAGAGACGAAAAATCAGCTTTACAGGGAAAGCTCACTGCGCTCAAAACCTGCAGCTCCATAATCCAGTATGACAGAGAAAGCAGGTGTTGAAACAAAGCAGCAAAACAGAAATCAGATTCCATTTGTGTCCCCAGCTCTTATACAGAACTATGTGCATTATGCCGTAGTGGCTTCTTACAGGTTATAAACATTGTGTGAAGACTTATTTTGCATTTTTATTTTTTAGATCCCGCCTCTATATTCCTAACCTCGCTCATAAGAGGTCAGTATTATTACCAAAGAGCAAATGATATATCTGTGAGCCGGTCATGTAAATGGTATAGTCATGTTAGAGACAGAGAAGAAGGGAAAGACACCGGCACATAGGCAGAGAAGGGAAAGAGCTTTACGGGAAAGGCCAACTGTGCTAAAAACCTGCAGCTTCATAAACAAGCAGGATAGAGAAAGGTGATGAAAAGAAGGAAGAAATGCAAAAAGCTGACAATAGCATACTGCAAGATATCAACCATGGTACTTTTTTTTAGGAAAGATTCTATCTGCTGATCCCGGTGGATCCTGTTGTTGGGAGACCCTGTGATCACACCTTCATCAGCGCAGTTAGCCATGAACAGTACCTGGCGGCACATGACCAACTGCACGGCAGGTTTTTGAGATTTCTCTACCGTTATAAAATAAAACTAACAAAAATAAAGCACGGGAGAGCAGATCTCGGGATAACGAGGTAATTAAAACTGAATTTTAAAAAACCCAAGAACCTGGCAGCCGGCGAGATGCTAAAGAGAGGGAGAAATAGATTTGTTCCCATCATCCATGCCTGGGGGAGCGGCATTATGAGGATAAATGTCTCCCGCTGTCAGGGACATTTGGCCATCGTTAATTACCAGTAATAAACACAGCTGTCTAATAAAGCCGTCTCGCTGGGTACCTGACGTCTGCGTCACGGAGGCCGACGATCGTTTAGGAGGAAACTCTGTAGATGTTCTAGATCATCATTCTAACTAATTAAAGAGCATTCTCCTTAAAATAGCGGAATACCCCTTCCCCAGTATATATCAGCTCTTCAGTCGGGGAAGCTGGATGACAACAAATATGTTGTGGGTGGCACTTAGTGGGAATCCAATAACTTTTGAGGTCCTGCCATTTACCATAATCCCACAGCCCCACACATAGTACAATGGCCCCCACAACTCATTGTGATGGTCCCCAGAGCCCACCACTCAGCATAAGAACGTCCACAGCTCCTCACAGTATTAGGGCCACCACAAAGAATGAGGACCCTCACCATACCCATCTCAATATAGGGTCCTTCACTGCCACACACAGTATTATGGTTCCCGCAGCCATCCATTCAGTAAGATCTGCCTCCGTCAGCCAATTAGTCAATATTACTAGACCACCATTAACTCCCCATCCAGTATGATTAGCCCACCCCAGCTCTCCTTTCAGTATGATTTGGCCCAAACAGCCCCTCATTCAATGACTAGACCCCCACCAACTCTCCATTCAGTATGACTAGACCCACACCAGCTCTCCATTCAGTATGACTAGACCCCCACCAGCTCTCCATTTAGTATGACTAGACCCCCACCAGCTCTCCATTCAGTATGACTAGACCCCCACCAGCTCTCCATTCAGTATGACTAGACCCCCACCAGCTCTCCATTTAGTATGACTAGACCCCCACCAGCTCTCCATTCAGTATGACTAGACCCCCACCAGCTCTCCATTCAGTATGACTAGACCCCCACCAGCTCTCCATTCAGTATGACTAGACCCCCACCAGCTCTCCATTCAGTATGATTTGCCCCTACGAGACCCTCACTCAGTATGACTAGAACCTCACCAGCTCCAAATTCAGTATTAGACCCCCACCAGCTCCCCATTCAGTACGACAGGGCCCCCACCAGCTCCCCATTCAGTATGATTTACCCTCTCCGGATCCTCATTCAGTACGATTGGCCCCCTATCAGCCCCCCATTCAGTAACATTGGCCCCCATCCTCTGGCATGCTTCTCTGGTCTGTGCAATTTGCGTACTAAGATTTCAGCACTGCAGGCACGATGTAGGCCGTAGGCTCCCTGATTCACCATTGTACTCAACGGTATCAGTGTCCTGAGGATGCGAACATGCTGAAATCGTGATGACATGAAGCGGAGAGGGGGTCCAGCGCAGAGCAGCCCCGGGCCCCCCCACAATTCATGGGCCCTGCAGTGTCCGTATGGTCTGCTGCTATAGTTGGTATACCCGTCTACAGACTTTTAATGTTGACTGGCTGTTTAATGCTTTAGAGGCTACCGTAAAGGGGAACTGTAGCACCTGAGGGGTTTTACCCTTACAGAGCTGCCTTGTGAGCCCATTGTTACTAATGGGATGAATTTGCAGTTGGTATCCAGCTGTGCCAGTCGTTCCGCACGTTCCTAAACCTGGACATGACAGGCCATCTTTCAATATTCAGTGACAATAAAAAAAATATATATATATATATATATATATATATATATATATATATATATATATATATATATATATATATATATATTTTTAAAAGGTAAAAAGTACTTTGCAAAAAAATCTTGATCAAAAATATCCCTTAAAAAAAATTGAATAGAGTACGACAGAATCAGACTACGCAGAGAACGCTTGTAGTCTGTAACCATGGAGATGTATAAATCAGCACAGGAGCTGAAAACACAAAACTAGAACAGATTTTGAATCAAAACTACTTGCAAAATGTTCCTTTTGTTCATTTTAGATACATCAGTGCAATGAAAACAAATTAGTTTTGGAAGGTCGACATAGACAGACAGACACCCTCGCCCCACAATCCGCCACTCTCCGCAGACTCCCTGTATGTGTGTGTACGAGGAGCCGACTCTTTCCTCCTCGGTCCAGCTCTCAGCTAAAGACTTATTATTTCATGATTTTCACAAAACATAAATTGTATCTGACTTTTTTTTTGTTCAGCAGCTCTATTTACAGAGAAAACAAGAAAATGGCGACAAATCCTTTTACACCGGACCCGTCATTTACTGACTGAAAAAGAAAACAGCAAAATCGGAACATGAAAAGACTCATTTTGTAACAAAGACGAAATTGCAGAATAGCTCGATGTGGAGGGGGCAAACTTCTCCGATAATAAATGTTCCATTTTACAGCAGAGCCCAACATAAAAGAATAGAAAGAGTCAGCAACGTAGAGGAGGAATTAAAATGTTGGCATTTAAAGTTTCTTGCTGAAAAAAGTGACAGATCAGCTACAAAAACTAGCACAGAAGTAGAAAACGTATGCTTTATGTAAATTAAGTGTTTAAATGCATAATACTGTTAAATAACAATTGGAATACTGCCCCTATGTACAAGAATAGAAATACTATAATACTGCTCCTATGTACAAGAATATAACTACTATAATACTGCCCCCTATGTACAAGAATATAACTACTATAATACTGCTCCTATGTACAAGAATATAACTACTATAATACTGCTCCTATGTACAAGAATATAACTACTATAATACTGCTCCTATGTACAAGAATATAACTACTATAATACTGCTCCTATGTACAAGAATATAACTACTATAATACTGCTCCTATGTACAAGAATATAACCGCTATAATACTGCCCCTATGTACAAGAATATAACTACTATAATACTGCCCCTATGTAAAAGAATATAACTACTTTAATACTGCTCCTATGTACAAGAATATAACTACTATAATACTGCCCCTATGTACAAGAATATAACTACTATTATACTGCTCCTATGTACAAGAATATAACTACTATTATACTGCTCCTGTGTACAAGAATATAACTACTATATTACTGTCCCCTATATACAGGAATATAACTACTATAATACTGCCCCTATGTACAAGAATATAACTACTATAATACTGCCCATATGTTCAAGAATATAACTACTATAATACTGCTCCTATGTACAAGAATATAACTACTATAATACCGCCCCTATGTACAAGAATATAACCGCTATAATACTGTTCCCTATGTACAAGAATATAACTACTATAATACTGCTCCTATGTACAAGAATATAACTACTATAATACTGCCCCTATGTTCAAGAATATAACTACTATAATACTGCTCCTATGTACAAGAATATAACTACTATAATACCGCCCCTATGTACAAGAATATAACCGCTATAATACTGTTCCCTATGTACAAGAATATAACTACTATAATACTGCTCCTATGTACAAGAATATAACTACTATAATACTGCCCCTATGTTCAAGAATATAACTACTATAATACTGCTCCTATGTACAAGAATATAACTACTATAATACTGCCCCTATGTACAAGAATATAACTACTATAATACTGCTCCTATATACAAGAATATAACTACTATAATACTGCTCCTATGTACAAGAATATAACTACTATAATACTGCCTCTATGTACAAGAATATAACTACTATAATACTGCCCCCTATGTACAGGAATATAACTACTATAATACTGCCCCTATGTACAAGAATATAACTACTATAATACTGCCCCTATGTACAAGAATATAACTACTATAATACTGCCCCTATGTACAAGAATATAACTACTATAATACTGCCCCTATGTACAAGAATATAACTACTATAATACTGCCCCTATGTACAAGAATATAACTACTATAATACTGCTCCTATGTACAAGAATATAACTACTATAATACTGCCCCTATGTACAAGAATATAACTACTATAATACTGCTCCTATATACAAGAATATAACTACTATAATACTGCCCCTATGTACAAGAATATAACTACTATAATACTGCTCCTATATACAAGAATATAACTACTATAATACTGCTCCTATGTACAAGAATATAACTACTATAATACTGCCTCTATGTACAAGAATATAACTACTATAATACTACCCCCTATGTACAGGAATATATCTACTATAATACTGCCCCTATGTACAAGAATATAACTACTATAATACTGCCCCTATGTACAAGAATATAACTACTATAATACTGCTCCTATGTACAGGAATATAACTACTATAATACTGCCCCTATGTACAAGAATATAACTACTATAATACTGCTCCTATGTACAAGAATATAACTACTATAATACTGCCCCTATGTACAAGAATATAACTACTATAATACTGCCCCTATGTACAAGAATATAACTACTATAATACTGCTCCTATGTACAAGAATATAACTACTATAATACTGCCCCTATGTACAAGAATATAACTACTATAATACTGCTCACTATGCACAAGAATATAACAGCTATACAGGTCCTTCTCAAAAAATTAGCATATAGTGTTAAATTTCATTATTTACCATAATGTAATGATTACAATTAAACTTTCATATATTATAGATTCATTATCCACCAACTGAAATTTGTCAGGTCTTTTATTGTTTTAATACTGATGATTTTGGCATACAACTCCTGATAACCCAAAAAACCTGTCTCAATAAATTAGCATATCAAGAAAAGGTTCTCTAAACGACCTATTACCCTAATCTTCTGAATCAACTAATTAACTCTAAACACATGCAAAAGATACCTGAGGCTTTTAAAAACTCCCTGCCTGGTTCATTACTCAAAACCCCCATCATGGGTAAGACTAGCGACCTGACAGATATTAAGAAGGCCATCATTGACACCCTCAAGCAAGAGGGTAAGACCCAGAAAGAAATTTCTCAACAAATAGGCTGTTCCCAGAGTGCTGTATCAAGGCACCTCAATGGTAAGTCTGTTGGAAGGAAACAATGTGGCAGAAAACGCTGTACAACGAGAAGAGGTGACCGGACCCTGAGGAAGATTGTGGAGAAGGACCGATTCCAGACCTTGGGGAACCTGAGGAAGCAGTGGACTGAGTCTGGTGTGGAAACATCCAGAGCCACCGTGCACAGGCGTGTGCAGGAAATGGGCTACAGGTGCCGCATTCCCCAGGTAAAGCCACTTTTGAACCATAAACAGCGGCAGAAGCGCCTGACCTGGGCTACAGAGAAGCAGCACTGGACTGTTGCTAAGTGGTCCCAAGTACTTTTTTCTGATGAAAGCAAATTTTGCATGTCATTCGGAAATCAAGGTGCCAGAGTCTGGAGGAAGACTGGGGAGAAGGAAATGCCAAAATGCCTGAAGTCCAGTGTCAAGTACCCAGTCAGTGATGGTGTGGGGTGCCATGTCAGCTGCTGGTGTTGGTCCACTGTGTTTCATCAAGGGCAGGGTCAATGCAGCTAGCTATCAGGAGATTTTGGAGCACTTCATGCTTCCATCGGCTGAAATGCTTTATGGAGATGAAGATTTCATTTTTCAGCACGACCTGGCACCTGCTCACAGTGCCAAAACCACTGGTAAATGGTTTACTGACCATGGTATTACTGTGCTCAATTGGCCTGCCAACTCTCCTGACCTGAACCCCATAGAGAATCTGTGGGATATTGTGAAGAGAAAGTTGAGAGACGCAAGACCCAACACTCTGGATGAGCTTAAGGCCACTACTGAAGCATCCTGGGCCTCCATAACATCTCAGCAGTGTCACAGGCTGATTGCCTCCATGCCACGCCGCATTGAAGCAGTCATTTCTGCCAAAGGATTCCCGACCAAGTATTGAGTGCATAACTGAACTTTATTATTTGATGTTTTTTTTGTTTGTTATTAAAAAACACTTTTATTTGATTGGACGGGTGAAATATGCTAATTTATTGAGACAGGTTTTTTGGGTTATCAGGAGTTGTAGGCCAAAATCATCAGTATTAAAACAATAAAAGACCTGACAAATTTCAGTTGGTGGATAATGAATCTATAATATATGAAAGTTTAATTGTAATCATTACATTATGGTAAATAATGAAATTTAACACTATATGCTAATTTTTTGAGAAGGACCTGTATACCTCTGCACACATGTATAGATTGCACAGTAATATTGACTACAAGGATTGTAATGGATGGACTATTCCTCGTGGTCAGTAATACGTTTCTTTACCTTCCTGACCTCAGGTTGAGGTTCTTGTCCACAGATTATGGTAATTAGATTGTGTAATGGCCTCTCGTTTAGCCGTCACGCGCTCGCAGTGTGCAGGTTCCTCCGCCACATTGAGCATCATGCAATGTTTAGCACCTCACAGAATGGAGTGCACTTAATCCAACAATGTCCGCTTTCTTACTGCTGAATTGTACGGGGAGAGCAGTGAAGGATTCGCATTCGGTGCATACTTGATCTCAAGCTCCACACTTGTGAATGGCTGCTTAACAATAAAAGGTGTCGAGATAAGAGACGTCTGCAGCTCCTAATGATTTCCTTACATGCCATCATCTTCACAGACGTATTGAAAGAAGCATCAAAGCTTTTTATATTGATTTAAATAAATGAAATGTTTTATAAAAAGTCTCAGAGTCCAGTGAAGAGGAGGAATCGGCAACATTAAATTACATTTCTTACGAAGAATAAAAAAAAAAATAGTCCAATGAACATTCATTTCTAAGATGTCGTCTTCGAAGGAGTTTTCTGAAATGTTATTTTTTATTTTATATAATCACATCCAATATGTCCACTAACAGCCCCACATGGGCAGTCATTTAGTCTTTTATGAATCCTCTATAGCAAATCCACCTTTTAAAGGGCTGAACAAAAAAAAAATATCTGCTTGTCCCAGGGGACAATACTAGCTTTTCTGCTGCCCGAGTTGGGATTTGACATAGCTCCCCCACTTCCTCTAAAAAAAACCCCAAATCATTAGTAAGAAAACTACACAAAATCTAAAATTGTCCTTCGATAGCTCAAGTCGAATATCGCTATGCAGCAGCAGGTCTTGAGGGAATATGTGTGAATCAACAAGGACCAGGCCAGCAGAGAAATGGTTGATAGCAGGAATCTAACAGAGAAGTAAATATAGTCTGGTATCATCCAGCAAGGTAATGGTCAATAGCAGGAAAGCAACAAAGCATAAATAAACTGTACACTTGCTTGAAGAGATGCGTTACCTTGATTGCACAGGCCAGGTGTGAACAGGAGTGAATAGAGTTGAGAGAAGCTGGTAACTTGCTGAGAGGTTTGGGTGGCCAGCACTAAGTAAACTGGAGCGGGCTTGGAAATAATGCTGGCTGTAGAATGGAAGTCAGAAGTAATTGAGGAGACCATAGGCTAAAGTAATGTGAAGTAGAAAAATGTCCTGACAAACTTAAGGCTACTGAACCCATTCTACTTAAAGAGCAAGTACTTGGCTGGTGCTTGAGGTTACCTTAAAAGGCACAAGATGATGATGTCGGAGCATTCTGCTGGGTCACCAGAGATACCAGCCATTAACTACTGCAAATTGAACGGGGTTCTTTGCTGGTGACAGAACATGTAGCGGCTCAATTCTATGTTTATGGGACTACCAGAGATAGTCAAGACCCATTTCAGAAAGAAGAAAAGATACCATAACAGAGACCATAACTAAAAAACTGCAAAGGGATCCTATACCCATGTGAGAGTGCCCAGTGCACACGGAAAATAGGGACGCTCCAATACTGAGCAAATAGAATGGAAAAAACGGAGCAAAACGTCCAACAGTTGATGTATAAAAAGGTATAAGTTTATTACATAATATATATTTCAATAAATGTAGACAGAAGATAATTGAATATAGAGACAAACCAGAGAAGAGATCAGGTAGAGAGTGGCATGATCAACCATATTATATTAAATGGGCTTTTTTGTATTCTCAGTAAAAAAGTGAATAGTGTTTATCTAAACCGGAGAGACAGTGATAATTGGTGGGAAGGGTATGATTATTTCACAGTAAGCTAGTGCCTGAAATCAACCCGACCTAAAGTCAAGTCAGGTCAGGTCCCATCAAGTCCCCGCAGGTTCTTACCCATAATGAAGTTACAGGATGAAGCGCCACCAGCCCCAACGCGCATTTTGCGTTGGCTTCCTCAGGAGGTCATACTACTTTGTGTGTCTAGCCAGGCATTAAATACATTATCCACAGGTGTAGAGAGACCCGGTGATGGCGCATGCGTACATTCGGCCGTGCCGGAACTTGCATTACTTCCGGCAATCCCTATGATGCAGCGGGTCACAGTGAACGTCGCAGTGACGTCAGTGACCCGCACGCGTCATAACTGGGCTCCATCGGCGATGCTCCGGATCATGGTACGCTGAAGACATGCACACAAATCTTGTAGAGAAGATAAACCAGCCAGACATCCACATGCTACACCCCATCGTATCGTGAGAAGACATCCCTTTATATGCCATCATGTTGAATCGAGAATATAAAAAGTGATAAAAGCAAGATAATACAAAAAGAATATAACCCATGCCACTGTGAGGACCCATTTCAGAGCCCATTCTTGAGACTGGTTAGAGGCCCTGTGGTCTGACTCTCAACAGTTGTCAGATTCTCACTCATCATGTGGGTGATAACTTGCCGAATTCGGACAACCCTATGAAAAACACCATTAAAGGGAACCTGTCACCTCCAAAATGGAAGTTGAGCTAAGCCCACCGGCATCAGGGGCTTATCTCCAGCATTCTGTAATGCATTCTGTAATGCTGTAGATAAGCCCCCGATATATCCTGAAAGATGAGAAAAAGAGGTTTGATTATACTCACCCAGGGGCGGTCCCGCTGGAGTCCGGTCCGATGGGCATCACAGTCTGGTCCGGGGCCTCCCATCTTCTTACGATGACGTCTGTTATGATCTGGTGGCCTAGGAGCAGCATGAGACGTACTCTGGAGAAGGTGGTACCTGTACTGACCGCAGACCCTGAACTTAACACCGCAACTAGAAGTAGCCGTGGAATGTACCTAGCGCTCCCTAGACATCTCGACACAGCCGGAGGACTAATTACCCCTAGAGATAGAAAAGGGAAAACTATCTTGCCTCAGAGAAAATCCCCAAAGGATAGACAGCCCCCCACAAATATTGACTGTGAGAGGAGAGGGAAATAACATACGCAGACTGAAATCAGAATTTAGCAAAGGAGGCCACTTCTAGCTAAATAGAAAGGATAGGACAGAGTACTATGCGGTCAGTATTAAAACACTAGAAAATATCCACCACAGAAAATACAAAATCTCCACATCTAACTAAAGGCATGGAGGGTATATCTGCATCTCCAGAGATACCAGCTTGGCTAAACAAATCCTTATACAGACCAAGCTGGACAAGACAAAACATGGAAAATAACTAGAACGATAAGGCCCACAGCATGTGGACTGCAGAAAACAAAGCCAGAACTTATCTTTGTTGAAATGAACAGCAAGCAAGAGAGACCAGGCAGGGAAGTGAATCCTCCAGGAAACAATGGACAACTGGCACTAACTAAAGGGTCAAGCAAGACTAAAAAGCCCAGTCAGAATTGCAATAAGTGGAAACACCTGATGAATGCTGCGATCCAAAGACAGCAGCACTACCACTTATAACCACCGGAGGGAGCCCAAGAGCAGAATTCACAACAGACGTCCTCTTGTTGTCTTCCTGCTGCGGCTCTGGCGCAGGCGTTCTGATTTTCCCTGTTGAGGGCAGAGCAAAGTACTGCAGTGCGCAGGTGCCGGCGTCTCTGACATTTCCCGGCGCCTGCCCACTGCAGTACTTTGCTCTGCCCTCATAAGGACAGACAAAGTACGCCTGCGCCGGAGCCGCAGCGTGAAGACAAGAAGAGGACTTCATCCTATGAAGATGGGAGGCGCCGGACCGAACCGCGACGCCCATCGGACCGGACCGCAGCGGGACCGCCCCTGGGTGAGTATAATCTAACCTCTTTTTCTCAACTTTCAGGATACATCGGGGGATTATCTACAGCATTACAGAATGCATTACAGAATGCTGGAGATAAGTCTCTGATGGCGGTGGGCTTAGCTCAGTGATAGGTTCCCTTTAAAACCTAATTTTCTCCAGTGGTCCACAAAAAAGAGAAACCCTTGTGTTATATAGATAGTGTCTTGGAAAGCTAAGTAACAACTACTACGGAACCTGTAATTGCCTCCATATTTGATATTGGGATGCTTTTGGTGGAGCACATGTGAAGCTACCGTCCTACCAAGGCTGGTTGGATGTCCAACAATCATGTAGTTATCACCTATCCTGGGACAATGCCTTTAAAAATAAAGCCAATTTTGCCCATATGTTTTTTTTCAAAAGCCGACCTATTACCTGATGACTGACAATCCTTTTGAGCCTTTACATGAAAGCTGGCATGCTCGACTACCCATTCTAACAGGATATTTTTTAGACATGCTCAAGGGATCAACTTGATGAAAGAAGGAGGCTCAAAGACCCTTGACTTAGGGGTGAAATGTTCTCGTTACATGCGAGATCCCATAGACCTTGTATGGCTGAATACTGAGACCACAGACACATAGGACTATCCGGGGAGGCGGACATTGTCTATCTGCTCCACCAGAGTTTATTCTAGGATACTAGAAGCAACCACTGGAAACTTTTAATGATTATTAGAGAAGACAAACTCTACTAACCCGTCACACGTCAAGTGCAAAAAATATACATCACCAGCGGAATAAATGGAAGAATGCTTATATATTCCTGACCCGAACAAGTCAAGTTCTGCTCATTTCAGTGTGTGGGGGTGGTGGCACATTGGAAAACAGAAAAAATCCAAAAGGAGACTTCTACGTTGCAAAAGAAAAGTAAGAATCATAGGCAAAATAGTTTTTGTTCTGTATATTTGCAAAAAAAAATTTAAATCAAAATGTACTATTTTATCATTGTAAACGAGAAGTTCTAATGGTATGTCACAGTGATATCTCAGCCCAGGAGCAAAATTACCGTATATAACCTTTATATCACAGTAATTGTATCAACCCATAGAATAAAAAAAAGAACAAAAGAACAAAATTCAAATAACGGTTATACAAAACATTACATGTACCTTAAAATGACGACAGTAACAAAGTGCAACTCATACTGCAAAAACCATATCCTAAAAATGGGTTTTCAATAAGAAATAAAATAACTTTTCGTCATTAGGAAGGGCTGGACATAGGCCGGCCAGGTTGGGAAAATGTTTGAAATTTGCAGTAAGGAATTTTTTGGTTATGATTGTGAATTGCTTGACTCGGTTCTCATCATTAATTAACTTTCCTTACTTAGTGCAGTACATTTGTAGAATGGATCACATATTAGCAGGTCAGTCCTAAGTTCAGCCTTTAAACAAAAATTCCAGTATTTCTAGAGATTTTTGAAAAAAAAATAAAATAAATACTCTTGATGGATAACTAAAGGTAGAAAATAAAATAGCTACATTTATTGGTTCCAGTTTTACCTTTCATTTCCTTTAGATATGTCCCTGACCACCAACCATATTGATTACAACTAGTGATGAGTGAACATGCTCAAACAAAGTGTTATCTGAGCATGCTCGTGTGCTAACCGAGTATCTTCAGCGTGCTCGAATAACATGTTAGAGTCCCCGCGGCTGCATGTCTCACGGATGTTCAACAGTCGCAACACATGTAGGGATTCGAGCACACCGGATACAATCAGTTAGCACACAAGCATGGTCAGATAACACCTTATCCGAGCACGTTCGCTCATCATTAGAGTTGGGCGAACCTGAACAGTATACTTTGGGGTCCGTACCGAACACCTACTGTTCAGGCATGGACTTCACCAGGAAGTCCTTGTTACTGTTTGGCCTTGGCCACCGAACACCGGGTGCTTCTCGTGCTGTCATGCACCTGATAAACACCGCTTCTGATCGGCGGAAAAATCATTATTGCCGGTCAGACAGCCAAGGTTCCCACGCAGTCAAATGACAGCGTGAGCCCGCAGCTGAGAACCAAGGTAAAAAGTTTACCTATTGTCACTGGTGTCGGCTGATGGGACTACTGCTCCAATCAGCCTACACCTGCTGCTACTAATAACAGCGAGATGAGGTGGCAACTGATGGGAGTATTCATCAGCCGGCGCCTGCGTTCTAAATAAATAATTTAAAAAAAAACGGAGTGGGTTCCCTTGTATTTTTGATAACCAGCCAGGTAAAACTGACAACTGCGGGCTGAAACCCTTTAGTAAGGTTGGTTATCAAGAATAGAGGAGCGCCCACACTGCTTTTTTTTAAACTTATTTAAATAATTTTAAAAACCGCCGTGGGGTCCCCCCCCATTTTTGACAACCAGACAAGTTAAAGCAGACAACTGGGGGCATTTGGAATTCTCAGGCAGGTAAGGGGCCATGGATATGGCTCCTTATCTGCCTGAGTGGTTCTGTGCAGCTCATTCCTCAGTGGTTCTCAGCCTGGACGGTCACATCGGAAAGAACAACAGACAGGTGAGGGATATGGTTGTTTTTTAATTTAGTTTTATTACAGGAGACGAGGGCTTCAGTGGAATGGGCGTTAGGTGAGTTTAACTGTGTTTGCTATTTTTAAATAAAAAAGGAAAAGTGTGTTTTGTTTTATTTTTAATAAAGGAATTTATTCTGGCTGTGTCTTTATTTACCATATAACTATATGATTAGTAATGGATAGGACCCCTCTCTATTACTAATCCGTGAGCTTGATGTCACCGGACAATACAAAGGTGACATCAACCCCACAAATATGAACCCCACTTGCCACCACTACAGGGCAAGTGGGAAGAGCCAGTGCAAAGCGCCAGAATTGGCATATCTAACATAGCTGGCTTTTCTGGGTAGCTGCGGGCTGCCATTTTTAGGCTGGGGGAGGCAATATCCATGTCCCCTTACCAGCCTGAGAATACTAGCCCCCAGCAGTCTGCCGTAGCTTGGCTGGTTGTCAAAAATGGGCAGAGGACTCCATGCTGTTTTTTTAAAAAATTTATTTAAATCATTTTAAAAAACAGTGTGGGTACCCCTCTATTCTTCATAACCAGCCTTGCTGAAGCTGACAGCTGAGTGTTGCAGCGCACAGCTGTCACTTTTGCCTGGCTGGTTATCAAAAATGCAGGGGAACCCACGCCATTTTGTTTATTTTATTATTTATTTAGAGCGCATGCGCAGGCTGATGAATACACTCATTAGTCGCTGCCTGCTCTAGCTATTATTAGCGGCAGCAGACGTAGGCTGATTGGAGTAGTAGTCCCATCAGCTAATGCCTGTGACAGAGGGGGTAAACTTTTAACCTCCAATCACAGCTACGGGTTCACATCATGGGAACCATGGCTCTCGGGCCAGCTGTAATGATTTCACAGCGGATCAGAGGCAGTGTTTGCTCCGCTGTCATGCACATGACAGTGTGGCAAACACTGGATGATTAGGCCACCCCATTCAAGTGAATGGGGTCTGGGTACTGTTCTGGTACCCAAACCCAAACTTTTTTCAACTGTTCGGCTGAACTCTTCAGACCCTAACATCCAGGGATCTGCCTATCTTTATTCATCACCAATTACAACCAAAGTTGGAGAGCAGTTATCAACTTGACATCCATTGAACTCCAACTTTTAGGGTATGTGCACACGTCAGGATTTTGTCAGGATTTTGTCAGGATTTTTCATCAGGATTTGTAGCCAAAACCAGGAGTGGAACAATTAGAGGAAAAGTATAATAGAAACATATGCACCACTTCTGTATTTATCACCCACTCCTGGTTTTGGCTACAAAACCTGATGAAAAATCCTGACAAAATCCTGACAAAATCCTGACGTGTGCACATACCCTTATTCCTAGTTTTTCAACAATAAAAAGGAGAAAGTCTGATAACCCTATCGATCACTCATTAATGTGACGCTTCGGGTCCCTCTAACACATTACTGACCAATGACGGATACAAAATTTGGACCTGTAGTTCCTTCATCCTTGGAATAGCTCATGTGGTATAAAGAATGTGAGAATGACCTGCAGTAAGTTTGGACTTTTTATGATATGGGTGAATGGAAAGTGAATTTTGTGAGAAGGTCTGGGGGTTATAACAAGTCATTCTCACATTATATAAGCAGTATGAGAATAACTTAAAAGTGACGCTTGTCATAATGGCCGATGTATGAGAATGTCTCAGAGGGCACCATGTCATTCTGAGTGCAGCTCCACATAAGTCTTACCGCCCAAGAAATGAACACGTCGGGGCCACGCTTGTTGTTGTGACACAGAACATATGTATCTGAAATGTAAACCAATCCTAACATTTCTCTACGCGGCCGGGTTTTAATCTTCTAGATGCCAATTGTTCATATCCCCTCAACGCCCGTAATACAGGAACCAATAAAAAGGACTAGTTATTATTGCTCTTTCCTCGATACAATCCGATAATATCAGACAGGAGAACACAGAAAATGACTCGTATAATAAATGTCAAATCCAGACAGTAAAAACCAACTAACAAGAAAAAAAAAGGCGAAGACGGGAAAGAAAAACAAATTAAGAGAAAAACTGCGAAAAGCGTGAAGCCAACAGCAGCATCATAAATCCGGGTATTATAATCACCGACCCCCTGAACGACCTACAGGCAGCGGCAGACAAGGTTGGGGGGCTGGGAACGGAGCGGCTTGTTTTCCTCCAGTCACAAGATGATATTATAGCGGCGTTAATGGACGAGATTGAATTGGTAATTGCTGCATTAATGAAATGCCGTCTGCATCTGTTTGCCTGTTATACACACATTAATAAATAACTGATTTGCCAAAGGATAAACTGAAAATTATAACGAAGGATAATTACAGATTGGGTTGCGATAGTTTGTAGCACCTGGGGAAAAAGGCATTTAAGAGCGGTAGATAAAGCTGATTCTGAGACTGGTTTCTATTACTCTTTAAAAGAAACTACAAAGACAAATGTGGCAAGAATGAAACAATGCAATAAAATACAGCATGCGAGTCAAATTTCCGCCAAGTTCACGTTCATGGGACGACATGCGCACGATACAAGTCAGGGGATGGCAAGTTTAGGGCATTATCACACTTTAGTGAAAACTGGATCAAATCCGCATCTGAAAAAGCACATGCGAAACACTTATTTTGCGTGGTTTTTTTTTCTGTGAAGAATCCACCGGCAATTACAGTAACGCAAAACCATTGCAATTTACTCATTACGGGGTTTTTTTCACATTTCCAGGATTGGTACATTTTATCCAATGGTGTAGATCTCAGTCCTGCTAAGACAAATCACTTCCAACAATACAGCCACGAGTCACCCTGAAACAATAAATTAGAGCACAATTTTTTCTTTTTTTTTTTTTAAATAAAAAAATAAAAATATCTAATCACGTGGCACTCTAGCTTCTATCTGACCATGGGTTTCACTTTATGGCTTCTTCTTGGAGTTTTTTCCCCTGACAAAGATGCGAAACATGCAAGTATATTTTTTTATTTAAAAAAAAAAAAAAACCTCTTGCAAACTAATCATCTGATAGTGCTGCTCTACAACCAGTTGTTCTTTAAGGGAAACTTATGACCTTGTGAAAATATTCTTGGAAGTAATCGCTTATGGAACTAACACTGGATGAAATACACGAGAAATAGGATTGAGGATAATCTGAATTCGGCTCTAAAGATTGTAAATGCAGTAAAGTCACATTAACTTATTTTTATTGAGCAGGACATTTCTCTGATCCTGGGAATGGGGATATCTCCAGCACATCCTCAGAAAATGCATAGATTGGAGAAGTGCATGCGCTCGGACATTGATGTGGTTCCCTGTAACAAATGAGGAAATGTGGATAATCAATGTGTCAATGGATATCAGCGTTTACTATTGATTTTGTATCTCTGGTAACAAAAGACCGGGATCGTTATAATGCATTGAACATAATGGACGTCATCTTCATGCAAATAATGTAACGGGGACCGGACTGCACGGAGTTCTAAACCAGTCTGGGATCCTTCTTGATGGCTTCAGGCTGTTCGAGGAGCTGTCCGTCTACTGTAACAGTCATAATACGGTAATGAAGAACATGCGGCGTACAGTCACCAGCTGCGACATATTCTGCTCTAAAATTTCCGTCTCAGAGTTTTGGGGAGAACTGGTGATCATGTTGGTAGAACTGGTCCAAGAAAACGACTGACATTGGTCCTACATACAACACCACCATGGAGAACGCATGGCAATATCCCATAACCGCCATCAAACATAGGATCTGGTGAGGGCTGCAGAATTCACAAAAGAGTAAAAGTCCAAGAAACCTTCTATAAAAGATTCAGGAACTGGAAAGAAAACAACGATTTGTATAGAAAGGTAACGAATGCAAACGATGGAAGATGGAAACTACAACGTCTTAATCCTCCTTTCTTAATTTGACAGAGGTTGATTTTATCTGCAAGTCCCCACACAGTCTGCGTTACTGACCCCGACCACGTGGACGCTGATCTCACTGACAGATATTTCTATAATTGATTCCTAAGGAGCCTCTCACATGATCAGCTCATACATAGCTAATACTTAGAAAAAAACAATAGGGTGAAAGCAAGTGTTCACGAGTCAGTCATTTCTGCAATGCTTCCTGCAACCTGGTCCTTCATTCTATTACCTTTAGTATTAAAGTAATTATATTCTTGTACATAGGAGCAGTATTATAGTAGTTATATTCTTGTACATAGGGGCAGTATTATAGTAGTTATATTCTTGTACATAGGGGCAGTATTATAGTAGTTATAGTTATATTCTTGTACATAGGGGCAGTATTATAGTAGTTATATTCCTGTACATAGGGGCAGTATTATAGTAGTTATATTCTTGCACATAGGGGGCAGTATTATAGTAGTTATATTCTTGTATATAGGAGCAGTATTATAGTAGTTATATTCTTGTACATAGGAGCAGTATTATAGTAGTTATATTCTTGTACATAGGGGCAGTATTATAGTAGTTATATTCTTGTACATAGGAGCAGTATTATAGTAGTTATATTCTTGTACATAGGGGCAGTATTATAGTAGTTATATTCTTGTATATAGGAGCAGTATTATAGTAGTTATATTCTTGTACATAGGGGCAGTATTATAGTAGTTATATTCTTGTACATAGGAGCAGTATTATAGTAGTTATATTCTTGTACATAGGGGGCAGTATTATAGTAGATATATTCTTGTACACAGGGGCAGTATTATAGTAGATATATTCTTGTACACAGGGGCAGTATTATAGTAGATATATTCTTGTACATAGGAGCAGTATTATAGTAGTTATATTCTTGTACATAGGAGCAGTATTATAGTAGTTATATTCTTGTAGATAGGAGCAGTATTATAGTAGTTATATTCTTGTACATAGGAGCAGTATTATAGTAGTTATATTCTTGTAGATAGGAGCAGTATTATAGTAGTTATATTCTTATACATAGGAGCAGTATTATAGTAGTTATATTCTTGTATATAGGAGCAGTATTATAGTAGTTATATTCTTGTACATAGGGGCAGTATTATAGTAGTTATATTCTTGTACATAGGAGCAGTATTATAGTAGTTATATTCTTGTACATAGGGGGCAGTATTATAGTAGATATATTCTTGTACACAGGGGCAGTATTATAGTAGATATATTCTTGTACATAGGAGCAGTATTATAGTAGTTATATTCTTGTACATAGGAGCAGTATTATAGTAGATATATTCTTGTACACGGGCAGTATTATAGTAGCTATATTCTTGTACATAGGAGCAGTATTATAGTAGTTATATTCTTGTACATAGGAGCAGTATTATAGTAGTTATATTCTTGTACACAGGGGCAGTGTTATAGTAGTTATATTCTTGTACATAGGGGCAGTATTATAGTAGTTATATTCTTGTAAATAGGAGCAGTATTATAGTAGTTATATTCTTGTAAATAGGAGCAGTATTATATTAGTTATATTCTTGTACATAGGGGCAGTATTATAGTAGTTATATTCTTGTACATAGGGGCAGTATTATAGTAGTTATAGTTATATTTTTGTACATAGAGGCAGTATTATAGTAGTTATATTCTTGTACATAGGGGCAGTATTATAGTAGTTATATTCTTGTACATAGGAGCAGTATTATAGTAGTTATATTCTTGTTCATAGGAGCAGTATTATAGTAGTAATATTCCTGTACATAGGAGCAGTATTATAGTAGTTATATTCTTGTACATAGGGAGCAGTATTATAGTAGTTATATTCTTGTACATAGGAGCAGTATTATAGTAGTTATATTCTTGCACATAGGAGCAGTATTATAGTAGTTATATTCTTGCACATGGGGGCAGAATTATAGTAGTTATATTCTTGTACATAGGAGCAGTATTACAGTAGTTATAGTCTTGTACATAGGGACAGTATTATAGCAGTTATATTCTTGTATCTAGGAGCAGTATTATAATAGTTTTATTCTTGAACATAGGAGCAGTATTATAGCAGTTATATTCTTGTACATAGGGGGCAGTATTATAGTAGTTATATTCTTGTACATAGAAGCAGTATTATAGCAGTTATATTCTTGTACATAAGGACAGTATTATAGTTGTTATATTCTTGTACATAGGAGCAGTATTATAGTAGTTATAATCTTGTACATAGGGGCAGTATTATAGTAGTTATATTCTTGTACATAGGAGCAGTATTATAGTAGTTATATTCTTGTACATAGGGGCAGTATTATAGTAGTTATATTCTTGTACATAGGATTATATTTACATTTTTGAACATATTATCCGTATTGTCCTTTGATCTGGAGATTCTACACAAAGTCTTGATTTTAATGAATAGTATGTAATGCTTCTTTTTTCCTTAGGGGGCACTGAAGAGGAATTAATCTCCGATTAATGACATCTGATCAGTGGGGTCTCTGTTATCTGCTTATTGTATGGAGACATTTTTTTTTATATCAGAGACTGAAGTCAGTGTAACTGTGCACATTACAAGTCTATTTCTCAACCAAAGCAATGAATGTTTTCTTTTTTCCGCACAACCTGTCCTTTAGTCATCACAAAGTGATGCTCTCAGCTTTTTCTCGTACTTCAGGTGTCAGAAATCGCACGAAGAAGACGACAAGCCGGGGAAAGGCTGAGCGGAGTCCTTGTGTTTTCCAGTACATGTTTGGATAGCACTTGACAACATAATAGTGCTGGCAGGAGCGGAGGGTCCCGGATGGCTCATTCTTCACTTATACATGAACTTTGTATTTACCAAATCTATTTAAAAGACCGCCGCCATCACGGGAAGCTAAAAATACGCAGCTTCAAAGCCGATCTGAGAAATCTTCCCTCCGCCGCTGAAGGTTTGTAGAGATGTTTTACTGGGAAATGTCTCTTCTCTTTACTAAAGAGTCGAACAAATTGTATCCCAAAGACATTGGACGCTTAAGGGGTTTATCTCATATGGACAAGTAACCACATATCTACCGGGACCCCCCCACTTCTCCCATAAACCGGGCTCTGGAATGCCCTGTAAGAACAGAGAGGTGGTGCGCATGCGCCATCTCCAACCGTCCCGTAGACCGTGAATGGAGCATACGCGGCCACCGCTCTCTTCCATTTCAGAACCATGTGGTCAGGATCTGAGGGGTCTGATTATTAGTCAGCAAGTGTGAAAAGGTGAAAACTTGACTAATTGGCACAGCTATTTAAAAAAAAGTACAAATTAAAAAATGGCTGCAATTTTTCTAACTTTTTGTGTTACTCCATATTGCTATCTCTGTAACGGCCCACGGTCAAGTCTGGATTGATCCAATTCGTTTGTAACGTCTATTAAAAAAAAAAAAGATCCCATCGACCAACCAATCAGGACCGGACTAAATCAACTGGCTGAGTAGCCCTGAGACTAGAAGTTTTTATTTTGGTGCCCAACTTTTTGGGTTGTTTTTTTGTGGTCTATAGTTTCCTATCGACCAGCATGTCATGGTCCTTCTGGTTCCATAAGTCTATGTTGAAATATCAGACACTATATATCAGACAATCAGGACAAGACTCATTTTTCAAGCCACAAAGCCAATGAGATTGGAGATTTGCTTTTGTTCCTAACTTTTTGCGTCGCTCTCCACTTATTACGAGTCGTGGTCTACACGAAACATGGAAGCCGATGAGACTAGAATCTGAATCCGGTGCCTAATTTTGGGGTTGTTCTCTTTCGCTGTTTGTTGATTTTCCTCTTGCTAGGCCCACAATGGCCCGATGGGAAAATGACCACAAACATCTACCATTCAGGACTGCACGGTTTGTATAAGCCAGGAAGACAATGCGGCTCGAAAGTGAAACGATGCCCAACATTTTGGATTATTTTCTATAGGATACTAGCAGGTCTTTGGTTACCAATCTTTCTTAAAGAGGATCTGAGGTCAAATGTAGACAGTTTGTTTGCTTTGATATATTCCAATTGATCCCGAGTATTCCATTTGTTGTTTTTTTTAAATCCACCGTACAGTTCCAGATCTATTAACATTTTTAATTGGAGTAAATTCTTATGGTCCTTATTAAGGGGGTGTGGCTCACAGGGTAATTATACAAAGCAATCGTAAGATACGCCCTAGAGGATCCTGTGAGCCACACCCCCATAGTAAAAACCATAAAAATTAGCACTAAAGTAAAAAAGGACCATATCTCTGGAACCATATAGTGGATTCTAAAAAATAAAAAATCGGAATACTCGAGGGATCAGTGGGAATAAAATAACCATTTGACCTAGTGAGAGATCCTCTTTAAACACATCTCTAAAGTGTTAACATGTTACGGTATTACCACTGGCCAATAATGACACCTATAATTTAATAATATCGCCTACACAAATGGACAAATGTGAAAACAGAGGTAACAGAACATCACCCCAAGGATACGGAAATCATACTCAAGACCTTGTAATCTGAAGATCAATGAAATGGAGGACACTTAAAGTGAACCTGCCAGCCGATTCATGCTACCCATTGGCCCCCTGAGAAGTGATCGTGGATGACAATGGGTTGTAATGGCCGTCATCTTACTACTGCTATTACGCCCTGCCTAAGGTATGTGTAAAGGAAAGTCGGTCAGTATTTTGATGACAAATATAATACACTGCAGGTCAGAAGTAGTGTGCAGCATTATAAGAGGGATCCGGCTTACTGAGCCAGATCCCTCTTATAATGCCTTCAAGTTCCCTAGTGAGACAAATAGAAAAAGTAAGAAAAAATAAATAAATAAATATATATATATATATATATATATATATATATATGTGTGTGTGTGTGTGTGTGTGTTCAAGAATCTAAAAGTAAAAAAAATTATAAAAATCTTCAAAAACTTGTTTCAATAATATATAAAAAGGGGGAAAAAGGCGACAAACATGCATTATTAGAAATACAAAGGAAGTTATATGATACAAATGAAGTTATATGAAAAAATGTGTTTTACATTATAAATTCTTTACAATATAAATACACAAAAACAAAAACAAAATACGCACCTCACTGGTATCAATGCGTCCGCAATTACTCGAACTATCCAATTGCCATTAACATTCTTTTAACCGGTAAAAAAAAACACTAGGCCAGAATTGGAGCAATTTCTTGCTCAACCTCTCAAAAAATGGAATAAAAAGTGATGAATAAAATCTCATACACGAAAAAATGGCACATAAAAACTACAATTTGTTCTGTCAAACAGAAGTCCTCACATAAGTCTGAACACAGAAAAATGTAAATGTTATGAGTCTCTGCACTAGTTAAAAAAAAATTCCCCTTCCAAATAAATGTAATAAGAAGCGATCAAATCTTCATATATACCCCAAAATGTAGGGGCAAACAAAAAACAGGCGAAAAATCGCCAAAAACTTGACAAAAAAAAAGGAGAAAATGAATCGGGGCCCTTTGTGTGGTCTATATGAGCTGGTTATTACAGGCCATTAAAGAAAATATTGGAGCGGTTGCTGAAGAGACCTCACAAGTTCTACCAAGTACTTATTAGTCCCAGAAAGTAAGTGCACGGTCACTGAGCATTATGCCGCCATCAATACTTATATAAATCACACAAAACGTGGACGGTTGATGAAAATCTGGTGCGTTGTGTTTTTTATTCACGCCCCTATATCAAAACTTTTCTGTTTTTCCAACTTCCTTTTTTATTATTTTGAGCTGAATTTGACAAAAATGAATTTATTTTATTTTACTTTTATTTTTTTTATTCGCTATTGATTTTATTTCACCAGACAGATGCAATTATGCTGCAAGTGGGAGAATATTACGTAAAGCGTGATAAGACGTCTGTGGAAGAGCAGATAAAGTGCCGCGTGGATGTGATTTTCCAGGTGGGAACAACATGAAAGAGACAAGAGATCACATGGAGAAGTGATGCTTTCGTTTCGCTCCTCTCTTATTCTCGGTTCTGTAAGTGCAGAATATAAAAATATCCAAACCTCGTTCAGCTAAAAGCAAAACTATCCCCCGAAATGACTCTCTTCTTATTTTATTTTTTTGTCTATTCTTTATATTTCCTTTGCATAAAATCAGCTATAAAGGGGAAACTGAAAATGAATTATTTAGTAGTATTTCCACTTATTTTATAAATATACAGTAAAACAGAAACAAAATAGTAAATTCCATCTCTGCATCGTTTTGAAAATTTCTGAGTAAAAACAGGGTTTATATTATGGAGACCACAAAAATTAGACTCTGGTGCCAAATTGAACATATCTGGTGCTCATCTGGGAAAGCAGATCTAGGACTGCCAGTCTATGGTGCCATAACGAAGACATTCTTACATAACTGGTGACAGATTAATAAAGTCTTATGACAGAAATTATTATTTATCAGGATTTAAAGAGTATTTGTCACCAGTTTAAAAGTCACCAGTTTTCACTATCACTTTATTCCTGCCGCTTCCTTGAGTACATCGCTTTTTGTTTTTTTCAAATCCACTATATGGTTCCAGAGATGTGGGCCTTTTTATTTAGTGATAGTTTTATGGCGCTTCCTAAAAGGGGTGTGGCTTGCAGAGAAGCATAAGGATACGCCCCAGAGGAACTTGTGAGCCACGCCTCCTCACTAAAGACTATAAGAATTAGAACTAAACTTTCTATCTTGGCTGATATTAGGGATGCAGGCCTCTCATATGATGAGAGGTTTGGAAAAGTTGGGCTTAATTAGGTTAGAAAAACAAAGGCCTCAGAGCAGAGGAGATCTCAGTTATATGTGTGGTCAGTACAGAGGACGGCTCATGACTTATTCCTTCCAAGGACCATACTAAAGGACCAGGGGGCACTCATTACGGGTGGAAGAAAGGCGATTCCAGGTGCTAAGTAGGACAACACTGTGGATTACACATAATTTAGTGATAAAGACATACAATTGGCAGAGAACTGTTGAGCTTGATGGACAGGTCTTTTCCAACCTACGTAACTGTGTAAACAGAAAGGCTCATATCTCTTGAACCGTCTGGCGGATTTGAAAAAAACAAAAATGTATACACTCCAGGGAGCAACAGGAATTAAATAAGAGCAAAAACTGGACGCTTTTGAATTTGTGACAAATCCCCTTTAAATACCAATAAATAATATTACCAGTTTTGTGAGGATCTCATTATTACACTCGGCACCATAGATTGCCACTCCTATTTTTTTGGCCGAGAACCAAATACATTCAGTTTGGCACCAGAATCTAATTTTTCTAGTATCCATTATGTTAATCTTTTTTTTTTTTCTAAACAAAAAAAAAAATTAGGAGAAATTTCGTAAGCAATGCAGGCACGGAATAAACTAAGACATGGAATTAACTATTTGGATGTTTTATTGTATATTTATAAAATAAATGGAAATGCTACTAAATAATTCATTATCGTTTTTCCATTTATAGCTGCTTTTATGCAATGCAATTATTGATGAAAAATAGACGGAAAAAAGAGAAAGTCTATTTGGGAAATAGTCTTGCATTTAGCTGAATGAGGTCTGATGATGGCCAGAACTGGGTGATAAGGCAAACTCCAAAGCTCATGATAACTGAACACAAAGATTAGTGAAGACTCAGATACACACACCTGTCTTAAAAGGTTTAGGGTGATGATGTCACAGAAGTTTCCCCGGGCTCCCTAAAAAAAAAATGGTGTTGACCACAGCACGAGGTGGTGGAAATAGTGGAAGGGGTCAAAGCCCGGCCCTGGAGCCAAGACAGGAGAGTAACACCTTGTATTATCTAATGCCAAGTCCAGATTGAAGATCATATCTGGAACCAAGATTAATGATGAAATCTTATATATTGAGTCAAGCTTCATGAAGAAACCTGCTACATCTGGTGCCGAGTCTATTCTGAAGGCCATATTTAGAGCCAAGCCCAACGATGAAATCCTTAGATACTAAATGACGAGCCTAACAATGAAACCCAATATAGCTGGTGCCAAATGAAATCCTTGCAAATTTGGTGTCCAAACTAAAGATCATACATGGCACCAAGCCTAATGATGAAATCCTTAGATATTGAGACGAGTTTAATGATGAAACCCATTATATCCAGGACCAAGGCTAACAATGAAATCCTTAGATATCGAATGACGAGCCTAACAATGAAACCCAATATAGCTGGTGCCAAATGAAAGCCTTGCAAATTTGGTGTCCAAACTGAAGATCATACATTGTACTAAGCCTAATGACGAAATATTTAGATATTGAGATGAGTTTAATGATGAAACCCATTATACGTATCCAGGACCAAAGCTAACAATGAAATCCTTAGATACTGAAGGCCGAGTCTAATAATGAAACCCAATATAGCTGGTGCCATGTCTACAAATGAAAGACTTGTATATTTGGTGTGAAGTCCAAATTGAAGATCATATCTGGTACCAAAACTAAAAAAGAAATTCTTAGATATTAAGTTGAGATTAATAATGAAATCCTGAGATATTGAGTCGAGATTAATGATGAAATCCTGAGATACAGAGTCGAGATTAAAGATGAAACCCACCGCATCGGGTGCCAAGTCTAAGTCTAATTTGAAGACCAAATCTGACGCCAAGCAGAAGGGTTATGGCAGCAAGGTGATATCTAGAGCCCGGCTCATAACTGGAACCAAATCTGGTCCAAACCCAAAATGTTGACCTCACTGTCCATCACTTGAGATGACGTAACGGGCGCCAAGTTTTCTTTAAATACCCAAATAGATATTATGAGAGATTTGCAAAGGTGCCGAAGACCCGATAGATATTGGGAGAAGAGATGATTCATAGATTGGTGCCAGGACTGATGATCTCATGGATTAATTATCTGCTGATCTGGACCCCAGGTGTATCAGGTGGGCTGCCATATCTCTGTGGGATACATTGTAACTTGATGAACTTTACACCATTATTACTGGAGGTTCTTATTGGCCGGAGATTCGGCATCACTCATCATCTTGGCAGCACTTCCCTATAGTCCTCTTAACGTTGAGTAACTGCCTGGGCTCGCTAATCACCGACGAAGCCAAATCAGAGGGAGGAAGCCGGCGGATAATGACAGTTTCCTTCTACTATCTGACAACGACCCCCACTGCCGCCTTCCTCCCGATCACATCCCGCCCTCTGATCGCGGGCAACCAGCAAAACACGTTCACTCTGCGAGCGCGGTCGTCTGGTGTTGGCTTAATAAACCTCCTAATTATACCGCGGAGCTGGGGAAGAGGCGGCATCGGCTTCCATGAGCAATTTCAGGGGACCCGGCCAAATGTACATTATTCATCAATTCAGAACCTGCATCCAAGATCTGTCGCTGTTAACTCCTTCACCGCTGCGCAGCCCTGAGCAGAGAGCAGGAATGGCTGCTGATGCATATAATGGAGTCCACGACCCAAAAAAAGGATTAGTCAGCTCGGGTCACTGCCACCATGACGGCACCACGGCAGCAGAAAAGTAAAGGATCCAATCAAAAGTGACACTTACTCAAGGTTTTAAAAGGTAGAACACATAAGAAAAAGTATGTACACCCCTTAGATTAGCCACTTCAGGCACAACGACTGGCGACGACAGTTATGTATACCGCCATATAGTGCAGTCACTGACATTAGCGATCAAAGGGGTCAGTGTAAGGAGCATTCCCATCATTGACATTTATGGCAAATTCTGGTAAAAGAAACAGGATATAAAAACAACAGGGAGATGAAACGCGTCGTGCAGAAACCGTATATTGTCAGTGGAGGCAAACATCAGGACGGGGAACACCATGGCCGGGGTCACCAATACTGCCCCATCATTGGACTCTGGGCAGGACAAACGCATTTCACCAGGTCACATTCTGATGGCGGAGCCATAATACAGCGTTGTGTACAGGGTTTGGTCGGAGGAAGAAATTAGGGATCAGTTGGGGCATTTCATATTGTATGTACTGAGAGAAGATCCACAATCCCATCATGCACTGCAAATCATGGGCTCCAACTCCAGCCCAGGGATCTGCGCAGGGGGATGCGGCCCACAGGGAAACGCAGCCAGCAGGGAGCATGCAGGAAGCCGCGGCCCGCAGGTAGCACACAGGGGGACACGGCCCGCAGGGAGCGTACAGGGGGACACGGCCCGCAGAGAGCGCACAGGGGGACGCAGCCCGCAGGGAGCACGCAGGGGGACGCGGCCCGCAGGGAGCACGCAGGGGGACGCGGCCCGCAGGGAGCACGCAGGGGGACGCGGCCCGCAGGGAGCACGCAGGGAGATGCGGCCTGCAGTGGGACACGACCCGCAGGGAGCACGCAGGGGGACATGGCCCGCAGGGAGCGCACAGGGGGACGCGGCCCGCAGGGAGCGCACAGGGGGACGCGGCCAGCAGGGAGCGCACAGGGGGGACACCGCTCATTGTGTAACATAGAGAACAGCAGAGCAGAATATATATATGCTCATTAGAATACACAGCCGACATCCCCGGACCCTTATACACAATCCCCCCATATTATCTACCAGGCAGCAACATTTGCAAGCAAAGACTCAAAAGCCCATTATCACTCGGGGTACAGGATAATGACACTGACACTGGGGGTACAGGATAATGACACTGACACTGGGGGTACAGGAGAATGACGCTGACACTGGGGGTACAGGATAATGACACTGACACTGGGGGTACAGGATAATGACACTCGGGGTACAGGATAATGACACTGACACTGGGGGTACAGGATAATGTCACTGACACTGGGGGTACATGATAATGACACTGACACTGGGGGTACAGGATAATGACACTGACACTGGGGGTACAGGATAATGACACTGACACTGGGGGTACAGGATAATGACGCTGACACTGGGGTACAGGATAATGACGCTGACACTCGGGGTACAGGATAATGACACTGACACTCGGGGTACAGGATAATGACACTGACACTGGGGGTACAGGATAATGACACTGACACTGGGGGTACAGGAGAATGACGCTGACACTCGGGGTACAGGATAATGACACTGACACTGGGGGTACAGGATAATGACACTGACACTGGGGGTACAGGATAATGACACTGACACTGGGGGTACAGGATAATGACGCTGACACTGGGGTACAGGATAATGACGCTGACACTCGGGGTACAGGATAATGACGCTGACACTCGGGGTGCAGGATAATGACACTGACACTGGGGGTACAGGATAATGACACTGACACTCGGGGTACAGGATAATGACACTGACACTGGGGGTACAGGATAATGACACTGACACTGGGGGTACAGGATAATGACACTGACACTGGGGTACAGGATAATGACACTGACACTGGGGGTACAGGATAATGACACTGACACTGGGGGTACAGGATAATGACACTGGGTGTACAGGATAGTGACACTGACACTCGGGGTACAGGATAATGACACTGGGGGTACAGGATAATGACACTGACACTGGGGGTACAGGATAATGACACTGACACTGGGGTACAGGATAATGACACTGGGGGTACAGGATAATGACACTGACACTGGGAGTACAGGATAATGACTGACACTGGGGGTACAGGATAATGACACTGACACTGGGGTACAGGATAATGACACTGACACTCGGGGTACAGGATAATGACACTGACACTGGGGGTACAGGATAATGACCCTGACACTCGGGGTACAGGATAATGACGCTGACACTCGGGGTACAGGATAATGACACTGACACTGGGGTACAGGATAATGACCCTGACACTGGGGGTACAGGATAATGACAGTGACACTCGGGGTACAGGATAATGACAGTGACACTCGGGGTACAGGATAATGACAGTGACACTCGGGGTACAGGATAATGACACTGACACTGGGGGACAGGATAATGACATTGACACTGGGGGTACAGGATAATGACCCTGACACTGGGGGTACAGGATAATGACAGTGACACTCGGGGTACAGGATAATGACACTGACACTCGGGGTACAGGATAATGACACTGACACTGGGGGTACAGGATAATGACCCTGACACTGGGGGTACAGGATAATGACAGTGACACTCGGGGTACAGGATTATGACAGTGACACTCGGGGTACAGGATAATGACACTGACACTGGGGGACAGGATAATGACACTGACACTCGGGGTACAGGATAATGACACTGACACTGGGGGTACAGGATAATGACACTGACACTGGGGGTACAGGATAATGACACTGACACTGGGGTACAGGATAATGACACTGACACTCGGGGTACAGGATAATGACACTGACACTCGGGGTACAGGATAATGACACTGACACTGGGGGTACAGGATAATGACACTGACACTGGGGGTACAGGATAATGATGCTGACACTCGGGGGACAGGATAATGACACTGACACTCGGGGTACAGGATAATGATGCTGACACTCGGGGGACAGGATAATGACACTGACACTCGGGGTACAGGATAATGACACTGACACTGGGGGTACAGGATAATGACACTGACACTGGGGTACAGGATAATGACACTGACACTGGGGTACAGGATAATGACACTGACACTCGGGGTACAGGATAATGACACTGGGGGTACAGGATAATGACACTGGGGGTACAGGATAGTGACACTGACACTTGGGGTACAGGATAATGACACTGACACTGGGGGTACAGGATAATGATGCTGACACTCGGGGGACAGGATAATGACACTGACACTGGGGGTACAGGATAATGACACTGACACTGGGGGACAGGATAATGACACTGACACTCGGGGTACAGGATAATGACACTGACACTGGGGGTACAGGATAATGATGCTGACACTCGGGGGACAGGATAATGACACTGACACTGGGGGTACAGGATAATGACACTGACACTGGGGGACAGGATAATGACACTGACACTCGGGGTACAGGATAATGACACTGACACTGGGGGTACAGGATAATGACACTGACACTGGGGTACAGGATAATGACACTGACACTGGGGTACAGGATAATGACGCTGACACTCGGGGTACAGGATAATGACACTGGGGGTACAGGATAATGACACTGGGGGTACAGGATAATGACACTGACACTGGGGTACAGGATGATGACACTGACACTTGGGGTACAGGATAATGACACTGGGGGTACAGGATAATGACACTGACACTCGGGGTACAGTATAATGACACTGACACTGGGGGTACAGGATAATGACACTGACACTGGGGGTACAGGATAATAACGCTGACACTCGGGGTACAGGATAATGACGCTGACACTCGGGGTACAGGATAATGACACTGACACTCGGGGTACAGGATAATGACACTGACACTGGGGGTACAGGATAATGACACTGACACTGGGGGTACAGGATAATGACACTGACACTGGGGGTACAGGATAATGACACTGACACTGGGGGACAGGATAATGACACTGACACTCGGGGTACAGGATAATGACACTGACACTGGGGGTACAGGATAATGACACTGACACTGGGGTACAGGATAATGACACTGACACTGGGGTACAGGATAATGACGCTGACACTCGGGGTACAGGATAATGACACTGGGGGTACAGGATAATGACACTGGGGGTACAGGATAGTGACACTGACACTTGGGGTACAGGATAATGACACTGGGGGTACAGGATAATGACACTGACACTCGGGGTACAGTATAATGACACTGACACTGGGGGTACAGGATAATGACACTGACACTGGGGGTACAGGATAATGACACTGACACTTGGGGTACAGGATAATGACACTGGGGGTACAGGATAATGACACTGACACTGGGGTACAGGATAATGACACTGACACTCGGGGTACAGGATAATGACACTGACACTCGGGGTACAGGATAATGACACTGACACTGGGGGTACAGGATAATGACACTGACACTGGGGGTACAGGATAATGATGCTGACACTCGGGGGACAGGATAATGACACTGACACTCGGGGTACAGGATAATGATGCTGACACTCGGGGGACAGGATAATGACACTGACACTCGGGGTACAGGATAATGACACTGACACTGGGGGTACAGGATAATGACACTGACACTGGGGTACAGGATAATGACACTGACACTGGGGTACAGGATAATGACGCTGACACTCGGGGTACAGGATAATGACACTGGGGGTACAGGATAATGACACTGGGGGTACAGGATAGTGACACTGACACTTGGGGTACAGGATAATGACACTGACACTGGGGGTACAGGATAATGACACTGACACTCGGGGTACAGGATAATGACACTGACACTGGGGGTACAGGATAATGACACTGACACTGGGGGTACAGGATAATGATGCTGACACTCGGGGGACAGGATAATGACACTGACACTCGGGGTACAGGATAATGATGCTGACACTCGGGGGACAGGATAATGACACTGACACTGGGGGTACAGGATAATGACACTGACACTGGGGGACAGGATAATGACACTGACACTCGGGGTACAGGATAATGACACTGACACTGGGGGTACAGGATAATGATGCTGACACTCGGGGGACAGGATAATGACACTGACACTGGGGGTACAGGATAATGACACTGACACTGGGGGACAGGATAATGACACTGACACTCGGGGTACAGGATAATGACACTGACACTGGGGGTACAGGATAATGACACTGACACTGGGGTACAGGATAATGACACTGACACTGGGGTACAGGATAATGACGCTGACACTGGGGGTACAGGATAATGACACTGACACTGGGGTACAGGATAATGACACTGACACTGGGGTACAGGATAATGACGCTGACACTCGGGGTACAGGATAATGACACTGGGGGTACAGGATAATGACACTGGGGGTACAGGATAGTGACACTGACACTTGGGGTACAGGATAATGACACTGGGGGTACAGGATAATGACACTGACACTCGGGGTACAGTATAATGACACTGACACTGGGGGTACAGGATAATGATGCTGACACTCGGGGGACAGGATAATGACACTGACACTCGGGGTACAGGATAATGACACTGACACTGGGGGTACAGGATAATGACACTGACACTGGGGGTACAGGATAATGACCCTGACACTGGGGGTACAGGATAATGACGCTGACACTGGGGGTACAGGATAATGACGCTGACACTGGGGGTACAGGATAATGACACTGACACTCGGGGTACAGGATAATGACACTGACACTGGGGGTACAGGATAATGACGCTGACACTGGGGGTACAGGATAATGACACTGACACTGGGGGTACAGGATAATGACCCTGACACTGGGGGTACAGGATAATGACGCTGACACTGGGGGTACAGGATAATGACACTGACACTGGGGGTACAGGATAATGACACTGACACTGGGGGTACAGGATAATGACCCTGACACTGGGGGTACAGGATAATGACACTGACACTGGGGTACAGGATAATGACATTGACACTGGGGGTACAGGATAATGACGCTGACACTGGGGGTACAGGATAATGACGCTGACACTGGGGGTACAGGATAATGACGCTGACACTGGGGGTACAGGATAATGACACTGACACTCGGGGTACAGGATAATGACACTGACACTGGGGGTACAGGATAATGACGCTGACACTGGGGGTACAGGATAATGACGCTGACACTGGGGGTACAGGATAATGACGCTGACACTGGGGGTACAGGATAATGACACTGACACTGGGGGTACAGGATAATGACACTGACACTGGGGGTACAGGATAATGACCCTGACACTGGGGGTACAGGATAATGACACTGACACTGGGGTACAGGATAATGACATTGACACTGGGGGTACAGGATAATGACGCTGACACTGGGGGTACAGGATAATGACGCTGACACTGGGGGTACAGGATAATGACGCTGACACTGGGGGTACAGGATAATGACACTGACACTCGGGGTACAGGATAATGACACTGACACTGGGGGTACAGGATAATGACGCTGACACTGGGGGTACAGGATAATGACGCTGACACTGGGGGTACAGGATAATGACACTGACACTGGGGGTACAGGATAATGACACTGACACTGGGGGTACAGGATAATGACCCTGACACTGGGGGTACAGGATAATGACACTGACACTGGGGTACAGGATAATGACACTGACACTGGGGGTACAGGATAATGACGCTGACACTGGGGGTACAGGATAATGACGCTGACACTGGGGGTACAGGATAATGACGCTGACACTGGGGGTACAGGATAATGACACTGACACTCGGGGTACAGGATAATGACACTGACACTGGGGGTACAGGATAATGACGCTGACACTGGGGGTACAGGATAATGACGCTGACACTGGGGGTACAGGATAATGACACTGACACTGGGGGTACAGGATAATGACACTGACACTGGGGGTACAGGATAATGACACTGACACTGGGGGTACAGGATAATGACACTGACACTGGGGTACAGGATAATGACACTGACACTGGGGGTACAGGATAATGACGCTGACACTGGGGGTACAGGATAATGACGCTGACACTGGGGGTACAGGATAATGACACTGACACTCGGGGTACAGGATAATGACACTGACACTGGGGGTACAGGATAATGACACTGACACTGGGGGTACAGGATAATGACACTGACACTGGGGGTACAGGATAATGACACTGACACTGGGGGTACAGGATAATGACACTGACACTCGGGGTACAGGATAATGACACTGGGGGTACAGGATAATGACACTGACACTGGGGGTACAGGATAATGACCCTGACACTGGGGGTACAGGATAATGACACTGACACTCGGGGTACAGGATAATGACACTGACACTGGGGGTACAGGATAAGGACACTGGGGGTCCCCTCCTATAACAGGTGAGCCCCCCGCACACACACTGGGGGTCCCGTGTGTTTCCCACGTGCTGCTGTGTCACTGGAGGAACTTTCCCGGTCTCCGGTGCCGGCGGAGGATGTGATATCCCCGGGTATGGCGGGCGCAGCCCCCGGACTTTCTGGGATTAGTGGGGTCGGCTCTTACCTTCGTCTGCTCCCCCTCGGCTTCATCTTCTGCCTCTAACTTCCGTCTGCCCCCCAGGAGGAAGATGAGGATGGCGATCCACACCAGTCCGATGAGACTCAGGACCAGCCTGCGCGCCGTGCGCCTCATAGTCTGGGGGGTCATAGGAGCTGCAGCCGCTGCCCCGGAGCCACAGTCCTCCGCATGTGTCCTGTGCACTGTCCGCCGCCGCCGGCCGCGCTCTGCTCTGCGATGTCTCCACCGGCGGAGCCCGGACACCGGAGCAGCAGCGATGCGATCCCGCGCTCAGCACCGGAGACAGCGGCGGAGGGAGAGCAGAGAGGAGCAGCGCGCCCCCTGCTGGCCGACACCTGCCGCTGCAGGACGCGCGGCCCTGCCCTCTGTACACCTGCCCAGGTGAGCGCCGGCCGGGGGCAGAGGGGGCTGCGACATTTACTGCAAGAGCTGAACGGGCGCATCCGCGGAGAGAGCTGGAAAATAAAAATAAAGCTCCAAGTTCAGTGAAATGGTTAAAAAAAAAACCGCATTTCCGCCCAATGTGTATGATATGATGACCCGATTCTCCACATCAGTACGACTACGGCGATACCGAACCATGAGGTTTGTTTTTTACTATTTTTAATTGCTTTAAAAATATTCAGAAATTTGTAAAAAATAAAATTCGCTTTCTGTCTCCATTTTCTCAGACCCCTGACTTATTTCTTATTTTTCTATCAATGTGTGAGGGCGGCTTTCTTTTTTCCATGGTGAGAGGTGTTTTTCTTGGTATCACTGTGGGGCGCAGACAATGTTTTTCGTTCGCATTTTTTTGCTGCAATGACTAAAAAAACTAAATTCTGGTGTCTGGATTTTTTTTTCTTTTATACAACGTTTACTGATTGGGTTAATTTTATATTTTGATAAATCAAATGTTTATGGATGCTGAGATATTAATTTTTTTTCTTTAATATTTAAATGTTTTTATTTGTATCCTCAGAAAAGACGACAATTCACATTTTTATTATTTATTATTAATTATTATTTTTTGTATTATTTTAATGTTTAATTTTATTATTATTTTCTTTTCACTTTTTTCCTAGCGCCCTTAGAGGACTTGAACCTGCGATAATGTAATTACGTCTTCTATGTGCAGCAATAGCGTATAAAGAATAGCCGGCTCCTCCGATGCCCGGTTGGTCGCTCCTCCGATGCCCGGTTGGTCGCTCCTCCGATGCCCGGTTGGTCGCTCCTCCGATGCCCGGTTGGTCGCTCCTCCGATGCCCGGTTGGTCGCTCCTCCGATGCCCGGTTGGTCGCTCCTCCGATGCCCGGTTGGTAGCTCCTCCGATGCCCGGTTGGTCGCTCCTCCGATGCCCGGTTGGTAGCTCCTCCGATGCCCGGTTGGTCGCTCCTCCGATGCCCGGTTGGTCGCTCCTCCGATGCCCGGTTGGTAGCTCCTCCGATGCCCGGTTGGTCGCTCCTCCGATGCCCGGTTGGTCGCTCCTCCGATGCCCGGTTGGTCGCTCCTCCGATGCCCGGTTGGTCGCTCCTCCGATGCCCGGTTGGTAGCTCCTCCGATGCCTGGTTGGTAGCTCCTCCGATGCCCGGTTGGTCGCTCCTCCGATGCCCGGTTGGTCGCTCCTCCGATGCCCAGTTGGTCGCTCCTCCGATGCCCAGTTGGTCGCTCCTCCGATGTCCGGTTGGTCGCTCCTCCGATGTCCGGTTGGTCGCTCCACCAAAGCCCGGTTGGTCGCTCCTCCGATGCCCGGTTGGTCGCTCCTTCAATGCCCAGTTGGTCACTCCTCCGATGCCCGGTTAGTCGCTCCGATGCCCGGTTGGTCGCTCCTCCGATGCCCCGTTGGTCGCTCCTTTGATGCCCAGTTTGTTGCTGCTCTGGTGCCCAGTTGGTCACTCTTCCACTGTCCGGTTTGTCGCCGCTCTGGTGCCCGTTTTTGTTGCTGCTCCGGTGCCCAGTTTCTCACTGCTCTGGTGCCCAGTTTTTCGCTGCTCTGGTGCCTGTTTTTTGTTAACGCTCTGGTGCCCAGTTTGTCGCTGCTTTGGTGCCCGGTTTGTCACCATTCTGGTGCCCAGTTTGTAGCTGGGCATCGCAGGACAAATCACGACAGGAACTTCAGATGACCCTCAGCTGTCTCTGCAGCTCACCGCCTGCCTGTGCTTGCAGCACGTAAATGTCAGTGATTGTCAGCTGCATTTAAGAGGTTAACATCAGTGATCGATGGCAGCTGTGATCGCTGCTGTTAAAAGCGGGTGTCATTTATGTAGTACAGCCCTCACCTGCCCCGTGTGGAGCAGCTCCTGAGCCCGCGCCAAATACCGTGCCATACTGCATGACATAATAGTACATCATGGTGTATTAAGGGATTATTTGATTAATCATCAAGATCCGCTGCTGCTGGCAGCTCCTGTGTAATCATCGACCAATGACATGCTCAATGTGCACAATCGGAGGAGCTGCAGCCATGGTGGAAGACTCAGGCCATGCAAGCTGCGCACAGAATACTGAGACCACCACCCACTGCAGCACTATTGAGACTACCACTCATGGAGTACTGAGACCACCGCCTGCTGCAGTACTGAGACCACCACCCAACTGCAGCACTATTGAGACTACCACTCATGGAGTACTGAGACCACCGCCTGCTGCAGTACTGAGACCACCACCCAACTGCAGCACTATGAGACTACCACTCTCTACAGTACTGAGACCACCGCCTGCTGCAGTACTGAGGCTACCACTCTGTGCAGTACTGAGACCACCACTCTCCACAGTACTGAGACCACCACCCACACCAGTACTGAGACCACCACCACTCTACAGTACTGAGACCTCCACCCACACCAGTACTGAAACCACCACTCTCTACAGTACTGAGACCACCACCCACACCAGTACTGAGACCACCGCCCACACCAGTACTGAGACCACCACTCTCTACAGTACTGAGACCACCACCCACTCCAGTACTGAGACCACCACCACTCCACAGTACTGAGACCACCACCACTCCACAGTACTGAGACCACCACCCACACCAGTACTGAGACCACCACTCTCTACAGTACTGAGACCACCACCCACACCAGTACTGGGACCACCACCACTCTACAGTACTGAGACCTCCACCCACACCAGTACTGAGACCACCACCACTCTACAGTACTGAGACCACCGCCCACACCAGTACTGAGATCACCACTCTCTACAGTACTGAGACCACCACCCACACCAGTACTGAGACCACCACTCTCTACAGTACTGAGACCACCACCCACACCAGTACCGAGACCACCACCACTCTACAGTACTGAGACCACCACCAACACCAATACTGAGACCACCACGATCTACAGCACTGAGACCACCACCCAAACCAGTACTGAGACCACCATTCTCTATAGTACTGAGACCACCACCCACACCAGTACTGAGACCACCACTCTCTACAGTACTGAGACCACCACCCACACCAGTACCGAGACCACCACCACTCTACAGTACTGAGACCAACACCAGTAATGAGACCACCACGATCTACAGTACTGAGACCACCACCCAAACCAGTACTGAGACCACCACTCTCTACAGTACTGAGACCACCACCCACACCAGTACTGAGACCACCACCACTCTACAGTACTGAGACCACCACCCACACCAGTACTGAGACCACCACTCTCTACAGTACTGAGACCACCACCCACACCAGTACTGAGACCACCACCACTCTACAGTACTGAGACCACCACCCACACCAGTACTGAGACCACCACCACTCTACAGTACTGAGACCACCACCCACACCAGTACTGAGACCACCACTCTCTATAGTACTGAGACCACCACCCACACCAGTACTGAGACCACCACCACTCTACAGTACTGAGACCACCACCCACACCAGTACTGAGACCACCACCACTCTACAGTACTGAGACCACCACCCACACCAGTACTGAGACCACCACCACTCTACAGTACTGAGACCACCACCCACACCGGTACTGAGACCACCACCACTCTACAGTACTGAGACCACCACCCACACCAGTACTGAGACCACCACTCTCTACAGTACTGAGACCATCACTCTCTACAGTACTGAGACCACCACTCTCTACAGTACTGAGACCACCGCCCAGTGCAGTACAGACTCCAGCACGGCTGCAGTTATGGGTGAGGGGTCAGTAGGTGACATCCTGGCTGTCAGAGGTGACTGATGTCTTTAATCATGTCTGAGACGTGTAGTGCGGGGAGAGGATTTATACCTCCCACATCTCTGATTCTTGGGATTAGAGAGAATATATTTAAGCCAGAGATGATTAGATCTGAAGAGCGGACATGTCACCTTCCCTGCATTCACCAGCGGACCCCATCACGGTGCAGGAGGAAGAACGCGATGCACTGTATGATGTAGCAGAGCTGAAATTCTTCATCAATTCCTCATGTTGCGATCTCTGGGGTCTGCTCGTTGTTTTTTGTTTAGTTTTTAATGTTTTTTTTCGCCTGTTTTTCTTTTGTGCAGAATTATTTTTTAGGTCTTTTTTTGTTTTTGTTGTATTTTTCTGTTCGCGATTATGGCATTATGGGCGCACTTTTATTTTTCAGATGTTTGCTGTCGACGCATCAATTGTGACAAATTTTTTGTACAAATGTTCTCCAGTCGCTGCCTGATTTTTTATTTTGTAACATTTTAGGGAGATGAGGGAATGCGACCTTTAGCGCTAAAAATAAGCAAAAAGGTTGCAGACAAATGATCTGCATGCGCCATTTCGAAAAATTTGCCAAAAAACACGTCAGCGAATGCCATAAAACAAAAAAGAAAAGGGAGCTAAAAAAGACCATAAATGATGAATCGCCCCAAATTACTGCGGGGGTGGGAAGGGCAGGAATGAAATACATTTGCGCAAACATTTAGTGACTGTTTAAAAAGTTAATAAATCGCCAATTGTCAGTAAACATCTGAAAGACAAAAACCACATCCATAAGGGCGAACATAAAAAAGAACAGGCGAACATATAAAGTAGAGTACAATAAAGCGCATATTAAAACAACAATCTGATAGAGCTGAACAGAAGACTGAAAACACCAAAACTAGACACAAGAAGGAGCAAATGCAAAAACTGAATCAGACTCATTACCCTTGGGAGGCAAAAAAATCATCAACCTGCGTCTCACAGATGCCACCAAGTATTAGGTGCAAAAATCAGCAACAAAAACCACAACAGAACAAAGAAAGAAGACTGAAAATAACCTGCAAATCAGACTCAATTTACCTGTCAGGTTCTTAACACCTAATGTATTCAAGAAACTAGGTACAGCCGGTATAACCTGGGCATCTCCTGTATATAATTATATATGTACAGCCGGTATAACCTGGGCATCTCCTGTATATAATTATATATGTACAGCTGGTATAACCTGGGCATCTCCTGCATATAATTATATATGTACAGCTGGTATAACCTGGGCATCTTCTGCATATAAATATATATGTACAGCTGGTATAACCTGGGCATCTCCTGTATATAATTATATATGTACGGCCGGTATAACCTGGGCATCTCCTGTATATAATTATATATGTACAGCTGGTATAACCTGGGCATCTCCTGTATATACTTATATATCTACAGCTGGTATAACCTGGGCATCTCCTGTATATGATTATATATGTACAGCCGGTATAACCTGGGCATCTCCTGTATATAATTATACATGTACAGCCGGTATAACCTGGGAATCTCCTGTATATAATTATATATGTACAGCTGGTATAACCTAGGCATCTCCTGTATATACTTATATATCTACAGCTGGTATAACCTGGGCATCTCCTGTATATGATTATATATGTACAGCCGGTATAACCTGGGCATCTCCTGTATATAATTATACAGCTGGTATAATCGGGGAATCTTCTGTATATAATTATATATGTACAGCTGGTATAACCTGGGCATCTCCTGTATATACTTATATATCTACAGCTGGTATAACCTGGGCATCTCCTGTATATGATTATATATGTACAGCCGGTATAACCTGGGCATCTCCTGTATATAATTATATTGTACAGCTGGTATAACCTGGGCATCTCCTGTATATAATTATATATATGTACAGCTGGTATTACCTGGGTATCTCCTGTATATAATTATATATGTACAGCCGGTATAACCTGGGCATCTTCTGCATATAAATATATATGTACAGCTGGTATAACCTGGGCATCTTCTGCATATAATTATATATGTACAGCTGGTATAACCTGGGCATCTCCTGTATATAATTATATATGAACAGCTGGTATAACCTGGGCATCTCCTGTATATAATTATATACACTCACCGGCCACTTTATTAGGTACACCATGCTAGTAACGGGTTGGACCCCCTTTTGCCTTCAGAACTGCCTCAATTCTTCGTGGCATAGATTCAACAAGGTGCTGGAAGCATTCCTCAGAGATTTTGGTCCATATTGACATGATGGCATCACACAGTTGCCGCAGATTTGTCGGCTGCACATCCCAAAGATGCTCCATACAAGGCAGGATGGATCCATGCTTTCATGTTGTTTACGCCAAATTCTGACCCTACCATCCGAATGTCGCAGCAGAAATCGAGACTCATCAGACCAAGCAACGTTTTTCCAATCTTCTACTGTCCAATTTCGATGAGCTTGTACAAATTGTAGCCTCAGTTTCCTGTTCTTAGCTGAAAGGAGTGGTACCCGGTGTGGTCTTCTGCTGCTGTAGCCCATCTGCCTCAAAGTTCGACGCACTGTGCGTTCAGAGATGCTCTTAGGCCTACCTTGGTTGTAACGGGTGGCGATTTGAGTCACTGTTGCCTTTCTATCAGCTCGAACCAGTCTGCCCATTCTCCTCTGACCTCTGGCATCAACAAGGCATTTCCGCCCACAGAACTGCCGCTCACTGGATTTTTTTTCTTTTTCGGACCATTCTCTGTAAACCCTAGAGATGGTTGTGCGTGAAAATCCCAGTAGATCAGCAGTTTCTGAAATACTCAGACCAGCCCTTCTGGCACCAACAACCATGCCACGTTCAAAGGCACTCAGATCACCTTTCTTCCCCATACTGATGCTCGGTTTGAACTGCAGGAGATTGTCTTGACCATGTCTACATGCCTAAATGCACTGAGTTGCCGCCATGTGATTGGCTGATTAGAAATTAAGTGTTAACAAGAAGTTGGACAGGTGTACCTAATAAAGTGGCCGGTGAGTGTATGTACAGCTGGTATAACCTGGGCATCTCCTGTATATAATTATATATGTACAGCTGGTATAACCTGGGCATCTCCTGTATATAATTATATATGTACAGCTGGTATAACCTGGGTATCTCCTATATATAATTATATATGTACAGCTGGTATAACCTGGGTATCTCCTGTATATAATTATGTATGTGCAGCTGCTATAACCTGGGTATGTGATGTATTATACAGTTGTATGAAAAGTTTTTGCCACCTTCCTGATTTCCTATTCTTTTACATGTTTGTCACACTGTATTTTTCGGAGTATAACATGCACTTTTTTCCTCCAAAAATGTGGAGGAAAATGGGGGGTGCATCTTATTGGTCTGTATGTACTTGCTCTGGCCATGAATAGGGAAGTGGGGGAGCGGCAGCGGCCAAACAGCGAGTCACTGGAGACAGGAGCCGGCGGCTGCGGCTAACTCCTGTGCCAGCTGCTATAGAGAAATGAGTATTCACTGCTCTTCACGTCCATGGTAGTGGAGAGCAGTGAATATTCATTTGTCTTTACTAGCAGACATGCTGTTAGCTGCAGCTTCCGGGCTTTCACGTGTGCCTGCTACTTAAGGGAATGAATATTCACTGCTCTCCACTCCCATAGGTGTGGAGTGCAGTGAATATTCATTGACCTTTAATGGCGGGCACAGGATCAGCAGCCGCCGGCTTCCTGCAGCTTCCAGGCGATCACATGTGCCCACTATTAAAGAAAATGAATATTCAGTGCTCTCAGTGAATATTCATTTCCTTTAGTAGTGGGCACACGTGATCACCTGTAAGCTGCAGGAAGCTGGCGGCCGTGGCAAACACTGTGCACGCTATTAAAGATCAGTGAATAGTCAGTGCTCCACAGGCGTATGGTCCCGGCATGGGGAGCAGTGAGTATTTCGGCAGCTGTCCTAGACTTGTAGGATGCGCATGACGTCACTGCCATGCACTGCTTACAAGCATAAATCAGCTACTGGCAATGGAACAGAAAGCAGCGAGGGAGCGCAGGGAAGGTAAGTAGAATTGTTTATGTTTTTTTATGTTTTTCTGATAGGGGCTATGCCTACCAGGATGGGGATGAGGGAGCCATGCATACTAGGATAGGGATGAAGGGTCTATGCTTACCAGGATGCGGATGAGGGGGCCATGCATACTAGGATAGGGATGAAGGGTCTATGCTTACCAGGATGGAGATGAGGGGGCCATGCCTACCAGAATAGGGATGAAGGGTCCATGCATACCAGGCTAGGGATGAGGGGTCCATGCCTACCAGGATAGGGATGAAGGGTCCATGCCTACCAGAATAGGGATGAAGGGTCCATGCCTACCAGGATGGGGATGAGGGGGCCATGCACACCAGGCTAGGGATGAGGGGTCCATGCATACCAGGCTAGGGATGAAGGGTCCATGCATACCAGGGTAGGGATGAGGGGGCCATGCATACCGGGATAGGGATGAGGGGGCCATGCATACCGGGATAGGGATGAGGGGGCCATGCATACCAGGGTAGGGATGAGGGGGCCATGCATACCAGGCTAGGGATGAAGGGTCCATGCATACCAGGCTAGGGATGAGGTGGCCATGCATACCAGGATAGGGATGAGGGGACCATGCATACCAGGATGGGGATGGGTGCCATGCATACCAGGATGGGGATGAGGGGGCCATGCAGACCAGGATGGGGATGAGGGGACCATGCATACCAGGATGGGGATGAGGGGACCAAGAATACCAGGATGGGGATGAGGGAACCATGCATACCAGGATAGGGATGAGGTGGCCATGCATACCAGGATGAGGGGACCATGCATACCAGGATGGGGATGAGGGTGACCATGCATACCAGGATGGGGATGGGTGCCATGCATACCAGGATAGGGATGAGGTGGCCATGCATACCAGGATAGGGATGAGGGGGCCATGCATACCAGGATGGGGATGGGTGCCATGCATACCAGGATGGGGATGAGGGGGCCATGCATACCAGGATGGGGATGAGGGGGCCATGCATACCAGGATGGGGATGAGGGGGCCATGCATACCAGGATGGGGATGAGGGGGCCATGCATACCAGGATGGGGATGAGGGGGCCATGCATACCAGGATGGGGATGAGGGGGCCATGCATACCAGGATGGGGATGAGGGGGCCATGCATACCAGGATGGGGATGAGGGGACCATGCATTCCAGGATAGGGATGAGGGGGACCATGTCTACCAGGATGGGGATTAGGGGGCAATGCATACCAGGATGGGGATGAGGGGCCATGCATATCAGGATGTGGAAGAGGGGGCTATAGATACCAGGATGGGGTTGAGGGGACCATGCATACCAGGATAGGGATGAGGGGGCCATGCATACCAGGATGGGGATGAGGGGACCATGCATTCCAGGATAGGGATGAGGGGGACCATGTCTACCAGGATGGGGATTAGGGGGCAATGCATACCAGGATAGGGATGAGGGGGCCATGTATTCCTGGATTGGGGAGATATATATACCAGGATAGGGGATATCAGTACAGAATTGACCACATTTTTTGCTTCAGTTTTTTTCTAATTTCCTCCTCTAAAACCTAGGTGCGTCTTATGGTCCGGTGTGGCTTAGGCTACTTTCACACATCAGGTTTTTGCCGTCAGATACAATCCAGTGAATTTTGAAAAAAACAGATCCGTTTTTTTTCCGCCGGATCCGTTTTTTTCTCATAGACTTGCATTAGCGCAGGATGGCCTAACATTTTATCCGTTTTTTTCCGGATCCGTCGAAAATTATTTTTCCTTCAGGCCGGAATAAACGTACAGAGGAACGTTTTTTCTGTCCGGCGAAAAAACGCACAGCGATGATTTCGGCGATAAACGGATGAAATGTGAGGTGAAATGAGTGAATCCGGCTACCGATTCCATTTTTTTACACTGGGCATACCCCGTAGCTGCATTTTCCATTCTGGAGTCTCTCTCTCTCCTCCCCATACCAGTTTGTGCCCAGATATCAGCTAGTCGGAGCCGGCAAAAAAAACGTATCCGTTGCATCAGTTTTTCACAATTTGCAATGGATCCATTTTTTTCAAAAGTCGACGGATTTAGGCTGACGCCGAAAACCTAATGTGTGTAAGTAGCCTAAGAATACTGTAAATGTTTCAGAACACCAAACAAATGTAAATATTCGACAAAGATAACACAAGTAATTACGAATGAAGATCTTTATTAGTAAGGGAAAAAGAAATCCAAACCTACAGGGCCCTGTGTGAAAAAGTGATTGCCCCCTAAACCTAATAACTGATTGGACCACTCTTAGCATCAACAACTGCAATCAAGCGTTTGCGATAACTGGCAATTAGTCTTTTACAATGCTCTGGAGGAATTTTCATCACTCATCTTTTCAGAATTGTTTTCATTCAGTCACATTAGAGGATGAACCACCTTTTTACGGTCATGCCACAGCATCTAAACCAGATTAAGTTCAGGATTGACTAGGCCACTCCAAAGTCTTAATTTTATTTTATTTTTTTAAAGCTATTCAGAAGGGGACTTGCTGATGTGTTTTGGATCATTGTCCTGCTACATAACCCAAGTGAGCTTCAGCTTGAGGTCACGAACAGATGGCCGGACATTCTCCTTCAGGATTTTTGGTAGACAGCAGAATTCATGGTTCCATTTACCACAGAAAGTTTTCCAAGTCCTAAAGCAGCAAAACAGCCCCAGACAATCACACTACCACCACCATATTTTCCTGTTGGTATGATGTTTCTTTTATGAAATGCTGGGTTACTTCTCCGCCAGATATAATGGGACATACACCTTTCAAAAAGTTCAACTTTTGTCTCGTCAGTCCACAGAGTATTCTCCCAAAAGTCTTCGGAAGCATCAAGATATTTTCTGGCAGAACTGAGACGAGCCTTTATGTTCTTATTGCTCAGCAGTGATTTTATTCTTAGAATTCTGCCATGCCGGCCATTTCTGCCCATTCTATTTCTTATGGTTGAGTCATGAACACTGACCTTAACTGAAGCAAGTGAGGCTTGCAGTTCTTTGGATGTTGTGGTGGGTTCTTTTGTGACCTCTTGGATGAGTGGTTGCTGCATTTTTTGGGTAATTTTGGTCTAAGGGCCACTCCTGGGAAGGTTCACCACTGTTCCATGTTTTTGCCATTTGTGGATAATGGCTCTCACTATGGTTCGCTGGAGTCTAAGAGCATTTGAAATGGCTTTATAACCATTTCCAGGCTGATAGATCTCAATGACTTTGTTCCTCATTTGTTCCAGAATTTCTTTGGATTGCGGCATGATGTCTAGCTTTTGAAAAGCTTTTGGTCTACTTCTACTTTGTCAGGCAGGTCCTATTTAAGTGGTTTCTTGATTGAGAGCAGGTGTGGCAGTAATCAGGCCTGGGTGTGGCTAGGGAATTTGAACTCAGCTTCCTAAAAATGTGATAAACCACAGTTAATTTATGTTTTAATGGGTGGATGGGAATCACTTTTCACACAGGACCCTGTATGTTTGGCTTTCTTTTTCCCTTAATAATAAAGACCTTAATTTAACAACTTCATTTTGTGATTACTAGTGTTATCTTTGTCTAATATTTCAATTTGGTGATCTGAAGCATTTAAGTGTGACAATCATGCAAAAGAATAGGAAATCAGGAAGGGAGCAAACACTTTTTCACACAACTGTATTTGCACAGGAGGTATAAGTTACAGTATACATTTTCATTTATATAGTGATATGGGGCATGCAGTACAACCTGGGAGTATTCCGGTACATAATTATATATGAGAACATAAAATAGGATTAAAACAGAAACAGAAATGAGTCGCTCACAGGAAATGAAGATTTCATGTCAGTTGGAATTAAAATTCACATTTGATAAGATCTTTATCCTTTTGGATTATTTTTAATTAAAACTGAAGCTGAAATCATTAAAGTTATGGATTTTCCTTGCTGTTTATTAATTAAAGAATCAAAACAAAATCTTCGGGAGACAATAATGAGGATGATACAGGATGGGTGGGGGCTGGTGACTGACGCTCACTATCAGTATTTAGGGATTACGTAGAAGTTACATGATCTGCAGATAGAAGTGACACTTGTCAGCTACTAGGTATCTCATTAACTAAGTGAGAATCTCCATGTGATAAAAGACTCCTGAGTCTTGTTAATGTAATACCAGCAGAAGGTAATGGTGGCGAAGGTGAACCACATGGGGGCATAGCTAGACAAACCTTCAGATTTTGGCATGACCGACCAACTATCTTATGTGCTTCAGCACCCTCCAACTCTCTCCTGAGATGATTATCAGCAGAATCAGGCATCACCATCGAGAGGATTGGGCATCACCATCGACAGGATTTGACATCACCATCGACAGGATTGGGCATCTGTTGTGAATTCTGCTCTTGGGCTCCCTCCGGTGGTTGTTGGTGGTAGTGCAGTTGTCTTGGGGTTGTAATCCAGGGCAGGTGTTTCTGCTGATTGCAGCTCTATTAGGTATTTAGGTGTGCAGGATCCATGAGTCCTTGCCAGTTGTCCATTGTTCTTGGAGGGATTGCATCTCCCTCTGGTTCCTCATGCCCTGCTGCCAATTCAGCTAAGTGTCTGGTTTTTTGTCTCTGTGCACACATGCAGTGTGCTTTGCAATTCAGTGCAATTCATTGTGTTTTTGTCCAGCTTAGACTTTGTTTGGATTTTTCAGTCATGCTGGATTCTCAGGAGATGCAGATATACTTTCTATGTCTTTAGTTAGATGTAGAATATTTGTATTTTCTGCTGTGGATATTTTTAGGATTTTAATACTGACCGCTTAGAATTCTGTCCTATCCTTTTCTATTTAGCTAGAAGTGCCTCTTTTGCTAAATCCTGTTTTTCTGCCTGCGTGTGTGTTTCCTCTTATACTCACAGTCAATATTTGTGGGGGGCTGCCTATCCTTTGGGGTTCTGCTCTGAGGCAAGATAGAATTCCCATTTCCATCTATAGGGGTATTTAGTCCTCCGGCTGTGTCGAGGTGTCTAGGACGTGTTAGGTACATCCCACGGCTACTTCTAGTTGCGGTGTTAGTTTAGGGTTTGCGGTCAGTACAGGTGCCACCTACTCCTGAGAAAGTCTCTCATGCGGCTCCAAGGTCACGGATCATAACAGGCATCACCATCAACAGGATTGGGCATCACCTTCAACAGGCTTGGGCATCACCAATGACAGGATTGGCATCACCATCAACAGGATTGGGCATCACCATCGACAGGCTTGGGTATCTCTATCGAGAGGATTGGACATCACCATTGTCAGGCTTGGGCATCACCATCGAGAGGATTGGGCATCACCATCGACAGGCTTGGGCATCACCATCGACAGGATTTGGGCATGGTGAATTTATGCAGTTGATCCTTTTGTCCACAAGGTAGGTACGCATGTTCTCTCTCCATTGAAAGTACATACACACTCCGCCAAATCGAGCGTTCATGTGCAAGAAGGGAGGTAAAGATAGCTGTTGGCTGAACGAGTGATTGGCCAACAGTTATCGAAAATTACTATTGACTGGACACATACTTAGATCAGCAAATAGCTTATTATCACTAGATCACCAGAGACAATACATTTATGCTTGGAGATCCCCAGGAACTGGATGTTGATAATTATGGTGTTATGATAGTGTAGTAACTCACTCAGGAAAATAGGTAGCACCCTAAAAACCGGAACTGACCCTGTCAATTCCTGTACAGACTAGAGATCCTGACCACAGTCCCTAGTAGTTCCTGCATCTGCTCAGATAGCCCTAACCACAGACTAGAAAATGGTAACTCAGACCTCCTGAAAAGCGGTCAAGCTCGTCACGTTCCTTCTAAAGGACAGTAGGGCAGAGAAGAGTGTAAATTAAGTACAGTAGGGAAAATACTAAAATAAAAAAAATCCCAAAATGATTAAAGCAAACAACGAAATACAAAATGAAGGATTAAATACATACTTGTTGTGAAATTGGATTTTGGGCTCCCCCGGTGGCCACTGGTGGAATTGAACTGGTGTGCATCATCCTCTCTGTTCACCTGTTTCCATCAGGATGTGGGAGTCGCTATTTAGCCTTGCTCCTCTGTCACTTCCATGCCGGTCAACATTGTAATCAGAAGCCTTTCTGTGCATGTTCCTGCTGCTAGACAACTCCCAGCTAAGTTGGACTTTAGTCCTTGTTTGTTTTTGCATTTTGTTCCAGTTCACAGCTGTAGTTTTGTTTCTGTGTCTGGAAAGCTCTTGTGATCTGAAATTGCCACTCTGATGTTATGAGTTAATACTAGAGTCTTAAAGTAATTTCAGGATGGTGTTTTGATAGGGTTTTCAGCTGACCATGAAAGTGCCCTTTCTGTCTTCCTGCTATCTAGTAAGCGGACCTCAATTTTGCTAAACCTATTTTCATACTACGTTTGTCATTTCATCTAAAATCACCGCCAATATTTGTGGGGGCCTCTGTCTGCCTTTCGGGGAAATTTCTCTAGAGGTGAGCCAGGACTATATTTTCCTCTGCCAGGATTAGTTAGTCCTCCGGCCGGCGCTGGGCGTCTAGGGATAAAACGCAGGCTACGCTACCCGGCTACTGTTAGTTGTGCGGCAGGTTTAGTTCATGGTCAGTTTAGTTTCCATCCTTCCAAGAGCTAGTTCCTATGTTTGCTGGGCTATGTTCTCTTGCCATTGAGAACCATAACAGTTTGACCGGCCCCAAAGGGTTAAATTAATTGACAGAGAAAGGAGAGAAAAGAGAAGTCTGCTGAAGATTTTTTTTTTTTTTTTTTCCTTCAGTTCTGAGTGTGCTTGTAATTGAATCTCTTGCAAGTCTGCCTATATTGCAGCCTTTCTCTCTCTCTCTCCTTCTAATCCTGGAATGGCTCTGTGTTCACCTGTTTAAAATGGATATTCAGAGTTTAGCTGCAGGTTTGAATAATCTCACCACGAAAGTTCAAAATTTACAAGATTTTGTTGTTCATGTTCCTATATCTGAACCTAGAATTCCTTTGCCTGAATTTTACTCAGTGGAATGAGGGCGCCCTGGCGGCGAATTTCAGAGAGGGTCTCTCTGATGCCATTAAGGATGTTATGGTGGGGTTCCCTGTGCCTGCGGGTCTGAATGAGTCCATGACAATGGCTATCCAGATCGATAGGCGTCTGCGGGAGCGCAAACCTGTGCACCATTTGGCGGTGTCTACTGAGAAGACGCCAGAGAATATGCAATGTGATAGAATTCTGTCCAGAAGTGAACGGCAGAATTTTAGACGAAAAAATGGGTTGTGCTTCTATTGCGGTGATTCAACTCATGTTATATCAGCATGCTCTAAGCGTACTAAGAAGCTTGATAAGTCTGTTTCAATTGGCACTTTACAGTCTAAGTTTATTCTATCTGTGACCCTGATTTGTTCTTTATCATCTATTACCGCGGATGCCTATGTCGACTCTGGCGCCGCTTTGAGTCTTATGGATTGGTCCTTTGCCAAACGCTGTGGGTATGATTTGGAGCCTCTTGAAACTCCTATAGCCCTGAAGGGGATTGACTCCACCCCATTGGCTAGCAATAAACCACAATACTGGACACAAGTAACTATGCGGATTAATCCGGATCACCAGGAGATTATTCGCTTTCTTGTGCTGTATAACCTACATGATGTGTTGGTGCTTGGATTGTCATGGCTGCAATCTCATAACCCAGTCCTTGACTGGAAAGCTATGTCTGTGTTAAGCTGGGGATGTAAGGGGACGCATGGGGACGTACCTGTGGTTTCCATTTCATCATCTATTCCCTCTGAGATTCCTGAATTCTTGACTGAATATCGTGACGTTTTTGAAGAACCTAAGCTTGGTTCATTACCTCCGCACCGGGAGTGCGATTGTGCCATAGATTTGATTCCGGGTAGTAAATACCCTAAGGGTCGTTTATTTAATCTGTCTGTGCCTGAACATGCTGCTATGCGAGAATATATAAAGGAGTCCTTGGAAAAGGGACATATTCGTCCTTCGTCATCTCCCTTAGGAGCCGGTTTTTTCTTTGTGGCTAAGAAAGATGGCTCTTTGAGGCCGTGCATTGATTATCGGCTTTTGAATAAAATCACGGTTAAATATCAATATCCGTTGCCACTGCTGACTGATTTGTTTGCTCGCATAAAGGGGGCCAAGTGGTTCTCTAAGATAGATCTCCGTGGGGCGTATAATTTGGTGCGAATTAAGCAGGGGGATGAGTGGAAAACCGCATTTAATACGCCCGAGGGCCACTTTGAGTATTTGGTGATGCCTTTTGGTCTTTCAAATGCCCCTTCAGTCTTTCAGTCCTTTATGCATGACATTTTCCGTGATTATTTGGATAAATTTATGATTGTGTATCTGGATGATATTTTGATTTTTTCGGATGACTGGGACTCTCATGTCCAGCAGGTCAGGAGGGTTTTTCAGGTTTTGCGGTCTAATTCCTTGTGTGTGAAGGGTTCTAAGTGCGTTTTTGGGGTTCAAAAGATTTCCTTTTTGGGATATATTTTTTCCCCCTCTTCCATCGAGATGGATCCTGTCAAGGTTCAGGCTATTTGTGATTGGACGCAACCCTCTTCTCTTAAGAGTCTTCAGAAATTTTTGGGCTTTGCTAACTTTTATCGTCGATTTATTGCTGGTTTTTCTGATGTTGTTAAACCATTGACTGATTTGACTAAGAAGGGTGCTGATGTTGCTGATTGGTCCCCTGCTGCTGTGGAGGCCTTTCGGGAGCTTAAGCGCCGCTTTTCTTCCGCCCCTGTGTTGCGTCAGCCTGATGTTGCTCTTCCTTTTCAGGTTGAGGTCGACGCTTCTGAAATTGGAGCTGGGGCGGTTTTGTCGCAGAGAAGTTCCGATTGCTCCGTGATGAGACCTTGTGCTTTTTTCTCGCGTAAATTTTCGCCCGCCGAGCGGAATTATGATGTTGGGAATCGGGAGCTTTTGGCCATGAAGTGGGCTTTTGAGGAGTGGCGTCATTGGCTTGAGGGGGCTAGACATCAGGTGGTGGTATTGACTGACCACAAAAATCTAATTTATCTTGAGTCCGCCAGACGCCTGAATCCTAGACAGGCGCGCTGGTCGTTGTTTTTCTCTCGGTTTAATTTTGTGGTGGCCTACCTGCCGGGTTCTAAGAATGTTAAGGCGGATGCCCTTTCTAGGAGTTTTGAGCCTGACTCCCCTGGTAATTCTGAACCTACAGGTATCCTTAAGGATGGAGTGATATTGTCTGCCGTTTCTCCAGACCTGCGGCGGGCCTTGCAGGAGTTTCAGGCGGATAGACCTGATCGTTGCCCACCTGGTAGACTGTTTGTTCCTGATGATTGGACCAGTAAAGTCATTTCTGAGGTTCATTCTTCTGCGTTGGCAGGTCATCCTGGAATCTTTGGTACCAGGGATTTGGTGGCAAGGTCCTTCTGGTGGCCTTCCCTGTCTCGAGATGTGCGAGGCTTCGTGCAGTCTTGTGACGTTTGTGCTCGGGCCAAGCCTTGTTGTTCTCGGGCTAGTGGATTGTTGTTGCCCTTGCCTATTCCGAAGAGGCCCTGGACGCACATCTCGATGGATTTTATTTCGGATCTTCCTGTTTCTCAGAAGATGTCTGTCATCTGGGTGGTGTGTGATCGTTTCTCTAAGATGGTCCATTTGGTTCCCCTGCCTAAGTTGCCTTCTTCTTCCGAGTTGGTTCCTCTGTTTTTTCAAAATGTGGTCCGTTTGCATGGTATTCCGGAGAATATCGTTTCTGACAGAGGTACCCAATTCGTGTCTAGATTTTGGCGAGCATTCTGTGCTAGGATGGGCATAGATTTGTCTTTCTCGTCTGCTTTCCATCCTCAGACTAATGGCCAGACCGAGCGGACGAATCAGACCTTGGAGACATATTTGAGGTGTTTTGTGTCTGCAGATCAGGATGATTGGGTTGCTTTTTTGCCTTTAGCGGAGTTTGCCCTCAATAATCGGGCCAGCTCTGCCACCTTGGTGTCTCCCTTTTTCTGTAATTCGGGGTTTCATCCTCGATTTTCTTCTGGTCAGGTGGAATCTTCGGATTGTCCTGGAGTGGATGCTGTGGTGGAGAGGTTGCATCAGATTTGGGGGCAGGTAGTGGACAATTTGAAGTTGTCCCAGGAGAAGACTCAGCTTTTTGCCAACCGCCGGTGTCGGGTTGGTCCTCGGCTTTGTGTTGGGGACTTGGTGTGGTTGTCTTCTCGTTTTGTCCCTATGAGGGTTTCTTCTCCCAAGTTTAAGCCTCGGTTCATCGGCCCGTACAGGATATTGGAGATTCTTAACCCTGTGTCCTTCCGTTTGGACCTCCCTGCATCTTTTTCTATTCATAATGTTTTTCATCGGTCATTATTGCGCAGGTATGAGGTACCGGTTGTGCCTTCCGTTGAGCCTCCTGCTCCGGTGTTGGTTGAGGGCGAGTTGGAGTACGTTGTGGAAAAGATCTTGGACTCCCGTGTTTCCAGACGGAAACTCCAGTATCTGGTCAAATGGAAGGGATACGGTCAGGAGGATAATTCTTGGGTGACTGCCTCTGATGTTCATGCCTCCGATTTGGTCCGTGCCTTTCATAGGGCTCATCCTGATCGCCCTGGTGGTTCTGGTGAGGGTTCGGTGCCCCCTCCTTGAGGGGGGGGTACTGTTGTGAAATTGGATTTTGGGCTCCCCCGGTGGCCACTGGTGGAATTGAACTGGTGTGCATCATCCTCTCTGTTCACCTGTTTCCATCAGGATGTGGGAGTCGCTATTTAGCCTTGCTCCTCTGTCACTTCCATGCCGGTCAACATTGTAATCAGAAGCCTTTCTGTGCATGTTCCTGCTGCTAGACAACTCCCAGCTAAGTTGGACTTTAGTCCTTGTTTGTTTTTGCATTTTGTTCCAGTTCACAGCTGTAGTTTCGTTTCTGTGTCTGGAAAGCTCTTGTGATCTGAAATTGTCACTCTGATGTTATGAGTTAATACCAGAGTCTTAAAGTAATTTCAGGATGGTGTTTTGATAGGGTTTTCAGCTGACCATGAAAGTGCCCTTTCTGTCTTCCTGCTATCTAGTAAGCGGACCTCAATTTTGCTAAACCTATTTTCATACTACGTTTGTCATTTCATCTAAAATCACCGCCAATATTTGTGGGGGCCTCTGTCTGCCTTTCGGGGAAATTTCTCTAGAGGTGAGCCAGGACTATATTTTCCTCTGCCAGGATTAGTTAGTCCTCCGGCCGGCGCTGGGCGTCTAGGGATAAAACGCAGGCTACGCTACCCGGCTACTGTTAGTTGTGCGGCAGGTTTAGTTCATGGTCAGTTTAGTTTCCATCCTTCCAAGAGCTAGTTCCTATGTTTGCTGGGCTATGTTCTCTTGCCATTGAGAACCATAACACATACTGGTAGAGAATATGCTGCCTACTTCCTAAACAGAAACAAAAGATAAATGCAGGTTAAAGAACAAAAACAGCAAAGAGATAAACCCTAGCTGGTCTTTCACTGACTGGCTTAAACTACAGCAGTATGGCTGGACATCCAAAGGAGACTATCACCAGCAGAAAATACCAGCAGGGGGAAAGTATATATAGCCGCACCTGAAAGATGAAAGGGCAAACAAATTAAAACACCTGCTTCAGGTGTCAACAACCAAAAAGTGAATGGGTATTGTTAACATTTGCAGAGGTTTAGTATTGTTAGCACTACATTACCAGGGACATTGCATTCATGCCAGGAATCCAGAAAAAAATAGTTAAGGCTACTGATAATCAGTAGGCAGTATTGTGACATTGTCTATGTCAGGAGACTGACTGGGTACACAGGGAAGCGAGGAGAAAAGCCACACCAGTTGAGGAGGTAAGTAGAGATTTTTTTTAATTTATGAAGCCACTTGAGGTCATTAATTAGGGGTTGTTCAGTAGTGGACAAATGCTTTAAGCCACCATTTATCAGAATGTTTATAATAAATCAATGTATGTACTATATAATGAAGAGAACCTGTCAGCAGGATTGTGCACAGTAACCTACAGACAGTGTTAGATCGGCGCTGTTATACTGATTACAATGATACCTGGTGATGAAACCTGTCTTGTGGTTGTTGTTTAATCTTCATTTGCAGTTTTGAGTTAATGAGATTCTCGTGATTTGGGGTGGCCTGTGCCTAGCGCTTGCCGATAGATGCTACTGCTTAGGCACTGCCACCGGCGCTATTTTGCCGCTGCCACATTTTCTTTTCCTCCAGTCGCCCACGGTGCCATTTTGCTGGATGTAAATTTTTTGTTCTAACCACACTACACTCACTGGCCACTTTATTAGGTACACCTGTCCAACTTCTTGTTAACACTTAATTTCTAATCAGCCAATCACATGGCGGCAACTCAGTGCATTTAGGCATGTAGACATGGTCAAGACAATCTCCTGCAGTTCAAACCGAGCATCAGTATGGGGAAGAAAGGTGATTTGCGGGCCTTTGAACGTGGCATGGTTGTTGGTGCCAGAAGGGCTGGTCTGAGTATTTCAGAAACTGCTGATCTACTGGGATTTTCACGCACAACCATCTCTAGGGTTTACAGAGAATGGTCCGAAAAAGAAAAAAAATCCAGTGAGCGGCAGTTCTGTGGGCGGAAATGCCTTGTTGATGCCAGAGGTCAGAGGAGAATGGGCAGACTGGTTCGAGCTGATAGAAAGGCAACAGTGACTCAAATCGCCACCCGTTACAACCAAGGTAGGCCTAAGAGCATCTCTGAACGCACAGTGCGTCGAACTTTGAGGCAGATGGGCTACAGCAGCAGAAGACCACACCGGGTACCACTCCTTTCAGCAAAGAACAGGAAACTGAGGCTACAATTTGTACAAGCTCATCGAAATTGGACAGTAGAAGATTGGAAAAACGTTGCTTGGTCTGATGAGTCTCGATTTCTGCTGCGACATTCGGATGGTAGGGTCAGAATTTGGCGTAAACAACATGAAAGCATGGATCCATCCTGCCTTGTATGGAGCATCTTTGGGATGTGCAGCCGACAAATCTGCGGCAACTGTGTGATGCCATCATGTCAATATGGACCAAAATCTCTGAGGAATGCTTCCAGCACCTTGTTGAATCTATGCCACGAAGAATTGAGGCAGTTCTGAAGGCAAAAGGGGGTCCAACCCGTTACTAGCATGGTGTACCTAATAAAGTGGCCGGTGAGTGTATATTTCATGCATTATGTTAAATAGTAGGCATGTCACTGAAAGATCAGTGACCTGTCATAAGCCCAAACAGATGCATATGTAAGCAGAGCACCACATATAGCCCCGCCCACAGCTCCTCCCACAGCCACACCCACGGGCCCACCCCAGAGCACAAGAATCTCATTAACTGAAAACTACAAATACAGATTAAACAACCACAAGACGGATTTCATCCCTGTGGTGCTAGTCACTTCTCACGGCCAAGTCGTGAGTCAGAGTGGTCAAGGAGTCCAAGTTCAGAAGCCAGAAGGGTGCATCATAAACAGGAGGAAGAGACAAAAGCGCAGTCAGGTAACATTCCGAGGTCAGAGTACTGGGAGGATAATGGATCAGAGCTGAAAGGGTTAAACAGACGGATGGTCAGAATGAAGTCCAAAGTCATGCAAAAGATCACGCATACAGAACTCAAGGCACAGGCGAACAAACCTCACAAGCTGAATGTACGTCTAGGAGACACAGCTCAGTTAAGAAGCATGGCAATTACCTGGAATAATGAACACCTGGAGACCGCCGACGCCTCACAATCTCAAATTGGATAGTCGAGTCAAACAACACACTGACAGCTCAGCACGCCCCTGTATCAGATTGGATGGCCAAGTTGTCAATCAAAGTACTGACAGCTTCATCACAACCCTATACCAGATTTGACGGCAGAGTTGTCAGTAACTGCATCCCAGACACCCTGATAGGTGGAACTGTGACAATCACCAGGTATCATTGTAATGAGTATAACTGCGCCGACCTATCACTGTCTGTAGGTTGCTGTACACAATCCTGTTGACAGGTTCCATTTTAGCTTGAGAAACAATATTAACATTGTGAGAAGCTGATCACTGTGACCTCTAGATTACCAGGGATTATACTATTAATGCCAAGAACTGAACGTTGATAAATCACCAGTGATAAGATTTTATAATAGGTAACTGGGTTATACTAAATATTATTGATAGGAGCTTTATGGTGCTTACATTAGAGGATGCTTAGCACTGTTACCACTAGATTACCAGTATTTTAGGGAAAAAATACGGTATATATATATATATTCATCTTTTACATTTTAAAAATTAAAACATGGAAAATGGGCTGATGCAGGAGTTTGGGCACCCTGCATGGTTAGTACCTAGTAGTAGCACCGCCTTTTGCTAGTATCACAGCTTGTAAACGCTTTTTGTAGCCAGACAAGAGAATTTCATTTCTTGTTTGAGGGATTTTCCTCTATTCTTTGGAGAATTCCTCCAGTTCTGTGAGATTCCTGGGGCGCCTTGTATCCTCTGCTATTTTGAGGTCTGACCACAGATTGTCAATGATATTCAGATCAAGAGACTGTGAGGGCCATTTTAAAACCTTCAGCTTGCGCCTTTTGATGTAGTCTATTGTGGACTTTGATGTGTTTAGTATCATTATCCATTTGTAGAAGCCATCTTCTTTTCAACTTCAGATTTTTTACAGATGGTGTTATGTTTACATCAAGAATTTGTTGAAATTTCATTGAATCCATTCTTCCCTCTACCCTTTGTGGTGCAGTTTGACAAACAGGCAGTCACCACAGGAAAGTTCAAAACAAATGTCTTTTTATGTCCAAAGAAAACTTATAACTGGAACTCAAAGATATCCTCCGGATTGCAGCCGGGAAAACAAGACCGTCCGCAACCAAAACCGGTTGCGACGGGCGACTGCACCGCCGTGTACGCTCCGTGGTGCCAGGCCTTTTGGCTCCACTTGGCTCCATGTTGCTTCACACAGGCTGAGCCCTGCAGAGCCTCCTGCTATGCACAATTGTAATACATAACTGACATACCCAATGCTCAGCTGCAGGGTTTTTACAAGGAACCTGTGGCCGCAGACCACATGGAAGACCTGGCCAGGGGTAAACGGACTGCCTGTTGTGTATCCGCTTTTTGGGCTCCCCTGGTGGTTGCTGGTGGTACTGGTGACTTGTTTGCACTTTGCTTCTTCTGTTCACCTGCTTCCATCAGTGTTTGGGAGTTTCCTATTTAGCCTTGCTCTCCAGTCATTTCCTTGCCGGTCATCATTGTAACCAGAGCCTTCGGTTGCATGTTCCTGCTACTAGTCTGCTGATCAGCTAAGTGGACTTTGTCCTTTTGTTTTGTACCTTTTGTCCAGTTTGCAGTTTTTGTGATTCTCTGTAGCTGGAAGCTCTTGCGGGCTGAAATTGCCACTCCTGTGTCATGAGTTGACACAGGAGTCTTAAAGTAATTTCAGGATGGTTTTTTGAAAGGGTTTTCAGTTGACCGTGAAGTCCTCTTTTGTATCCTTCTGCTATCTAGAAAGTGGACCTCTCTTTGCTAAATCTACTTTCATACTGTGTATGTCTTTTCCTCTTAATTCACCGTTATTACATGTGGGGGGCTGCTATCTTCTTTTGGGGTATTTCCCTAGAGGTAAGCCAGGTCTGTTTCTTCCTCTACCAGGCGTAGTTAGTCCTCCGGCTGGCGCGTGGCATATAGGAAGCCGTAGGTATGCTCCCTGGCTACTGTTAGTTGTGTGATAGATTTAGCTCACGGTCAACTCGAGTTTCCATCACCCGAGAGCTCGTTCGTTACTTATGTGTTTTTTACGTTCCCTTGCCATTGGGAACCATGACAGTGGCAATTCAGATTGATCGGCGTTTGCGGGAGCGCAAACCCGTGCACCATTTGGCGGTATCTTCTGAAGAGACACCAGAGAAAATGCAATGTGAGGGTTGGAGCGAACTAATCAAACTTTGGAGACTTATTTGAGGTGTTTTGTGTCTGCGGATCAGGATGATTGGGTTGCCTTTCTGCCGTTGGCGGAGTTTGCTCTTAATAATCGGGCTAGTTCTGCCACTTTGGTTTCTCCTTTCTTTTGCAATTCAGGGTTTCATCCGCGTTTTTCATCTGGTCAGGTTGAATCTTCGGATTGTCCTGGAGTGGATGCGGTGGTGGATCGGTTGCATCGGATTTGGGGACAAGTGGTGGATAATTTGGAATTGTCCCAGGAGAGGACTCAGCAGTTTGCTAACCGTCGTCGTCGTGTTGGTCCCCACCTTCACGTTGGGGACTTGGTGTGGTTGTCTTCCCGTTTTGTCCCTATGAGGGTTTCTTCTCCCAAATTTAAGCCTCGGTTCATCGGTCCTTATAGGATTTTGGAGATTCTTAACCCTGTTTCCTTTCGTTTGGACCTCCCGGCATCTTTCGCTATCCATAATGTGTTCCATCGGTCGTTGTTGCGGAGATATGAGGTACCGGTGGTTCCTTCTACTGAACCTCCTGCTCCTGTGCTGGTGGAGGGTGAATTGGAGTACGTCGTGGAGAAGATCTTGGACTCCCGTATTTCCAGATGGAGACTTCAATATCTGGTTAAATGGAAAGGCTATGGTCAGGAAGATAATTCTTGGGTAACTGCCTCTGATGTTCATGCCTCGGATTTGGTTCGTGCCTTTCATAGGGCTCATCCAGATCGCCCTGGCGGTTCTTGTGAGGGTTCGGTGCCTCCTCCTTAAGGGGAGGGTACTGTTGTGTATCCGCTTTTTGGGCTCCCCTGGTGGTTGCTGGTGGTACTGGTGACTTGTTTGCACTTTGCTTCTTCTGTTCACCTGCTTCCATCAGTGTTTGGGAGTTTCCTATTTAGCCTTGCTCTCCAGTCATTTCCTTGCCGGTCATCATTGTAACCAGAGCCTTCGGTTGCATGTTCCTGCTACTAGTCTGCTGATCAGCTAAGTGGACTTTGTCCTTTTGTTTTGTACCTTTTGTCCAGTTTGCAGTTTTTGTGATTCTCTGTAGCTGGAAGCTCTTGCGGGCTGAAATTGCCACTCCTGTGTCATGAGTTGACACAGGAGTCTTAAAGTAATTTCAGGATGGTTTTTTGAAAGGGTTTTCAGTTGACCGTGAAGTCCTCTTTTGTATCCTTCTGCTATCTAGAAAGTGGACCTCTCTTTGCTAAATCTACTTTCATACTGTGTATGTCTTTTCCTCTTAATTCACCGTTATTACATGTGGGGGGCTGCTATCTTCTTTTGGGGTATTTCCCTAGAGGTAAGCCAGGTCTGTTTCTTCCTCTACCAGGCGTAGTTAGTCCTCCGGCTGGCGCGTGGCATATAGGAAGCCGTAGGTATGCTCCCTGGCTACTGTTAGTTGTGTGATAGATTTAGCTCACGGTCAACTCGAGTTTCCATCACCCGAGAGCTCGTTCGTTACTTATGTGTTTTTTACGTTCCCTTGCCATTGGGAACCATGACAACCGCCCCACTACCATTCTGTAGTTCGCTTAAAAAATAAAAGCCCATGGCAGGTTTTCTTAAACCTGCCTTGGACAAAAAGCTTGCCCAAGACCAACACTTACTTTTATTTTGCATTGCAATCACAGCTATGCCTGTGACTGCAATACACTCCTGCGGCCTCAATACGCTTCTGTACGCATCCTGGGAGATGCATCGTGACCCTCGCATATAACACCGGTCACTGCCTCACACCATGAAATGTTCCCTGTGCCATTGGCACACAACCCCAAAGCATGCTTGATCCACCCTCATGCTTAATGGTTTGCTGAGATGTTCTTTTCCTGAAATTCTGTGCCCTTTTTTCTCCACACATACCTTTGACCATTGTGGACAAAGATTTCTATTTTAATCTCATTGGTCCACAGGACTTGTTTCCAAAATGCATCAGGCTTCCTTAGATGTTCTTTTCCATACTTTTGACGCTGAATTTTATGGAGAGGAAGCAGGAGAGGTTTTCTTCTGATGACTCTTCTAAGAAGGCCATATTTGTGCAGTTCTCTCTGAACAGTAGAACAACGTATCACAACTCCAGGGTCTGCTACAGATTGATCTACTAGTGTCCTGTGCCCATCATTGTTCTTCAGCCGGTGTAAAGAGGCCGGGAAACAAGCATCAAACGACTTCAATATTGTCGATCACGCTCGTTTAGCAGCCTGAACTCAGTGCATGTAAATAGAACTGAAATGTTTCTGTCTGATGGTGCAATATGTCAGCATTTGGGGCCCCACATTAAAGTTTTGCCCAGGTCCCCACTTTGTCTAAAACTGCCCATGGTCACTCCATTGCTGAGATATTCACATTTGTTGCTTTTGTGGAGCGCAGTTTGTGAAATCTCTGCTTGTAACGCAACTGGGTGTTTCTTCACTGCCAGTCATAGCTCTGCAGCGCTTGAGATTGATAGGCTCCTAGATCAGCTGCCGAGCTGTGCATTTGAGAAGAAAGGGTGAATGCGCACGCTGCCGGAGACGACTCTGAAGAAATGCCCACTTGGATTACAAGTAAAGATTTCACATACTGCGCTCCAAAAGCTACAAATGTGAATATCTCAGCAATTTAGCGAAGCTGTGCAAAATTGAAAAAAGCTGCAGATGTACAGGAGCTCATGGATTTTTTTCATAAGGTATACTCAATTTTTTAGAGAAAGTTACAGGTCCTGATATCTATGTATTTTTATATATTATACATGTTAGACTGGACTATAGAAAGTCACTGAAATAGCTGCTCACATATTCATTGTCTGTACTATGTAGTCTTCAAAATGGAAATGTCATAAATAATATATAGGAATTAGAAAGGATGGGTGCAAGGAAGACTTGAAATTGTTGGCTGTAGGATAAAACACTTAATGTTCTGAAATACACGAAATTTTGGAAACCTTAAAGAAACCTAAGAATAAATGCATATGTGAAGAAGAAACAAAAAGTCTGTTCTTTGCAGGATGCTATGATGTCACCATTGTTTACACTGTGGAGCAGGTAATGTAGATGGGGCTGATATTAAAAGCCGTTGCCCAATGGTCCCAGAGATGTCAAGATGAGGAATCCTACTAGACCAGGGATGTCAAACTCAAATACATAAAGGGCCAAAATTAAAAGGTTGGACAAAGTCGAGGGTAAACCCTGGTATTTATTAAAAAAAATATCTACAGTTGAGGAAGTTTTTCCTTATCAACAAATATAACGATTAACTTTTTCATTTGGAAGCAAACCTAAACAGGTTGTCCCACGAACAAAGTAAAGTTTAATTAATAGATCTTAGAATAAAATATTGGAATAATGTAAGAACAGTAAAAAGCATATGTCCCAATGGCCTAATTTAAATATGTAATAAAAAATCAAAATATTGAATAACACAAATAACAAAGTATGATGCAAACAAAACTGCACCCAAACACAGTACGATACCCTACAATTAATTCCTCCAGCGTACCCTCCACAGGCACAGTATAATTACCCTACTGTACCCCCCTTCCTCACTCCCCCGACTAAGAATGATGACCCCATCACAGTATGATTCTCCAACTGTAATCCCCACACAGCGCTCCATACAGTATAATGGCCACAAAAAGTGATCAACATTGTATAATGGCCCCATATTGTGCTCCAAACAGTATAATCGGCCGCAAATAGTCCTCCATACAGTATAATGGCCACAAAAAGTGCTCAATACAGTATAATGGCCCACATAGTCCTCTATACAGTATAATTGCCCCACATAGTCCTCTATACAGTATAATCGGCCCCACATAGTGCTCCAAACAGTATAATGGGCCCCAAATAGTCTTCCATACAGTGTAATGCGACCCACATAGTGCTCCATACAGTTTAATCACTCCACATAGTGCTCCATAAAGTATAATGGCTCCATACAGTATAATTGGCCCCACATAGTGCTCTATACAGCATAATTGGCCCCACTTACTGATCCATACAGTGTAATGGCTCCACATAGTGCTCCATAGTGTTTAATCGCTCCACATAGTGCTCCATACAGTATAACAGCTCGATCTATATATATATAATTGTCTAAGGGTTTTTCTGTCTGTCCTGGAAATCCCGCGTCTCTGATTGGTCGAGGCCGCCTGGGCCTCGACCAATCAGCGACGGGCACAGTATCGACGTAGATGTCATAATGGTTGCCATGGCGACGATGATGTCATAAAGGTTGCCTCGACCAATCAGCGACGGGCACAGTCTGCCGCGAATTCTGGAATCATCATTGTCCATATACTACGGGGACATGCATATTCTAGAATACCCGATGCTTTAGAATCGGGCCACAATCTAGTATAGTATAATTGGCCCCACATAGTGCTCCATACAGTATAATTGCCCCCACATAGTGCTACATACAGTATAATGGCTTCACATAGTGCTCCATACAGTATAACAGCTCTACATAGTGCTCCATACAGTATAATGGCTCCACATAATGCTCCATATAGTATAATGGCTCCATATAGTACTCCATACAGTATAACAGCTCCATATAGTGCTCCATACAGTATAATGGCTCTACATAGAGCTCCATACAATATAACAGCTCCACATAGTGCTCCATACAGTATAATGGCTCTATATTGTGATTGTGGTCCATACAGTATAATGGCCCCACATAGTGCTCCATACAGTATAATACGCCCACAACAATTGCTCAATACAAGGGGGTGACTCACGGGCCCAGCGTTGCAAGCCAAATATACTCAACCTGCGGGCCAGATTTGGCCCTCGGACCAGGGTTTGATATATGTGTACTAGACCATACAATTGACCTTTTGGACCATTTTTTCCATGACTTCTATCTTTCTCATCTACTTTTCCCTGTGATTTTTTTCAGCAATTAAGTGTTTTAATAGTGTTAGTGAGAAAGTGGTCACTACCAGCATTTATGGTGCAAAATCAAATGTACCTGGACCGCCGATGAGCAGCGCAGAAGCTGTTCTACTCCATGTTAAGCATTTAGGGTTCACTCTACCTTGTATATGCTCTATAGTTTGCATTTTAACCTGACCATTACCAGTTTACAGCTGGGTGAGCAAAGATGCTAGAAACCCCACATGGCTTGAGGGATAAGTACATTGCTGGAATCAGGGTCTCTGCCCCTAGATCACATTGCTCTCAGATTCAGCGTCGGACTGGAGCACCTTGGGCCCACCAGAGAAAATCATTCTTGGGGCCCACTATGTAGCTACATAGAAATAGATACAAGACCACCAATTGTGCGGTAAAAAGCGCTAATATCAGGGTATAATATAAGGTAGTTCACGTCTTAATTATGTAGCAAGGGTTGGGGTAGCACCCTCACAGAATATAATGTAGCCCTCTCATAAAATATAATGCGGTCCCCTCTCATAGAATATAATGCAGCACCCCACAAAATATAATGCAACCCCCTCAGCTATGACGCAGTCCCCACCATAGAATATAATGTAGCACCCCCATAGGGTATAATGCAGCCCCCCTCATATAGTATAATGCAACCCACCACAGAATATAATGTAGTCCCCTGAGAGAATGCAGTTCCACCACAGAATATAATGCAGCCCCCCATAGAGTATACTGTAGCCCCCTCATATAGTATGATGTAGCCCCCCAAAATATAATGTAGTACCCTGAGTATAATGCAGTCCCCCCACAGAATATAATGTAGCCCCCCCAGGGCCGTATTTAGAGTTTCTGCTGCCCTAGTCACTTTTAGTGCTGCCTCCCCCTTTGGTGAGTATGACACTATTGGCAGAATCGCTGATGTAAAAGTCGCCTTTTGCAGCAGATCCGGCAGTTTTTCTGCATCTGCCGCGTAACGGATTACTTACGGCAACACTGCGTTCAGCCTCATTCATTCCCTATGGGATTTGCGGCACTTGCCGTGATCTGGCAAATGCGGTATCATACCTCCCAACTTTTGAAGAAGGGAAAGAGGTAAATTTTAGGCCACGCCTCTGACCACACCCATTTCACAACTAGTCACACCCATGTCCACGTCCCAACCACAGCCATTTAGTACTGCTGATCACACTGTTTTATATACAATAATTATAAACAAAAAAAATGGCCACACAGTGCTCCATACTGTATAATGGCCAAACATGATGCTCCATACTGTATAACGGCCAACACACATGATGCTCCATACTGTATAATGGCCACACACAGTTCTCCATACTGTATAATGGCCACACATAGTGCTCCATACTGTATAACGGCCACACACAGTTCTCCATACTGTATAATGATCCCACATGATGCTCAATACTGTATAATGGCCACACATGATGCTCCATACTGTATAACGGCCACACATGATGCTCAATACTGTATAATGGCCACACAGTCCTCCATACTGTATAATGGCCCCCCTCCTGTATGCATGGCTCATCTCCCTCCCATCCCATATGCATGGCTCATATTCCCCCCTGTATGCATGGCTCATATTCCCCCCCCCCTATGCATGGCTCATATTCCCCCTGTATGCATGGCTCATATTCCCCCTCCTGTATGCATGGCTCATATTCCCCCCCTGTATGCATGGCTCATATTCCCCCCTGTATGCATGGCTCATTGTTGTGGGTTTGGTTTCTGGGCTCCCCCGGTGGTTACTGGTGGTACTGAACTTGTGTGCTTCATCTCCTCTGTTCACCTGTTTCCATCAGGATGTGGGAGTTTCTATTTAGCCTTGCTCCTCAGTCATTTCTATGCCGGCCAACAATGTTACCAGAAGCCTTTCTGTTGCATGTTCCTGCTCCTAGACTACTATCAGCTAAGTTGGACTTGTAGTCCTAAGATTGTTTTGCATTTTTGTTCCAGTTCTCTGTTTTTGAATATTTCTGAGGCTGGAAGCTCTTGTGAGCTGAAATTGCCACTCTGGTGTCATGAGTTGATATTAGAGTTTTAAAGTAATTTCGGAATGGTGTTTTGAAAGGGTTTTCAGCTGACTGTGAAGTTCCCTTTTCTGTCTTCCTACTATCTAGTAAGCGGACCTCAATTTGCTAAACCTATCTTCATACTTCGTGTGTCATTTTTCCTCTAAAATCACCGACAATATATGTGGGGGCTACTGTCTGCCTTTTGGGGAAAATTTCTCTAGAGGTAAGCCAGGTCTGTATTTTCCTCTGCTAGGGTCAGTCAGTCCTCCGGCTGGCGCTGGGCGTCTAGGGATAAAATGTAGGCACGCTACCCGGCCACTGTTAGTTGTGCGGTAGGTTTAGCTCACAGTCAGCTCTAGTTCCCATCTTCCAAGAGCTAGTCCTTTTGTATGCTTTACTACGGTCTCTTGCCATTGAGAACCATGACAGTTTGGCCGGCCACAAGAATTTGATTTATCTTGAGTTTGCCAGGCGCCTGAATCCTAGACAGGCGCGCTGGTCGTTATTTTTCTCTCGGTTTAATTTTGTGGTTTCTTACCTACCGGGTTCTAAGAATGTGAGGGCGGATGCCCTTTCTAGGAGTTTTGAGCCTGATTCCCCTGGTAATTCTGAACCTACAGGTATCCTTAAGGATGGAGTGATATTATCTGCTGTTTCCCCAGACTTGCGACGGGTCTTGCAGGAGTTTCAGGCGGATAGACCTGATCGTTGCCCGCCTGGTAGACTGTTTGTTCCGGATGATTGGACCAGTAGAGTCATCTCGGAGGTCCATTCTTCTGCGTTAGCTGGTCATCCTGGAATCTTTGGTACCAGGGATTTGGTGGCTAGGTCCTTCTGGTGGCCTTCCCTGTCGCGAGATGTGCAAGGTTTTGTGCAGTCTTGTGATGTTTGTGCTCGGGCCAAGCCTTGTTGTTCTCGGGCTAGTGGATTGTTGTTGTCTTTGCCTATTCCGAAGAGGCCTTGGACTCACATCTCCATGGATTTTATTTCTGATCTCCCTGTTTCTCAGAAGATGTCTGTCATCTGGGTGGTGTGTGACCGTTTCTCTAAGATGGTCCATTTGGTCCCCTTGCCTAAATTGCCTTCCTCATCCGAGCTGGTTCCTCTGTTTTTTCAAAATGTGGTTCGCTTGCATGGTATTCCGGAGAATATCGTTTCTGACAGGGGAACCCAATTCATGTCTAGATTTTGGCGAGCGTTCTGTGCTAGGATGGGCATTGATTTGTCTTTTTCGTCTGCTTTCCATCCTCAGACTAATGGCCAGACCGAGCGAACTAATCAGACCTTGGAGACTTATTTGAGGTGTTTTGTGTCTGCGGATCAGGATGATTGGGTTGCCTTTTTGCCCTTGGTGGAGTTTGCCCTCAATAACCGGGCTAGTTCTGCCACCTTGGTTTCTCCTTTCTTCTGTAATTCGGGGTTTCATCCTCGTTTCTCTTCCGGTCAGGTGGAGTCTTCGGATTGTCCTGGAGTGGATGCTGTGGTGGAGAGGTTGCATCAGATTTGCGGGCATGTGGTGGACAATTTGAAGTTGTCCCAGGAGAATACTCAGCAGTTTGCCAACCGCCGTCGTCGTGCTGGTCCTCGTCTTTGTGTTGGGGACTTGGTGTGGTTGTCTTCTCGTTTTGTCCCTATGAAGGTTTCTTCTCCTAAGTTTAAGCCTCGGTTCATCGGCCCGTACAAGATATTGGAGATTCTTAACACTGTGTCCTTTCGTTTGGACCTCCCTGCATCTTTTTCTATTCATAATGTCTTCCATCGGTCATTGTTGCGCAGGTATGAGGTACCGGTTGTGCCTTCCGTTGAGCCTTCTGCTCCGGTGTTGGTTGAGGGTGAGTTGGAGTACGTTGTCGAGAAGATCTTGGACTCCCGTGTTTCCAGACGGAGACTTCAGTATTTGGTCAAGTGGAAGGGCTACGGTCAGGAGGATAATTCTTGGGTGACAGCCTCTGATGTTCATGCCTCCGATTTGGTCCGTGCCTTTCATAGGGCTCATCCTGATCGCCCTGGTGGTTCTGGTGAGGGTTCGGTGCCTCCTCCTTGAGGGGGGGGTACTGTTGTGGGTTTGGTTTCTGGGCTCCCCCGGTGGTTACTGGTGGTACTGAACTTGTGTGCTTCATCTCCTCTGTTCACCTGTTTCCATCAGGATGTGGGAGTTTCTATTTAGCCTTGCTCCTCAGTCATTTCTATGCCGGCCAACAATGTTACCAGAAGCCTTTCTGTTGCATGTTCCTGCTCCTAGACTACTATCAGCTAAGTTGGACTTGTAGTCCTAAGATTGTTTTGCATTTTTGTTCCAGTTCTCTGTTTTTGAATATTTCTGAGGCTGGAAGCTCTTGTGAGCTGAAATTGCCACTCTGGTGTCATGAGTTGATATTAGAGTTTTAAAGTAATTTCGGGATGGTGTTTTGAAAGGGTTTTCAGCTGACTGTGAAGTTCCCTTTTCTGTCTTCCTACTATCTAGTAAGCGGACCTCAATTTGCTAAACCTATCTTCATACTTCGTGTGTCATTTTTCCTCTAAAATCACCGACAATATATGTGGGGGCTACTGTCTGCCTTTTGGGGAAAATTTCTCTAGAGGTAAGCCAGGTCTGTATTTTCCTCTGCTAGGGTCAGTCAGTCCTCTGGCTGGCGCTGGGCGTCTAGGGATAAAACGTAGGCACGCTACCCGGCCACTGTTAGTTGTGCGGTAGGTTTAGCTCACAGTCAGCTCTAGTTCCCATCTTCCAAGAGCTAGTCCTTTTGTATGCTTTACTACGGTCTCTTGCCATTGAGAACCATGACAGCTCATATTCCCCCCCTGTATGCATGGCTCATATTCCCCCCCTGTATGCATGGCTCATATTCCCCCCTGTATGCATGGCTCATATTCCCCCCCCTGTATGCATGGCTCATATTTCCCCCCTGTATGCATGGCTCATATTCCCCCCTGTATGCATGGCTCATATCCCCCCCGTATGCATGGCTCATATTCCCCCCTCCTGTATGCATGGCTCATATTCCCCCCTCTGTATGCATGGCTCATAGTCCCCCCTGTATGCATGGCTCATATTCCCCCCTCTGTATGCATGGCTCATATTCCCCCTCCTGTATGCATGGCTCATATTCCCCCTCCTGTATGCGTGGCTCATATTCCCCCCTGTATGCATGGCTCATATTCCCCCCTCTGTATGCATGGCTCATATTCCCCCCCTGTATGCATGGCTTATATTCCCCCCTGTATGCATGGCTCATATTCCCCCTTGTATGCATGGCTCATATTCCCCCCCCCCCGTATGCATGGCTCATATTCCCCCCTGTATGCATGGCTCATTGTTATAATCCTAGTGGCAAGGATCGCAGGTCGGACTAGCTAAGTAACTGAACAGACTACTAGCTCTGGGGAAGTGGTAACTAGATTGACCGCAACCTGATCCTATCCGCAAACAACTATAGGCAGCCGTGGAACGTTACCTAAAAAATCCTAGACGTCTCGTCACGGCCTGAGAAACTGACTATTCCTGAAGGGAAAGTAAGTCCTCACTTGCCTCAGTGGAAGACCCCAAAGATATAGAATAGCCCCCCACAAATATTAACGGTGAGTTAAGGGGAAAGCACAAACGCAGAGATGAAATCAGATTTAGCAAATGAGGCCCGCTAATACTAGATAGCAGAAAATAGGAAGGAAACTGTGCGGTCAATAAAAAACCCTATTCAAAATGTCCACGCAGAGATTGCTTGAGCCCCCGCACCAACTAACGGTGCGGGGGAAGCAACTCCGTACCCCAGAGCTTACCAGCAAAAAGAAATCACATGTTAGCAAGCTGGACTAGACTCATCATACACAGAAATCATATTGCAGGCAGATGAGCAAAAAAATATTCAAACAGAACTTAGCTTATCCTGAAGAGGCAGAAAACCAGATAATCAGGAGTAATCAGAATAGCACTGAATACATTGACAGCCGGCAACAAGTGGAAGTGAAGCAGAGCTAAATAGGAGCCTCCCTGGTGAATAACGAGGCAGCTGATCCAGCCAGACCCGCAGGATAATAAACCAAACCACCAGGGGGAGCCAAAAAACCAAAGTCACACAATACCATCTGTGACCACAAGAGGGAGCCTGAAAACGGAGTTCACAACAGCTCATATCCCCCCCCCCCCCTGTATGCATGGCTCATATTCCCTCCTGTATGCATGGCTCATATTCCCCCCTGTATGCATGGCTCATATTCCCCCCCTGTATGCATGGCTCATATCCCCCCCCGTATGCATGGCTCATATTCCCCCCCATGCATGGCTCATATTCCCCCCTGTATGCATGGCTCATATTCCCCCTCCTGTATGCATGGCTCATATTCCCCCCCTGTATGCATGGCTCATATTCCCCCCTGTATGCATGGCTCATATTCCCCCCCCTGTATGCATGGCTCATATCCCCCCCCCCCTGTATGCATGGCTCATATTCCCCCCTCTGTATGCATGGCTCATATTCCCCCCTCTGTATGCATGGCTCATATTCCCCTTTGTATGCATGGCTTATATTCCCCCCTCTGTATGCATGGCTCATATTCCCCCCTCTGTATGCATGGCTCATAGTCCCCTCCCGTATGCATGGCTCATATTCCCCCTCCTGTATGCATGGCTCATATTCCCCCCCTGTATGCATGGCTCATATTCCCCCCTGTATGCATGGCTCATATTCCCCCCCTCTATGCATGACTGATATTCCCCCTGTATGCATGGCTTATCTCTCAGCCCCCCCCGCTCCCGCTCCTGCTCCCATCTTGCATGGCGCGCCGGCTTATGTCCTCCTTCATACCCCCGTCCCCCCGTCCCTCATACTCATCTGTCCCACACTGCACGGCTGCGCTCTGTCCCAACTCCCGGCGCAGCACCTTCTTTCTGCCTGAACGGTCATGTGATACCACTCATTAAGGTCATGAATATGCACATATTCATGACCTTAATGAGCGGTACCACGTGACCGCTCATTCAGGACGAGCTGCAGATGCCGAGACCATCGCTGGAGCAGGGTGAGTATCGTCTTCAAGGAGGGTGGGAGGCGGGTGGCCGGGGGGGGGGCCCCTGGAGCAGTGGAGGCCCTAGGCAGCTGCTGGCCAGTATGCCAGCAGGTGTCAGTGCCAGGGCCCACCGGAGAGCCTGCTCAGATTACATAATAAAGACCTGCTGACAGATTCCCTTTAAAGACCCCAGATAATACTGCCAAAAGGTTCACACATAAAGTTTAATTTGAGTGCAAATTAACACCACCATGAGCTATACTGCACAGCTTTAGTTTGCTATCTGGGTTTCACATTCTTGTAAGTGGGAGTCCTGGGGAACTACGGGCTTACAGATATGCACTGCTCAAAAAAATAAAGGGAATACTTAAACAACAGAATCTAACTCCAATTAAATCGAACTTCTGTGAAATCAAACTGCCCACTTAGGAACCAACACTGTTTGACAATCAATTTCACATGCTGTTGTGCAAATGGAATAGACAACAGATGGAAATTATTGGCGATTATCAAGACACCCTCCATAAAGGAGTGGTTCTGCAGGTGAGGACCACAGACCACATCTCTGTACCAATGCTTTCTGGCTGATGTTTTGGTCACTTTTGAATGTTGGTTGTGCTTTCACACTCATGGTAGCATGAGACAGACTCTACAACCCACACAAGTGGCTCAGGTAGTGCAGCTCATCCAGGATGGCACATCAATGTGAGCTGTGGCAAGAAGGTTTGCTGTGTCTGTCAGCGTAGTGTCCAGAGGCTGGAGGCACTACCAGGAGACAGGCCAGTACACCAGGAGATGTGGAGGGGGCTGTAGGAGGGCAACAACCCAGCAGCAGGACCGCTACCTCTGCCTTTGTGCAAGGAGGAACAGGAGGAGCACTGCCAGAGCCCTGCAAAATGACCTCCAGCAGGCCACAAATGTGCCTGTTTCTGCACAAACGGTTAGAAACCGACTCCATGAGGATGGTCTGAGTGCCCGACGTCTATAGATGGGGGTTGTGCTCACAGCCCAACACCGTGCAGGACGCTTTGCATTTGCCACAGAACACCAGGATTGGCAAATTCGCCACTGGTGTCCTGTGCTCTTCACAGATGAAAGCAGGTTCACACTGAGCACATGTGACAGACGTGACAGAGTCTGGAGACACCGTGGAGAGCGATCTGCTGCCTGCAACATCCTTCAGCATGACTGGTTTGGCAGTGGGTCAGTAATGGTGTGGGGCGGCATTTATTTAGAGGGCCGCACAGCCCTCCATGTGCTCGCCAGAGGTAACCTGACTGTCATTAGGGACCGAGATGAGATCCTCAGACCACCTGTGAGACCATATGCTTGTGCGGTTGGCCCTGGGTTCCTCCTAAAGCAGGAAAATGCCATACCTCATGTGGCTGGAGTATGGCAGCAGTTCCTGCAAGATGAAGGCATTAAAGCTATGGACTGGCCTACCCATTCCCCCAGACCTGAGTCCGATTTAACACATCTGGGACATCATGTCTCGCTCCATCCACCAACGTCACATTGCACCACAGACTGTCCAGGAGTTAGCGGATGCTTTAGTCCAGGTCTGGAGGTCTGGGAGGAGATCCCTCAGGAGACCATCCGCCGCCTCATCAGGAGCATGCCCAGGCGTTGTACAGTAGGGAGGTCATACAGGCACATCGAGGCCACACACACTACTGAGCAACATTTCCTTGTCTTGAGGCATTTCTACTGAACTTGGATCAGCTTGTAACTTCATTTTCCACTTTGATTTTGAGCATCATTCCAACTCCAGACCTCAGTGGGATATTAGTTGTGATTTACGTTAATAATTTTTATGTTTTATTCTTCTCAACACATTTCACTATGTAATGAATAAAGATTTACAACTGGAATATTTCATTCAGTGATATCTAGGATGTGGGATTTTAGTGCTCCCTTTATTTTTTTGAGCAGTGTGTGACTGCTCCTTAATAGACATCCCACTTCTCTGTATGCAGAATGTGGGGTTTTCTCATGGACACAGAACTCCGCACACTCTGTCCATGTTTGCTGTTTCACAAAAGACCACCGCTGCTGCATATTCTACTGCTACAAAGTGCCATATACAAAAATCCCAACATGTTCAAGGGGAATTCGTAAGCAAAGGGAGGAAGCAGAAATAAATTAAAAAAAATCTCAAACCATAGGGAAGGAAAGAATAGAAGGAAAGGAAAAATGAAGGAAAGGAGGAAACGAAGGAAGTGAATAAAGACAGGAAAGAAAAGAGGGAAAGAAAGGAAGGAAAAGAGGGAAATGAAAAAAGGGAGAGAAAGGAAAGAAGAAAAAGGGAGGGAAGGTAGGAAAGGAAAGAAGGAACGAAAATAAATAAGGGAAGATAGAAAGGAAAGAAAAGAGGGAAGGAATGAAGGAAGTAAAAATTTTCAAAAAAAGAGAAGGAAAGAACAAAATGAGCAAAGGGAGGAGGGAAGAATGGTAAAGAAAGGAGGGAAAGAAATAAGGGAAGAAAAGAGAAGGAAATGACGTAAGGAAAAAAAAAGGAAGCAAAAGAAGGAATAAAAGAGGGAAGAAATGAAAATACGGAAGGTAAGAAAGAAAAGACTGCAAGAAGGAAGGAAAAGAGTGAAGAGAAGGTAAGAAACAAGGAAAGAAAAAAATAAAGGAAGAAAAGGAAGGAAAAAAGAAGAAGGAAGCTAAAAAGGAAATAAAGAAAAGTAAGACAGATTGTGAATACACACAGAAAGAGAAATAGACAGATACATAGATGCAATATGTAAATAGACACAAATAAAAGAAAGCTCATGTATTATTGGGGCATTTTTACTCATTTTGAGAAAGAAATATGTTCAAAGTCAAGTTTTGCACCAAATTTTCAAACTTTACAGATTAGATGATATTGAACACATGTGGAGACGCTGGATTAGTGATGTTGAGCAGCCATGCCCGATGCTAGTACATGCTGATATTAAGTAAGTGAACCCCTTATTATCCTCGGCAGCTCTGGAATAAATCGCATGACTTCATTTTAGCTATGGCTGCTCTTTACATTTTGTTGCTAAGGATTCCTCATTGTTTGGTGTTTTGATTATTAGGTCTCTCATTATAAATGTCACGTCTACTTGGCTTCTCAGCTGTTATTGCCGCATGGAGGTACAATTACAAATATTTAAGATGTACTTCCCCATGATATTATAAAGCGTGTAGGAAGTTTGTTATTGAGCATTGTACAAACTCTCTAGTGATGTTTAAGTAAATCTCCAATAATCCAGATCCTTGTAACAATGTGAAAAAAAAACCTACGAGAACATAACAGTAAGTGCAAACCCGACCATCAACAGTGACCTGCACAAAGAAACAATTACACATGCAATTCTATAATCTTTTACATAGGAGCAGTATTATAGTAGTTATATTCTTGTACATAGGAGCAGTATTATAGTAGTTATATTCCTGTACATAGGAGCAGTATTATAGTAGTTATATTCTTGTACATAGGGGCAGTACTATAGTAGTTATATTCTTATACATAGGAGCAGTATTATAGTAGTTATATTCTTGTACATAGGAGCAGTATTATAGTAGTTATATTCTTGTACATAGGAGCAGTATTATAGTAGTTATATTCTTGTACATAGGGAGCAGTATTATAGTAGTTATATTCTTGTACATAGGGGCAGTATTATAGTAGTTATATTCTTGTACATAGGAGCAGTATTATAGTAGTTATATTCTTGTACATAGGGGCAGTATTATAGTAGTTATATTCTTGTACATAGGGGTAGTGTTATAGTAGTTATATTCTTGTACATAGGGAGCAGTATTATAGTAGTTATATTCTTGTACATAGGGAGCAGTATTATAGTAGTTATATTCTTGTACATAGGGGCAGTACTATAGTAGTTATATTCTTATACATAGGAGCAGTATTATAGTAGTTATATTCTTGTACATAGGGGCAGTACTATAGTAGTTATATTCTTGTACATAGGAGCAGTATTATAGTAGTTATATTCTTGTACATAGGAGCAGTATTATAGTAGTTATATTCTTGTACATAGGAGCAGTATTATAGTAGTTATATTCTTGTACATAGGAGCAGTATTATAGCAGTTATATTCTTGTACATAGGGGCAGTATTATAGTAGCTATATTCTTGTACATAGGGGGCAGTATTATAGTAGTTATATTCTTGTACATAGGGAGCAGTATTATAGTAGTTATATTCTTGTACATAGGGGCAGTACTATAGTAGTTATATTCTTATACATAGGAGCAGTATTATAGTAGTTATATTCTTGTACATAGGGGCAGTACTATAGTAGTTATATTCTTGTACATAGGAGCAGTATTATAGTAGTTATATTCTTGTACATAGGAGCAGTATTATAGTAGTTATATTCTTGTACATAGGAGCAGTATTATAGTAGTTATATTCTTGTACATAGGAGCAGTATTATAGCAGTTATATTCTTGTACATAGGAGCAGTATTATAGTAGTTATATTCTTGTACATAGGAGTAGTATTATAGTAGTTATATTCTTGTACATAGGGGCAGTATTATAGTAGTTATATTCTTGTACATAGGGGCAGTATTATAATAGTTATATTCTTGTACATAGGAGCAGTATTATAGTAGTTATATTCCTGTACATAGGAGCAGTATTATAGTAGTTATATTCTTGTACATAGGGGCAGTATTATAGTAGCTATATTCTTGTACATAGGAGCAGTATTATAGTAGTTATATTCTTGTACATAGGGGCAGTATTATAGTAGTTATATTCCTGTACATAGGAGCAGTATTATAGTAGTTATATTCTTGTACATAGGGGCAGTATTATAGTAGTTATATTCATGTACATGGGGGCAGTATTATAGTAGTTATATTCTTGTACATAGGGGCAGTATTATAGTAGTTATATTCCTGTACATAGGGGCAGTAATATAGTAGTTATATTCTTGTACATAGGAGCAGTATTATAGTAGTTATATTCTTGTACATAGGAGCAGTATTATAGTAGTCATATTCTTGTACATAGGGGCAGTATTATAGTAGATATATTCCTGTACATAGCAGCAGTATTATAGTAGTTATATTCTTGTACATAGGGGCAGTATTATAGTAGATATATTCTTGTACATAGGGGCAGTATTATAGTAGTTTTATTGTACATAGGGGGCAGTATTATAGTAGTTATTGTTGTGAATTCTGCTCTTGGGCTCCCTCCGGTGGATTTAAGTGGAACTGCTGCTCCTTGGATTTAGCAGTCAGCAGCTGCTTCCACTGATCGTCTATTCTGGCTCGGCTATTTATCCTGGCTCTATACTTCAGCTAGTGCCAGTTGCCAATGGTTCCTGCTTGGATTCACATCTCTCTTGGATTTCCCTGATATTCTGACCAGTTCAGCAAAGATAAGTCCTTGCTTTGTTCTTTTGCTTTCCACTTGTTGTGGACTTAATCGTTCAGCACATTCTATGTTTTTTTTCTAGTCCAGCTTGTCAGTATGGATTTATTCAGTTAAGCTGGAAGCTCTGGGAAGCAGATTTACCCTCCGCACCTTTAGTCAGGTGTGGAGATTTTTGTAAACTCTGTGGTGGATTTTTCTAGTTTTTAATACTAACCGCACAGCATTCTGTCCTGTTCTATCTATCTAGCTAGATTGGCCTCCTTTGCTACATCCTAGTTTCATTCTGTGTATGTCATTTCCCTCTCCACTCACAGTCAATATTTGTGGGGGGCTGTCTGTCCTTTGTGAATTTTCTGAGGCAAGATAGCTTTCCTGTTTCTATCTTTAGGGGTAGTTAGTCCTCTGGCTGTGACGAGGTGTCTAGGGAGTGACAGGAACATCCCACGGCTACTTCTAGTGTTGTGTTAAGCTCAGGAACTGCGGTCAGTACAGGTACCACCTCCTCCAGAGCACGTCCCATGTTGCTCCTAAACCACCAGTTCATAACAGTACTACTGGCCCAAAAATGAATTAAATGCATCTCAAAAGAAGGAAAAAAGAAAAATTCTGAGCCATTTTTTTTCTGTAGTCTGTTTTGCCTTTTTTTCCTCTTAATCTCTGGGTGGTTCAGGATTTTGGCGCTGGCATGGATGTTCAGGGTTTGTTTTCTCGTGTGGATCAACTTGCTGCAAGAGTACAGAGTATCCAAAATTATGTTGTCCAGACTCCGGCTTTAGAGCCTAAAATTCCTACTCCTGATTTGTTTTTTGGGGACAGATCCAAGTTTTTGAACTTTAAAAATAACTGCAAATTGTTTTTTGCTTTGAAACCCCGTTCCTCTGGTGATCCCATTCAGCAGGTTAAAATCGTCATCTCTCTGCTGCGTGGTGACCCTCAGGACTGGGCATTCTCCCTTGAATCAGGGAATCCGGCATTGCTTAATGTAGATGCATTTTTTCAAGCGCTCGGATTATTGTATGACAAACCTAATTCTGTGGATCATGCAGAAAAAACCTTGTTGGCCCTATGTCAGGGTCAGGAAGCGGCAGAATTATACTGCCAGAAATTTAGAAAATGGTCTGTGCTCACTAAATGGAATGAGGATGCTCTGGCAGCAATTTTCAGAAAGGGTCTTTCTGAAGCCCTTAAAGATGTTATGGTGGGGTTCCCCACGCCTGCTGGTTTGAGCGAATCTATGTCTCTAGCCATTCAGATTGATTGGCGCCTGCGCGAGCGCAAAGTTGTGCACCATATGGCAGTGTCCTCTGAGCGGAGTCCTGAGCCAATGCAATGTGATAGGATTTTGACTAGAGCAGAATGGCAGGGATTCAGATGCCAGAATAGGCTGTGTTTTAACTATGTGGTGATTCTGCTCATGTTATTTCTGATTGCCCTAAGCGTACTAAGAGGGTCGCTAGGTCTGTTACCATCAGTACTGTACAGCCTAGATTTCTCTTATCTGTGACCTTGATTTGCTCATTATCGTCCTTTTCTGTCATGGCATTTGTGGATTCAGGCGCTGCCCTAAACTTAATGGACTTGGAATTCGCCAGGCGCTGTGGTTTTTCCTTGCAGCCTTTGCAGAGCCCTATTTCTTTGAGGGGGATTGATGCTACACCATTGGCCAAGAATAAACCTCAGTATTGGACTCAGCTGACCATGTGCATGGCTCCAGCACATCAGGAAGATTGCCATTTTCTGGTGTTGCATAACTTGCATGATGTTGTTGTACTGGGTTTTCCATGGTTACAGGAACATAATCCGGTGCTGGATTGGAAATCTATGTCTGTGACTAGTTGGGGTTGTCAAGGGGTACATTGTGACATTCCTTTGATGTCAATTTCCTCTTCCCCCTCTTCTGAAGTCCCTGAGTTATTGTCGGATTTCCAGGATGTATTTGATGAGCCCAAGTCCAGTTCCCTTCCTCCACATAGGGACTGTGATTGTGCTATTAACTTGATTCCTGGCTGTAAGTTCCCTAAGGGCCGACTTTTCAATCTGTCTGTGCCAGAGCATGCCGCTATGCGGAGTTATATCAAGGAGTCTTTGGAGAAGGGGCATATTCGGCCGTCCTCGTTACCATTGGGAGCGGGATTCTTTTTTGTTGCCAAGAAGGATGGCTCCTTGAGACCCTGTATTGATTATCGCCTTCTTAATAAGATCACGGTCAAATTCCAATACCCTTTACCTTTGCTTTCTGATTTGTTTGCTCGGATTAAGGGGGCTAGTTGGTTTACTAAGATTGACCTTCGAGGGGCATATAATCTTGTTCGTATTAACCCCTTAAGCCCCGAGGGTGGTTTGCACGTTAATGACCGGGCCAATTTTTACAATTCTGACCACTGTCCCTTTATGAGGCTATAACTCTGGAACGCTTTGACGGATCTTGGCGATTCTGACATTGTTTTCTCGTGACATATTGTACTTCATGTTAGTGGTAAAATTTATTCGATATAACTTGCGTTTATTTGTGAAAAAAAAATGGAAATTTGGCGAAAATTTTGAAAATTTCGCAATTTTCCAACTTTGATTTTTTATGCCCTTAATTCACAGACATATGTCACGCAAAATACTTAATAAGTAACATTTCCCACATGTCTACTTTACATCAGTACAATTTTGGAACCAAAATTTTTTTTTGTGACGGAGTTATAAGGGTTAAAAGTTGACCAGCAATTTCTCATTTTTACAACACCATTTTTTTTTAGGGACCACATCTCATTTGAAGTCATTTTGAGGGGTCTATATGATAGAAAATACCCAAGTGTGACACCATTCTAAAAACTGCACCCCTCAAGGTGCTCAAAACCACATTCAAGAAGTTTATTAACCCTTCAGGTGTTTCACAGGAATTTTTGGAATGTTTAAATAAAAATGAACATTTAACTTTTTTTCACACAAAATTTATTTCAGCTCCAATTTGTTTTATTTTACCAAGGGTAACAGGAGAAAATGGACCCCAAAAGTTGTTGTATAATTTGTCCTGAGTACGCTGATACCCCATATGTGGGGGTAAACCACTGTTTGGGCGCATGGCAGAGCTCGGAAGGAAAGGAGCGCCATTTGACTTTTCAATGCAAAATTGACTGGAATTGAGATGGGACGCCATGTTGCGTTTGGAGAGCCCCTGATGTGCCTAAACACTGAAACCCCCTACAAGTGACACCATTTTGGAAAGTAGACCCCCTAAGGAACTTATCTAGAGGTGTGGTGAGCACTTTGACCCACCAAGTGCTTCACAGAAGTTTATAATGCAGAGCCGTAAAAATAAAAAATCATATTTTTTCACAAAAATGATCTTTTCGCCCCCAATTTTTTATTTTCCCAAGGGTAAGAGAAGAAATTGGACCCCAAAAAATGTTGTGCAATTTGTCCTGAGTACGCTGATACCCCATATGTGGGTGTAAACCATTGTTTGGGCGCATGGCAGAGCTTGGAAGGGAAGGAGCGCCATTTGACTTTTCAATGCAAAATTGACTGGAATTGAGATGGGACGCCATGTTGCATTTGGAGAGCCCCTGATGTGCCTAAACATTGAAACCCCCTACAAGTGACACCATTTTGGAAAGTAGACCCCCTAAGGAACTTATCTAGATGTGTGGTGAGCACTTTGACCCACCAAGTGCTTCACAGAAGTTTATAATGCAGAGCCGTAAAAATAAAAAATCATATTTTTTCACAAAAATGATCTTTTCGCCCCCAATTTTTTATTTTCCCAAGGGTAAGAGAAGAAATTGGACCCCAAAAAATGTTGTGCAATTTGTCCTGAGTACGCTGATACCCCATATGTGGGTGTAAACCATTGTTTGGGCGCATGGCAGAGCTTGGAAGGGAAGGAGCGCCATTTGACTTTTCAATGCATAATTGACTGGAATTGAGATGGGACGCCATGTTGCGTTTGGAGAGCCCCTGTTGTGCCTAAACATTGAAACTCCCTACAAGTGACACCATTTTGGAAAGTAGACCCCCTAAGGAACTTATCTAGATGTGTGGTGAGCACTTTGACCCACCAAGTGCTTCACAGAAGTTTATAATGCAGAGTCGTAAAAATAAAAAATCATATTTTTTCACAAAAATGATCTTTTCGCCCCCAATTTTTTATTTTCCCAAGGGTAAGAGAAGAAATTGGACCCCAAAAAATGTTGTGCAATTTGTCCTGAGTACGCTGATACCCCATATGTGGGTGTAAACCATTGTTTGGGCGCATGGCAGAGCTTGGAAGGGAAGGAGCGCCATTTGACTTTTCAATGCAAAATTGACTGGAATTGAGATGGGACGCCATGTTGTGTTTCGAGAGCCCCTGATGTGCCTAAACATTGAAACCCCCCACAAGTGACACCATTTTGGAAAGTAGACCCCCTAAGGAACTTATCTAGATGTGTTTTGAGAGCTTTGAACCCCCAAGTGTTTCACTACAGATTATAACGCAGAGCCGTGAAAATAATTATTTTTTTTTTCTCAAAAATGATTTTTTTAGCCCCCAGCTTTGTATTTTTACAAGGGTAACAGAATAAATTGGACCCCAAAATTTGTTTTCCAATTTGTCCTGAGTACGCTGATACCCCACATGTGGGGGGGAACCACTGTTTGGGCGCATGACAGAGCTCGGAAGGGAAGGAGCGCCATTTGGAATGCAGACTTAAATGGATTGGTCAGCAGCCGTCACGTTGCATTTGCAGAGCCCCTGATGTACCCAAACAGTACAAACCCCCCACAAGTGACCCCATATTGGAAACTAGACCTCCCAAGGAACTTATCTAGATGTGTTTTGAGAACTTTGAACCCCCAAGTGTTTCACTAAAGTTTATAGCGCAAAGCCGTGAAAATAAAAATTCTTTTTTTTTTTCACAAAAATGATTTTTTAGCCCCCAGTTTTGTATTTTCACAAGGGTAACAGGATAAATTAGACCCCAAAAGTTGTTGTCCAATTTGTCCTGAGTACGCTGATACTCCATATGTGGGGGGGAACCACTGTTTGGGTGCATGACAGAGCTCGGAAGGGATGCTCGTTGCATTTGCAGAGCCCCTGATGTACCCAAACAGTACAAACCCCCCACAAGTGACCCCATATTGGAAACTAGACCTCCCAAGGAACTTATCTAGATGTGTTGTGAGAACTTTGAACCCCCAAGTGTTTCACTACAGTTTATAACGCAGAGCCGTGAAAATAAGACATCTTTTTTTTCCCACAAAAATGATTTTTAGCCCCCCAAATTTTTATTTTCCTAAGGATAACAAGAGAACTTGGACCCCAGAAGTTGTTGTTCAATTTGTCCCGAGTACGCTGATAACACATATGTTGGGGTAAACCCCTATTTGTGCGCACGGGAGAGCTCGGAAGGGAAGGAGCACTGTTTTACTTTTTCAACGCAGAATTGGCTGGAATTGAGATTGGACACCATGTCGCGCTTGGAGAGCCCCTGATGTGCCTGGACAGTGGAAACTCCCCAATTCTACCTGAAACCCTAACCCAAACACACCCCTAACCCTAATCCCAACGGTAACCCTAACCACACCCCTAGCCCTGACACACCCATAATTCTAATCCCAACCCTAATCCAAACCGTAAATGTAATCCAAACCCTAACCCTAACTTTAGCCCCAACCCTAACTTTAGCCCCAACCCTAACCCTAACTTTACCTCCAACCCTAGCCCTAACCCTACCCCTAACCCTAACCCTAAACGTGACTGAAATACGTGGCACTGAAATACGTGGCACTGAAATACGTGGCACTGAAATACGTGGCACTGAAATACGTGATACGTGGCACTTAAATACGTGGCACTGAAATACGTGATACGTGGCACTGAAATACGTGGCACTGAAATACGTGGCACTGAAATACGTGGCACTGAAATACGTGGCACTGAAATACGTGGCACTAAAATATGTGGCACTGAAATACGTGATACGTGGCACTGAAATACGTGATACGTGGCACTGAAATACGTGGCACTGAAACACGTGGCACTGAAATACGTGATACGTGGCACTGAAATACGTGGCACTGAAATGCGTGGCACTGAAATACGTGGCACTTTAATACGTGGCACTTAAATACGTGGCACTGAAATACGTGGCACTGAAATACGTGGCACTGAAATACGTGGCACTGAAATACGTGGCACTGAAATACGTGGCACTAAAATATGTGGCACTGAAATACGTGATACGTGGCACTGAAATACGTGGCACTGAAATACGTGGCACTGAAATACGTGGCACTGAAATACGTGGCACTTTAATACGTGGCACTTTAATACGTGGCACTTTAATACGTGGCACTTAAATACGTGGCACTTAAATACGTGGCACTATGACTGTCAGAAAATGTTCATTAAACAGTTAGGGGTGAGGTTAGGGGTAGAGTTAGGGTTAGGGTTTGGATCCCTTTATCACCTTGATGGTGGTGGGTGGCTTTTCAGTGTGTTTTCTGTTTTTTTTCGATAAAAACGCATGCGTTTTTAACACAAACAAACGCATGTGCTTAAAAACGCAAGAAAATACTGCAGGTTGTATTTCTGAAAATGAACGCATGCAGAAAAAAAACGCATGCATTTGAAAACGTGACCAAACGCGTACAAAAAACGCATGCGTTTTCAATGTTAAATATAGGGAAAAAACGCATGCGTTTTTTTCTGCAAAAAACGCTGCAGACAAAAACGCAAGTGTGAAACCAGCGACGCTTTTTATAGCAAAAAAGTTTTTGCGTCTCCACATTTTGAGACCTATAATTTTTCCACATTTTGTTCCACAGAGTCATGTGAGGTCTTGTTTTTTGCGGGATGAGTTGACGTTTTTATTGGTAACATTTTCGGACACGTGACCGTTTTTGATCACTTTTTATTCCGATTTTTGTGAGGCAGAATGACCAAAAACCTACTATTTATGAATTTCTTTTGGGAGAGGCGTTTATACCGTTCCGCGTTTGGTAAAATTGATAAAGCAGTTTTATTCGTCGGGTCAGTACGATTACAGCGATATCTCATTTATATCATTTTTTTTATGTTTTGGCGCTTTTATACGATAAAAACTATTTTATAGAAAAAATAATTATTTTGGTATCGCTTTATTCTCAGGACTATAACTTTTTTATTTTTTTGCTGATGATGCTGTATGGCAGCTTGTTTTTTGCGGGACAAGATGACGTTTTCAGCGGTACCATGGATATTTATATCAGTCTTTTTGATCGCGTGTTATTCCACTTTTTGTTCGGCGGTATGGTAATAAAGCGTTTTTTTTTGCCTCATTTTTTTTTTTTTTTCTTACGGTGTTTACTGAAGGGGTTAACTAGTGGGGCAGTTTTATAGGTTGGGTCGTTACGGACGCGGCGATACTAAATATGTGTACTTTTATTGTTTTGTTTTTTTTATTTAGATAAAGAAATGTATTTATGGGAATAATATATTTTTTTTTATTATTATTTATTTAGGAATTTTTTTATTTTTTTTTTACACATGTGGAAAATTTTTTTTTTTTACTTTTTTACTTTGTCCCAGGGGGGGACATCACAGATCGTTGATCTGATAGTGTGCACAGCACTCTGTCAGATCACCGATCTCACTGACAGGGCTGCAGGCTTACCAGCGTCTGCACTGAGCAGGCACTCGGTAAGCCACCTCCTTCCCTGCAGGACCCGGATGCCGCGGCCATCTTGGATCCGGGACCTGCAGCCAGGAAGGAGGTAGGAGACCCTCGCAGCAACGCGATCACATCGCGTTGCTCCGGGGGTCTCAGGGAAGCCCGCAGGGAGCCCCCTCCCTGCGCGATGCTTCCCTATACCGCCGGTACACTGCGATCATGTTTGATCGCGGTGTGCCGGGGGTTAATGTGCCGGGGGAGGTCCGTGAGCGCTCCTGGCACATAGTGCCGGATGTCAGCTGCGATAGGCAGCTGACACCCGGCCGCGATCGGCCGCGCTCCCCCCGTGAGCGCGGCCGATCGCTATGACGTACTATCCCGTCGGTGGGAATTAAGGCCCACCCCACCTCGACGGGATAGTACGTCAGATGGGATTAAGGGGTTAAACAGGGTGACGAATGGAAAACTGCATTTAATACGCCCGAAGGCCATTTTGAATAACTTGTGATGCCTTTCGGGCTTTCTAATGCTCCTTCTGTATTTCAGTCCTTCATGCATGATATTTTCCGCAATTATCTTGATAAATTCATGATTGTGTATTTGGATGATATTTTGATTTTTTCCGATGATTGGGAGTCTCTTGTGAAGCAGGTCAGGATGGTATTCCAGAGCCTTCGTGATAATGCTTTATTTGTGAAGGGGTCTAAGTGCCTATTTGGAGTTCAGAAGGTCTCTTTTTTGGGTTTTATTTTTTCTCCCTCGTCTATAGAAATGGATCCTGTTAAGGTCCAAGCCATTCATGACTGGATTCAACCCACATCGGTGAAGAGCCTTCAGAAATTTTTGGGCTTTGCTAATTTTTATCGCCGTTTCATTGCCAACTTTTCCAGTGTGGTTAAGCCCCTGACCGATTTGACGAAGAAAGGCGCTGATGTGATGAATTGGTCCTCTGCGGCTGTTGAGGCCTTTCAGGAGCTTAAACGCCGATTTACTTCTGCCCCTGTGTTGCGTCAGCCGGATGTTTCTCTTCCTTTTCAGGTTGAGGTTGACGCTTCTGAGATTGGGGCAGGGGCCGTTTTGTCTCAGAGGAATTCTGATGGTTCTTTGATGAAACCGTGTGCTTTTTTTTCCAGAAAGTTTTCGCCTGCGGAGCGCAATTATGACGTTGGCAATCGTGAGTTGTTGGCTATGAAGTGGGCATTTGAGGAGTGGCGACATTGGCTTGAGGGAGCCAAGCACCGCGTTGTGGTCTTGACCGATCATAAGAATCTGATTTACCTCGAGTCGGCCAAGCGGCTGAACCCTAGACAGGCTCGATGGTCCCTGTTTTTCTCCCATTTTGATTTTGTGGTCTCGTATCTTCCGGGATCTAAGAATGTTAAGGCTGATGCCCTCTCTAGGAGTTTTTTGCCTGATTCTCCTGGAGTCCTTGAGCCGGTTGGCATTCTTAAAGAAGGGGTGATTCTTTCTGCCATCTCCCCTGATTTGCGGCGGGTGCTTCAGGAATTTCAGGCTGATAAACCTGACCGCTGTCCAGTGGTGAAGCTGTTTGTTCCTGATAGATGGACTAGTAAGGTAATTTCTGAGGTTCATTGTTCAGTGTTGGCTGGTCATCCTGGGATTTTTGGTACCAGAGATTTGGTTGCTAGGTCCTTTTGGTGGCCTTCCTTGTCGCGGGATGTGCGTTCTTTTGTGCAGTCCTGTGGGACGTGTGCCCGGGCCAAGCCTTACTGTTCCCGCGCTAGTGGGTTACTTTTGCCTTTGCTGGTCCCTGAGAGGCCCTGGACGCATATTTCCATGGATTTTATTAAGGATCTTCCTGTTTCCCAGAAGATGTCTGTTATCTGGGTGGTTTGTGACCGGTTCTCTAAAATGGTCCATTTGGTACCTTTGCCTAAATTGCCTTCCTCTTCTGATTTGGTTCCGTTGTTTTTTCAGCATGTGGTTCGTTTGCATGGCATTCCGGAGAATATTGTGTCTGACAGAGGTTCCCAGTTTGTTTCTAGGTTTTGGCGGGCCTTTTGTGCTAGGATGGGCATTGATTTGTCTTTTTCTTCGGCGTTCCATCCTCAGACAAATGGCCAAACTGAGCGAACTAATCAGACCTTGGAAACCTATTTGAGATGCTTTGTGTCTGCTGATCAGGATGATTGGGTGGCTTTCTTGCCGTTGGCCGAGTTTGCCCTTAATAATCGGGCTAGTTCGGCTACTTTGGTTTCGCCTTTCTTTTGTAATTTTGGTTTTCATCCTCGTTTTTCTTCGGGGCAGGTTGAGCCTTCTGATTGTCCTGGTGTGGATTCTGTGGTGGACAGGTTACAACAGATTTGGACTCATGTGGTAGACAATTTGACGTTGTCTCAGGAAAAGGCTCAACGTTTTGCTAACCGCCGTCGGTGTGTTGGTCCCCGGCTTCGGGTGGGGGATTTAGTCTGGTTATCTTCTCGTCATGTTCCTATGAAGGTTTCTTCCCCTAAGTTCAAACCTTGGTTTATTGGTCCTTATAAGATTTCTGAGATTATCAATCCGGTATCTTTTCGTTTGGCCCTTCCAGCCTCTTTTGCCATCCATAATGTTTTCCATAGATCTTTGTTGCGGAGATATGTGGTGCCCGTTGTTCCCTCTGTGGATCCTCCTGCCCCGGTGTTGGTTGATGGGGAGTTGGAATATGTGGTGGAGAAAATTTTGGATTCTCGTTTTTCGAGGCGGAGGCTTCAGTATCTTGTCAAGTGGAAGGGTGCCGCCGATTTGGTTTGTGCCTTTCACTTGGCTCGTCCTGATCGGCCTGGGGGCTCTGGTGTGGGTTCGGTGACCCTTCTTCAAGGGGGGGGTACTGTTGTGAATTCCGCTCTCGGGCTCCCTCCGGTGGTTGTAAGTGGCACTTTTGTGAGTTCTGCTCTTGGGCTCCCTCCGGTGTATTTAAGTGGAACTGCTGCTCCTTGGATTTATGTCATGGTTCTCAATGGCAAGAGAACGTAGTAAAGCATACAAAGGACTAGCTCTTGGAAGATGGGAACTCGAGCTGACTGTGAGCTAAACCTACCGCACAACTAACAGTGGCCGGGTAGCGTGCCTACGTTTTATCCCTAGACGCCCAGCGCCAGCCGGAGGACTGACTGACCCTAGCAGAGGAAAATACAGACCTGGCTTACCTCTAGAGAAATTTTCCCCAAAAGGCAGACAGTAGCCCCCACATATATTGTCGGTGATTTCAGAGGAAATTGACATACGAAGTATGAAAATAGGTTTAGCAAATTGAGGTCCGCTTACTAGATAGTAGGAAGACAGAAAAGGGAACTACACAGTCAGCTGAAAACCCTTTCAAAACACCATCCTGAAATTACTTTAAGACTCTAATATCAACTCATGACACCAGAGTGGCAATTTCAGCTCACAAGAGCTTCCAGCCTCAGAAATATTCAATCACAGAGAACTGGAACAAAAATGCAAAACAAACTTAGGACTAAAAGTCCAACTTAGCTGATAGTAGTCTAGGAGCAGGAACATGCAACAGAAAGGCTTCTGGTAACATTGTTGGCCGGCATAGAAATGACTGAGGAGCAAGGTTAAATAGAAAACTCCCACATCCTGATGGAAACAGGTGAACAGAGGAGATGAAGCACACAAGTTCAGTACCACCAGTGACCACCGGGGGAGCCCAGAAACCAAATTCACAACAGTACCCCCCCCTCAAGGAGGGGGCACCGAACCCTCACCAGAACCACCAGGGCGATCAGGATGAGCCCTATGAAAGGCACGGACCAAATCGGAGGCATGAACATCAGAGGCTGTCACCCAAGAATTATCCTCCTGACCGTAGCCCTTCCACTTGACCAGATACTGAAGTCTCCGTCTGGAAACACGGGAGTCCAAGATCTTCTCGACAACGTACTCCAACTCACCCTCAACCAACACCGGAGCAGGAGGCTCAACGGAAGGCACAACCGGTACCTCATACCTGCGCAACAATGACCGATGGAAGACATTATGAATAGAAAAAGATGCAGGGAGGTCCAAACGAAAGGACACAGGGTTAAGAATCTCCAATATCTTGTACGGGCCGATGAACCGAGGCTTAAACTTAGGAGAAGAAACCTTCATAGGGACAAAACGAGAAGACAACCACACCAAGTCCCCAACACAAAGACGAGGACCAACACGACGACGGCGGTTGGCAAACTGCTGAGTATTCTCCTGGGACAACTTCAAATTGTCCACCACATGCCCCCAAATCTGATGCAACCTCTCCACCACAGCATCCACTCCAGGACAATCCGAAGACTCCACCTGACCGGAAGAGAAACGAGGATGAAACCCCGGATTACAGAAGAAAGGAGAAACCAAGGTGGCAGAACTAGCTCGATTATTGAGGGCAAACTCCGCCAAGGGCAAAATGGCAACCCAATCATCCTGATCCGCAGACACAAAACACCTCAAATAAGTCTCCAAGGTCTGATTAGTTCGCTCGGTCTGGCCATTAGTCTGAGGATGGAAAGCAGACGAAAAAGACAAATCAATGCCCATCCTAGCACAGAATGCTCGCCAAAATCTAGACACGAATTGAGTTCCCCTGTCAGAAACGATATTCTCCGGAATACCATGCAAGCGAACCACATTTTGAAAAAACAGAGGAACCAGCTCGGATGAGGAAGGCAATTTAGGCAAGGGAACCAAATGGACCATCTTAGAGAAACGGTCACACACCACCCAGATGACAGACATCTTCTGAGAAACAGGGAGATCAGAAATAAAATCCATGGAGATGTGAGTCCAAGGCCTCTTCGGAATAGGCAAAGATAACAACAATCCACTAGCCCGAGAATAACAAGGCTTGGCCCGAGCACAAACATCACAAGACTGCACAAAACCTCGCACATCTCGCGACAGGGAAGGCCACCAGAAGGACCTAGCCACCAAATCCCTGGTACCAAAGATTCCAGGATGACCAGCTAACGCAGAAGAATGGACCTCCGAGATGACTCTACTGGTCCAATCCTCCGGAACAAACAGTCTACCAGGCGGGCAACGATCAGGTCTATCCGCCTGAAACTCCTGCAAGACCCGTCGCAAGTCTGGGGAAACAGCAGATAATATCACTCCATCCTTAAGGATACCTGTAGGTTCAGAATTACCAGGGGAATCAGGCTCAAAACTCCTAGAAAGGGAATCCGCCTTCACATTTTTAGAACCCGGTAGGTAAGAAACCACAAAATTAAACCGAGAGAAAAATAACGACCAGCGCGCCTGTCTAGGATTCAGGCGCCTGGCAGACTCAAGATAAATCAAATTCTTGTGGTCGGTCAATACCACCACCTGATGTCTAGCCCCCTCAAGCCAATGACGCCACTCCTCAAAAGCCCACTTCATAGCCAAGAGCTCCCGATTACCAATATCATAATTTCGCTCAGCGGGCGAAAATTTACGAGAAAAGAACGCGCAAGGTCTCATCACGGAGCAGTCGGAACTTTTCTGCGACAAAACCGCCCCAGCTCCGATTTCTGAAGCGTCGACCTCAACCTGAAAAGGAAGAGTAACATCAGGCTGACGCAATACAGGGGCGGAAGAAAAGCAGCGCTTAAGCTCCCGAAAGGCCTCCACAGCAGCAGGGGACCAATCAGCAACATCAGCACCCTTCTTAGTCAAATCAGTCAACGGCTTAGCAACATCAGAAAAACCAGTTATAAATCGACGATAAAAATTAGCAAAGCCCAAAAACTTCTGAAGGCTCTTAAGAGAAGAGGGTTGCGTCCAATCACAAATAGCCTGAACCTTGACAGGGTCCATCTCAATGGAAGAGGGGGAAAAAATGTACCCCAAAAACGAAATCTTTTGAACCCCAAAAACACACTTAGAACCCTTTACACACACGGAATTAGAGCGCAAAACCTGAAAAACCCTCCTGACCTGTTGGACATGAGAGTCCCAGTCATCCGAAAAAATCAAAATATCATCCAGATACACAATCATAAATTTATCCAAATATTCACGGAAAATGTCATGCATAAAAGACTGAAAGACTGAAGGGGCATTTGAAAGACCAAAAGGCATTACTAAATACTCAAAATGGCCCTCAGGCGTATTAAATGCGGTTTTCCACTCATCCCCCTGCTTAATTCGCACTAAATTATACACCCCACGAAGATCAATCTTAGAGAACCACTTGGCCCCCTTTATTCGAGCAAACAAATCAGTAAGCAGTGGCAAAGGATACTGATATTTAACCGTGATTTTATTCAAAAGCCGATAATCAATACACGGCCTCAAAGAGCCATCTTTTTTAGATACAAAGAAAAAACCGGCTCCTAAGGGAGATGACGAAGGACGAATATGTCCCTTTTCCAAGGACTCCTTAATATATTCCCGCATAGCAGCATGTTCAGGCACAGATAGATTAAATAAACGACCCTTTGGAAACTTACTGCCCGGAATCAGATCTATAGTACAATCGCAATCTCTGTGCGGAGGTAGTGAACCAAGTTTAGGCTCCTCAAAAACGTCACGATAATCAGATAAAAATTCCGGAATCTCAGAGGGAATAGATGACGAAATGGAAACCAAAGGTACGTCCCCATGAGTCCCCTGACATCCCCAGCTTAACACAGACATTGCTTTCCAGTCGAGGACTGGGTTATGAGATTGCAGCCATGGCAATCCAAGCACCAACACATCATGTAGATTATACAACACAAGGAAGCGAATAATCTCCTGGTGATCCGGATTAATACGCATAGTTACTTGTGTCCAGTATTGTGGTTTATTACTAGCCAATGGCGTGGAGTCAATACCCTTCAGAGGTATAGGAACTTCCAGAGGCTCTAAATTAAACCCACAGCGTTTGGCAAAGGACCAATCCATAAGACTCAAAGCGGCGCCAGAGTCGACATAGGCGTCCGCGGTAATAGACGATAAAGAGAAAATCAGGGTCACAGATAGAATAAACTTAGACTGTAAAGTGCCAATTCAAACAGACTTGTCAGGCTTCTTAGTACGTTTAGAGCATGCTGATATAACATGAGTTGAATCACCATAATAGAAGCATAACCCATTTTTTCGCCTAAAATTCTGTCGTTCGTTTCTGGACAGAATTCTATCACATTGCATAATCTCTGGCGCCTTCTCAGTAGACACCGCCAAATGGTGCACAGGTTTGCGCTCCCGCAAACGCCGATCAATCTGAATGGCCATTGTCATGGACTCATTCTAACCTGTAGGCACAGGGAACCCCACCATAACATCTTTAATGGCATCAGAGAGACCCTCTCTGAAATTCGCCGCCAGGGCGCACTCATTCCACTGAGTAAGCACAGACCACTTACGAAATTTTTGGCAGTATATTTCAGCCTCATCTTGCCCCTGAGACAGGGCCATCAAGGCTTTTTCAGCCTGAATCTCTAAATGAGGTTCCTCATAAAGCAACCCCAATGCCAGGAAAAACGCATCCACATTGAGCAACGCAGGATCCCCTGGTGCCAAAGCAAATGCCCAATCCTGAGGGTCGCCCCGGAGCAAGGAAATTACAATCCTGACCTGCTGTGCAGGATCTCCAGCAGAGCGAGATCTCAGAGACAAAAATAATTTACAATTATGTTTGAAATTCTGGAAGCGAGATCTATCCCCGGAGAAAAATTCAGGTAAAGGAATTCTAGGTTCAGATATAGGAGCATGAATTACAAAATCCTGTAAACTTTGAACCTTCATAGCGAGATTATTCAAACCTGTAGCCAAACTCTGCTGATCCATTTTTATCAGGTGAAATCAGAACCATTCAAGGATTAGAAGGAGAGAGAGATGAAGGCTGCAGTAAGCAGAGATGCAAGTGAATCAACTAATGAGCAAACTCAGAGAAAAAAAAAAAAAAAAATTCTCTGCAGACTTCTTTTCTCTCCTTTCTTCTGCCAATTATTTTAACCCTTGGCCGGCCAAACTGTCATGGTTCTCAATGGCAAGAGAACGTAGTAAAGCATACAAAGGACTAGCTCTTGGAAGATGGGAACTCGAGCTGACTGTGAGCTAAACCTACCGCACAACTAACAGTGGCCGGGTAGCGTGCCTACGTTTTATCCCTAGACGCCCAGCGCCAGCCGGAGGACTGACTGACCCTAGCAGAGGAAAATACAGACCTGGCTTACCTCTAGAGAAATTTTCCCCAAAAGGCAGACAGTAGCCCCCACATATATTGTCGGTGATTTCAGAGGAAATTGACATACGAAGTATGAAAATAGGTTTAGCAAATTGAGGTCCGCTTACTAGATAGTAGGAAGACAGAAAAGGGAACTACACAGTCAGCTGAAAACCCTTTCAAAACACCATCCTGAAATTACTTTAAGACTCTAATATCAACTCATGACACCAGAGTGGCAATTTCAGCTCACAAGAGCTTCCAGCCTCAGAAATATTCAATCACAGAGAACTGGAACAAAAATGCAAAACAAACTTAGGACTAAAAGTCCAACTTAGCTGATAGTAGTCTAGGAGCAGGAACATGCAACAGAAAGGCTTCTGGTAACATTGTTGGCCGGCATAGAAATGACTGAGGAGCAAGGTTAAATAGAAAACTCCCACATCCTGATGGAAACAGGTGAACAGAGGAGATGAAGCACACAAGTTCAGTACCACCAGTGACCACCGGGGGAGCCCAGAAACCAAATTCACAACAGATTTAGCAGTCAGCAGCTGCTTCCACTGATCGTCTATTCTGGCTCGGCTATTTATCCTGGCTCTATCCTTCAGCTAGTGCCAGTTGCCAATGGTTCCTGCTTGGATTCACATCTCTCTTGGATTTCCCTGATATTCTGACCAGTTCAGCAAAGATAAGTCCTTGCTTTGTTCTTTTGCTTTCCACTTGTTGTGGACTTAATCGTTCAGCACATTCTATGTTTTTTTTTCTAGTCCAGCTTGTCAGTATGGATTTATTCAGTTAAGCTGGAAGCACTGGGAAGCAGATTTACCCTCTGCACCTTTAGTCAGGTGTGGAGATTTTTGTAAACTCTGTGGTGGATTTTTCTAGTTTTTAATACTGACCGCACAGCATTCTGTCCTGTTCTATCTATCTAGCTACAGTAGATTGGCCTCCTTTGCTACATCCTAGTTTCATTCTGTGTATGTCATTTCCCTCTCCACTCACAGTCAATATTTGTGGGGGGCTGTCTGTCCTTTGTGAATTTTCTCTGAGGCAAGATAGCTTTCCTGTTTCTATCTTTAGGGGTAGTTAGTCCTCTGGCTGTGACGAGGTGTCTAGGGAGTGACAGGAACATCCCACGGCTACTTCTAGTGTTGTGTTAAGCTCAGGAACTGCGGTCAGTATAGGTACCACCTCCTCCAGAGCACGTCCCATGTTGCTCCTAAACCACCAGTTCATAACAAGTTATATTCTGTACATAGGGGGCAGTATTATAGTAGTTATATTCTTGTACATAGGAGCAGTATTATAGTAGTTATATTCTTGTACATAGGAGCAGTATTATAGTAGTTATATTCTTGTACATAGGGGGCAGTATTATAGTAGTTATATTCTTGTACATAGGAGCAGTATTATAGTAGTTATATTCTTGTACATAGGAACAGTATTATAGTAGTTATATTCTTGTACATAGGGGCAGTATTATAGTAGATATATTCTTGTACATAGGGGGCAGTATTCTAGTAGTTTTATTGTACATAGGGGGCAGTATTATAGTAGTTATATAATTGTACATAGGAACTGTTTTATAGTAGTTATATTCTTGTACATAGGGGACAGTATTATAGTAGTTATATTCTTGTACATAGGGGCAGTATTATAGTAGCTATATTCTTGTACATAGGAACAGTATTATAGTAGTTATATTCTTGTACATAGGGGCAGTATTATAGTAGATATATTCTTGTACATAGGGGGCAGTATTATAGTAGTTTTATTGTACATAGGGGCAGTATTATAGTAGTTATATAATTGTACATAGGGACTGTTTTATAGTAGTTATATTCTTGTACATAGGGGACAGTATTATAGTAGTTATATTCTTGTACATAGGAGCAGTATTATAGTAGCTATATCCTTGTACATAGGAGCAGTATTATAGTAGTTATATTCTTGTACATAGGGGCAGTATTATAGTAGTTTTATTGTACATAGGGGGCAGTATTATAGTAGTTATATAATTGTACATAGGGACTATTTTATAGTAGTTATATTCTTGTACATAGGGGGCAGTATTATAGTAGTTATATTCTGTACATAGGGGGCAGTACTATAGTAGTTATATTCTTGTACATAGGAGCAGTATTATAGTAGTTATATTCTTGTACATAGGAGCAGTATTATAGTAGTTATATTCTTGTATATAGGGGGCAGTATTATAGTAGTTATATTCTTGTACATAGGGAGCAGTATTATAGCAGTTATATTGTACATAGGGACTGTTTTATAGTAGTTATATTCTTGTACATAGGGGCAGTATTATAGTAGTTATATTCTTGTCCATAGGAGCAGTAATATAGTAGTTATATTCTTGTACATAGGAGCAGTAATATAGTAGTTATATTCTTGTACATAGGGGCAGTATTATAGTAGTTATATTCTGTACATAGGGATCAGTATTATAGTAGTTATATTCTTGTACATAGGAGCAGTATTATAGTAGTTATATTCTTGTACATAGGAGCAGTATTATAGTAATTATATTCTTGTACATAGCAGCAGTATTATAGTAGTTATATTCTTGTACATAGGGGCAGTATTATAGTAGTTATATTCTTGTACATAGGGAGCAGTATTATAGCAGTTATATTGTACATAGGGACTGTTTTATAGTAGTTATATTCTTGTACATAGGGGCAGTATTATAATAGTTATATTCTTGTACATAGGAGCAGTATTATAGTTGTTATATTCTTGTATATAAGCGGTAGTAATATAGTAGTTATATTCTTGTACATAGGGGCAGTTGTCATGATTCCCCAATGGCATGGGAACATCAGAAACACAAAATAACAGACTAGCCCTCGGGTGATGGAAACTCAAGCTGACCGTGACCTAAATCTACCACACAACTAACAGTAGCCAGGAAGCATTCCTACGGCTGCCTAGATGCCATGCGCCAGCCGGAGAACTAACTACACCTGGAAGAGGAAGGAACAGACCTGGCTTACCTCTAGTGAAATTCCCCAAAGATGATAGTAGCCCCCACATATATTAACGGTGAGTTCAGAGGAAAAGACATACACAGTATGAAGGTAGATTTAGCAAAGCGAGGTCCACTTACTAGATAGAGGAAGGATACAAAAGAGGACTTCACGGTCAGCTGAAAAACCCTTTCAAAAACCCATCCTGAAATTACTTTAAAACTCCTGTGTCAACTCATGACACAGGAGTGGCAATTTCAGTCCACAAGAGCTTCCAGTAACAGGAAATGACAAACTGTAAACTGGACAAAAAATACAAAACAAAAAGGACAAGAGTCCACTTAGCTGATCAGCAGACTGGTAGCAGGAACATGCAACTGAAAGACTCAGGTTACAATGATGACCGGCAAGGAAGTGACTGGAGAGCAAGGCTAAATAGGGAACTCCCAAAACTGATGGAAGCAGGTGAGCTGAGGCAGAAAAGAACACACAAGTCTCCAGTACCACCAGCCACCACTAGGGGAGCCCAAAAAGCGGATCACAACAGTCCCCCCCCCTTAAGGAGGGGGCACCGAACCCTCACAAGAACCGCCAGGGCGACCTGGATGAGCCCTATGAAAGGCACGAACCAAATCCGAGGCATGAACATCAGAGGCAGTTACCCAAGAATTATCTTCCTGACCATAGCCCTTCCATTTAACCAGATACTGGAGTCTCCGCCTGGAAATACGGGAGTCCAAGATCTTCTCTATAACGTACTCCAATTCACCCTCAACCAGCACAGGAGCAGGAGGCTCAGCAGAAGGAACCACCGGCACCTCGTATCTCCGCAACAACGACCGATGGAACACATTATGGATAGCGAAAGATGCCGGGAGGTCCAAACGAAAGGAAACAGGGTTAATAATCTCCAAAATCCTATAGGGACTGATGAACCGAGGCTTAAATTTAGGAGAAGAAACCCTCATTGGGACAAAACGGGAAGACAACCACACCAAGTCCCCAACACGAAGGCGAGGACCAACCCGACGCTGGCGGTTAGCAAACCGCTGAGTCCTCTCCTGGGACAAATTCAAATTGTCCACCACTTGTTCCCAAATCCGATACAACCGATCCACCACAGCATCTACTCCAGGACAATCCGAAGACTCCGCCTGACCAGAAGAAAAACGGGGATGAAACCCCGAATTGCAAAAGAAAGGGGAAACCAAAGTGGCCGAACTAGCCCGATTATTAAGAGCAAACTCCGCCAACGGCAAAAAGGCAACCCAATCATCCTGATCCGCAGACACAAAACACCTCAAATACGTCTCCAAAGTCTGATTAGTTCGCTCCGTCTGGCCATTAGTCTGAGGATGGAAGGCAGACGAAAAAGACAAATCAATGCCCAACCTGGCACAGAATGCCCGCCAAAATCTAGAAACGAACTGGGTACCCCTATCAGAAACGATATTTTCAGGAATACCATGCAAGCGAACCACATTTTGAAAAAACAAAGGAACCAACTCAGACGAGGAAGGCAACTTCGGCAATGGCACCAAATGAACCATCTTAGAAAAACGGTCACACACCACCCAGATAACAGACATCCTCTGAGAGACAGGAAGATCAGAAATAAAGTCCATCGAGATGTGCGTCCAAGGTCTCTTCGGAATAGGCAAGGGCAACAACAACCCGCTAGCCCTAGAACAACAAGGCTTGGCCCGAGCACACACATCACAAGACTGCACAAAAACACGCACATCTCGAGACAGAGATGGCCACCAGAAGGATCTAGCCACCAAATCCCTGGTACCAAAAATTCCAGGATGACCCGCCAGCGTAGAAGAATGAACCTCCGAGATGACTCTACTGGTCCAATCATCAGGAACAAACAGTCTACCAGGTGGACAGCGATCAGGTCTATCCGCCTGAAACTCTTGCAAAGCACGTCGCAGATCTGGGGAAATAGCGGATAATATCACCCCATCCTTAAGGATACCTGTAGGTTCCGAATCACCAGGGGAATCAGGCTCAAAACTCCTAGAAAGAGCATCTGCCTTCACATTCTTAGAACCTGGTAGATATGAGACCACAAAATTAAACCGAGAGAAAAACAACGACCAGCGCGCCTGTCTAGGATTCAGGCGCCTGGCAGACTCAAGATAAATCAGATTCTTGTGATCAGTCAAAACCACCACCTGATGTCTAGCACCCTCAAGCCAATGACGCCACTCCTCAAATGCCCACTTCATGGCCAAAAGCTCCCAATTACCGACATCATAATTTCTTTCGGCGGCAGAAAATTTTCGAGAAAAGAACGCACAAGGTCTCATCACTGAGCAATCGGAACTTTTCTGCGACAAAACCGCCCCCGCTCCGATCTCGGAAGCATCGACCTCAACCTGAAAGGGGAGAGAGACATCAGGCTGGCGCAACACAGGGGCAGACGAAAAGCGGCGCTTAAGTTCCCGAGAGGCCTCCACAGCGGCAGAGGACCAATTGGCAACATCAGCACCCTTCTTAGTCAAATCCGTAAGAGGCTTAGCAACACCAGAAAAACCAGTTATAAATCGACGATAAAAATTAGCAAAGCCCAAGAACTTCTGAAGACCCTTTAGAGAAGTAGGCTGCGTCCAGTCACAAATAGCCCGAACCTTGACAGGGTCCATCTCAACAGAAGAAGGGGAAAAAATGTACCCCAAAAAGGAAATCTTTTGAACCCCAAAAACACACTTAGAACCCTTTACACACAGAGAATTCTCCCGCAAGACCTGAAAAACCCTCGTGACCTGCTGAACATGAGACTCCCAGTCCTCAGAAAAAATCAAAATATCGTCCAAATACACAATCATAAATTTATCCAGATATTCACGGAAAATATCATGCATAAAGGACTGAAAAACTGAAGGTGCATTAGAAAGGCCGAAAGGCATTACTAAATACTCAAAGTGGCCCTCAGGCGTATTAAATGCGGTTTTCCACTCATCCCCTTGCTTAATTCGCACCAAATTATACGCCCCACGGAGATCAATCTTGGAGAACCACTTAGCCCCCCTTATGCGAGCAAACAAATCAGTAAGCAGCGGCAACGGATACTGATATTTGACAGTAATTTTATTCAGGAGTCGATAATCAATACAAGGCCTCAGCGAGCCATCCTTTTTAGAGACAAAGAAAAACCCAGCTCCTAAAGGTGATGAAGAAGGACGAATATGTCCCTTTTCCAGGGACTCCTTAACATACTCTCGCATGGCAGCATGCTCAGGTACAGATAGGTTAAACAAACGACCCTTTGGAAATTTACTGCCTGGAATCAGATCTTTGGCGCAATCACACTCTCTGTGGGGAGGGAGAGAACCAATTTTAGGCTCTTCAAAAATATCCCCAAAATCCGACAAAAATGCCGGAACCTCAGAGGGAATAGATGACGAGATAGAAACCAAAGGTATGTCCCCATGAGCCCCCCGACATCCCCAGCTTAACACAGACATAGTTTTCCAGTCCAGTACTGAGTTATGAGATTGCAACCATGGTAATCCAAGCACTAACACATCATGTAAATTATGCAACACGAGGAAGCGAATCATCTCCTGATGGTCTGGAGTCATACGCATAGTCACTTGCGTCCAGAACTGTGGTCTATTACAAGCCAGAGGTGTAGAATCAATACCCTTCAGAGGTATAGGAACTTCCAGAGGCTCCAAATCAAACCCACAGCGCCTGGCGAAGGACCAATCCATGAGACTCAGAGCGGCGCCAGAGTGCACATAGGCATCCACGGTAATAACTGATAATGAACAAATCAGAGTTACAGACAGAAGAAATTTAGACTGTAAAGTGCCAATAGAAACAGACTTGTCAACCTTCCTAGTACGTTTAGAGCATGCTGATATAACATGCGCGGAATCACCACAGTAGAAGCACAAGCCATTTTTGCGCCTATAATTCTGCCGCTCGCTTCTTGACAGAATTCTGTCACATTGCATTTTCTCTGGCGTCCCTTCAGAAGATACCGCCAAATGGTGCACGGGTTTGCGCTCCCGCAAACGCCGATCAATCTGAATCGCCATTGTGATGGACTCATTCAGACCTGTGGGCGTAGGAAACCCCACCATGACATCCTTAACGGCATCAGAAAGGCCTTCTCTGAAAATTGCCGCTAGGGCACACTCATTCCACTGAGTAAGCACAGACCATCTACGAAATTTTTGGCAGTATATCTCAGCTTCATCTTGCCCTTGAGACAGGGCTATTAAAGCTTTTTCAGCTTGAATCTCCAAATTAGGTTCCTCATACAGCAACCCTAAAGCCAGAAAAAACGCATCCACATTGAGCAACGCAGGATCCCCTGGTGTCAATGAAAATGCCCAATTTTGAGGGTCACCTCGCAGCAAAGAAATCACAATCTTAACCTGCTGAACAGGATCTCCAGAGGAGTGAGGTCTGAGAGAAAGGAATAATTTACAATTACATTTGAAATTCTGAAACCGAGATCTATCTCCGGAAAATACCTCTGGTGTAGGAATCTTAGGTTCAGAAATAGGAGTACGTATAACATAATCTTGTAAATTCTGAACCTTCGTAGTAAGATTATTTAAACCTGCAGCCAAACTCTGAGAGTCCATCCTTAAACCGGAGAGATCAGAGCCATTCAAGGATTAGAAGGAGAGAAAGGCAAGGCTGTAAATAGAGCAGAAATACAACTGAGCCAACTAAGTAGCAAACATGTGAGGAAAAAAAAAATAAATAAATAAATCTACAGACTTCTTTTACTCTCCTTTCTTCTGCCAATTACTTTAACAGCGGCCGGTCATACTGTCATGATTCCCCAATGGCATGGGAACATCAGAAACACAAAATAACAGACTAGCCCTCGGGTGATGGAAACTCAAGCTGACCGTGACCTAAATCTACCACACAACTAACAGTAGCCAGGAAGCATTCCTACGGCTGCCTAGATGCCATGCGCCAGCCGGAGAACTAACTACGCCTGGAAGAGGAAGGAACAGACCTGGCTTACCTCTAGTGAAATTCCCCAAAGATGATAGTAGCCCCCACATATATTAACGGTGAGTTCAGAGGAAAAGACATACACAGTATGAAGGTAGATTTAGCAAAGCGAGGTCCACTTACTAGATAGAGGAAGGATACAAAAGAGGACTTCACGGTCAGCTGAAAAACCCTTTCAAAAACCCATCCTGAAATTACTTTAAGACTCCTGTGTCAACTCATGACACAGGAGTGGCAATTTCAGTCCACAAGAGCTTCCAGTAACAGGAAATGACAAACTGTAAACTGGACAAAAAATACAAAACAAAAAGGACAAGAGTCCACTTAGCTGATCAGCAGACTGGTAGCAGGAACATGCAACTGAAAGACTCAGGTTACAATGATGACCGGCAAGGAAGTGACTGGAGAGCAAGGCTAAATAGGGAACTCCCAAAACTGATGGAAGCAGGTGAGCTGAGGCAGAAAAGAACACACAAGTCTCCAGTACCACCAGCCACCACTAGGGGAGCCCAAAAAGCGGATCACAACAGGCAGTATTATAGTAGTTATATTCTTGTGGAAAAAGAGGAATTTGAGTTCCAGCTCCGTAAAATGCAAAATTTTAATAAGGTCCAATATTAAAATACAGACAAATGACTGTGCTCCCTCCGGTATAATCCCCAAATGTGAGGTGCAATTGGCGACGCGTTTCGATTGAGAAAGATCCTCGGATCGAAACGCGTCGCCAATTGCATGATCTGGACTCTGAAATGAGGAGTGTGTTACACCAGTGGGATAGACTGGAAGTGCGAGAGTCAGTGCTATATCGTAAGAGGCAACAGCCAAAAGTTATGGAAGTAAGGTGGCAAGTGGTCATCCCAGGAAGAATGGCTCAAGAAGTAGCTAAAGAAGCCCACGAATTTGGAGCACACTTCGGCCCCACAAAGACCTACCAATGGTTACAGCGGTATGTGTATTGCCCCCGGTTGGAGTTTGTGGTGGAAGAGGTTTGCCGGCAATGTCGAGTATGTGACCTCATTAAGAGTACCGAACAGAGGGCACCCATCCAAACCATACAAACTAAGGAACTGCTAGAAGTCTTGATGATTAACTATCTCCTCGTGGGACACTCGGCCCAGGGGCTGCAATACTGTTTGGTGATGACCGATCATTTCTCTAAGTTTGCAGTAGTCACTCCGACTAGAGATCAGACTGCCGAATCGGCGGCACATCCAGGTGTATGGGTGCCCAAAGCGCATCCACTCCGACCAAGGCGCATGTTTCCAAGGCAAGGTGATGGAAGAATTGTATCGTATGTATGGCATCGAGCGGTCCCGGACCACCCCTTACCACCCTCAAGGCAACGGAGCTTGTGAACGCTTCAACCGAACCTTACTTCAAATGCTGAGAACGTTGGAGGAGGATAAGAAGGCGTGTTGGCCAGACTATCTGCCGGAATTGGTCTGGACCTACAACAATCGGGTCCACTCCACCACGGGTTATACCCCCTATCTACTGTTGTTTGGAAGAGCTGGACGAGAGATCATTGAGCTGAATTTGGAACAGCCAGAGGAGCTGATGGAGCGAACTGTCACCTCATGGGTGAAAGAGCATTGGCAACGATTGCAAACGATACACGAGACACCATCACGTGTTTCTCAACGCAATGAATAGCCAGGTCTTTCACCGGGAAGGAACAACCACGGGTAGGGCAGCATCCAATAAAGGAAAACCACCTATGCCAAAACATGGTATCCATCCACAGACAGCTGTTTCGGGGTATTTGCCCCTCATCAGTGTGGAGTAGGAAACTGGCTACTAGGAGCAGTGCCTAGTGAAAAGACTATAAACATAAGGATGAATGACCTCAGGGAGATCAAAACATCCAACACTGCGGAGACAACATCACGTGTTTCTCAACGCAGTGATCCAGAACACTGCCCCCAGCCCTAACCGTGGTTGTTCCTTCCCGGTGAAAGACCTGGCTATTCATTGCTTGCGTTGAGAAACACGTGATGGTGTCTCTGCGGCTTTTCTACACGCATTTGCATATTTCCCTTTAGGGATGGGGGCAGCGTTCTGGATCACTGCATTGAGAAACATGTGATGGTGTCTCCGCAGTGTTGGATGTTTTGATCTCCCCGAGGTCATTCATCCTTATGTTTACATTTTATTCGGACTCCTGTGGCGACGTTTCAGTCCGAAGACCTGCTTGCTTGAAAAAGGTCTTCGGACCGAAACGTCGCCACAGGAGGCAGAATAAAATGTAAGACTTGCTTTTCACCATTAATGTAATAATAGAACAACACGGCACTCGTAGTAGTATATAGAGTAGGTGCTCAAGTAGGGTATCCAGCCCAACAAATCCAAATCTGAAAAAACTTGGCACTCTAGATGAATAATTATCATATGCAAAAGGTTTATTGATGTGCATCCATAAAGGCAAGTCGAACGTTTTGGGTCCACATCCGGACCTTCATCAGAACAAATATAAGAGATATGGTGCAGGGAGAAACGTTAATCCTTTCTCTATAAATTCCAATATTGGTAGGGTAGCCTGGATGCAGCAAGAATTCCTGTCCATGTCGTGTGATGCGACCGGAGTCACTGGGTAAATGGCGCCATGTGGACCGAAAACGTTCGACTTGCCTTTATGGATGCACATCAATAAACCTTTTGCATATGATAATTATTCATCTAGAGTGCCAAGTTTTTTCGGATTTGCCTTTCACCATTGTTCGAGGCGCTGTCATTTGACTTACCATCCGCGTCCCTGTCCTTAGTAAGGTCTGTTACTAGGTCACACTGTCTCCTCAACCAGATGACGATGTCCTGAGGAGGCATCGCTTCATTCCAGAAGATGACGGTCATGTTCACTGTACTGGGAGACATTCGCCCAGAACTGATCCAGGTCAGATGTAAGCTTGGAGCTGACAGCGTAGCCCTGTCGGTCTGGCAGGTTTATCATCACCATGATGTTTGTGGGCAGGAAGCTCATTTGGCTACACAGGATCTTTCTGATGACAAGCCTCTGGTCAGGAAGCTCGTCTTTGGCACCTTGGAGTCAGAACCTCCTCTCAAAGACCTGGCAGGTATGACTGCTGTCTGACGTGCAAGGCGACCTATGCTGATGCTTCTCCCTTGGTCTTTACATCTTTCTGGTTGCTCCCAGATCGTATGCGGTTGGCCAGTATCACTGCAGTCTGCTACGGGTTATCCTGCATGGTCTGCTTCTCAGGAGACGTTCTCTGCCTGCAAGGGGAACGGCTGCACTGATCAGCCGCAGCTGCTTTCACCAAACCTTTACTTTTTGCTGCAACAGTTTCTTCATTCTTTACTCTGCAATCATTTTCTTTCCATCATCGCTTGTCATCACACAGGAACCGCTGCCACAAAGTTCCCTCTGCCCTTCCAAAACAACTTTAGGATTTTTTTCCACAAACTGAGCCTGGGAGTTAGTTCCCAGTGTAGGCCTGGAAGCCTGGGCCTGTCTTGAGGAGCTTCTCTTTCTTTGTAGATGTTCTATTTTTTATATACAGTGTGTGTATGTATATATATATACATATATATATATATATATATATATATATATATATATATATGTGTGTGTATATATCTAATGTTTAAAGCTGAATGTGTGTATGTGTGTATGTGTGTAGGTCCGGGATTGGCATCTGAACCGTCGCAGCTACAGGCACAAAATTTTGCACAGTCACACGTCTGGACCCCGAGAGCGTCATAGGCTATGTTGTGAGGTGAAATTTTAACCCCGCGCTTTCCAATTCACCAAACAATTTTGCCCCTATCTACATAATGGGGAAAAAATTAAAGGAAAAGTGTTGGAGGCAAATTAACAGCTGCCAGATGTGAACAAGGGGGACTTAAAGAATGAGAGCGATGGCGCCAAAGAGTATATACTGTACAGTTGCTAAGGTGGGGCCCCGACATGGGATAATCACCACACCACCACGGGGATATGAGCACACACACAAAATGCGCCACACACTACCACGTGCTCGAACACATATACCACCCTCAGCGCACATTTCACCACACATACACCAACCTCGCCACATAAAAGTCGAAACACAAAAGTCGCCGCTCAAAACTCGCCACGCGCAAAACTCTCCACATGCAAAACTCGCCACGCGCAACACTCACCTCATGGAAAACTCGCCACACGCAAAACTTGCACACGTGGAAAAATTGCCACATGCACAAAAGTTGCAACACATGCAAAAGTTGCCTCACACAAAACTTGCACATACTCAAAAGGCACCACACATAAAACTCGCCACGCGCAAAACTCGCCATGCGCAAAACTTGCTGCACACAACTTGCTACATTAACCTGTCACATGCAACTCGACACACAAAAAGTTGCTACACGCATGTCACCACACAACTCATCTCACAAAAGTCGCTACATGCATGTCGCCACACGCAACTCAACACACACAACTTGACACACGAAACTCGCCCTAAAACACACAAGTCTGGTATTATCCTTCAAAAATAAAAATCTGATTAATAAGCAGACAAACTACAAGAGCAACAAATGTACCATATAGGAATCCGGCAGCTGTCAGTCACATGACCAGTCTATTATGTGTATGTGTGAGCTAATATATACTGCCAGGGGGTGGGCTTACTGTTGGCTGGGGATTTATCAGGCTGCCAATTTAGCTTACAAATACTGAGGTAAAAATACTGACCAAATAACGTGTGAACGAGGTCTAATACAGGAGGAGATGACATACAGATATATACTATATACAGGAGGAGATGACACACAGGTATATACTATTTACAGGGGAGATGACACAGGTATATACTGTATACAGGAGGAGATGACACACAGATATATACTATATACAGGAGAGATGACACACAGGTATATACTATATAGAGGAGGAGATGACATACAGGTACATACTACATACAGGAGGAGATGACATACAGGTATATACTATATACAGGAGGAGATGACACACAGGTATATACTATATACAGGGGAGATGACACAGGTATATACTGTATACAGGAGGAGATGACACACAGATATATACTATATACAGGAGAGATGACACACAGGTATATACTATATAGAGGAGGAGATGACATACAGGTACATACTACATACAGGAGGAGATGACATACAGGTATATACTATATACAGGAGGAGATGACACACAGGTATATACTATATACAGGGGAGATGACACACAGCAGGTATATACTATATACAGGGGAGATGACATACAGGTATATACTATATACAGGAGATGACATACAGGTGTATACTATATATAAGGGAGATGACAAACATGTATATACTGAGGTGAAAATGAGAGGTGTGAGGTGAAAATGAAAAGGTGTGAGTGCAAAATGAGAGGAGTGAGGGAAAATAGTGGAGTGATCGGAAAATGACAGATGTGAGGTCGAAATGACAAGTGTTAGGGGGGAATGAGAGGAGTGAGGGGGAAAATAAGAGGAGTGAGGGGGAAAATAAGAGGAGTGAGGGGAAAATGAGAGGTGTGAGGGAGAAAATGAGAGATGTGAGGGGGAAAATGAAAGATGTGATAGGGAAAATGAGAGGTGTGATGGGAAAATAAGAGAAGTGAGGTGCTATAACTAACCACAGATATTTACTATGCCCAGGCAACGCCGGGCTCTTCAGCTAGTATATATATATAATCTCGTTTTACTAAATTTACTGAATATATTGTCTTTTTATAGAAAACTGATTCTTTATTCTTTTTATAGCTAATTATGATTTATTAAGCGGAGCTGTGTAAGATGCACTTAAAAGAGAATTGTTTATTCCCGGCCCTGATTCATTAACGGGAGGGAAAAAAAAAAATCACTTTTATGTCAGTAATACATAAGGAATAAGAACCGCCAGTGATCTATATCACAGCGTGCGCTCAGAATTTAATCCGATAGCACAAATTCAATTTATTTAAATTTAATGGCCCTGCACATTTATTGGTGTATGATTGAAACAGTAACGATCGCACAAAGGGCGATACTGCTCAGCGGCGCCCGCTCACGCTTTGATTTATTTTTAAGTGTTATTTTCAGAAAATTTGGAAAATTTTAGTTTAGGATCTGACTAGTAAACCTCCGGAGGGAGACGTCATCGTGCAACCAATGCCAGAAGGCTGAAAAACAGCAATGTTTTGTGGTACGTGTGATATTAACACAATGTGTGTGTATATGTATATATATATATATATATATATATATATATATATATATATATATATATTTTTTTTTATATATATATATTTTTATATATATATTTTTATATATATATATATATATATATTTTTATATATATATATATATATATATATATACATATATACATATATACATATATATATATATATATATATATATATATATATATATATATATAAAGTTTGGATACATGTTCATGCAAAGAATAACAGTTGTGGAAAAGAAGAGTAAAGAAACTAATGACAGAAACCATACTATACTATATGTTACACATGAAATTTCTCATGTACCACCTTTTTATTCAGATGACAGCTTTATACCCCTTGGCATTCTCTAGGCAGCTTCATCAGGTCTTCACCTGGGATCTATTTTTCCAACAGTCGAGATGGATTTCCCGGAGGCGCCGAGCGCTGGTCAGCTGCTTCGCCTTCATTCTGTGTCTAGCCCATCCCAAACCATAGAATTGGGTTGAGGTCGGTGATTATAGTGGCCATGTCCTGTGACACGGCCGCCATATCTCTCCATGGCCACAGTCATTACATCGCATAGAGGTGTCTTGGGTCAATGTCCTGTTGCAACACAAATGATGACTAAGTGCAAAACCGATGCGGATGGAGGAAGTTGCAGAACGCGGTAGTCGCAATGTGGGGTAAATGTATATATAGAATATTATGTATATATAGAATATTTATATACAGTAATGTGCAAAAGGTTTAGGCGGGTGTCAGAAAAATACTGAAATGTGAGGCTCAATGGACACTGCATCATCTGTGCCCACTGATTGGATAGATGCAGAGAAACCTTCAACCATAGGGACCACTGTAGAGAAATGTATACCGCTTTGTTTATGTTTCTTTGCAGGAAATAGCAGTCAGCTGTGATCCCTATACAGTTATACAAAAGCCATACAGTCACATCCCGGCCAGGCAGACGATGAAAGAACAAAGAACGCACTAAATGTGTGATCCAACCTCACAGAGACCTGATCTCACCTCATCCCTCATACACAGAAGGTCTGGGGTCAGGTCTCCAAGATGTTTGGTATAACCTCCTGCAGAGATCCTCCATAACCTGTTTACAAGAGATGAGAAGGAGGTGACAGGCAGTCACCAGATACTGAAGGCGACAGGTGGTCACGACATACTGATGATGGAGGCGACGGGCGATCACTAGACACTGATGATAGAGGCAACGGGCAGTCACCAGATACCGAAGGCGACAGATGGTCACGACATACTGATGATGGAGGCGACGAGCGATCACTAGATACTGATGATTGGTGCGACAGGTGGTTACCAAATACTGATGATGTAGGTGACACAGTCTACAGATACTGATGATGGAGGCGACGGGCGATCACTAGATACTGATGATGGAGGTGACAGGTGGTTACCAGATACTGATAATGTAGGTGACACAGTCTACAGATACTGATGATGGAGGCGACAGGTGGTCACTAGATACTGATGATGGAGGAGTCAGGCAATCACCAGATGCTGATGAAGCAGGCGACGGGTGGTCACCAGATACTCATGATGGAGGCGATGGGAGGTCACCAGATACTGATGATTCAGGAGTCAGGCGATCAAAAGATACTGATGAAGGAGGCAACGGGTGGTCACCAGATACTGATGATGGAGGAGTCAGGCAAACACCAGATGCTGATGAAGCAGGCGACGGGTGGTCACCAGATACTCATGATGGAGGCGATGGGTGGTCACCAGATACTGATGATTCAGGAGTCAGGCGATCAAAAGATACTGATGAAGGAGGCAACGGGTGGTCACCAGATACTGATGATGGAGGAGTCAGGCAATCACCAGATGCTGATGAAGCAGGCGACGGGTGGTCACCAGATACTCATGATGGAGGCGATGGGAGGTCACCAGATACTGATGATTCAGGAGTCAGGCGATCAAAAGATACTGATGAAGGAGGCAACGGGTGGTCACCAGATACTGATGATGGAGGAGTCAGGCAAACACCAGATGCTGATGAAGCAGGCGACGAGTGGTCACTAGATACTCATGATGGAGGCGATGGGTGGTCACCAGATACTGATGATTCAGGAGTCAGGCGATCAAAAGATACTGATGAAGGAGGCAACGGGTGGTCACCAGATACTGATGATGGAGGAGTCAGGCAATCACCAGATGCTGATGAAGCAGGTGACGGGTGGTCACCAGATACTCATGATGGAGGCGATGGGAGGTCACCAGATACTGATGATTCAGGAGTCAGGCGATCAAAAGATACTGATGAAGGAGGCAACGGGTGGTCACCAGATACTCATGATGGAGGCAATGGGTGGTCACCAGATACTGATGATGCAGGAGTCAGGTGATCACCAAATACTGATGAAGGAGGCGACAGGTGGTCACCAGATACTCATGATGGAGGCAATGGGTGGCCACTAGATACTGATGATGCAGGAGTCAGGTGATCACCAAATACTGATGAAGGAGGCGACAGGTGGTCACCAGATACTCATGATGGAGGCGATGGGTGGTCACAAGATACTGATGATGGAGGTGATGGGCAGTCACCAGATACTGATGATGTAGGTGAAGGGCGGTCACCAAATACTGTTGATGTAGTCTGTGACACCACAGCATTTAATCTTAATTATGTCAGACGTCTATTTTCAGAAGGCCAGGACACATTGGCTATTGTCTGAATGTTAACTATTGAATTTACGTGTTTTTCTTCGGATAATAAAGAATCATAGACTATTGTTCATATGAATCTGAACATTGACTCTTCTTGTAGGTAAAATTGATGATTGTGAATTGCTGAATGGCTGCTGCTTACCTCTTATATCAGCTCCTACAAGTTATTGTGTTGCTATCCTTGGAAGACAGGGACTCAGGGTCTTTGAACAATTGATGTTTGCTAATATGTTGATTATCCATTGTACCAGGTCACGCAGTTTCTTGACCTGCAAACAGTGAAAGATAAACTATGCAGATTGATTAAATACTCAAACAATGAGAGTTGCCTTTCTGCCTACTTTCTTCGATCTTGTGGAAAAATGTCTGAATAAGAGCTGTGAATTATAAAAGGGGGATCTGCCTCTGTTTCAAGGACAAACTCTACAGAACAGCAACCACGACACCATGGCTCCATCAAGAAAAAGACATTTGTAACAGGTACAAACTCTCCTATTGGATTGTCACAATAAGCTCCTTGACGAGTGCTCAGTTAACTCATTCTGCATCCAGCAACAAACTTTGCAACATGTAGGATATCCGAGCCAAACAGAGCAACTTCTCCCCCACTCCCGTGCTCACAACATGATCACGGGGCACTGATAGGTCACAATGACGGTTGGGTGTCTACTGAAGGACCCCCGTGTCTGTCATGACTGGTTTCCTATGCAGCACGCTGTTCACAGGAGACAGTGATTTTTCCTACATACAATAATATTGTGGCATTGTTGTGATGATCACAGGTTCAAGACATCTAAGGAGACACAGTAAAAATTAAGTAAAAACTGTTTTTAAAAATATGAAAAACATAAAAAATAAGAATTAGAATCACCCTTCTTTGCCCCTATTAAAGATAAAGAAAGAAGAACAATAATAAGAAGAATACAAATACACATATTTGGTATTGCAACGTCCGAAAAAGTCAGATCTATCAAAGCATAAAATTAATTAACTCAATCGGTAAATGGCGTAACGAGAAAAAAAAACATCAGAATTTCAGTCTCTTCTGCCTGCAACACCGCACCTCAATCTCAGACAGTGGCATTTAGCACGTGCCGATAGGGAGTGCGTCATTCCACGCTCCCATAGCTGTACCCATGACGTGATCAAAGGGCGCCGATAGTTTTTCTGGATAATCAGGGTTAGCTGGTGTTCATAACAGATTATGAGTACTATATCGCTGCTTTGCACGGCACAAGCCAATCGCAGCTTCAAGTCCACAAAGAAATTATAAAAATCCAGTAAAAAATAAAAAAAAAATGTAAATTTTTTTTATTTTAAAAAATTAAAAAACCCACAAAAGTTCAAATCACCCCCCTTTTGCAGAATCAATCAAAATATAAAATAAATTAATCTGATCAGTAAACAGCGTAACAAGAAAAAACCTGTTAGAATTACGGGTTTTTTTACAATAAGAGGCGATCATAACATCGTACCTACTGCAAAATGGTATCGGTAAAAACGTCAGCTCAGGGTACAAAAATAAGTCCTTACACAGCCCCTGATAACGAAAAATGAAAATGTTATGTGACAAAAGTGGATTTTTGTTTTCTTAAAAATTTCCCAATTTTTTTTTTACCACTTACGGTAAATTTAAAAAAATCTATACATATTAGGTATCTGCGTGCTCATACTGACTTGGAGAATCATATCCATTTTATCACATAGTGATCGTGATAATTAAAGAACCCAAAAAAACAATTGTGGAATTGTACTTTTTTTGCAATTTCAACGTACTTGGATTTTTTTCCTGCTTTCCAGCGCATCACATGATAAAATGGATGGTGTCATTCAAAAGTACAACACGTCCCACTAAAAACAAGCCTTGTATGGACAAAGCATTAAAAAAGTTATGGCTTTTGAAAGGAGGGAAGGAATGGATGAAATAAAAAAATAAAAAATCACCCTGGGGTGAAGGGGTTAAATAAAAAAATAATAATGTTTGCTATCGACTTAATTGTACCGATCTGGAGAACCATCGTACTGTATAGTGAATGGTATAGAAACAGAACAAAAACAACATTTACAAAATTTGCCTTTTATTATTTCTGGAGGGCAATTTTGCCGCTCCTGGATTTTTTGTCCCCCCATTTTCGGGCACATCTCATGGAGGGAGTCGTCCAAAAGTACAATCTGGAAAAAAAATGAAAAGACTTAATCGACTATAATCGACAGAAAATTAAAAAAAAATTTGGGGTCTTGGAAAAAGAGGAAGAAAAAAACTAAAAACAATGCAAAAACACAAAAAGGGTCCAGGAAGAAAAAAAATGTATCCAAAGGGTAGACAAAGCCATCTGGTGACGTTGTCACCTACCCAAAAATAGATGATGTCTGAACTCACCCGATTCTAAGAATGGGGTTCTGCCTGGTCTATGGGACTAAGGTACGGCATCCGGTAATCTCCGGCGGCTCCTTGGCAATGAATGGCGCGGGTACACATGTGCACAACCACGGCTCCATCCTAGTGGAGCATGTTAACGTCCCGCTCTCGGGAACTGTGGGGTCGTCGTGAGTTCCCGATATGTAGCTACCAGCATTGTGAGGCATCAGTGCACCCATAAGTTCTGGGCCCCCGAGGTCACCCCCAGCACCACGAGCCACCACCGCTCCGGCGGAGGATTTCGGAGCCATCTTTGCTTTCCCAGAACCTTTTGCAATTTTCAAGAAAGAGAGATCTGGAGAAGCTGAGATGAAGGCGGATTCATTTCTTTCCAGCGTTTGTGCTGACTCTACAGAGAAGATCGGTGGCCTCAGCTCCTAGTATCGATCTTCGCCCAGCAGAATTAAGCTTAGACCGCGCTTTTCCGAGGAGTTAAAATAAATACGCTGTAAAACCGAGGGAGATTACTGGGCTGAGGCAGCGGGCGGCCGGAGAGGAGCGCTGCGTGCACTTACGTTCATTGACTGGTTTGTTAGTTAACAAGCCTCAGCACATCTAGTATTGACGGGCTGGAGACAGCGCATGGCAGTGAGCGCTACCACACCGGCTGGGCAGAAGTGCATTATGGGAGGACATTGATTTATCCCAAGACGGAGAGGCTACTTGTATCTTATTACGCTTAAGTCATCCCTTCAGCGGGTAATATAAGGGAGTCTCAGAGACTGTGAGTGTATCAGGCTGTCACTTAGAGTATCACACATGAGTGTCTAATATGTGCACCTAATAAGACAGGCGATTAATCCCGTAGTGATGGGACATGATTAGGACTGTGCCGAAACACCGGAGTGAGGAACGTGTGCAATAGTTCAAGTGTATGGAGGGTGTAAGGAGACATAAGTCTTAAGGAGAATTTAACAGCTGATATAATGGATCCTGCAGCAACGATAAAAATTAGACACGTTTCAGCCTCCGCCTGACACCAGCAGCACAATGTCCTCAGGACGTTCTCATTCCCCCCCAGAACGGTTCTAGTGCAATTTCCACACCAGCTGGGAGTCAAGAGCAGAATGCTTCACATTGGTGGGGATCCCATTTATTAACATTTATTTCAGAAACTGTGGAATTGTCATAAATGTCAGGAATGAAAAAATGTAAAAACAGAAATTGGGGGCATTTTTTATACTGTGCGTTATCTTTTACAGTGGGGAAAAAAAAGTAGTCCACTACCAATTGGGCAAATTCTCCCACTTAAAAAGATGAGAGAGGCCTGTAATTGACATCATTGGTAGACCACAACTATGAAAGTCAAAATTAGAAAACAAATCCAGAAAATCACCTTGTCTGATTTGGCACGATTTATTTAGCAAATTATGGTGGAAAATAAGCATTTGGTCATCAACAAAAGTTCATCTCAATATTTTGTTATATATCCTTTGTTGGCAATGACAAAGATCAAATGTTTTCTGTAAGTCTTCACAAGGTTGGCACACACTGTTGGTGGTATGTTGGCCCATTCCTCCATGTAGATCTCCTCTAGAGCAGTGATGTTTTGGGCCTGTCGCTGGGCAACATGGACTTTCAACTCCCTCCAAAGGTTTTCGATGGGGTTGAGATCTGGAGACTGGCTAGGCCACTCCAGGACCTTCATATGCTTCTTACGAAGCCACTCTTTCGTTGCCCTGGCAGTGTGTTTGGTATCATTATCTGAGCCAGAAGCTCTCTTCATGTGAGAGAAACTATGCAATTGTTGAGAAGGAGTGCTTAGCCATAAAATGGGCCGTGTATGCATTAAGGTATTATCTACTAGGCCGGAAGTTCAAACTCGTGTCCTATCATGCCCCTCTGAGATAAGTTAGGGGAGAAAAAGGGTAAGTATGCCTAGTATGACTAGGTGGTTCTTAGGCCTCCAAGATTTCAGTTTCCACGTAGTGCATAGACCAGGGAAGTTACACGGTAACGCGGATGCTCTCTCCCGAATTCCCTGTTTGGTGTCTGAAGGTGCCAAAGCCCCAGCTTTGGGTAGGAGGGAGGGGATATGTGAAGGGTCACTGGTGCTGTGTGTGAGGGGAGATAAGCATTACAAAGATTGCTTTCTTCTGTGATCTAAAACTCATAAGTTTCTCTCCAGGATGCTATGTGCTGAAGGAGTTAAATCAGTCGTTACAAGGGTCTGGGTTTTTGGTGAGTAGGCGAGAGATGGGCAGGACGCCTACTCACCATATCTCCACCTCTAGGGTGTGGTTGGCAGAGTTAAACGTCCAGGGACTGTGTTTTTTTCTCTGTTGTATATTTTGAAGGAAGGAAGTCTCCAGGCGCAAGCTCCTGCCGGAGTTGAATTGTGTTGCATCCTAGAGGGCTGGAGCCATACTGGGAAGAACTGTTTGCATGGACTTTTTATTTTTATTTGTGCCAGAAAGGCTGTTTTTGTGTTATTACTTTTGTTTTGTGGTTTATGAAGCAATAAACTGCCCAGAAACTTTAATATCAAGTGTTCCTGTATCTACCCCGGGAAGCAGCTACATGGGTCAATCTACCATAGTAGCACTGACTGCACCAGCAGAATAGTGAGCGCAGCTCTGGAGTATAATGCAGGATAAATAATGTAATGGGTGTGGCTAATGGCTACACTTTTTCTCCAGCTTTGTTCTATATGTCCTGTGAATTGGTCTTTGATAATATATATTCTTTTTAGCTTTGCAGCAGACAATTCCTACCTCCGTTTTGCCTTTGCAGCTTCGTTACATGAGATGCACTTTCTCCGTGGCTGGTATTAGCAGACAGTCTGCATTTGTTACACATTAGAAAACAAGTGCTGGAGAAACATCAATATTTCAGGAGAGAATACAATTCTGCTCTGGCATAATTTCATGCAAAAACAGCAGAATTAGATTAATGAATAGCAGAACAGTACGAAAAGGTGTCAAGGACTTTCAATGAGAACCGAGAGCCGATGTAACAAAACACGGGCGGTTCAGAGTACGCCATTGTGTATAAAATCAGAGAGGAGAAATGTATGCAACATGGCACCTAGAATAGTGGAGGGAGGAGGACCATTGTGTTATATACGGTGATTATAGAGAGGGAACTGCTGTAGCTGATATACAAATATCACCTGTACAATAAATCATGATACAGTCTACACGGAATTCTTAAAGGGATGGTCCTTTTTAGTAAAACACCAAATTAAATGCCAAGCTGATCAGAATCCAGACATGGACATCCACTGATGTGTCAGATACACGCAGCCCGGGTGACTTAGGGGCTATATGAGAATCCACTAGGGCTGTAAATGACAGGTGGAGTTGATACCTGTTACAGATTTTGCATTGGGGCCAGATTACTCCCTAGTGGACATCACTTTTTGCATTAGCCATAAAAGTCAGAATGTAAATATTGGGGCATTAACGACTGATTCAGAAGTTGGTGCACATCCTCCAACATGGACATTCGCTTTGTGACTCATCTGTCCCAGCTCAGAAGGCTCTACATCCTCCTCCCTAATGGTCAGCTCCTTGAGTTACTATTGTAACCTGCAGAGCATCCCTGATGTCACACATATAGGCCTTTTACTCTGGTTCGGGTGGTGACATACCACCTGAGTATTCAGGTAGTTTGGTGTCCTTGCTGTTAGCACTGTTCTGGATCCTGCTACCTGTGTGTCAGATGTCAAACCCAAATCAGCTTTACTGGTGGACTCTGCTGCCCGTTCCCCAAACTGAGTTTTATGACAAACTCAATTCTGAGTATATAAAAAAGTGTTTATCAGCTGCCCACCATGGCTGCTATCCTGACTCACTGGTGTAACACTAGGTTATGACTAAGGGGCATATTTGGCCCTGAAACGTGTAAACCGCTGTCTGGGACCCCTGCTATTTATGCCATTTTTTTCTACTGCTGGTTATCTATGCTTTTATTTGAAGATTTTGGAATAATGCTTATTGGAGTGCAACCTTCTTGGTGCTGGATTTTTTACAAACTCAACTCTGCTGTTCCAAGGTAACTGTCTTCATATTCGGATCTGCTGCTCCAGAATGCCTATCTGCATGCTTGGTTCTGCTGTTTCAATATGCCTGTCTACATACTGGATTCTGCTGTTGCAATATGCATAAGCATACTCAGCTCTGCTGTTCTAATGTGCATGTCTGCATGTTTGGCTCTGATTTTCTAATTGACCTGTCTGCATATTCACCTCTGCTGTTCCAAGTGCCTGACTGAATGATCAACTCTGCTATTCAAATGTTATTTTTACTGCATACTCACCTGTGTTCCAATGTGCCTCTCTGCATACTCGTTTCTGCTATTCAAAGGTACAGTCCTGCATGCTCACCTCTGCAGCTCTACGACTATGGTGCCATTTAATATACTTATTACTTCTATTCCCCGACCAAAGTGCCATCCAGCATAGCTATCTCTGCCATTATATAACGAAGGTATGATCTAACATTCCCAGCTCTATCTTTCCCCGAACAAGGTGCCTTGTAGCATTCTCTACCTTTGCAAATCTCTGGCATTCTCCTGTATGTATCCAGTTTTGCTATTACACTCTGTTCTAGGATCTCAGCTATGCCATGCTGCAGCAATGTCTCTAGTGTGTGCTGATCATCCAGACATACAGCTTAGATAATCCATCTCACCGGGTGAGCTCTTAAAATTAGAAGATAAGCCTTATTTTTTGTTACAATATTTGCATATGATCATTTCCATCATCTGGGAGTTATCATGCGCAGGATCCTTTCAAATAAACTTCAATTACTAACATACAGTATATACTGTAAGGTCAACTAAAATAGCCAGGGTGAAAACATATAGTAATCCTGGACAAATGCATTAAATAGCAGGTGAATTTCTCCAATTAACTCCACCCATGACTTTTGTGAATTTACATAACACCACCCATGAGTTATTTAGCCCCACCCCCAAGGTTCTAAGGCATAAAAATGAAGTTGTCTGAGAAAAGGCAACCTTTGTAACTGAGCAATGCTTCTGCAACCCCTTGGATCATTCTTCAATCACGTTCTCCCAGCTATAAGAATTATTTCAAGGGCAAGTTATGCAAAAGCGATCGTCTAAATGAAATTCTAGGTCAAAATCAGCTAACGTCTTTTATAAGAAAAAAACTGAAAGAAAAGAAAAATGATCATAAAAATATTTGATATTACAATTTTTTACTGCCTCTAAAATGAATCCTGTCATTTCACAGCGCTGAAACCCTGATATTGTATAAATCACAGGTTTCGCTCACATCCTTTATGTTTAATTTTCGCTGCAAGAATTATACGTTGGGCTGACTCTTGCCGGAGGAAATATTGAGTGAAGGCAAACATTTCGCTGCATGATCTATTGACCCTTTACTGAATGCAAGATATTATATAATAGAGAAACGCGTTTTGACCACTTCCTCCGGCTTAATTGTCTCATCTTTTGCTTTATTTGCTCTTGTAATCTTAAGGTCGCCAATGTATCTCAGCCTAAATTCCATCTTCTCCCTGTGATAAATGGGCTTAAAAACTTTTGCAAAAATTTTGGTAAATAAATGCAATTACTTGGCTTTCAAGTTTAATCATTTTGATTAAATTGCTTCTATTCAAAGGACCTTTCTTCTTCCGAGGGGGTGTTAACTTCTTTTTGACATCATGTAGACAGAGGCATAAGGAGGATTTGATGTAGATAGGATTTTAATTCTTCAGGACGTGTGTGCTGTGTACTAATTATCCTGACTGTCTTTGTTCTGGAACAATTCCTTCTTTGATGAAATCCATCGGCTTTTTATGTCGTATCTCAGAGTTGGACTGGCCAAAAAAAAAATTAAGTCTTTTCTTTTTGGATTGGAATTCTTATTTGAAGATTTAAAATGAACAAATATGACATCTTATAGATTTTATGCCACATAGTAATCTCCTCCTTTTTCCTCCCTCTCACTGCACAGTGTCCTCTGCACAGGTCTAAAGGAAATTCCTACATATATACCATCATGTGATAATGAAAATCTGGTTGATCAGGGTTCAGCTCCTGCTTCGTCCTCCCTCTCCCTGCGCAGTGTTCTCTGCACAGGTCTAAGGGAAATTCCTACATATACCATCATGTCATAATGAAAATTTGGTTGAGGAGGATTCAGCTCCTTCTTTAGCTTTCCTCTCTTTGCACATTGTTCTCAGTATCTAAGAGAAAACACCAGCATGTTCTATGATATAATGAAAATCAGGTTAAGGAGGGTTCAGCTTCGGCTTTGTCCTCCCTCTCCCTGCGCGATGTTCTCTGCACAGGTCTAGGAGGAATTTCCTACATATATCATGACATAATGAAAATCTGGCAGAGAATAGATCACATCCTCCTCCCTGCTACCTCTCCACGCACATGAGAGAAGAGTATCCCTGCTTATACCATTGTCATGCAATATGCCATGTGGTGTGCGGAAGTTACCAGTCTGCCATAGCAGTGACAAAGAAAATATAAGAAAGTTTGTAACACCAGGGTGCACTTAATTATCCTCTGCTTTCTGGTAGTGTGATGTAATGTGGTGCACTCAAAATAGTCCAGAAAACAGGGAGTCCAGAGGGGCTGTTGATAACCTTTACTTGTTGCACAAATAGACAGGTATATCCAGATAAACTATGAACACATATTCAATTCCTATGCAGCAATTTCAGTTACTTTCCAGTACAGTAATGCAGATATATAAATGGTGCAGTGATTCCTGAGCTCCCGCGTCTGCTTATATGCACAGTCCTGAGCACACAGTTGTCTGGAGCTGAAGCTGTGGTTTCTCCTATACAGAAGCTATGGCTGCTCACTTACCTGCTCCTTCAGCTTCTCTAGGAGGACTCTCTCCTTCACTGCTAAGTCCAAGACCTGGTCATGTGGTTTAACCATGTGAACTTATGGCCACATATGGAAAGCAGGGCTGCTTTGTTAACCCTTAACAACCTGATAGCAGAACATAATAAGGACATCACAGTATACAGACATAAACCACTTCTATGGACCGAAATCTACCGTACATTATCTGCAAAGGGAAATGTTAACATGATGCAAACATAATGAGGTAGTTGCCAGATCTGCTACATCTTAAAGGCACATGCACAAAAACTTTAGGCATTACACCATGACATAATGAAAATTTTGTTGAGGAGACCTCTGCTACTCCTTCTTCTTGCACAGTGCCCTCTGCACAGGTCAAAGAGGGAGTTCCTGATTACACCGTGACAAAATGAAAATCTGTCTGAGGAGAGCTCCTCTTCATCCTCAACCCTCCCTACGCAGTGTTCTCTGCACAGGTCAAAGAGAGAATTACAGCTTATACCATGGATTAAGAAAGACCTGGGTGTCAATAACTCTACTTCCCTCTCACTGGAAAGCATCCTTTGTACATGTCAGGAGAGACATCCTCTGCATGGGTCAAGAGGGAATTTCTGCTTATACTATAAAATAATGAAGATCTGGCTGTAGGCACCTTTTCCTCCCTCCTCCCTGCAGCTTGTCCTCTGCACAGGACAAAGAGGGAATTCCTGCTCATGAAATGGCTATAATGGAAGTGATCTGGACTTTTCTGCAGACAACCCTCAGGTCTCAAATCCCACAGTAGCCAGAACTACAAGTTGGCAGCTTGTTGGCAAATTGTAGTCAGAGGTAACCCTGGGTCGTACATAGGGGGGCCAGGCAGTATGGTGTCGCAACAAGGGAGGAGGCAAAGAATGGTGGAAGGCAAGAGTTATAAGCCAGGAGAGGCAGTATAAGTTTCAGAGCCTCCTCATTGGCCAGCCAGCCAAGTCTTCTGGTTGAATAATTGAATAGGTACTCAAACTCTCAATGTAAGTGCACCTACCGCCAAACATCCCCACCAGACCAGCCAGGATTTCTATTGCTGCAACAAGTTGTACAGATGGAGAGTGAAGGAACGTGACCAGGTAAATGCCACACAAAGATGAAAAAGTATTCAATCCTGGGGCTACTCTGAATGTTAACACTTACCTAGGGTCAGAGGAGACGGCATTTCAGTTACACAGCTTCATAGAATCATAGAACCATAGAATGGTAGAGTTGGAAGGGACCTCCTAGGTTATCATGTCCAACCCCTGCTCAATGTGCAGCGCCCCAGAGTCCTGGTCGTTGCAGTATTGTGGCTCCGCCGCTATGGGGAGCTATGGTACGTCTGATGGCACTGAAGGAGTTCATCTGACCAGGTATCACAGACACCAATACATTTCACAGTCGGGCCTCCAGGGGGAGCTAAGGGTTCTATTCACTAGGCCACTCCTCACATACTGGTAAAACTGGGGGTCAGGCAGGAAGTTAGGACAGAAAGCTGACTGGATGGGAACCAGGCAACACCTTGTGGCAGAGGGTGTTGCAGGGGAAGATTCGGTAGGGTCCCTGTCAGGGGTGGGATCCTGACAGAGGCCTTGCAACTTGAGAGAACGCTACGGGATCGTGCCTGCTCAGAATAGCGACGGTGCCCTAAGGAAGGAACAGAAGCGAGATATATTGTGCTGAGTGAGAAAAGAGATCACCGCAGAGGGAGAAATACCAGTAGGAGTCGTGCTGTTAGACCGAGGCAACATCCTACTGAGGCGCACAACCGGTGGCCGGAACGCCGAGGAAGTATAGTGTTTCAAGCCATACTTCAAACCTACGGCAGGACAATCAGTTACAGGCGGGCTGTCTCACCCAGACCCAGGAAGACCTAGGGAGGTACCAACAGGAGTGGGGCGACGCTAGAGTCCCGGAAGAGCTCCGAGCCTCCCCGTCATACGGGTGCGTCCTAACCGTAAGATCAGGGGGACGTAAAAAGGGAGAACATTACAGTTGTGAGGGAACATGAGAAACAGACACAACAGTTGTGGGGACTTTCCGTAAGCACAGCAGGGAAGGACCGCAACACACAAGCGCAAGAAGGTAGGCACAGATTTCCACCTGCAAAGAGAACTCTGGAGGTGCCATTGGACCGGCCGGACTTGCGCAGCCTGGTTATCCGGATTCCGGACTGAGGACCCAGAGATCTTCAGTAAAGAGGTAAAGAGACTGCAACCTGGTGTCCTCGTTATTTACTACGACCAGCACTTCACAACTACACCATCACTCACTTTACTATCACCGGACGTCCCCCACTGACCAGCAGGGTCACGGACCGGATCTAGCCACCGTGACAACCCCAGAACAGAGACTCAGAGGCCCGGTGCCGGGTACCCCTCGGCCCCGCGGCAGTGGGGGCGCTTCATTTTGGCGTCACGAACAGGATCAACTTAAGCCTGAAGGTTCAGGTCATGTGTGCCTTGGAACTGTGATTTATTGTGCTTGGACTGTGCTTTATTGAGAGACTGTGTATTGCCATTTGCCGAGAGAAGTTCCCGCCAAAAGCCGCCGCCATTGCTATGCCAGAGAAGAAGGAGGGCGTGCCATGGGAGGAGACTACCAAAGTGGCGCCAGAAGCGGCGACCGCCCCCTGCGCCTCTTGTTGCAAAGCGATGACCTGCCTCGAAGCAGAGGACCACCCCCTGACCTGGAACGACGGGAAGCGGGTGACGGAGAAGCTCGGCCCTGGAGAAATGGCGGGGTCTGGTGCATGCACTGCCACCGATTATCAGACCATGACGATGAACAGCAAGTGCCAGAACGAGGAAGGAACGATCCCGGCTTGCCCTTATCCACCGGAGGCGGACCCACGTCCACCGCAGCGGAAGGACCCGAAGTCCTTGGAACCGGCAGCGGAGCCGAGCCTACCCATCCCGACCTCGGAGCCAGCGGAGGAGGAACCATGGAAGGCGGGGCCGCCTCCGGAAACCGCATTGGAGGAGCCGCGGTCCGGGCCGCAGCCGACTCCAGCGTCCTCGTCAACGGACTGGAACGACATCGGTGGAACCTCATCAGGCGCAGGTATGGACGGCGCCCCTGCTCCCCTGCCCGGTCCCGCTCTCGCGACCGATCCTCCCCACAACAGTAACCGCTTATTCACAGTTGAGCGGGTGGTCCTCACCCCCAACATGATGGTGAAGTTGATACCGCCGCTACCGACCAAGAGGGGAGAGCCCATAGATGTGGGCCCAGACGGGGTGATGCTCCGGTGGGACACCCCCTGGGTTGAGCTGGATGGGGCACCGGGGGATGGTCTCACCCTTGCAATACTTACCTGGGAACAGTACAATCAATGCTTGATCCAACACTGGAAAAATCGAGACGAGGTTGAACAACATGATACGCAACGCAGAAAGTCTGTGCATGGCAGGAAGGACGTGGTAAAGCGGGGAACTGTGTTGGCCTTCCACCCGAAGAGGGGATGGGGTTCCATACAGGAGCCGGGGCTACCCACTGACGTCTTCGTTACAAGTTACAACGTGAAAACTCCCTGCTGCGACCGGAATGGCGACCCACTACGAAGGGGGGATCAGGTGACGTACACCCATCACCGGAGCGCACAAGGATGGCGTGCTCGGGATGTCCGGCGATGTGAGCCTGAGGGAGCGTCACCTGCTGCCCCGATCACGACAGATCCAGATTTGCCAGATCTTGTGACCATCACCACCGTACGCCTAGTAGCGGCTACTGAACTTGCAAGCAGGGTTAGCCTTCAAATCCAGACACCGGGTGATCTGACGGCCCCTGCGGGACCTGCCACCGGTACAGACGCCACAGCAGTCGGAGGTCAGGGGCCAAGGCCGCCAGAGCAAGAATAAACCTCGAGACCACGAGAATGTAAATAGTTAACTGTTTGTTTTCCTGATTTGCTGCTAAACCCGTCCAGGGTTAACTCCAAGGGGATCCCTTTGTTGACCCGGGATCCCTATTGTTTTGTTTATTTTTTCTAAGTTTTGCACAAGTTTCAAGAACTGCCGCAATCATGAACAGTGCATGATACAAACTTCTTGTATATAGTTCGCACCTTCTTAAGGGTGTTTCCTACTGGTTTTACTTGAAAAGAGACTCTTTGCGAAGATACCGCACCGGAGCCTTTGCTGAGTACAGACTGGTAGCTTGCGAAGATACGCTACCTTGTGAAGACTTGGTCCCCTTTTAAAGGGGATGTTTGCTGTTGCATTTAAAGAGTGATATTGCTTTAAGACTGATAGAAAGCAATAATGTCATAGCAAGCGAAAATGATGATGGTGTTTACATGTAAAGTTATATGTATTTGACTAGTTAATTGTAAAGGAATGCAGATAATGTTCTCGGAAAGAAAGTCAGACGAAAGATGCAGCAGACCCGTAGGGGTAGACATAGTGTCCTGCATACCTGTCAGTAAGGAAAGTAATGATGGAAGTTTGATATTTGATAATGTTGATAGAAAAATAAGGATAGAAGGTAAACCCTGAGTCCTTTAGGAGCTATATAGAGATGGCTCAGTGCCCTTGAACTGAAAGAATGTTATGTTCTATACTGTGTATAGTAGTGGAAAAGACAGAAGGCTCGGGCTGAAAGGAGCGGTCCTGTAAGAAAGGAGAGGCAGTAGGTCTGGCGCCGTTAGGACAGGCGGTCCTGCAGATGTTAAGAAGGAGAATGTAGCACAGTTGCTTAAGCCTTATAATGTGTATAAGAAGGTCTTTAATGGATTTAGAGTGTGCATCCTTAAAGGCAGAGTTAAATTATTGTTCAGGAATTTGTATTAAGTAGAATACCCGGTTGGGTAAGAAAAGTTATTTATAGCATGTTGCTATGTTATTTAACCATGTTTTGTAACGTTCAAGTGTCCTCACCTTCCATAAAGGGAAGCTCTGTTCAAGTATACTTATTGTTATTTGCACTCAACAAAAATTGTATGTCTTTTTGCTAACCTGTATTGTTGTTTCTTCCCAGTCCCGGAGTACTGGATTTAACCGGGGGGGAGTGCAGCGCCCCAGAGTCCTGGTCGTTGCAGTATTGTGGCTCCGCCGCTATGGGGAGCTATGGTACGTCTGATGGCACTGAAGGAGTTCATCTGACCAGGTATCACAGACACCAATACATTTCACAGTCGGGCCTCCAGGGGGAGCTAAGGGTTCTATTCACTAGGCCACTCCTCACATACTGGTAAAACTGGGGGTCAGGCAGGAAGTTAGGACAGAAAGCTGACTGGATGGGAACCAGGCAACACCTTGTGGCAGAGGGTGTTGCAGGGGAAGATTCGGTAGGGTCCCTGTCAGGGGTGGGATCCTGACAGAGGCCTTGCAACTTGAGAGAACGCTACGGGATCGTGCCTGCTCAGAATAGCGACGGTGCCCTAAGGAAGGAACAGAAGCGAGATATATTGTGCTGAGTGAGAAAAGAGATCACCGCAGAGGGAGAATTCCAGTAGGAGTCGTGCTGTTAGACCGAGGCAACATCCTACTGAGGCGCACAACCGGTGGCCGGAACGCCGAGGAAGTACAGTGTTTCAAGCCATACTTCAAACCTACGGCAGGACAGTCAGTTACAGGTGGGCTGTCTCACCCAGACCCAGGAAGACCTAGGGAGGTACCAACAGGAGTGGGGCGACGCTAGAGTCCCGGAAGAGCTCCGAGCCTCCCCGTCATACGGGTGCGTCCTAACCGTAAGATCAGGGGGACGTAAAAAGGGAGAACATTACAGTTGTGAGGGAACATGAGAAACAGACACAACAGTTGTGGGGACTTTCCGTAAGCACAGCAGGGAAGGACCGCAACACACAAGCGCAAGAAGGTAGGCACAGATTTCCACCTGCAAAGAGAACTCTGGAGGTGCCATTGGACCGGCCGGACTTGCGCAGCCTGGTTATCCGGATTCCGGACTGAGGACCCAGAGATCTTCAGTAAAGAGGTAAAGAGACTGCAACCTGGTGTCCTCGTTATTTACTACGACCAGCACTTCACAACTACACCATCACTCACTTTACTATCACCGGACGTCCCCCACTGACCAGCAGGGTCACGGACCGGATCTAGCCACCGTGACAACCCCAGAACAGAGACTCAGAGGCCCGGTGCTGGGTACCCCTCGGCCCCGCGGCAGTGGGGGCGCTTCAAATGCAGGATTCACTAAACCATCTCAGACAGATGTCTGTCCAGCCTCTGTTTGAAGACTTCCATTGAAGGAGAACTCATCACATATCATGGCCGCCTGTTCCACTCATTGGTCACCCTCACTATCAAAGTTTTTTTCTAATATCTAATCTGTATCTCCTCCCTTTCAGTTTCATTGAATTGCTTCTCATATTTCCATGCACAAATGAGAATAAGGATGATCCCTCTACAATGTGACAGCCCTTCAGATAATTGTAAACAGCTATTAAGTCTCCTCTACGCCTTCTTTTTTGCAATCTAAACATTCCCAGATCCTTTAACCGTTCCTCATAGGACATACTCTGCAGTACGCTAACCATCCTGGTAGCTCTGTTCTGAACTTGCTCCAGTTGTTCAATATCTATTTTAAAATCTGGTGCCCAGAACTGGACACAATATTCAATATGAGGCCTGACCGAGGAGGAGTAGAGGGGGATAATTACTTCATGTGATCTACACTCTACGCTTCTTTTAATACACCTAGAACAGTGTTTGCCTTTTTTTGCTGCTGCATCACACTGTTGACTCATGTGCAGTCTGTGATCTATTAGTTTACCCAAGTTTTTCTCACGTTCCGTTGCTTAGTTCTATTCCTCCCATTCTATAGATGTAATTTTTGTTTTTCTTGCCCATATGTAGAATCTTGCATTTCTCCCTGATAAATACCATTCTATATTGCTGATTATTGAAGCTTATTTAGATCCTTCTGAATCCTTTCTCCATCTTCTCTAGTGTTAGCTATCCCTCCTAGCTTTACATCATCTGCAAATTTGATTAGTTTACCTTCAGTTCCCTTATCTAGATCATTTATAAAAATGTTGAACAACACTGCAATCAGAACAGAGTCTTGTGGTCCCCACTTGAAACACTTTTCCAATTGGATGTGCAACCATTTATTACCACTCTTTGAGTACGATTGCTGAGCCAGTTATGAATCCACCTAACCGGAGGCTTGTCAATCCCATACTTGGTCATTTTTTCAATTAGTATGAAATTCGTTATCAAAAACATTGCTGAAGTTGAGACATACTATATCTACTGCATTTCCCTGATCCACCCAGTCAGTGAAACCATCAAAGAAGGAAATTAGTTTAGTCTGGCATGTTGTGTTTGCTACAAGCCCATGCTGGCTCTGGTTAATTATTGTATTCTTATCCAAGTACTTACATACATGCTGTTTAATAATTTATTCACTGATCTTTCCTGGTATAGAAGTAAGGCTCACTGGCCTGTAATTTCCTGGCTCTGTCTTATTTCCTATTTTGAAGATAGGGACAACATTTGGCCTTCTCCAATCTTCTGGGACTTCTCCTGTTTTCCAGGATTTTTAAAGATTCTGGCTAGTGGTTCTGCAGTTTCCTCTGCTATTTCCTTCAGTACCCTAGGATGTAATAGAGAACACAGATGCAAAATAGGAATTTAAAAGTTCAGCCTCACTTCACATCAATAGCATAGACATAAAGTAAAAAATCTGACTTCCTGCTGCCACCACTAGGGGGAGCTCACTGTATACTGTAAGTACATTGAGCTCAATGATAACATTGAATGTAGCAAACTCCCCCTAGTGGTGGCTAAAGAAAGAATTCACTCCATCAGTTCTTGGTCTATGCATTTAAAGATCATAGAAATACAGCCGCAAACACTATTAATCAGCTCTGAAGTAAAAGTGGACATTCCCTCTAAACAAGTACATAAAAATTACAGCAATTAAACAATGAATATTTTACAGAATAACAAAAACATTACTCGAATTTTGAGACAAGAAAAAAAAAAATAACCACAGAAATTCTGGATCATTGCAAATGCAAATCTACAATTCATGTGCAAATGAGCCTCCTCGTCTGCGGCCCCATAGACAATAATATTCCTTAATTACGTCCTGTTTACAGTATATATTTACAGCCTTGTAAATCAGCGGGGAAGATGATATGTGAGAAGTTGTCAGATCCGTATACTCAGCGGCATCCATGGCGGCGCGGGTGACATGGCGCTAATATAAACATCTTCCTGAGGACGGAGCGCTCTCAGTTACCGGCGGAGCAGACCTGACATACTTCTGCACCCTGAGGAAGGATTTTCTGCCTGTTAATTACAGCGGAGCTCAAAAAAATTGAAAAAAAAAAATCTTCCGGGCCTTACAGATTATAATTATACAATCTCATGAATATTCATGAGCTATCTGCATCCAGAAAACAGCCGTACGACTAGAGACTGCTGGCACAAATAAGGGATTTTAATGCTGTTTTCTGCTTATGAGAAACAAAAAAAGGCGAGAAAAAATATCTCATTTCTAAGATGCCAAGAAGCTTTTAATCCATCTCGGGAACTTTTTCCTGCCGTGATTACAGATTTTGCTGCAAAACGCTGAATACGCTAAAAAAATGTGAGTGAGTGTCATATAATGCTGGCGGGACCCAGCGACAAACATCGCTCCATGGTTATAAGGACCTCCGTATGCTTCATAGTATTGAGGTGTGATGGGGCACAACCCCAGAAATGTATTTCTAAACATCTAATTCATTTTATTGCATTACATTAAAAAAAGATTGAATTATTTCATCGTTTTTCTAAAGATTTATTTTTTACATATTTTTGTTTTTCACTTTTCTTTGGTTGTCCTTAATGGAACTGCCTCCTTCTCTCATTTCACAGCTCAAGATGAACTTTATGTAGACAATGACATCACAAGCTTTTTCTAGATAACCCTGCCTGTTTAATCTATGACCTCACCAGTCCTCTCCAGATAACCCCACCCCTTCACTCTGTGACCTCATCAGTCCTCTCCAGACAACCCCACTCCTTCACTCTGTGACCTCACCAGTCCTTTCCTGATAACCCCACCCCTTCACTCTGTGACCTCACCAGTCCTCTCCTGATAACCCCACCCCTTCACTCTGTGACCTCATCAGTCCTCTCCAGATAACCCCACCCCTTCACTCTGTGACCTCATCAGTCCTCTCCAGACAACCCCACCCCTTCACTCTGTGACCTCATCAGTCCTCTCCAGATAACCCCACCCCTTCACTCTGTGACCTCATCAGTCCTCTCCAGACAACTCCACCCCTCCACTCTGTGACCTCATCAGTCCTCTCCAGATAACCCCACCCCTTCACTATGTGACCTCACCAGTCCTCTCCACATAACCCCACCCCTTCACTCTGTGACCTCACCAGTCCTCTCCAGATAACCTCACCCCTCCACTTTGTGACCTCACCATAAGACGCTACCCCTTTAAATGGGACATCATCAGTCCATTTAGAAAAAAACCTCCACTTTACTCCATGGCATCATCAATCCTCTTCAAATAACCCTTACCCTTCACTTTGTGACATCATTAGCCTACCCCAGATAATCCTTCTTTCTTTTGTGACCTCACCACTCCGCTTCAGGCAGGGGCCTTGGGGAGCAGGGTTGCAGTCACACATGTGCCCTGGAGCCAAAAGAGGGCAAATGTCCTTTCGGCTCCTATACACTGAGGAGTGAGGACCATTCACCTCAAGCTACACCTCAGACGCCAGGGTCTAGAGGAGAAATAACAAATGGGCTCTGATCCCTTTTATCACTTAAGAAGGCAACAATATTGTTAAAGGTGAAAACACAAAAAAGCACAGTAAAACCAAAAACACTCTGTTGCAAAAAAATCACAGTAGACAGCAAGTGCTGGTAAAAAGATGGAAAAAACAGGGTATTTGGTTGATACGTTTTTTTTGCAAAAAATGTATATTAAGCCGCTCTACCAAACTTCAAGGTATACCCATATCAGAGCAGTCCTAGCTAATGTATGTAATCCCTATCTGCTGTATTTAAAACCTGGTCATATGTACAATACCTGTATGAGCAGGATTCAGAAAAGGAAAGTCCAGCGTGTCCACATGGACATTTCCTCTCTGAACCCTGCTCATACAGGTATTGTACATATGACCAGGTTTTAAATACATCAGATAGGGATTACATACATTAGCTAGGACTGCTCTGATATTGGGTATACCTTGACGTTTGGTAGAGCGGCTTAATATACATTTTTTGCAAAAAAAGTATCAACCAAATACCCTGTTTTTTCCATCTTTTTACCAGCACTTGCTGTCTACTGTGATTTTTTTGCAACAGAGCGTTTTTGGTTTTACTGTGCTTTTTTGTGTTTTCAAGTCTCTTGGTGGTGTGAACATGTCTCTACGGGCTTGTTCACCGTGCGCGCAGCTCATGTGTTCTGGTTTCACAATATTGTTAAAGGTGTTGTCTTATCTTTAGTAATAGTGAAATTGCAAAGTGCTTGTAAGAACAAACAACTTAGCAATTTGCCTCTTATTAAAAATCCTCGTCTCTGTATTTTTAATGTTATAGTTTACTACTTATTGCCCAGGTTATCGGCCACCTCCACAGTCTATCAGAGGTGGACAGTCATCTAGGCAAGAAGTGCAGCGCTTACATGGTCCTTTGCTAAAAAGAGCTTGTACGTGCTGCTCTTAGATAGCAGGATTCAGCCAGATACAGTGTCAGTGCGCTCCTCCGATGCCTCTGCGGCCAAGCTGCCTCATATAGGAGGAGCGCATAGTTCGGGTCAACAACACAATGTCAATGGTCTGAAGTGTCAATCATCAGGGGTACACCGCCCCGGGCCAGCAGGATGCGAGGAGGTAAAGGAGCGGTGCGCTCCTGAAGAAAGAAGATAGTATGAACCCTTTAAGGAAACATGGCAACTGAGGGTCCTATTACAGATTTTGTCCTGCTTGGAACCCCTCAATGTCTTACACAGTGGCCATTCATTTCAATGGCCGGTATCTAATACTGCCGGAAGTGATGCAGGGTGGTATAAAGAGGGATCCAGGATATTTCTCCGCTGATCATCTGCTGATTTTGTTTAGAGAATTCTTTTTAATGTTTTTATTTCCGTTTCTCTTATATCCCCCCCAGTTCTATAATGACTCAGTTGCGCTGATTTCTCTCCTCCCGGACCCTCGGACACGTCTCCGGCGCCCTCCGCATTGCATACAGCAGTTTGCTTGGACAATTATTTCATAGCTCAGGGCAGAAAAAATAATTGACCTCATTAAAAATAAAATATGCGTCCTAAACCCTGTGTAAGTTCTGTAGGACGCCGCCATCTACGGAGACGATGCTCCCAGGTATCTGTAAATATTTTAGTGCAGCACTTAAAGCCATGAACTGCAAAACGGCCGGAGCCGAGCGATATTTCCTGTGTCCTTACCCTGCACAAAGGTCAGACCCCGAGTCATCAGCATAATAACTATGACAGACGGGATTGCTGCTCTACTGTATAATGGATCTAATACCAATGCAGCAGAGCCGAGTTGGGATATGCATCTGGGGACAACAATTCAGCTGAAATGTATTGCGGCACAGAGATCCGCTGGCTCCCCGCACTACAATACATGAGACCAGCCTATGCAAAGCTGACAGCTGACGTAGGCGTGCACATCACGGATGGCGCAAGGCAGTGACATCGTGCATTGCCCACGGCTGGCACGTCGACGTCAGCTGCAGCCATCTCCACCGGCTAGAGGAAGCGAAACCGCACATTATGAGAGAGGAGGAAGGTGAGAAGAATTGTTTATTTTTTTAGACCTGCAGAGTGGAGGACATTATTACGGGAAGTGACCAGGATGGAGGACATTATTACAGGAAGTGACCAGGATGGAGGACATTATTACAGGAAGTCACCAGGATGGGGGACATTATTACAGGAAGTCACCAGGATGGGGGACATTATTACAGGAAGTGACCAGGATGGGGGACATTATTACAGGAAGTCACCAGGATGGGGGACATTATTACAGGAAGTGACCAGGATGGGGGACATTATTACAGGAAGTGACCAGGATGGGGGACATTATTACAGGAAGTCACCAGGATGGGGGACATTATTACAGGATGTGACCAGGATGGGGGACATTATTACAGGAAGTGACCAGGATGGGGGACATTATTACAGGAAGTCACCAGGATGGGGGACATTATTACAGGAAGTGACCAGGATGGGGGACATTATTACAGGAAGTGACCAGGATTGGGGACATTATTACAGGAAGTGACCAGGATGGAGGACATTATTACAGGAAGTGACCAGGATGGGGGACATTATTACAGGAAGTGACCAGGATGGAGGACATTATTACAGGAAGTGACCAGGATGGGGGACATTATTACAGGAAGTGACCAGGATGGAGGACATTATTACAGGAAGTGACCAGGATGGGGGACATTATTACAGGAAGTGACCAGGATGGGGGACATTATTACAGGAAGTGACCAGGATGGGGGACATTATTACAGGAAGTGACCAGGATGGGGGACATTATTGCAGGAAGTGACCAGGATTGGGGACATTATTACAGGAAGTGACCAGGATGGGGGACATTATTACAGGAAGTGACCAGGATGGGGGACATTATTACAGGAAGTGACCAGGATTGGGGACATTATTACAGGAAGTGACCAGGATGGGGGACATTATTACAGGAAGTGACCAGGATGGGGGACATTATTACAGGAAGTGACCAGGATTGGGGACATTATTACAGGAAGTGACCAGGATGGAGGACATTATTACAGGAAGTGACCAGGATGGGGGACATTATTACAGGAAGTGACCAGGATGGGGGACATTATTACAGGAAGTCACCAGGATGGGGGACATTATTACAGGAAGTGACCAGGATGGGGGGCATTATTACAGGAAGTGACCAGGATGGGGGACATTATTACAGGAAGTGACCAGGATGGGGGACATTATTACAGGAAGTGACCAGGATGGGGGACATTATTACAGGAAGTGACCAGGATTGGGGACATTATTACAGGAAGTGACCAGGATGGAGGACATTATTACAGGAAGTGACCAGGATGGGGGACATTATTACAGGAAGTGACCAGGATGGAGGACATTATTACAGGAAGTGACCAGGATGGGGGACATTATTACAGGAAGGAGCCCAGGATGGGGGATATAATTACATCATCTGCACAGGAAAGTGCCAGGATGGGGGGCATTATTACTAGAAGGGGCTGGGATGGGAGACAGTATTACTGGAAGGGACCCAGGATGGAGGACATTATTATAGGAAGTGGCCAGGATGGGGGACACTAGTACTGGAGTGGGCTCACGATGAGGGACACTATTACAGGGAGTGGACATGATGGGGGACATTATTACTGGAAGGGGCCCAGTATTGGGGACATTATTACAGGAAGTGGCCAGAATGAGAGACATTATTACTGGGACGGGCCCAGGATGAGGGACATTATTACAGCATGGACACATTGTTGCAGGAAGTTGCCAGGATTATATTACCCGGCCCCTTCCAGTATTATTACTGGAAGGGGCCGGGATGGGAGACAGTATTACTGGAAGGGACCCAGGATGGGGGACATTATTACAGGTTGGAGCCACTATAGGGAAAATTATTACTGGAAGGGGCCACTATAGGGGACATTATTACTGGAAGGAACCCATATTAGGGGACATTATTACTGGAAGGGGCCCAGTATGGAGACTTTATTACTAGAAGAGGCCTGCATGAAGGACATTATTATTGAAAGGGGACAGGAGGAGGGACATTATTACTGGAAGGGACTTAGGATGGGGGACATTATTAGTGAAAGGGGCCAAGGCGAAGGACACTATTACTGGAAGGGGCCAAGGATGGGGGACATTATTACTTGAATGGGCCAAGGATGGGAAGCATTATCACAGGACAGGGAATATTCATCGATGATTCAAAGATGAAGGGGTTAATTCATTGAACTACGTGATGTAAGTATTGAGATAAGGCTATGATGTGATCCCACCTGCATTCTCTTTACAAACTCAGCTCTGCTACATCTGTACATAGGTTTCTGCGCGTGTGAACCTTTCCCTTTGCCGTCAGTCACTGGCCATTCTGAAAGTGACACGGGACACCACCAGGATGATTGATGTGGTGGATTTGGACAAATTGCCTAGGATAAAACTGAAATAATGTCCTTTCTCAGTGCGTCTCTGCAGTAGATTATAGGTTACCGGGTAGAAGATGCAACTAAACTGCAATTTACTGTACAAAGGATGACAGGAGCTGGAAAAAGAACATCTCAGAGGGATTCGATGGCAAGTGCAGGCTTGTATGGACAAATAGGAAAAATCCTTAAAGGGTAACTCCATGATAAAGTCTCCAAAGCTTTTACTATTTGTTATAGAACCCTTGGCTTACCGCTGGGGGTCGGAACAGATTCCCATTACACAATGATGAGATCCAGCCAGTAAATTCTACATTTGCAAAGTTTCCATATTTAGGGTGACAACCGGCTTCTTTCTCATAAGAATAAATAACAGGTAGTCACAGCTCTGCTCACCATTAGTGACAAGTCACAGCTCCACCCACTATTAGTGACAAGTCACAGCTCCGCCCACTATTAGGGACAAGTTACAGCTCCGCCCACTATTAGGGACAAGTTACAGCTCCACCCACTATTAGTGACAAGTCAGAGCTCCGCCCACTATTAGTGACAAGTCACAGCTCCGCCCACTATTAGGGACAAGTTACAGCTCCGCCCACTGTTAGTGACAAGTCACAGCTCCACCCACTATTAGTGACAAGTCACAGCTCTGCTCACCATTAGTGACAAGTCACAGCTCCGCCCACTATTAGTGACAAGTCACAGCTCCGCCCACTATTAGGGACAAGTTACAGCTCCGCCCACTATTAGTGACAATTCAGAGCTCCGCCCACTATTAGTGAAACGTAGACAAGTAATATCATGTCTAGGGCTATGTGCACATGTTGATTATTTGCAGATTTTTCTGCACAAAAATCCAAAGTGTTAGCAGGAAAAATGCTGCATACATTATGTGTGTTTTTGCTGACTTTTTATGTGCCTTCTTTATCATTCATTAAAAGGGGTGAAAAAAGCTGAAACAATTGGAATGTTGCAAATTGTAAGAAGCGCTTTAAGGTTTACTAAGTGTAAGGAAAAATTCAAGCAGCGTGTGCCGAGAATTCAGAAACCTCACTCACTTTGCTTGTACCGTAAACTGCAGTGTTTTTACACTTGTACAACATGTGGGGAAAAATGCAACGTGTGAATAAGCCCGTGCCGCCCTGACTCTGCCCATTCTACCCCAGTCTATTCTGCAACACTGACAAGTCAGCTTCAACCAATGGTCTAATGACCGGTGTGAAAACTGCAAAATTTCAAGGGTTTTTCTATAAATGTGCAATTAAAATGGAAAAAATGGAAAAAAATTTTGTAATTTTTCTGACAATTTCCTTTCAAGTTGACCATGATCAGTCCTGTTTCCATAGTGAAGCCATATTTCGGGGATCTTCGCCATTTTACCATTATGTGGTTTTTAGGTTCACAATGTTTACAATTAAAAACAAATCAAATACAAAGTTGCAAATGGTATAAAGCCAATGAAAAAATATAAAAATAAATATTATGTTTCTTTTCGGTCAGCGGTAAGAGTCATGATGCCGTGTGACAACTGTGGCTACTGATTGGCTGCAGTGGTCACATGCTGAGGGTTTATAAGTAAAGATTGAGCAAACTGACATAATTAATGGAAAGAAGAAATTAAACTATATTTTCTTTTTTTTTTTTACCATTTTATACAATTTTCTGCTGATTTAAAAAACAAAGCAGGAGAACGTATTTAAAGGGATTTTACCATTTAGAAAACCTATTTTCATACACCTTGTTAGTTAGTTCTGAGTTATTAAAGGGGTCCTTTTCTCTTGGCCAGAGTAATGTAAAAAGTGTCGTCTCTCTCTCTTTTTCTGGAAGACCCAACTTCCCCTGTATTACATAGACAAGTGATTAATGTGAACAGACACAATGTAATGCTTCATTTCTCCTCTGGAGGCGCTGCAGGAAATCTACAGCTGATTCCTGGCGGTTTCAGCAGGAGATCACTTTACGCTCTATTTATCATTTGCAGTTTATTTTAAGTCCTTTTTGTTTTGCAAAATCCAAAAATGCTCTTTATTTTTGTATTTAACCTTTTTTGCAACTTTGTAGAAGAAAAATTCTAATGTTCCGCTAAAATGTTACAAAATGTTCCCCTATCCTTCCAATTTTTTTTTTCAGTCATATAGTAAATCGTTACAGGGTAGACTGGAGTACTCATACCCAAACATTTTGCAACTTTTTAATAAGTTGCAATTGAAGAATCAGCCAAAAGCATCTGCAAACTCCTCTCACAATGGTGAATGTAACAACAGAAAAATGCAAACACTTAGACTTAAAAAAAGGCAAAAATTATAAGAATTAGGCACAAATGAAAAAAAGGTGAAAAACATCAAAAACTAGATAAAAAAAAGCAAAAAATGCAATAATGAATTGGGTTCTGTGTGGTCAACTTATTATTAAGGGATTTTTCTAACACTTTTTCTGTATTTGAGGCTCAATATTTCTGATACAAAGTTCCAAATCCCCTGCACGGACATACAATGAAGAGCTTGCCGTTCCCAAGGAGTCCCGGTATCCATAGGGACCTAAGGACACTGCAATAGGACTGTGAAAGTAGCAGTCAAAAGTTCTCCTTTAAGTCATACACAGAATAAAAAGCTAAAAAATAGCAATTTACATATAAAAAATTGTTATAAAAGTGTTCTGCATTCTCTCAAAAAACTAATGGCTGAGCTCATATTAAACCGCTCCATCAAGGTGAATTACCGGGGAAGATTCTGCCGAGTAGAAAATGTTTGCATTATGTTAATGGCAAAAGCGCGTGGTCCTTAATGCGTTCTCTCTCGGCTCAGCCGCCAGGAGGGATCTCACCGGGTTCTCTGATAGATCCATTGTTCTTCTCGGTGTCTCATTCACTTAGCCAGAATGCATCAATTTAATCTCCATCCGCAGAGACCAGATATCAGTCGCCTAATGATGGAAGACGTCGCCACTGGCGGCCGCCATCGGATCATCCAAAAATGTAAATTGTTTCCATTAATTACAGCGAGAGCGAAAGAACTGAGATAGACGTCACTAATCAGGATGAGGAACATCAGGAGACAACGGGTGGGAAATATTTCAAGATATCGTCCACTTCGGGACCAGCAAGATCATAAGGTTCCCCAGTGGTCGCTGCAATCTTTGAATTAACCTGATGTTAAATGTTCAATTACCTACCATATAGCGCCACCACAGGAGACATTAATTATTACACAATTCTCTCTGAAATCAATGGGCTGTTCATGTAACATGTTGGCACCCTTGAAAATGAAATATTTCTCCCAGAAAATTATTACAAGTACACATGTTTTGTTATACACAGGTTCATTTCCTTTGTGTGCTTTGGACATAATTTTACACAAAATGCCAAAATGGGCCTGTCAAAATTGTTGGCGCCCTCCAATTAATATTTGTTTGCATCCTTTGGAATAAATAATTGCAATTAATCTCTTCCTATAACCATCCACAAGCTTCACTGCTCCAGGTCCCTGATTTTTGGAGGCGCCTTCTCCCAACAGCAATGTTAAGATCTCTCCACAGGTGATCAATGGGATTTAGAGATTTAGATCCAGACTCATTGCTGCCACTTGAGATCTCCAGTGCTTTGTTTCCATCCATTACTGGGGGCTTCTTGAAATATGTTTGGGGGTCATTGTCCTGACCTAGGATGCAGGGCCGGACTGGGACTAAAATTCAGCCCTGGCATTTGAAGTCACACAGGCCCACTTGTCGCATGGTGACTGTATAATATCTTTGTACACTTGTAGGTTACAAGAAGTGAGGGGAGTGTAACACGACTATATAACATATAATTACAGCTGTATCCAGCATTACAGCTCAGTCCCCATAGAATGTAATACAGCACAGCCCCCATAGACTATAATACAGCACAGCCCCCATAGAATGTAATACAGCACAGCCCCCATAGAATGTAATACAGCACAGCCCCCATAGAATGTAATGCAGCCAGCCCCATAGAATGTAATACAGCACAGCCCCATAGAATTTAATGCAGCACAGTCCCCATAGAATGTAATGCAGCACAGCCCCCATAGAATGTAATGCAGCCAGCCCCATAGAATGTAATGCAGCACAGCCCCCATAGAATGTAATGCAGCACAGCCCCATAGAATTAAATGCAGCACAGCCCCATAGAATGTAATACAGCACAGCCCCATAGAATATAATGCAGCACAGCCCGATAGAATATAATGCAGCACAGCCCCATACAATATAATGCAGCACAGCCACCATACAATGTAATGCAGCCAGCCCCATAGAATATAATGCAGCACAGGCCCATAGAATGGAATGCAGCCAGCCCCATAGAATATAATGCAGCACAGGCCCATGGAATGGAATGCAGCCAGCCCCATAGAATATAATGCAGCACAGGCCCATGGAATGGAATGCAGCCAGCCCCTATAGAATGTAATGCAGGCAGCCACCATACAATATAATGCAGCACAGCCCCCATAGAATGTAATGCAGGCAGCCTCCATAGAATGTAATGCAGCACAGCCCCATAGAATGTAATGCAGCACAGCTCCATAGAATGTAATGCAGCACAGCCCCATAGAATATAATGCAGCACAGGCCCATAGAATGGAATGCAGCCAGCCCCATAGAATATAATGCAGCACAGGCCCATGGAATGGAATGCAGCCAGCCCCATAGAATATAATGCAGCACAGGCCCATGTAATGGAATGCAGCCAGCCCCATAGAATATAATGCAGCACAGGCCCATGGAATGAAATGCAGCCAGCCCCCATAGAATGTAATGCAGGCAGACACCATACAATATAATGCAGCACAGCCCCCAAAGAATGTAATGCAGGCAGGCAGCCCCCATAGAATGTAATGCAGGCAGGCAGCCCCCATAGAATGTAATGCAGGCAGGCAGCCCCCCATAGAATTTAATGCAGGCAGGCAGCCCCCCATAGAATGTAATGCAGGCAGGCAGCCCCCCATAGAATGTAATGCAGGCAGGCAGCCCCCATAGAATGTAATGCAGGCAGGCAGCCCCCATAGAATGTAATGCAGGCAGGCAGCCCCCATAGAATGTAATGCAGGCAGGCAGCCCCCCATAGAATGCAATGCAGGCAGGCAGCCCCCATAGAATGTAATGCAGGCAGGCAGCCCCCATAGAATGTAATGCAGGCAGGCAGCCCCCATAGAATGTAATGCAGGCAGGCAGCCCCCATAGAATGTAATGCAGGCAGGCAGCCCCCCATAGAATGCAATGCATGCAGGCAGCCCCCCATAGAATGCAATGCAGGCAGGCAGCCCCCATAGAAAGTAATGCAGGCAGGCAGCCCCCATAGAAAGTAATGCAGGCAGGCAGCCCCCATAGAATGTAATGCAGGCAGGCAGCCCCCATAGAATGTAATGCAGGCAGGCAGCCCCCCATAGAATGCAATGCAGGCAGGCAGCCCCCATAGAAAGTAATGCAGGCAGGCAGCCCCCATAGAATGTAATGCAGGCAGGCAGCCCCCCATAGAATGCAATGCAGGCAGGCAGCCCCCATAGAAAGTAATGCAGGCAGGCAGCCCCCATAGAAAGTAATGCAGGCAGGCAGCCCCCATAGAAAGTAATGCAGGCAGGCAGCCCCCATAGAAAGTAATGCAGGCAGGCAGCCCCGATAGAAAGTAATGCAGGCAGCCCCCCCCCCATAGCTCCACAATCCAGTCATCACTCATTGATAAAAAACAAACAAACACACTACTCACCTCTCTCCTCGTGCCCCGCGCTGCTCCTGGCTCCGGCCTCAGCAGTCGCAGTCTGCCCGCCCGGTCACACAGCAGGTGCGCGATGATATGACGTCATCGCGCACCCGCAGTGTCAGCGGCAGGCAGAGCGGGGAATGATGGGAGAGGAAGCGTCAGCAGACGCTCTCTCCTCCATCATTGCATTCAACTGTACCGGCGTCTATGATGCCGGTACAGTTGAATGCGGGGCCGGGAGTGCGCCGACAGCGGGGGGAGTGCGCCGACAGCGGCACATTCGAGCGGCCCACTACTGCCATCGGCCCTTCTGGCATTTGCCAGAACTGCCCTATGGCCAGTCCGGCCCTGCTAGGATGCAAATCCAGCTATGTGACCCCGGTTACTACATTGTGACCCAAAATCCTTTAGTAATCTTCAGATTTCATGAGGCACACAGTCAAGTCACTAGGGCCAGAGGCAGCAAAACAACCCCAAAACATCTTTGAACCTCCACCATATTTGACTGTAGGTACTGTGTTTTTTGTAGGTCTCATTCTGTTTTCAGTAAACAGTAGAATGATGTGCTCTTCCAAAAAGCTCTATATTGGTCTCATCTGTCCATAAGATGCTTTCCCAAAAGAATTTTGACTTAGTCACATAAATTTTGGCACAAAGCAGTCTACTTTTTATCTCTCTGTGTCAGCAGTGGGGTCCTCCTGGGTCTCCTGCCATAGCGTTTCATTTAATTCACATGTGGACAGATAGTTCATGTTGATACTGATGCCCCTGAGCCTGCAGGCAGGCTTGAATTTCTTTGAAACTTGATTGGGGCTGCTTATCCACCATCCGGATTATCCTGCGTTACAGCCTTTCATCAGTTTTTCTCTGCCGTCCATGTTCAGGGAGATAAGCTACAGTGACATGGGTTATAAACTTTTTGATTATGTTACGTACTGTGGACAAAGGAACATCAAGATCTCTGGAGATAGATTTGTAACCTTGAGATTGTTGATATTTTTCAATAATTTTGGTTCTCAAGTCCTCAGACAGTTCTCTTCTCATCTTTCTGCTCTCCATGTTTAGCGTGACAAACACAGACACACAATGGAATGATTGAGTCAACTTCTCCCATTTTTATAAGGTTTTAGGTGTGATTTTCATATTGCCCACTCCTGTTACTTGCCTTAAGTAAGTTTGAACGAACATCACAATAGGGACAGTGCAGATAATGTCCGTGAAGTGTTTTGGAAATAATGGCACATTCTAAGTAAGTAAAATAAGTAAATGTTACTCAGGATTAGTAGAGGATCACTAATGTCATGTATGTACACAGTGACTGCACCAGCAGAATAGTGAGTGCAGCTCTGGGGTATAATACAGGATGTAACTCAGGATCAGTAATGTAATGTATGCACACAGTGACTGCACCAGCAGAATAGTGAGTGCAGCTCTGGGGTATAATACAGGATGTAACTCAGGATCAGTAATGTAATGTATGCACACAGTGACTGCACCAGCAGAATAGTGAGTGCAGCTCTGGGGTATAATACAGGATGTAACTCAGGATCAGTAATGTAATGTATGCACACAGTGACTGCACCAGCAGAATAGTGAGTGCAGCTCTGGAGTATAATGCAGGATGTAACTCAGGATCAGTAATGTAATGTATGTACACAGTGACTGCACCAGCAGAATAGTGAGTGCAGCTCTGGGGTATAATACAGGATGTAACTCGGGATCAGTAATGTAATGTATGCACACAGTGACTGCACCAGCAGAATAGTGAGTGCAGCTCTGGGGTATAATACAGGATGTAACTCAGGATCAGTAATGTAATGTATGTACACAGTGACTGCACCAGCAGAATAGTGAGTGCAGCTCTGGAGTATAATACAGGATGTAACTCAGGATCAGTAATGTAATGTATGTACACAGTGACTGCCCCAGCAGAATAGTGAGTGCAGCTCTGGGGTATAATACAGGATGTAACTCAGGATCAGTAATGTATGTACACAGTGACTGCACCAGCAGAATAGTGAGTGCAGCTCTGGGGTATAATATAAGATGTAACTCAGGATCAGTAATGTAATGTATGTACACAGTGACTGCACCAGCAGAATAGTGAGTGCAGCTCTGGAGAATAATACAGGAGGTAACTCCGGATCAGTAATGTAATGTATGTACACAGTGACTCCACCAGCAGAATAGTGAGTGCAGCTCTGGGATATAATACAGGATGTAGGTCAGGATCAGTAATGTAATGTATGTACACAGTGACTGCACCAGCAGAATAGTGAGTGCAGCTCTGGAGTATAATACAGGATGTAACTCAGGATCAGTAATGTAATGTATGTACACAGTGACTTCACCAGCAGAATAGTGAGTGCAGCTCTGGGGTATAATATAAGATGTAACTCAGGATCAGTACAGGATACATTTGTGAGGTGATACAGTAATTCATGATATTGGGGAGTTACTTGCTGCTCTCTGGCTCTTTATCATTATGCCTACGTTGGTGAATATTCTGATTCTCTCTATTATCCCCATCTGACAATAAACAATCATCGCTTTGCCGACATTTCCGCTCACATTCATCATATTCTTGACAATGACAACAGAAAAAACATGTTCTTATTTTCTTGTGATGCAGGATTTTTTCCTTGGTGACTTTACAATTATCCTGTCACACAAGAAGACATCTACACTGGTAAATACTCTCGTCTGCGGTCGCTGGACGTCTCGTTTTCTCCGCCGCCTCGACAATTGTGTCTTCAGACAATCATCCCGGTGACAGGATGGAAAACAGTGAACGATGCTCATCAGGAGATCCAGAGGTAACTGGAGCGCCCCGTAGGGCAGTGGGGTACTCGGTACCGGGTCCTTCGGTTCACTGGGGGATGTCACGGTGGCTGACCCAGTCTGTGGCCCTTGGGACATCTGTGTATAAAGGGGGAAAGGTCTTTAAAGGGGAAATGTTCGTGACGCCACCTGTGGTATTCGGTCAGGGTGACCGACGCTGCTTTAAGGGGTCCACTGGGGTGATGTTATGGCAGCTAGATGGTATACCTTCCCACAGGTGAAGTGTGTCCCCAGGGCTTCCCAGAGTGTAGATGGTGGATGGTGAGAGGCGCAGGAAATAACGAGGACACAAGGTTGCAGTCTCTTTACCTTTACTGAAGACTTCAGCATCCACAGTTCAGGGAACCAGATCACAGGGCAGGCAGAGTCTGGCCGGTTTGGAGGCAAGTTCAGAGTCCCCTTATCCAGGTAGAAATCAGTAGCCTTCCTCTAGCGCCTGGGTGTTGTAGTACCTTACTGCTAAGCGTTTCATAAGTTCCTCACAGATGTTGTAGATGTTACAGATGTTATGTCTCTCTCTGTCCCCCAGATGGATAGGACAAACCCGTATGACCGGTGGCTTGAGGCTTTTTACAGGGACTCTATCATGCCCCAGCCTCTCGTGGGTGCCACCTTGCCTCCTGGGTATAGGGCAGGCAGGTAACATGAAATTTGCTGTCCTGACGGTCTCTGGAGCCAGGCATAAAGGACTGTTGCTCCCTCGGTGTTCCGGCTACCGGGATCATGCGCCTCAGAAGGAGGCAGCCTGTGTAGGGCAGAACTCCTCTGATATCCACTCCTTTGCTACGACTTCTTCACTCTCTCTACAATACAGTTCTCCTTCAGTGTCTCTTTCTGGAAGCTGCTGCACTCAGGGCAGGCACAGCTCCGTGTCCTTCTGTCTCGACCTCTGACAGGATCCCACCCCTGTCAGGGACCAACTACCTGAGCAAAGCTCAGCCAGCAACTAACTAACTTCCTCCCCAGGCAACCAGTTTTACCTAAGTGTGAGAAGGGCCCTAATAAATAGGAGCATAGCTCCCCTGGTGGCCTGGAGTGCGAAATGTGTTGCATGTTTGTGATACCTGGATTCGGTTGTCCTTCTTTGCCTCCAAGCTTAACATCACTCCCCCCTAGAGGAAAATGACATTACTGCAATGACCAGGACCCTGGGGCGCTGCATAACGACATGAGGAGATCTCCTGGGGAGTCAGGGCTCAGGGCGCAGCTGTGGGATGACTCCGGGCAGGTTTCCTAAATATTTCTTATCCATTTTCCTTCTTATAAGAACCTTACAGGTGTGCGTCATGGAGAGAAAGGGCTGCCAGTGCCGCTGATCTCAGTGAGGGAGCAGATGACCACTGCTGGCAGTCACAGCGGAGGACTGGGGTACTGGCTGCACTGGAGCCGCTGGGGATTAGAACGGGAAATTTTGATTTGCAGTGAGAATTTTTATAAAGTCCTGTAATCCCAATAATCCAGATCTTAAATCTAAGTCCAACCTCAGAATTGACCTCAAATTATATCCAAACCCCAAGTTCAGTTCAAGTTTTCTCTCCCCATGCTTACTGAGCCGGTGGGCTCCTCAGGAGTGATGTCAGAGCTGTGACCTGTGCTCTAAGCCAATCAGGACAGTGCTGACCACTGAGCCATTGTACAATGCTAACCACTGAGCCATCATATAGTGCTAACCACTGAGCCACCATACAGTGCTGACCACTGAGCCACCGTACAGTGCTGACCACTGAGCCGCCATACAGTGCTAACCACTAAGCCACCATGCTGACTGTAATTTCATGAAAACTCATGGCCAGTGTAGGTTTTAAGACCCTGCAGAGATGTGCACTTTTTATGTGTTTACCTCATAGGCTAATTTAGAAAAAATGCCTCAAATATGCAAGAAAGCCAAAAACATATAAAAAAGGAAATTGCATGAAAAAACACAGTAAAGCCTCGCTCATACTGGCGTATAATCAGTGTATTTTTCTGTCCTTCTATTCTAGCTAATAAATAAATTAAAAAAATGTCATGGGGTCCCCCTTATTTTTACTAACCAGCTTAGGCAAAGCAGACAGTCGAGAGCTTGTGTTATCATGCTGAGGGCTTCCCAGCTTATTAAAGGGAACCTGTCACCCCCAAAATCAAAGGTGAGCTAAGCCCACCAGCATTAGGGGCTTATCTGCAGCATTCTGGAATGCATCCTGTAATGCTGTAGATAAGCCCCTGATGTATCTTGAAAGATGAGAAAAAGAGGTTAGATTATACTCACCCAGGGGCGTTCCGATCCGATGGGTGTCGCAGTTCGGTCCAGGGCCTCCCATCTTCTTACGATGATGTCCTCTTCTTGCATTCACGCTGCGGCTCCGGCTATGACCTTTCCCAGCGCCTGCGCACTGCAGTACTTTGCTCTTCCCTCAACAGGGCAGACAAAGTAAGCCTGTGCCGGAGCTGCAGCGTGAAGACAAGATGAGGACGTCATCGTAAGAAGATGGGAGGCCCCGGACCGGACCGCGTCACCTATCGGACCGGGAATGCTGCGGGACCGCCCCTGGGTGAGTATAATCTAACCTCTTTTTCTCATCTTTCAGGATACATCGGGGGCTTATCTACAGCATTACAGAATGCATTACAGAATGCTGGAGATCAGCCCCTGATTCTGGTGGGCTTAGCTCACCTTCGATTTTGGGGGTGACAGGTTCCCTTTAATAACAGCTCACAGCTGTCTGCTTAGTCTTTAATGGTTATTAAAAAGGGAGAACCCAAAAAAAATAAAGTGAGGTACCCCCTATTTTCAATAGCCAGCAAAGGCTAAGCAGACAGCTGTGGGCTGATATTAATAAGCTGGGAAGGGCCACTAATATTAATAACATCAGCTCGCTGCTGCCCCAGAAATGGTGCATCCATTAGAAGTGTGAGCCGGGGTTACTGTGTGGACTGTCGTTACCTTATGGACGGCTCACACAGAGGTCACCTTGAGAACCGATGGTTATGACCTGCGGTAACCTTAATGACCTCACCGCTCGTCACTGCTGATGGTTCTCATGCTCCTAGCAATGTGTTCCGGCGGCCATGTTAACGCTCATCACAGCCTCCGAATGTAGCAGAGTCATAGACCGCCATGAGAAGTCCATATTATGGATTATGGCGGACCCCCGTAGATTATTTAGTTTTAGTAACAAATGGGTGAAAGAGGGTAATTGTAATTGAAAGACTTTTGTATATATTTATTTCTTTCTTTTGACTATTGGGATAGTAATGGGGATTTCTGACAGAGATCTCTCCATTACTAACCCCTGGACTCGATGTCAGTGGACATTACATGGCTGACATCAACCCCACAAAACCATTACCCCATTGCCACCGCACCAGGGCAATCGGGAAGAGTGAGGCTAAGCTCCAGAATTGGATGCACAATTTCTGGGGTAACTGAGAGCTGGTGTTATTAGTCTGGGAAGTGGCCAATATCCATGGCCCTTCCTAGCCTTTTAATATCATCCCGCAGCTGTCTGTTTAGTTTAGAGCCCTGAAAATAAAGTCTTTTTTTTTTTTCACAAAAATTATTTTTTAGCCCCCAGTTTTGTATTTTCCCAAGTGTAAATGGAGAAATTCGACCCCAAAACTTGTTATCCAATTTGTCCTGAGTACGCTGATACCCCATATGTGGGGGGGAACCACCGTTTTGGCGCACGGGAGAGCTCGGAAGGGAAGGAGCACTGTTTTACTTTTTCAACGCAGAATTGGCTGGAATTTAGATCGGACGCCATGTCACGTTTTGAGAGCCCTCATGTGCCTAAACAGTGGAAACCCCCAATTCCAACTGAAACCCTATCCCAAACACACCCCTAACCCTAATCCCAACCATAACCCTAACCACACCCCTAACCCTGACACACCCCTAACACTAATCCCAACCATAAATGTAATCCAAACCCTAACCCTAACTTTAGCCCCAAACTAACTTTAGCCCCAACCTTAACCCTAACTTTAGCCCCAACCCTAACTCTAACTTTAGCCCCAACCCTAACCCTAACTTTAGCCACAACCCTAACCCTAGCCCTAACCCTAGCCCTAACCCTAACCATAACCCTAGCCCTAACCCTAACCCTAGCCCTAACCCTAGCCCTAATGGGAAAATGGAAATAAATACATTTTTTAAATTTTTTATGTTTCCCTAACTAAGGGGGTGATGAAGGGGGATTTGATTTACTTTTATAGCGAGTTTTTTAGCGGATTTTTATGATTGGCAGCCGTCACACACTAAAAGACACTTTTTATTGCAAAAAATATTTTTTGCGTTACCACATTTTGAGACCTATAATTTTTCCATATTTTGGTCCACAGAGTCATGTGAGGTCTTGTTTTTTTCGGGACGAGTTGATGTTTTTATTGGTACCATTTTTGGGCATGTGACATTTTTTGATCGCTTTTTATTCCGATTTTTGTGAGGCAGAATGACCAAAAACCAGCTATTTATGAATTTCTTTTGGGGGAGGCGTTTATACCGTTCCACGTTTGGTAAAATTGATAAAGCAGTTTTATCCTTCGGGTCAGTACGATTACAGTGATACTTCATTTATATCATTTTTTTATGTTTTGGCGCTTTTATACGATCAAAACTATTTTATAGAAAAAATAATTATTTTTGCATCGCTTTATTCTGAGGTCTATAACTTTTTTATTTTTTTGCTGATGATGCTGTATGGCAGCTCGTTTTTTGCGGAACTAGATGACATTTTCAGCGGTACCATGATTATTTATATCCGTCTTTTTGATCGCTTGTTATTCCACTTTTTGTTTGGCGGTATGATAATAAAGCGTTGTTTTTTGCCTCGTTTTTTTTTTTTTACGGTGTTCACTGAAGGGGTTAACTAGTGGGACAGTTTTATAGGCCGGGTCGTTACGGACGCGGCGATACTAAATATGTGTACTTTTATTGTTTTTTTTTACTTAGAAAAAGAAATGTATTTATGGGAACAATATTTTTTTTCTTTATTTAGTTTTTTTTTTTTTTTTTAGACATTTACATTTTTTTTTTTTTTACTTTTTTACTTTGTCCCAGGGGGGATATCACTGTATAATTAGTGACAGATCGCTGATCTGACACTTTGCTGTGCACTGTGTCAGATCGGCGCTCACACAGCACAGCAGGGAGGCTTCCCGGCGCCTGCTCTGAGCAGGTGCTGTGAAGCCACCTCCCTGCAGGACCCGCAAGTAGCCCGCGGCCATTTTGGATCCGGGGCCTGCAGGGAGGAGACGCTCGGAACAAGGTGAGCACATCGCCTTGTACCGAGGGTCTCAGGGAAGCACGCAGGGAGCCCCCTCCCTGCGCGATGCTTCCCTGTACCGCCGGAACACTGCGATCATGTTTGATCGCAGTGTACCGGGGGTTAATGTGCCGGGGGCGGTCCGTGACCGCTCCTGGCACATAGTGCCGGATGTCAGCTGCGATAGTCAGCTGACACTCGGCCGCACTCCCCCCGTGAGCGCGGCCGATCGCATATGACGTACTATCCCGTCACTGGGAATTAAGTCCCAGGTCACCTTGACGGGATAGTACATCATATCGGATTAAGGGGTTAATAACCCCTTTTTATCTATTTGTCTATATATCTACCTATGTATGTATCTATTATCTATCTATTTATCTATCATCTATCGTCTATTTATCATCCATCTAGCTATTTTTCTATGTATATGTAATTGCTTTATTAGTTTGTAGACAACAGTAGCTTTAAATTACATAGATTATAGTATGTAAAAGCTGATGCTAAAAACGCATAGGATACTGATGTCAGACGGATGTTATGTTAGGAAAAAATTGCGCACACACATGACATAAGTTGAAACATACGGATTCCACTTGTTCAACTTTTCAGGAACAACATCGGAAATATTTTTTATACGTTAATGTGAGCGAGGTCTAAAAGTAAAATAATCAGAACAGATTGCTATTGCATATTTTGTTGCCGATATCTGCAGAAAAAAACGCAGCCTTTTTACACATGGGACCGTGGCTTTATAGATTGCATATAATGCTGTGTGCCCTCTACTGGTCAGAAGGGAATATTACAGCTGGCAGACATTACATACAGAGAGCAGGCAGATCGGAGAGGAGAAGGGCAGCTCTCCACATCACTGCTACCTGCAGCGCTCCTGTCCTGTGCTCCCCTCATAGGGCGCAGTCAGATGGCAGTGTGAGTAAGACCAAGGTCAGGACGCAGTGCAGGGAGCGGCCGGCTCAGCAGTCAGTATCACACAGGATGGGATTAGATACACGGCTCAGCTGACAGTATCACACAGGATAGGATTAGATACACAGCTCAGCAGACAGTATCACACAGGATAGGATTAGATACACGGCTCAGCTGACAGTATCACACAGGATAGGATTAGATACACGGCTCAGCAGACAGTATCACACAGGATAGGATTAGATACACACCTCAGCAGACAGTATCACACAGGATAGGATTAGATACAAAGCTCAGCAGACAGTATCACACAGGATAGGATTAGATACACAGCCCAGCAGTCAGTATCACACAGGATAGGATTAGATACATGGCTCAGCAGTCAGTATCACACAGGATAGGATTAGATACACGGCTCAGCTGACAGTATCACACAGGATAGGATTAGATACACAGCTCAGCAGACAGTATCACACAGGATAGGATTAGATACACAGCTCAGCAGACAGTATCACACAGGATAGGATTAGATACACAGCTCAGCAGACAGTATCACACAGGATAGGATTAGATACACAGCTCAGCTGTCAGTATCACACAGGAGAGGATTAGATACACAGCTCAGCAGACAGTATCACACAGGAGAGGATTAGATACACAGCTCAGCAGACAGTATCACACAGGATAGGATTAGATACACAGCTCAGCAGACAGTATCACACAGGATAGGATTAGATACACAGCTCAGCAGACAGTATCACACAGGAGAGGATTAGATACACAGCTCAGCAGACAGTATCACACAGGATAGGATTAGATACACAGCTCAGCAGACAGTATCACACAGGATAGGATTAGATACACACCTCAGCAGACAGTATCACACAGAATAGGATTAGATACAAAGTTCAGCAGACAGTATCACACAGGAGAGGATTAGATACACGGCTCAGCAGACAGTATCACACAGGAGATGATTAGATACACAGCTCAGCAGATAGTATCACACAGGAGAGGATTAGATACACAGCTCAGCAGACAGTATCACACAGGATAGGATTAGGTACACAGCTCAGCAGACAGTATCACACAGGATAGGATTAGATACACAGCTCAGCAGACAGTATCACACAGGATAGGATTAGATACAAAGCTCAGCAGACAGTATCACACAGGATAGGATTAGATACACAGCTCAGCAGACAGTATCACACAGGATAGGATTAGATACACACCTCAGCAGACAGTATCACACAGAATAGGATTAGATACAAAGCTCAGCAGACAGTATCACACAGGATAGGATTAGATACACGGCTCAGCAGACAGTATCACACAGGAGAGGATTAGATGCAGCATCTCAGGACGCTATGACCTGGGCAGAGACGTCTTGGTATCCTGTACTGAGCGGCCGTACATCTGATCCTGTGTAGCTTGTGTCGGCGCTGACAGCATTCAGCAGAAAAAGCCTCCTCATTAGTATAAATAAGCATTCAGAATGAATTTACATAAAATTCAATTAACACGATCAGTGGGAAATAAAAAGCAATGTTAAAATATGTATTAATATAGATTGTGTGTCTCCGGAAATGAGGCGACATCAATCTGCGCGGAGGAGAATATTATGGTAATTTCCATTCCTCTTCTATCACAGACACAGATGAGATGAGGGGCGGCCGGGGCGGGAGACCGCGATGTGAGGAGCAAAGCGCTGCCACTAATCTCAGTATCACAGTGTGGGAACCAGTCACATGATACATTGTGATACATTGATATACACTGATACATTGTTATACTTTGAGATACATTGTTATACACTGTAATATACTGCGATACATTGAGATACATTGTGATACTGTCCAAGCCGCGTCATAGTGAATGTTCCCCTATTATCACCGGTCGTCTTTCATCCTTGGCTGATTCCCTTCTTATTTTGTCTTGACGGCTCTCACAGCTTATTATATCTGGCACTAATCCCCTGCACAGAGATAAATGAGCAATATCTATCTGCCTGCATCCACCACTAGAGGGAGCTAAGGAGCCGAGTGCTCACTGTTTTAACCCCTTTTTGACAAAGAAAATAATAGTACACCCTAAGGCCAGTCTCGCACGTCCAGATAATTCTGGTACCGGAAAAATCAGTACCGGAGTTATCCGTGTCCGTGTGCTCACGTAGCACATCAGTGTGGCACACATGCGGCAGCCGTGTGCCGCCCGTGTGCCGACTGAGGACCACACGGACCGTGCAGGAGACAGCGCTAGAGTTAAGCGCTGTCCCCTGCTTTTGGTGCTGAAGCCGGCATTCATTCCTTCTCCCCAGCAGTGTTCTCTGGAGAGAAGGAATGAAAAATCAAGGTTTTTTTTATTTTTTTTGTGTTTAAAATAAAGTTCGTGGTCACCTCCCGCCTCCCACCCCCTGTGCGCCCACCCCCTTGCATTAAAATACTCACCCAGTGACGTGTGAAACAGGCCTAAATCGAGTGCAGCTTCTGTTCAGCCACCAACTCCCCCATGATGTGATTGTGTCGTGCCTATGATTTGTCAGGGCGGTCGGAAGTCTGCTGAAGGACCTACCCTGCTGCCATCTTGTTCCAATGGGGACTAAAAAAAATCAAATTTGGTCAAATAAAATAAGGTTTTAAATTATTTAAAAAAAATATTAAAGTCTAAACATTTGAATCTTCATCTTTTCCCAGTTTTTTAAAAAAAAGGAATAAAAAATGCAGATATTTGGTATCACTGCAGCCAGAAAAGTCCCATATGGGAAACACCATAAAGAGAAAAATAAACAAAAGTCCACGAGTGCAATTTTGCAAAAAAAATGCAATAAAAACTAAAACATTGTACTGTATCACTGAAAATGTCAACTCTCCAAGCAAAATCAGAAAAATGAAAAAAGTTATGGGTCTCGGGAAATAACGACACAAAGCATTTATTTTTTTTTTACACATTTCTGATTTTTTTTAACCACTTAATAACATTTTTCTGCAAGTTTGGTGTCGCTGTGATCGCACAGATCTGAAGAATTATGATGTCAGGCCATTTTTTTAATCTCACACTGAATGATGTAAATACAAAGATGGAATTGCTTTTTTCACCATTTCACCGCACTTGGAATTTCTTTTCCGTCTTTTAGGGCCTCATATGATAAAACAAATCCCGTCATCCACAAAACAACTCGCCCGGCAAATAACCAGCCCTCATGCGGCTACACCGACGGAAGATTGGGAGAAAGGTGCAAAAAGCACAGACTGTTGTCTGCGGGAAGCTGAACATTTTCCGTTCACATTTTTTTCTTACGTTTTTCCATCATCGCTTTGCTAAAGCCCCAACATATAGGTATTAAATAACTTTTGTTAACTTTTTGTAAAACAGGATTTCCCCCATACTTTGGGTTTTGGGGTTTATTCGCTTCACTCCTTTTGTGCAAAAAAAAAATCTATTTTTTTTGTAAAGGAACAGACTTTTCTTTTCTTTTGGTGGATAAATCAATTTATAGTTCAAAGCAATTTGTTTTTTCAATTTTCACCGTTTTACACATTTTCTACTGGAACAAATAAAAAGATTTATTTATTTGCTTTCTAAAAAAATATATATATATATTTTTTGTTTCAATATTGTATGCTCAGTCACTTCTATAATACACTGCTGTATTTTATGGCAATGTATTACGCCTGTCGGGCGTGTAAAGGAATTCGGATAAGGCGGAACTTGGGAGCGTTTATAAGACCCCCCACCCCAAACTGCAATGGCGCCCTGCTATCGAATCAAGAAATGCCAGAAGAGTGACAGAGAAGTGTCGGACTGGATTGACCCACCACCAGGAGACCCACCAGTTTCTAAGGTTCTGGCGCTGGGAGTGGACGTGCACGTGAACTTGAGTATGTGAGTTGCATAAATGCTGTCACGTGCCAACTAGACGTGCACAGCCTCGCTTAATGCAATTAATATGAGTCAGTCTGGACAAGTCTAGTCTGACTGTAGCTGTCATTATGCAAATTGCATGCTTGTGGTCATGTGACTACCGGCTCCTGGCGCCGGAGAATCTTGACAGCACACAGTGTGCGCTCTGTGAGGGTTGAAATGTTTGCCTTCACATACAGTGATTTCAGACATTAATCTTAAGTTTGGACATCCCTTGTAAGCCAGAAGGTTAATAAAATCCCTATTTCTTGCTCTTTTGAAATTTTGACTTGGCGTAAAACAGGGATACATTCGGCACGATGCTTTTTACAACAAGGAAATTGGGCACATTTTTTGACGAAGGTATCGCTATTTCAGAAATCCTTTAAACTTATTATTAGCTGAGCGGAGCTAATCATCTTCTCTCAGTTCCTAGTAGAGGGTTCGTAAGACGCTCTCTGCAATAGAGCCGCTCTCTAGGAGTGCTGCAATGAGGCATGCCTGGCATATTTACATATATTTACATAAATTTACATGCATACTATATGAAAGAAATGAGTTCACCACCTGTTCCCTGTCCGGTCTTAGCTAATGAAAAGTTTAGCTCCTCATTACATTCTGCACGGTATAGCAAAATACTAATATGCAAGATGTATTAATATAGCAGATATTCTAATATACTCCTATATATGAAATACTAATATCTGTCATCCACACTTCAAAGATTAAAAGGAAATTAAACTTTTAAGTAACTTTTCAGAATAATCTGTTTCTGGCTATTATATGACATATATCCTGCATTTTTACAAGGTTTCACTTCTACAGACTTTATATATATATCCTCTCCGGTGGGTGTAGTCTAGCTGCTATGTCTTCCATACACAGCAAACAATAAGAGATTTCTGCTTTTTTGAATCTTTTTTAGTACATACATAGAAGCAGCAGCAACATTACACAGCGGTCCTAGGCTGTGTGAATGTGACTCATGCTATGGAGTGAGTTAAAAGACTTGTTAGACAGCTCAGCACGATCTGTCTGTGTCTCCCTCTGCTGGTTTCCTCTCCCTGCTCCTCACTTTTTTCCCATTCCTGTCTCCATAGAGTATAATTGTGTGTGTCACGTGAAACCTCACTGTGCTGGGAGTTTATCACACGAGAGCAAGAGCTGTTTGTTTAGCTCAGAATGGATGATAGCTTACAGAAGAGGTGTCTGATAAGTGGGGAAGGAAGACAATTTTTTCGATATGATACATTACAAAGTTTCTTAAATTTGATTTATACAAAGTATATGGACAGCACACTTCCCTTTTAAAGGGAGTTGTTCAGCAGAATTTCACCTCCTAAACTACCGGTATATGCACATTTAGCTCTTTCAAAGATAAGTCCATTTACTGTATACCTACTAGCTAAACAGTCTGGTCCTGTTACCAAATGCCAACTTGCTGGGTTAAAGTCAGACAGCAAAAGAGCTATCAGCCTGAGAGCCAGAGTGACAGACACCTGGGAAGTGCTTCCATGGGCCAAAAGCACTTCAGCCTCATTTGCATATCAATTCAAACATCAAATTCTTGGTAATGTAGAAATGGACCGACCATGTGAAGATATTGCTGGGCTTGTCTGAGCTACATACATATAGCAATAGTTTGTGGTGTGAAATCCTGCTGACAGGTTCCCTTTAAGTATAACGTGCTAGAGATGAGCAAACCTTTTAAGGTTACGATCAGCGAACTTACCAATGTTCCCTACATCTCCTCCCTGGTCTCAGTCTACCACCCTACCCGTGCCCTCCGCTCCGCTAATGACCTCAGGTTAGCATCCTCAATAATCAGAACCTCCCACTCCCGTCTACAAGACTTTACACGTGCTGCGCCGATTCTTTGGAATGCACTACCCAGGTTAATACGATTAATCCCCAATCCCCACAGTTTTAAGCGTGCCCTAAAAACTCATTTGTTCAGACTGGCCTACCGCCTCACCGCATTAACCTAACTATCCCTGTGTGGCCCATTCAAAAAGACAAAAAACAAAACAAAAAAAAAACAATCAGGTTCCTCGCATCATGTTCTCATACACTTTATGCAGTTAATAGCCCTCTGTGTCTGTACTGCTACATACTTAGGCTGATAACTGGTTCATGCAGCTTTACATGAACACCCGAGCCTTACACTATGGCTGGTCCAAATAATTAAAGCAATTGTTACCATCCACCTCTCGTGTCTCCCCTTTTCCTCATAGTTTGTAGCTTGCGAGCAGCAGGGCCCTCATTCCTCCTGGTATCTGTTTTGAACTGTGATTTCTGTTATGCTGTAATGTCTATTGTCTGTACAAGTCCCATCTATAACTTGTAAAGCGCTGCGGAATATGTTGGCGCTATATAAATACAATTATTATTATTATTATTATTATTATTATGTTCGCCCAACGCATCCGAACCCCATTGTATTCGACGGTAGACAAAACCAAAACGCATAGACAACACCTTCAGGAGGTTCAAAAGCTGCCAAAACAGTGACAGACACCATGAAAAGTGGCATCAATTGACCCACAGTACAAATAGTACAGGGTGGGCCCTTTATATGGATACACCTAAAAAAATGGGAATGGTTGGTGATATCAGCTTCCAGTTTGTGGCCCACTGTTATGGACTGGTAATTTAGGAGCGACATGCGACTAGCTCTGAGCAGGTGGTAACTATACAGACCGCAGTTCCTGATATCTTAACACAACACTAGCAGTAGCCGTGGGATGTTCCTGTCACTCCCTGGACACCTCGTCACAGCCGGAGATCTAGCTACCCCTAAAGGTAGAAATAGGAAAGCTATCTTGCCTCAGAGAAAATCCCCAAAGGATAGGACAGCCCCCACAAATAATGACTGTGAGAGGAGAAGGAAATGACATACGTAGTATGAAACAAGATTTAGCAAAGGAGGCCACTTCTAGCTAGATAGATAGTACAGGAAAGAACACTGTGCGGTCAATAATAAAAACTAGAAAAAGTCCACCGCAGAGATATGCAAAAATCTCCACACCTGACTAAAGGTGTGGAGGGCAAAATCTGCAGCCCAGAGCTTCCAGCTTAGCTGAATAGATCCATACTGATAAGCTGGACAAATGAGCAAAACATAGAATGTGCTGAACAATAAAGTCCACAACAAGTGGACTGCAAAAGGACAAGCAAGGACTTATCTTTGCTGAACTGGACAGAGTGTCAGGGAAATCCAAAAGAGCCGAGACTCCAAGCAGGAACAATTGACAACTGGCATTGATTGAGGGATAAGGCCAGACTAAAATAGCCGAGCCAGAAAGACGATCAGTGGAAGCAGCTGCTGATGCTAAATCCAAGAAGCAGCTATACCACTCAAAACCACAGGAGGGAGCCCAAGAGCAGAATTCACAAAAGTGCTACTTACAACCACCGGAGGGAGCCCAAGAGCGGAATTCACAACAGCCCACGACAACCATATTGATGATGTGTTGCCTTCTTTATGCACTGAAGATGGCACGTTCCCTGAGTTTTTCCAGCAAGATGGTGCACCACCACATTATGGGTGTTAGGTCCAAGCATTCCTACATGAACAGTTTCCTGGAAAGTGGATTGGTCGTTGTGGGCCAGTTGAATGGGCACCAAGGTCTCCCAATCTGACCCCCTTAGACTTTTATCTTTCGGGGTCATCTGAAGGCAATTGTCTATGCTGTGAAGATACGAGATGTGCAGCATCTGAGACAACGGATACCGGAAGCCTGTGCTAGCATTTCTTCTGTGGTGTTGCTATCAGTGTGTCAAGAGTGGGAGAAGAGGGTTGCATTGACAATCCAACACAATGGGCAGCAGTTTGAACACATTTTATAAGTGGTCATAAACTTGTAAATAACTCATGAAAGAATAAAGCTACGTTAAAACCAAGCACACCATTGTTTTTCTTGTGCAATTCTCAATAAGTTTGATGTGTTGCATGACTCTCTTCCCTTTCGAAAAAATAAAGTTGGTTCCAAAATGGCTGACTTCAAAATGGCTGCCATGGTCACCACCCATCTTGAAAAGTTTTCCTCCTCCCATATAATAATGTGCCACAAACAGGAAGTTTTACTTGGGTGTATCCACATAAATGGCCCACCCTGTATAATTGCGCAGCATGGATGCCTGGGACAAGGCCTGGCCCAGCATTTCCAGCTTACAAATTGATCAGTAAGAGGTGGATGAGTGACGGGTGTAGGCCTGGTGCTCAGTGACAGAGGTTGTCAGTGGTCTTTGGATAGGAAGAGACGGTGTATGTTCAGTTAAGCTTTCAGTAACATTACCACTACCCCACGTACACCTCGAACACCAAGCCCTCTCCCACCATGACCTCGCTTTTTCCCACTCATGTTGGATGTACCCTTCCCCTCTTGTAACCGGCTGTCTCACAACACTGTTGCTTTTGCAGTGCTGGTGTCTTGGGTTGAGATCCCACCAGGGATGACATCTGAAAACATTCTGTATGTTCTCCCCGTGTTTGCGTGAGTTTCCTCCAGGTTCTCCACTTTGCACCAAAGACGTACTGATAGGGAATGTAGATTGTGAGCCACCATGGGGAAAGTGATGATCATGTCTGTAAAGCTGCAGAATTAAAGGCGCTATATAAGTGAGTAAAATGAATGAGGATAGAAAGAATTTCAGCACCATGGACAACGTTCAGGACACATTGATTTCTTTTGGGAAAAGTGGTGGATCTGTGGGTGTCTTACAACTGGGACTCCTAGTGATCACCGAAACAGGAGGCCAGGAGGAGTGTGCATGGCGCCGTGGTTGTATTATATTACCGCTCAGTTCACAGACTACAGCACTGACAGAGCACGCGGCTGTAGAGGTGAATTGGGCTGAGCCGCAGTACCAGGCACAGCCACTATACCTATGCGGCGCTGTTCTTGGTGTAGAACGAGTGGGTCGTGCTGCTCATTGCGCTGCGCCCCTTACATTCGCCTGCTCCACGGGGGCCCGGAGTGTGACTCCCATTAGTGACCCGAAAACAGGCGGGATCCTCATAAGTGAGATGCTATCATAACCATGTTTTGGTCTTTACACCTCTGCTGCATAAAATGGAAAAAAAGAAACAATCGGCAGAATCCATCACTGCACTAAATGTTTATATTTTGGAGAATTGCTGCTTCGTCGTGCTGATAATATTTACAGGTCAGCGGTAGTTGCCATGGAAACCCAGACCCGGGGGGGGGGGGGGGGGGTTGGTCTGCTAGGTGGAAGTCCAGAAATGAAGAACAAATGTAAAAGCGAGGCGGAAACAGGTGACTGAGCTAAAATCTCTTTTCTGTGACTGTCATATCTACAGTGCCTTGAAAAAGTATTCATACCCCGTGAACTTTTCTCCATTTTTTTCACACCACAAACGTAAATATATTTGAACTGAGGTGCATTTGTATTCAGCCCCTTGTAGTCTGATGCCACTAAATTAAATCCTGAGTGACCAATTTCCTCCAGAAGTCACATAATCAGCACATTGAGTCCACCTCGGTGTTATTTCTTCTCAGTATAACTACAGCTGTTCTATGAAGGCCTCGGAGGTTTGTGTGAGAACATTAGGGGTCAAACACGATAATGAAAAGCAAGGAGCTCACCAGACAGGTCAGGGATAAAGTGGTGGAGAAGAGTAAAGCAGGGTTAGGGTATAAAAAATAGCCCAAGCTCTGAACATCTCATGGAGCTCTGTTCAATCCATCATCCCACAATGGAAGGAGCATGGCACAACTGCAAACCTACCAAGACATGGCCGTCCACCTACACTGACAAGGACAGCACTAATAGATGGCAGTACACTAATTAAGGAAAGTACCACTGACTGCAGCGCCCCTCACCCCTTTTGGATACTTTATGATGTCTCCCTTCCCACCTCTCTATTTTCTGGATGAGATGTATGTTCCCACTAATGTCGCTGATGAGAGCAGGAACGGCTAGTACAGCCCCTGCCTCTTACTTATATGTTCCCTCAAAGCCAGTTTCATCCTCTTCCCATTTTGGGTCCCGAAGGTGCTTGTTCTGCAGCACAGGAAGGAAAACACCGGCTACAAGCCCTTATTTCTGGGCTCAGCACTCACCTCTATGCTCCTGCTGCGGCAATGTGCAGAGGCCGGTGATCCAGCATGCTTAACAGCCCCCCTGCTTTAGTAACTGCCGGCGGCTTAGACGCGCACCAAACAGAGAGTTTAGCCCCGCCCACATTTTTTCCCCACGTCACATCCTTCTCAGAGCGTGGCGCCATTAGCCAACCGTCCGCTCTTGTCACCGCTCTGCCCCTTCGACAGCCAGCTTTTCAATTCTTCCATCAGTCTCTGCACTAATCTCAAACATGCATCCCTACAGTCACCCTGTGTATCTGTGCGGCGGCCCAGGGTCCTGGTCGTCGCAGTGGTATTGCTTTCCTCCTGGGGGAGAGTGATGCTACATTTGGAGGCAAAGAAGGATAACTGCATCCAGGTATCACAAATATGCAACACATTCACACTCCAGACCACCAGGGGGAGCTTCTGCTCCTATTTATATTATTTAAATTTTACACTCGTCGTTTCGGAGTTCCTTCATCAGCAAAAAAAAATTAAAAATGTAAAAAAATTACACTACAACTAATGCAATCATTACGTAGACTGCTGATGTTAGGGTTTTGGTACAATCTTTGGTGTTCAGTGGATTGCAAACGAATGGCCCGATTCGCGGACGGACCAAGGATTTTTGAAAATCTTGCTTTGCTTGAACTTTTGTAGTGGCAACCGTAGTGTTTGTTCATTGCATAAATTTCTCATCTTCATCTTCTCTCCTGGTACTTAGCCTTCTTTGCCACCAAAATTTCTGGTTTAAGGCCCTCCATGTCCCAGAAATATTTGTATTGCTGTCTGATGCATTATTGCATTTTCATTGGCAGGTTTTCAGAGAGCTGATGCCTTTAGTTCGAGCTCACGTTGCACCCTCAACATGGCAATCTTATGGTAAAGCTTGGGAAGGGTGGTGCATCTTGACTAAGGGAAGACCAGTTCTCAATTGCTGCGGGTCTTTACTTGAAGTAACAATTGAGGTTATTTGCCACTCCATAAGGGGCTTTGGCATTGGTTTGTCTTTTTATTTTCAATTAATAGGATGGTCGGACATTACTAAGGCCTTTTTTCGTTAGACAGGCTTTTAAAGAGAATAAGAGGTCTCATCTCAGCACAGAATGTACACGACCGATTCCTCCTTTCTTCTGGCTCCTATAATTTCTTTTACGCCTTTGGTTCATTGTGTCCACATTGAGTCATCTCTTTTTTGTCAGCTGCGTTTGCGATTTCAATTTTGGCGCCTTGCGCATTAGTGAATCGATTCCAACTTAAAAAACTGGTTAATGGGTGTCTTACCATTTGACGACGTGGCTGTTGGGGACAATACATTTTCGTAGATGTGTAGAGGCTGTGGGAGTTCAGCCAGGGGATTACGGGACACAATCTTGTCAAATTGGGGTTACTACTGAGGCCACCAGGAAGGGTTTATCCAAGGCAGAGATTCGAAGGATTTGGAGATGGTGTTCGGCTCGTTTGGAAAGATATATCAGATTTGATTGAACAATTTAATTTTTCTTCATTTTGGATTTTCAGGTTCCATCGGGCCATCCGTGTGGTGGTTAGGTTATTCTTGCATATTCTGAAAGTCGGCCAGGCTGTCGAAACCTGGGTTTTCGGGGCATTGAAGTGAAATAGTGAGCCATCAGAGGTTTGCAATGGCCTTAAGTGTTGCCTGAGGTCGGCGATATTGAGAGAGATGTTACTGGTTATTGGTTTTACATGTGGGTGGTAACGATCTTTGTTCCTACAAAGTAACCGAATTGATAACGATGATGAGATCAGACCTTGATCGTTTCCTCCCTGAACTTCTCCTGGTTTGATCCTGCTGTATGGCAGGAGGCTCAGGATGGTATTGTGGTGGAGTGGATCCAGCGTACCATAAATGCTCGTATGTCCAAGTTTGTTCGTGATAACCTTGGTGTCGTGGCAAGACATCTGCAGCTTGAAGACGTCTACTAAGGTCAGATGGTGTTCATGTTAAAGACACTGACCTTGATATTTTTATATCTGGCATTCAAGACAGTGTTGAGAAAGCATTGTTTCTGATGGTTGGGAGTCGGAGTCCTGTGTAGGATTACACAGGATCCTCCTTGGCTGTTTAATTAAAGAAAGGAAGCACCAGAAGGTTTTCACTACATAGGCTGACTTGCCTGTGGAAGAGCTACAGGCCACTTGGCTACTAGTCCAGTTCTTGGAAAAGTTGAAGAGCCTTCCTTGTTATTGTTATACTATAAAAAAGATATATTAATATGTAACTGGAGCGCCCCCACACCGCCGCAGGGCCGAGGGGTACCCGGAGCCGGGCCTCTAGGTCTCAGTCCTGGGGTTGTCACGGTGCTAGACCCGGTCCGTGGCCCTGTCTGTCAGTGGGGGACGTCCGGTGCAATAAGTGATGTTGTAGCGGTGCAGTTGTGGGGTGCAGGTCGCGGTAAATAACGAGGACACCAGGTTGCAGTCTCTTTACCTCTTTACTGAAGCTCTCTGGGTCCTCAGTCCGGAATACGGCTCACCAGGCTGCGCAAGTCCGGCCGGTCCAATGGCACTTCCAGAGCTCTCCTTGCAGGTGGAAATCGGTGCCTTCCTTCTAGCGCTATGTGTTGCAGTCCTTCCCTGCTGTGCTTACGGAAAGTACCCCACAACTGTTGTGTCTGTTTCTCGTGTTCCCTCACAACAACTTAATTCGCAATGATCTTTCTCGTCCCTCCAGATACTATGGTAGGAACGCACCCGTATGACGGGGAGGCTCGGAGATCTTCCGGGACTCTATCTGCGCCCCTCTCCTGTTGGTACCCCCCTTTGCCTTCCTGGGTGATGCGTGAGACAGTCCGCCTCAAGCTAACTGCCCTGCCGTAGGTCTGAGGTATGGCTTGAAACTCTTTACCTCCTCGGCGTTCCGGCCACCGGTAGTGCGCCTCAGTAAGGTGCTGCCTCTTTCAGCACAACCCTCACTGGTATCTCCTTTCGCTTGATTTCGTTTCTCACTCAGCACAATCTATCTCGCTTCTTAGTCCTTCCTTGGGCACCGCCGCTATGCTGAGCAGGCACGGTCCCTTTACGTTCTTTCCATGCCAAGCCTCTGCCAGGATCCCACCCCTGGCAGAGACCCTACAGTCTCTCCCTTCACAACACCCTCTGCCACCAGGTGTTGCTCCGTTCAATCCCGTCAGCGTTCTCTCTAACTTCCTGCCTGACCCCCAGTTTACCCACTATGGTGGGGAGTGGCCTAATGAATAGCACCCTTAGCTCCCCCCGGAGGCCCAGCTGTGAAATGAATTGGTGACTGTGATACCTGCTCAGAGAACTCCTTCCGTGCCATCGAACGCAGCATGGCCCCCCTTAGTGGCTGAACCATGCTACTGCAACGACCAGGACTCTGGGGCGCTGCATAACGCTGTGACCGACTTTCACCAATCAATCCATGTGCATATCTGTACTTGTTCTACAGGGGTATTGGTGGGGAGGGAGGCACCTGGTGTATCGCGTTCGGGTCTCTGCAGTCTTAGGGCTGTCCCACACGTCCAGATAATTCCGGTACCGGAATAAATCGATACCGGAGTTATCCGTGTCCGTGTGCCTGGGAACTCACGGAGGCCATACGTGCGGCACACGTGTGCCGCCCGTATGGCGAGTGGGTACCACACGGAGCGTGTGGTACCCACTCTGCGTGGTGCTGAAGCTGCGATTCATATCTTCCCTGCAGCAGCGTTTGCTGCAGAGAAAATATGAAGAATAGTGTTTAAAATAAAGATCCATGTGTCCGCCGCCCCCCCCACCCCCTGTGCGCCCCCCCCGCACCCCCTGTGCGCCCCCCCGCTGGTCAGAAAATACTTACCCGCTCCCTCGCTGCTTCCTGGTCTGGCCGCGGCTTCTCCTGCATGCGGTCACGTGGGGCCGATCATTTACAGTCATGAATATGTGGCTCCACCTCCCATAGGGGCGCAGCCGACTATTCATGATTGTAAATGATCGGCCCCACGTGACCGCATACAGTAGGAGGCGCGGCCAGACCAGGAAGGAGCGAGGGAGCGGGTAAGTATTTTCTGACCAGCGGGGGGGGGGGCGCACAAGGGGTGGGGGGGCAGCGGACACCTAAATCTTTATTTTTAACACTATTCTTCATATTTTCTCTACAGCAAACGCTGCTGCAGGGAAGATATGAATACCGGCTTCAGCACCATGTGGGGGGGACAGCGCTTACTGTAGCGCTGTCTCCTGCACGCACACGGACCCCAGACGGAGAATGTCCGTGTGAGGTCCGTGTTTTACGCGGACCCATTGACTCTATTGGGTCCGTGTAAAACGTGTGCTCCCACGAACACTGACATGTCTCCGTGTTTGGCACACGGAGACACGGTCCGCAAAAAATCAATGACATCTGAACAGATGCATTGGTTTTTATGGGTCTACGTGTGTCAGTGTCTCCGGTACGTGAGGAAACTGTCACCTCACGTACCGGAATCACTGACGTGTGAAACCGGCCTTAGAGAAGCAGCTAAGAGGCCCATGATCACCAGAGGATCTGCGGAGATCCACAGCTCAGGTGGGAGAATCTGTCCACAGGACAACTATTAGTCAGATACTCCACAAATCTTTATGGAAGAATGGCAAGAAGAGAGACATGTTTGGAAGCCAGAAGAAGTCGTCATGTAGGAGGCACAGCGAACATGTGGAAGAAGCTACTCTGGTCAGATGACACCAAGCGAGAACTTTTTTGGGCAAAAAGCAAAACGCAATATGTCATGGAAAACCTTAACTGAAATAAGAAAAACAGATCTTGCTACAAATTATACGTCCATCTCATATTAATAATGCCTTAATACAGTTGTCCCCTAGTACTCTCATATGTCATATAGCGCAAAAAAACACAGCATCAAAGACATTGGGTTCTATAAATATACGATTTATTAAAAATACGTTTTATTTCCAACATTTATGGCAGTAATTATATAGATACAAATCAATCAACATATTCACCAAGGTGAGAAGGATCTAAGAAATCCGGTGTTGTTGACCCAGACACTCTGAGGAGCAAGAACAATGGCAGAGATGCTGCTCGGAGATTAGAAGATCTTCACATGTGATGATGTTTCGTGCATCTTCCCCTTTCTCAAGCACGCAATCTTCTCTTCCTTCCTTAAAACAACACTCACTGCCTGACACCCTGTACCAATGCTATGCTACAAACGGGTATTTTAAAATACATAAAACCATTTATTTTGCTACAATCAAATAACATTTTAATGATATACAATTGTACGCGGCCTCACATCTCATTTGTTGCGTTTCTATGTACACAGATGCAGTACAAAGCGCATCATAAATACTTGATTCTATAGAAAAACACTACAATTACAATTTTCATTCATCCCTTTCGGAAAATATCAAGTTTACTGTTCATCTCTTTGTAGTAATTTTCTTTGACTCTGTTTTGCATCATCCATAATTAACTCCTCCAACATCATCTATTTTAATTGAGGCACCCTCTGCCTACAGTTACATAAATTGGGAAATTACGACAGCAGCCATCTATGATGATGGGAATAACTCTTTAAAGAAGTTGTCGCTTTTTCAGAAACAGCGCCACCCCTGTTCAGAGGCGGTGTGTGGTATAGCATTTATCTACATTGACTTTAATGGTGGCGAGCTGCAATACCAGACACAACCTGTGACAGTTGTGGCGCTATACTGTGATACAGTAGATGTCTTTTGAGCGTCTATAGCAAACCCTGTAAGAAAATTTAATTAAAAGTCATTAAAGGGGATCATCGCATTCAACATTTCTATCCATTTTGGGGCTTATTCAGATGAGACCGATCCCCTTCACAATAGATTTCTATCTTTCCGTTAATGAGCTGATAAATCCGACTGCAGAGTCCACAAAGAAAGGAGATGGTAAATGGCGGAATAATAGGGAGAGAAGTGGCGCCATCCTGCAATATGAGCAATTTGTAATCTTCAGCCATTGAATTGTCATAGTGTTATTCTGCATGAGGAGAAGAGATTCTCCCGCTGATAAGTGGCACATCATTCACCATTGTACAATGGAAACCAAGGCACAAGGTCTGATGTGCTCTTCACACCAAGAAGCTCTCAGAGACTCCACAGGGTCCTTCAGGCTTCATTACCCTCCATACAGTAGCTTCATTAACTCTGTCCCTGCCATTCCCTAGAGCCTCGCTCTGGGAATAAAGGGAGAAGCAAGTCAATGCCAAGCAACTAAAGAGGTCCCAGGCCTTTAAGGAATGTGATAAGATTTGTCTCTGATGAAAAAAAGATGAACGTTTGGAACACTTTGTAACCAGACGAAAAGCGTGACAGCAGCGCAGAGTATTTCAGGAGAGAAGTGTGCTGGTCTTGTTGGGGGCAGTGATGCTGGTATCAGTGCTGATGTTAGTAAGGACATGGCTGCGCCTGTGAGGATATTCGATGCTGGTTCCTCAGCAGCGCAGAGTATTTCAGGAGAGGAGTGTGCTGGTCTTGTTGGGGGCTTTGATGCTGGTATCAGTGCTGATGTTAGTAAGGAGACCAGGTTATGTGATGTGAGGGAGAATAGGGAGGATTGTGGCAGGGGCAACGTCATGATCTGAGGAAGGGAAGGAAACAAGTGGGAGGTCACAGACTGATAGGTGCAAAATTAAAGTGGAGTCCTCAAGCAGCACAGAGTATTTCAAGAAAATAATATGCTAACTTTGTGAAAGACTTATCCTTTCTTGTCAGTAAAGATAGGGCTGCATGTAATGGTAGAAGTGCCATGATATGCCTCTGTTCACTATCTAACTTCTGTAACTCATCTCTCCCCCTGTCTGTCCACAACCTACTCATATTCTCTTCCCTCTCCAGGTGCACATTTCCCATTCCACAAACTTGCACACCCTCGCAGAAATCTCAAACACCTTGATCCACACTCCCTTCTCCCTCTTGCATAGGTTCCTTACACAATGCAGATGCCGCTGCTGCTTTATATAACACCACAATAGCTGCAGCTCTGGAATCGGTTGCCCCTCTCACACATACCAAAGCTCACACAATCAACAGGCAACCCTGGCACACCAGCATGATCAAAGAACTGAGACGGGCTACCAGGGTTGCTGAGCGGTGAGGGAAAACTCCAACGAGCACTTCATCGCATTCAAACAGTCCCTCAATACTTTCAAGTCCACACTCACTGCAGAAAAACAAACCTTCTTCTCATCTCTCATATCTTCCCTGTCTCACAACCCTAAACTGCTATTCAACACCTTCAATTCTCTCCTCTGTCCCCCAGCACCCTCTCCCTCTCCCTCTCCACTCATCTCAGCCGAAGACTTTGCCTCATTCTTCAAGCAGAAGATTGAGAACATCAGAGAAAGCTTTGGCCTACAGTCCATACAGCCCCTCCTCATAACTACTCAGCCCTTCTCCTCCAAAAACCAGATTCTCCACCATTAAGGAAGATCAATTTTCCTCTCTAATCTCCAGATCACATCTCACCACCTGTGCACTTGACCCGACCCCGTCTCACCTCATCCAGATCTCAACACAGTATTCCACGCAACCATTATCCATCTCTTCAACCTGTCACTAACAACTGGCGTTTTCCCTTCTTGCTTCAAGCATGTCTCGATCACACCCAGCCTCAAAAAGTCCTCCTTTGACCCATCCTCTGTATCTAGCTATCGCCCTATATCCCTTCTCCCCTATGCCTCAAAACTACTGGAACAACATGTCCATCTTGAACTCTCCTCCCAGCTCTCCTCTTGCTTCCTCTTTGACCGCTTACAATCTGGATTCCGACCCCATCATTCCACTTAAACTGCCCAGACTAAAGTCACCAATGACCTATTAATCGCCAAAGCCAAGCGACACTACTCTGTCCTCCTCCTCCTGGACCTGTCTTCTGCCTTTGACACAGTGGACCATTCTCTATTATTACAGACCCTCTCATCCCTTGGCATCACAGACTTGGCCCGATCCTGGATCTCGTCATATCTAACTGACCGAACACACCACCTCCTCACCTCGCCCCCTATCTGTCGGAGTCCCACAAGGTTCAGTCCTAGGGCCCCTGCTCTTCTCCATTTACACCTTCGGCCTGGGACAACTCATAGAATCTCACGGTTTTCAGTATCACCTCTATGCTGACGACACACAAATCTACCTCTCTGGACCAGATATCACCTCCCTACTAACCAGAATCCCTCAATGTCTGCTATTTCATCCTTCTTCTCTGCTAGATTTCTAAAACTTAATATGGACAAAACAGAATTCATCATCTTTCCCCCATCTCACTCGACCCCCCCAACAAACCTACCCATTAAAGTAAACGGCTGCCCACTCTCCCCAGTCTCACAAGCTCGCTGCCTCGGGGTAATCCTTGACTCTGATCTCTCCTTCAAAAGACATATCCAAGCCCTCTCCACATGCTGCCGACTTCAACTCAAAAATATTTCCCGGATCCGTACATTCCTCAACCAAGAATCTGCAAAAACCCTAGTCCATGCCCTGGTAAGGGGTATATCGGGACCGTGTGATACTCTACTCCCTCCCTCTATGTAAATGTTACCTTTAAGTAATTGTTTATGAATCTCAATTCTGCTAACAAATAATAATAAACATAGGGGAAGCGTAGTACCTTGTTCAGCCCACTAGATGGGGCCCATTACGACTTATTATAATAAGTAGTGTAGATAGTTAACTGTAGGAGGGGTTTACTAGAATAAGTCAGGAAGAGTTCCCTAGTTAGAGCAGAGGGGCTAGGGAGCCCATACAGTTCGGGTGGGCTTTGAGCCTGAGCCACCCGGAAACCCCGTAACGTTAAAGGGGAGAACCCAGCCATCCAGGGCTCGGTGGACAGAAGTGCAGCTAAACCAGTACAGGGTTCAGCAGTGGTGAAGCAGAAGCAGCAGCGGATCCATAGCAGTATGGGGACGTAGGTCGCTCGATATGTGGCAGATCATCGCATGGGCTGATGCCCTCAGATCCGGGCGAAACGGACGAAGGAATCCCCAAGCACAGAGAATCAGGACAGGGAGGATGCTGCGTCACCGCAAGAGGCAGTACGACCCGGGCATGTATTGAAGGACCAAGAGAAGAGTGCAGGAAAAGCGGAAGCCCTATGTAAATACTGTGTCTGTTAAGGATGAGCTGTGCAAAGAAGAAAGTAAAGTTTTATGTTTCAAGTTGCAACTGGACTGTGTCTCTGTTTGTGCGCAAACGACCGGAGAGGATCTTAGGCAACGGAGAGAAGGCCCAGACGGTGCAAACAATAAAGAGGCAAGTACATTGACAATGGGACGTTATCTGCATGTGACGAGAGACCAAGGAGTGCAAGACCTGCTACTCTCAGCCACGACTTTGGCCCTGGTTCTCCCTCACACCCTCATCATCTCCTGCCTTGACTACTGCAACCTCCTGCTCTGTGGCCTTTTCTCTATCACTCTCGCACCCTTCCAATCTATTCTAAACTCTGCTGCCCGACTAATCCACCAGTCCCCCCGCTATTCCCCGGCTTCTCCCCTCCGTCAATCCCTTCACTGGCTCCCCATTACCCAGAGACTCCAGTACAAAAGCCTAACCATGACATACAAAGCCATCCACAACCTGTCTCCTCCATACATCTGTGACCTCGTCTCCCGGTACTTACCTACACGCAACCTCCGATCCTCACAAGATCTCCTTCTCTACTCCCCTCTTATCTCCTCTTCCCACAATCGTATACAATATTTCTCTCGCGCTTCACCCCTACTCTGGAACCCTCTACCACAACACATCAGACTCTCGCCTACCATCGAAACCTTCAAAAAGAACCTGAAGACCCACCTCTTCCGACAAGCCTACAACCTGCAGTAACCACCGATCGACCAAACCGCTGCACGACCAGCTCTATCCTCACCTACTGTATCCTCACCCATCCCTTGTAGACTGTGAGCCCTCGCGGGCAGGGTCCTCTCTCCTCCTGTACCAGTTATGACTTGTAAGATTACTGTACTTGTTTTTATTATGTATACCCCTCCTCACATGTTAAATATAAATGGCTCTATTATAATAATAATAATAATAATAATAATATGAAGATGATCTGAGTATATAGCCCGGCAGCACAGAGTACTTCAGAAGTGGAGCGTGGAATGCGCTGATCTTGTGGGTGGCAGTGACCTGTATTCTCATATGACGTGGTGGGGAAGTAGAGACAAGAGGGAGGCCATAGAGCAAGAGTCACATGGTGAAAGAAGTACAGAGTATTTGAGGAGGGACTGAGCATTTCATAGCGAAAAGAGCAGAATCAGCAGCAGCACAGAGTATGTAAGGCGACACTGCGACTGATCATATGGGAGATGGGCAGTGACGTCCTATCATGCGATGTTAGTGAAGACAGGAATATATGTCACGGGTGGAGAATAGCGGCAAGTGGGAGATGAAAGTAACAGTGCAGCACAGAGTATTTCAGGAGCCGAGCGTTCAGCTTTTATACAGTGATCTGTCTTTACATACTGTGAAGATCAAAGATAATAATATCTCACAAAACAGAACTGAGCGACCAGGAGAGACCAACAGATCGCACGGCGATGAGGAGATAATATAGAAGAGGAAGCATTTCATGAAAATATTTATTTTAGTAAAAAATCACCATATAATGATCAGAGATACAATGTAATCATGTAAAAAAACCTGGACGGCAAATACATAAAATAAAAAAATAACTTAAATAAATAACATAAAATACATTGTAACGAAATATCAATAAATAGAATACAAAGGCAGCGACGCCGACCGGCAGCGTCATCAGGGGTTAACGCAACAGTTACATTGTATCAATACATTTACAGCTCTTATAGAGTCAGTGTATACAGGAAATGCTCCAGATTACCAGGACATGCCAGATTACAGGAATTGCTGGATTATTTAGAGGGCAGATTATACAGGGAGCGTTCAAGTATAACTGGATAATGTGATTGCTTCTGTTTCCATCCTGATTCAGAGCAGCTCGCAAGTGTCATGGTGTCGCCGGCACCCCAACATCATAACGGCGTCACCTGTGTACAAGAAAGAAAAACAAAATGAAACCCCAGCTCTGCTCAACCACAGAAAGTCTGCAACATCCACAACCGAGCCTGCACCCAAATGTGTATGTACCCGAGTGTCATTATCCTGTACCCCGAGTGTCATTATCCTGTACCCCGAGTGTCAGTGTCATTATCCTGTACCCCCAGTGTCAGTGTCATTATCCTGTACCCCGAGTGTCAGTGTCATTATCCTGTACCCCCAGTGTCAGTGTCATTATCCTGTACCCCGAGTGTCAGTGTCATTATCCTGTACCCCCAGTGTCAGTGTCATTATCCTGTACCCCGAGTGTCAGTGTCATTATCCTGTACCCCCAGTGTCAGTGTCATTATCCTGTACCCCGAGTGTCAGCGTCATTATCCTGTACCCCCAGTGTCAGTGTCATTATCCTGTACCCCCAGTGTCAGTGTCATTATCCTGCACCCCCAGTGTCAGTGTCATTATCCTGTACCCCCAGTGTCAGTGTCATTATCCTGTACCCCGAGTGTCAGTGTCATTATCCTGTACCCCCAGTGTCAGTGTCATTATCCTGTACCCCGAGTGTCAGTGTCATTATCCTGTACCCCCAGTGTCAGTGTCATTATCCTGTACCCCGAGTGTCAGCGTCATTATCCTGTACTCCGAGTGTCAGTGTCATTATCCTGTACCCCGAGTGTCAGTGTCATTATCCTGTACCCCCAGTGTCAGTGTCATTATCCTGTACCCCGAGTGTCAGTGTCATTATCCTGTACCCCGAGTGTCAGTGTCATTATCCTGTACCCCGAGTGTCAGTGTCATTATCCTGTACCCCGAGTGTCAGTGTCATTATCCTGTACCCCGAGTGTCAGTGTCATTATCCTGTACCCCGAGTGTCAGTGTCATTATCCTGTACCCCGAGTGTCAGTGTCATTATCCTGTACCCCAGTGTCAGTGTCATTATCCTGTACCCCCAGTGTCAGTGTCATTATCCTGTACCCCCAGTGTCAGTGTCATTATCCTGTACCCCAAGTGTCAGTGTCATTATCCTGTACCCCCAGTGTCAGTGTCATTATCGTGTACCCCGAGTGTCAGTGTCATTATCCTGTACCCCCAGTGTCAGTGTCATTATCCTGTACCCCGAGTGTCAGTGTCATTATCCTGTACCCCAAGTGTCAGTGTCATTATCCTGTACCCCCAGTGTCAGTGTCATTATCGTGTACCCCGAGTGTCAGTTTCATTACCCTGTACCCCCAGTGTCAGTGTCATTATCCTGTACCCCGAGTGTCAGTGTCATTATCCTCTACCCCGAGTGTCAGTGTCATTATCCTGTACCCCCAGTGTCAGTGTCATTATCCTGTACCCCCAGTGTCAGTGTCATTATCCTATACCCCGAGTGTCAGTGTCATTATCCTCTACCCCCAGTGTCAGTGTCATTATCCTCTACCCCGAGTGTCAGTGTCATTATCCTGTACACCCAGTGTCAGTGTCATTATCCTGTACCCCGAGTGTCAGTGTCATTATCCTGTACCCCCAGTGTCAGTATCATTATCGTGTACCCCGAGTGTCAGTGTCATTATCCTGTACCCCCAGTGTCAGTGTCATTATCCTGTACCCCCAGTGTCAGTGTCATTATCCTGTACCCCGAGTGTCAGTGTCATTATCCTGTACCCCGAGTGTCAGTGTCATTATCCTGTACCCCCAGTGTCCGTGTCATTATCCTGTACCCCGAGTGTCAGCGTCATTATCCTGTACCCCGAGTGTCAGTGTCATTATCCTGTACCCCGAGTGTCAGTGTCATTATCCTGTACCCCGAGTGTCAGTGTCATTATCCTGTACCCCAAGTGTCAGTGTCATTATCCTGTACCCCCAGTGTCAGTGTCATTATCCTGTACCCCCAGTGTCAGTGTCATTATCCTGTACCCCGAGTGTCAGTGTCATTGCTTGTCTTACATTCTTTCAGTACATTCCTGTTGTATTACCGTTCATACATTATCAGCACCTATAGATCACAATGTGCAGAGTTTCTGAGAACAGCGCCCCCTAGGTGTGAATATTTCATGCTCTCGCTGTCCTCATTACTAATATGTGCCACTGGAGGAGACCCCTGAGCCCCCCGGTAACCCGTCATCTGCCACCTCCTCGGCTGCTTCCCCGGACGATGCCCATTATAGGGACATAATAATAGATGGACTCGCGTCCCCCGCTTCCTCCTGACATCGCTCACATCTCTGTGCGTCCCCCGTAATAACCCAGATACGAGGCTGTAATAACCCGCGATATTACGGCTCCAGAAGCGTCGTCCGGGTCCGCAGATAATGTGTTAATTCCGCCCAGGTAGACTGTTGATGGAAAACACGACGTCGTCGCCGCGCTGATTAACAATAAACAAGTCAGATGTTATTAGTAGAAGTGTCGTCAGGCTAATTGTCGGATATAATGGAAAGTGCGGCGCGCGCCTCGCTAAACGCCACCAGCCGCCCACACGCAGCAAAATGAGAGCTCGCAGTCCATTACTGCTCGATTGCTTTTCATGTCTGAGTGCAGAAGGAAAAGAGCGGACGCAGGAACACCGGCTCCTACAACAGGTCCGTAAATTAAGATTTTGTCTCATCTTAAAGGGGAACTGTCACCTTTTTCTAACCCAAAAGGAATTGTACATAATAATAATAAATAATAAAAAAAATCCTCATCTAAAAAAAAATCTTCCTGCTGCAGACAATTATCTTTTTATTTTCTCAATTTCTTCCAAGAGTCACAACTTTTTTTTTCCCCATTAATATTAGACTTCGCATGTAATACCCATCTCCAGTCACTAGGTGGCACTGTTCTGCTTTCATTAACCATTCATAGCATTAACAACAGTGTCCCCTGCTGGCAGAAAAATGCAATAACGAGTCGACCAATAATATGTAAAATATAATGTCCAAAGATACAAGAGACAACCCTTACCTTAATAATCACAAGGATCGTCTGGTCAGAAATGAATTAAAAAATATAAAATAAATAGTGGAAAAAAAATAAATATGCAATAAAAAAAATTACAAAATAATGTGCAAAAATATAAATTGTGATTCGGAAATGTCTAAAGACTTGAGTGTAAATTGATCTTGATTATTGTATAACATCATTTTAAAAAAAGTCTATTAAAAATTAATTGCGGAAAATCAGTGCAAATATCCATAAAAAAGGATTTTCTTTGTGTCCTCAGGCGTAAAGAGTCAGCATCATCCACTGTAGAAAAGAATACAGTCAGTATTAGGGATGCAGAAAAGTATTCATGATACAAAAATTGTAGAATTCTAAGATTAGTCACTGACTAAATTATATAAAGGAAACAGCTCAATAGTGACACCTAAAGGAAGAATACTGTAATTACATCTGAAAAAAAAATACAGCCACATCCTGCACCTTAACTATGTTTTATACGGAGAAGGAAAGGAAGAGGCTTCTGATTGACAAATCTATGCTGACCCCGAGATTAAACGAGTCACACTGATGTCTGACTTCATTAAAACGTGATCAGCGTCATCCACTGCCCCACAGAACGGGAGAAAATCATTAAATACAAAACATCTTCACCGATACAAGAAAAACATTACAGGGTTCAAAGGACAAATGTGTCTATTCTGTGCAGTTATGTAACGTGATCATTACTGACAGGGAGGCGGCATTATAGTATCTCACAAAGGACGGGTCAGAGACAAAAGGCAGAATTATATCAAATACCTCGTCAATATTCCTGTACATAGGGGCAGTATTATAGCAGTTATATTCTTGTACATAGGAGCAGTATTATAGTAGTTATATTCTTGTACATAGGAGCAGTATTATAGTAGTTATATTCTTGTACATAGGGGCAGTATTATAGTAGTTATATTCTTGTACATAGGGGCAGTATTATAGTAGTTATATTCTTGTACATAGGGGCAGTATTATAGTAGTTATATTCTTGTACATAGGAGCAGTATTATAGTAGTTATATTCTTGTACATAGAAGCAGTATTATAGTAGTTATATTCTTGTACATAGGGGCAGTATTATAGTAGTTATATTCTTGTACATAGGGGCAGTATTATAGTAGTTATATTCTTGTACATAGGGGCAGTATTATAGCAGTTATATTCTTGTACATAGGATCAGTATTATAGTAGTTATATTCCTGTACATAGGAGCAGTATTATAGTAGTTATATTCTTGTACATAGGAGCAGTATTATAGTAGTTATATTCTTGTACATAGAAGCAGTATTATAGTAGTTATATTCTTGTACATAGGAGCAGTATTATAGTAGTTATATTCTTGTACATGGGGCAGTATTATAGTAGTTATATTCTTGTACATAGGAGCAGTATTATAGCAGTTATATTCTTGTACATAGGAACACTATTATAGTAGTTATATTCTTGTACATAGAGGCAGTATTATAGCAGTTATATTCTTGTACATAGGTGCAGTATTATAGTAGTTATATTTTTGTACATAGGGGCAGTATTATAGTAGTTATATTTTTGTACATAGGGGCAATATTATAGTAGTTATATTCTTGTATATAGGAGGCAGTATTATAATAGTTATATTCTTGTACATAGGGGGCAGTATTATAGTAGTTATATTCTTGTACATAGAGGGCAGTATTATAGTAGTTATATTCTTGTACATAGGGGGCAGTATTATAGTAGTTATATTCTTGTACATAGGGGCAGTATTATAGTAGTTATATTCTTGTACATAGGGGCAGTATTATAGTAGTTATATTCTTGTACATAGGGGCAGTATTATAGTAGTTATATTCTTGTACATAGGAGCAATATTATAGTCGTTATATTTTTGTATATAGGAGGCAGTATTATAGTAGTTATATTCTTGTACATAGGGGGCAGTATTATAGTAGTTATATTCTTGTACATAGAGGGCAGTATTATAGTAGTTATATTCCTGTACATAGGGGCAGTATTATAGTAGTTATATTCTTGTATATAGGAGCAGTATTATAGTAGTTATATTCTTGTACATAGGGGCAGTATTATAGTAGTTATATTCTTGTACATAGGGGCAGTATTATAGTAGTTATATTCTTGTACATAGGAGCAGTATTATAGTAGTTATATTCTTGTACATAGGGGGCAGTATTATAGTAGTTATATTCTTGTACATAGGGCAGTATTATAGTAGTTATATTCTTGTACATAGGGGGCAGTATTATAGTAGTTATATTCTTGTACATAGGGGGCAGTATTATAGTAAATATATTCTTGTACATAGGGGGCAGTATTATAGTAGTTATATTCTTGTACATAGGGGGCAGTATTATAGTAGTTATATTCTTGTACATAGGGGGCAGTATTATAGTAGTTATATTCTTGTACATAGGTGCAGTATTATAGTAGTTATATTCTTGTACATAGGGGCAGTATTATAGTAGTTATATTCTTGTACATAGGAACACTATTATAGTAGTTATATTCTTGTACATAGGAGCAATATTATAGTAGTTATATTCTTGTATATAGGGGGTAGTATCATAGTAGTTATATTCTTGTACATAGGAGCAGTATTATAGTAGTTATATTCTTGTACATAGGAGCAGTATTATAGTAGTTATATTCTTGTACATAGGAGCAGTATTATAGTAGTTACATTCTTGTACATAGGAGCAGTATTATAGTAGTTATATTCTTGTACATAGGAGCAGTATTATAGTAGTTATATTCTTGTACATAGGAGCAGTATTATAGTAGTTATATTCTTGTACATAGAAGCAGTAATATAGTAGTTATATTCTTGTACATAGTGGGCAGTATTATAGTAGTTATATTCTTGTACATAGGGGGCAGTATTATAGTAGTTATACTCTTGTACATAGGAGCAGTATTATAGTAGTTATATTCTTGTACATAGGAGCAGTATTACAGTAGTTATATTCTTGTACATAGGGACAATATTGTAATATATCCTTGAATACGTCACTGGTTTTTCCTTCCTAATCTGAGAGTAGCATAATGTGGATACAAAAGTCTCTGATTCCAGCGATGTCTCGCGTGCTGGGCTACTTGCTGTTTTTTTTTTTTAAAGTTGCCGTTTTACTAGTAAGAGATTATCACCAGTGAACTACATATATATAGTTCTTCATATTCATGAGCTCTGTGTAACTGCACTGATTGGCAGCTTTCTGCCTATGCACAGCGTACACTGAAAGCTTCCAATCAGTGGTGTGGGAGGGGTTATACAGAGCTCAGCATGTAGCGAACTGGTAAATCTGCAGCAAATGAAGCAGTGATTTTATCAAAACAGCAGCAGTCAGCCCAGTAAGTGGCACATCACTGGAATCAGGGTCTCAGCCCCTACATAATGCTGCTTTCAGAGGTGACAGAAAAAATAGTGACAGATTCCTTTTAAAAACCTTGAGGAATGAGTCCTCCGGTCTTAGAGGAGAGAATTATCGCTATTGTACGTACCTCGGCCTCTTTTAAATAGATTCCTTTCCCATCTTTGCTCAGATTATGAAAGACCTCTGGAATGGAGAGAAAGAGACGTCAATAGGAGCAGATGATAATGGAGGATTGTAGCAGCAGATGGGCGCGCTAGCTTCTCGGTGACAGCCCGGGTTTGCATTATTCTCCCAGCTCCACATTCAGGAGCCTCCTGGGGACGTCGCTGAACCTTACAAAGCTTTAATCCATGAGGTTCGGACGTCTGACAACCTTGTTTCCCCAGTCTGACAACCAGCGGGAGCAACCTATGGTGCCCTGGATAATCAGTGGTGCTGGGAGATTTATGCAAACGTTGCAAAGCAAGAGATGATAATACACGGTCCTCCATCACCAAACCATGCAAAGCGTGCGTCTGATCATTAATAATGGGGGCACGAAGCAATACGTGTAAGTATGTGCCCCCCTTATGTCGACAGGTGCTTATTATGGGGGCACTAATATTACTGGTCACAGGTATAAAAGTTTGACACCTTGATAGCAGAGGATGTGAGACTATTTCATATAGGAGGAGAGCTGTTTCTCTCTGTTATCAGCCGTGCTGGACAGTGAAACTTTTACTTCTATATCTGTGAATATTGTAGGACATTTTATTTAGGATTTGCATGTATGATTGTTGGTTGTGCTCATGTATGTATCCTTACATATACATGTCTGCGCGTGTAGTGTAGGGCAGAGGCAGATAACGCATTCAGCTCTGCTACATCGCTATGCAGCCGCTCGCCCCTTATCTTCGCCCATCTGTACCCTGCACCAATGTACCATGAACGGCCCTTCCCCACGTCCTACCTGTACCGCTGACTGGCGGTGACGATGGTATAAAATGGGGAAGGGACGGGTTGAACCTGGAGCGGATGAGGCTGGTGGAGCCGGAGGCAGCGATATTGTACGGCGGAGCCTAGGAGGCGCTAGAGGGAGGAGGAGCACAGCGCGCATTAGTGGAAAATGCAGGACTGCAAACAAGAGGAAGTACTACTACTCCCAGCTGTCTCCAGAGCCGGCCTGCAGAACGAAGCCGACCAGGGAGCAAATGCCCATTGGGTCCTAGAACTGAACTCTGGGAAGAGATTTTATCAGGCGACTGTCTCTTTAAGAAGAAAAGAGATAAATTAGTCAAAAAGATACATGAATGGTTCCTGTTCCAAAAGAACAAGCAGAAAGGGTTAATAAAAAGATACATTGTATCCAGGGAAGGTGAGAGCGGGTGAGTCCGCCATCACTGATGTATAGAAATCACATGAGTTCCCTGCGGGTGAGCGGAGGCCGCCATCCACGAGCAATCGATGGCACCTCTGCGGCGTTACAGCATGCACATGTGGCGCGGTGACGTACCTTCATTGATCTCCATCCGCAGCATGAGGCAGACGAAGTTCTCAAAATTGATTTTCAGAGACGAGTCGCCGTATCGCAGCGCCATTAGGCTGGAGAACTGACGGCTTAATGTGATTCCTACAGGCGTTAAATAGTGAGAGAGACGGAGCGTGAGGAAAGAGAGGGTGAGAGACAGTCAGGAGGAGGGCGAAAGACAGTCAGGAAGAGGGAGAGAGAGTCAGGAGGAGGGAGAGACAGTCAGGAGGAGGGAGAGACAATCAGGAGGAGGGAGAGACAATCAGGAGGAGGGAGAGACAATCAGGAGGAGGGAGAGACAGTAAGGAGGAGGGAGAGACAATCAGGAGGAGGGAGAGACAGTCAGGAGGAGGGAGAGACAGTCAGGAGGAGGGAGAGACAATCAGGAGGAGGGGGAGACAATCAGGAGGAGGGAGAGACAATCAGGAGGAGGGAGAGACAGTAAGGAGGAGGGAGAGACAATCAGGAGGAGGGAGAGACAGTCAGGAGGAGGGAGAGACAGTCAGGAGGAGGGAGAGACAGTCAGGAGGAGGGGGAGACAATCAGGAGGAGGGAGAGACAATCAGGAGGAGGGAGAGACAGTCATGGGGAGGGAGAGACAGTCAGGAGGAGGGAGAGACAATCAGGAGGAGGGAGAGACAGTCAGGAGGAGGGAGAGACAATCAGGAGGAGGGAGAGACAATCAGGAGGAGGGAGAGACAGTAAGGAGGAGGGAGAGACAATCAGGAGGAGGGAGAGACAGTCAGGAGGAGGGAGAGACAGTCAGGAGGAGGGAGAGACAATCAGGAGGAGGGGGAGACAATCAGGAGGAGGGAGAGACAATCAGGAGGAGGGAGAGACAGTAAGGAGGAGGGAGAGACAATCAGGAGGAGGGAGAGACAGTCAGGAGGAGGGAGAGACAGTCAGGAGGAGGGAGAGACAGTCAGGAGGAGGGGGAGACAATCAGGAGGAGGGAGAGACAATCAGGAGGAGGGAGAGACAGTCAGGAGGAGGGAGAGACAGTCAGGAGGAGGGAGAGACAATCAGGAGGAGGGAGAGACAGTCAGGAGGAGGGAGAGACAATCAGGAGGAGGGAGAGACAGCCAGGAGGAGGGCAAGAGACAGTCAGGAGGAGGGAGAGACAGTCAGGAGGAGGGAGAGATAGTCAGGAGGAGGGAGAGAGACAATCAGGAGGAGGGAGAGAGACAATCAGGAGGAGGGAGAGACAGTCAGGAGGAGGGAGAGACAGTCAGGAGGAGGGAGAGACAATCAGGAGGAGGGAGAGACAGGAGGATGGAGAGACAATCAGGAGGAGGGAGAGACAATCAGGAGGAGGGAGAAACAATCAGGAGGAGGGAGAGACAGTCAGTCAGGAGGAGGGAGAGACAGGAGGACGGAGAGACAATCAGGAGGAGGGAGAGACAATCAGGAGGAGGGTGAGACAATCAGGAGGAGGGAGAGACATTCAGGAGGAGGGAGAGACAATCAGGAGGAGGGAGAGAGTCAGGAGGAGGGAGAGACAATCAGTAGGAGGGCGAGACAGTCAGGAGGAGGGTGAGGCAGTCAGGAGGAGGGAGAGACAGTCAGGAGGAGGGAGATACAGGAGGAGGGCGAGAGACAAGAGGAGGGAGAGACAGGAGGAGGGAGAAAGGCAGTCAGGAGGAGGGCGAGAGACGGTCAGGAAGAGGGAGAGCAATGAGAGGAGAGAGTAAGGAAAGAGATGGAGAAGACAGGGGGAGAGGGAGTGAGGGGAAGAGAGAGATGGAGAGTAAGCAAAGAGAGTGAGAGAGTCAAACGGTGAGAGTATGAGGAAATGAGAGAGATGATGGAGGTTAGAAAGACAGAGAAAGTACCAAAGACAGGAAGAGCCCGAGAGTGAGAGAGAAAAGGTGGAGAAGTGAAGAGAACAGAGAGGAGTCAAGAGAAGAAAGAGCCAAGAAAAGAGAGAACCCAAAGAGAAGAGCGTCAAGAAAAGAGAGACCCATGAGAAAAAAGAGTAAAAATGGAAGAGTCCATAATAGAGACAGCAGAGTGAAGTTTGGGGAAAAGTTTGTGCAGGTACAAGGATAATGGTTATGAAAAGGGAGAAAAAGAAACAGAGTTCAAGAGAGTGAGGGTCAATAAAAAAAGAGGAGAGCGCAAAAAAAGAGAAGGTGTGAGATACAGGGGAGAGGAGAAAGGGAGAGCAGGAGAGAGAGTACAAGAGGAGGCGGATGAGAGAGAGAGAGAGAACACGTGGTGAGTGGACATATTAGAGGGTCGCACAGTGGACATATTAGAGTGTCGCACAGTAGACATATTAGAGGGTCGCACCTGTCTCTGTCTCCCTGTTCTCATCTGTTATGGCAGACACCTGACTGATGATGTGCGGCTCTGCTGGGGAGATGGCGAGACCGGCGGCATCATTTATACACAGCACCTCACCGCCTGCAGACGGAAATGCAGCAGAGCTGGGCTTCTTATGTCCATTCCATGCTGTGGTCTTATGTTATATTTGTGGTTTTACATGGGACTGCTGGTAAACCTATATCATCACACTGTGCAAAGGATGCAGCCCAATAATGCTAAATGACAATCTCAACTCTGCTATATCATTACAGATGTTGCACACATAAAATAATTCTTCTTTCCAAAGCCCCTATAGAAGCGATTCCTAAACTCTTCTTGTTTACATAGGACTGCAGGTCAACTTTTGGATTAAGCAATTCTGGACTTTAAATGAGAAACTCAGCTCTGTTGCATCATTCCTGCACTAGGAGGTATAACTCAGTTCTCATCAGAGTTCCCCTACTAACAATTATTCAACTTTTTTACATAGGACTGCAAGAAAGCTTTTACATTATGACAATGCACACCGGATTCGGGTCATATTGGACAAACTGAGCTCTGCTACATCATGACCAAGACAGTGCAGATAAGATGGTTCTTCTTTAGAGAGTTATTCCTTTTACATAGGACTGCAGCTAAACTTTTCCATTATATTGATACACGCTGGATTCAGGTGTTTAGACGACAACCTCAGCTCTGCTACATCTTTCCAGAAGTAGCAGATTGGAGGCGTCTCGGGCCCTTTTCACACTTCTCTGACTTTCCAGCTGGTGACGGGGACATTTCTCATCTTTTACCTTTCTCCTGTACCGCGGCCTGCAGGTCATTCAGCTCCAAATATCCCGATTTATCAATGTCTCTCCTCTGGAAAATCTCCTATGGAAACAATGAGATTACACGGTGAGATTTCTCTCCGCGGCTCCACAGAATACAAACGCCGCGCGCATAAATCTCAATTTCACTCCGAGCAAACGGAACATTATATAAAGCGTCTGGGAAGATTAGCGGGAAGTGACCTCTGTGTGTAGAACAAGGGTAAAGCCTGCGATTCCGGACGATCAGCCGGGCGCCGCTCGTCTCCTAGAATCTGCACATAATAACATTATATCAGACACCGAGAGATATAAAGTGCGTCTGACACCAGGAATAATCGTCTGAGGGGACGTAAGACCACAACGGAGACACCGGTCCCCCAGAAATACACGACCCAGGGGTCCTGACAACTCGCAGCGATCTATGTATGTCTGTGATAAATCCTGATAAATAGATAATAGATGATAGATACAGGGGCTTCTCACAAAATTAGAATATCATCAAAAAGTGAATTTATTTCAGTTCTTCAATACAAAAAGTGAATCTCCTATATTCTATATAGTCATTACACACAGAGTGATCTATTTCACGTGTTTATTTCTGTTAATGTTGATGATTATGGCTTACAGCCAATGAAAACCCCAAAGTCATTATCTCAGTAAATTAGAATACTTTATAACACCAGCTTGAAATATGATTTTAAAATCCGCAATGTCGTCCTACTGAAATGTATGTTCAGTAAATGCACTCAGTACTTGGTCGGGCTCCTTTGCATCAATTACTGCATCAATGCGGCGTGGCATGGAGGCGATCAGCCTGTGGTGCTGCTGAGGTGCTATGGAAGCCCAGGTTGCTTTGATAGCAACCTTCAACTCGTCTGCATTGTTGGGTCTGATGTCTCATCTTCCTCTTGACAATACTCCATAGATTCTCTATGAGGTTAATGTCAGGCGAGTTTGCTGCCAATCAAGCCCAGTGATACTGTTGTTTGTACACCAGGTATTGGTACTTTTGGCAGTGTGGACAGGGGCCAAGTCCTGCTGGAGAATGACATTTCCATCTCCAGAAAGCTTGTCGGCAGAGGGAAGCATGAAGTGCTCTAAAATGTCCTGGTAGACGGCTGCGCTGACTTTGATAAAACACAGTGGACCTACACCAGCAGATGACATGGCTCCCCAAACCATCACTGATTGTGGACACTTCACACCAGACCTCCAGCAGCTTGGATTGTAGCCTCCACTCTTCCTCCAGAATCTGGGACCTTGATTGCCAAATATAATGGAAAATTTACTTCCATCTGAAAACAACACCTTGGACCACTGACAACAGTCCGGTTCTTTTTCTCCGTGGTCCAGATAAGACACTTCTGGCGTTGTCTATTGGTCATGAGTGGCTGACACAAGGAATGTGACACTTGTAGCCCATGTCCTGGACACGTCTGTGTGCGGCGGCTCTGGAAGCAATGACTCCAGCAGCAGTCCGCTCCTTGTGAATCTCCCCCACATTACTGAATGGCCTTTTCTTAACAATCTTTTCCAGGCTGCGGTTATCCCGGTTGCTTGTGCACCTTTTTCTACCACACTTTTTTCTTCCACTCCACTTTCCATTAATATTTTTGGATACAGCACTCTGTGAACAGCCGACTTCTTTACCAATGACCTTTTGTGGCTTCCCCTCCTTGTGGAGTGTGTCAATGACTGCCTTCTGGACATCTGTCAGGTCAGCAGTCTTCCCCATGATTGTGGAGCTACTGAAACAAACTAAGGGACCTTTATAAACACTAAAGGTACCGTCACACATAGCGACGCTGCAGCGATAGGTCCCTGGGTAACCAGGGTAAACATCGGGTTGCTAAGCGCAGGGCCGCCCTTAGTAACCCGATGTTTACCCTGGTTACCAGTGTAAAATGTAAAAAAACAAACAGTACATACTCACCTGCGCGTCCCCCGGCGTCCGCTTCCCTGCACTGACTGAGTGCCGGCCCTAACAGCAGAGCGGTGACGTCACCGCTGTGCTGTGCTTTCACTTTACGGCCGGTGCTCAGTCAGTGCAGGAAGCGGACGGCGGGGGACGCGCAGGTGAGCATGTACTGTTTGTTTTTTTACATTTTACACTGGTAACCAGGGTAAACATTGGGTTACTAAGCGCGGACCTGCGCTTAGTAACCCGATATTTACCCTGGTTACCATTGTAAAACATCGCTGGTATCGTTGCTTTTGGTGTCAAACACGACGATATACGCCGATCTGACGACCAAATAAAGTTCTGAACTTTAATCAACGACCAGCGATATCACAGCAGGATCCTGATCGCTGCTGCGTGTCAAACACAACGATATCGCTAGCCAGGACACTGCAACGTCATGGATCGTTAGCAATATCGTTTAGTGTGAAGGTACCTTTAGGAGCCTTTGCAGGTGTTTTTTGTTAATTATTCTAATTTACTGAGATAATGACTTTTGGGTTTTCATTGGCTGTAAGCGATAATCATCAACATTAACAGAAATAAACACGTGAAATAGATCACTCTGTGTGTAATGTCTCTATATAATATATGAGATTCACTTTTTGTGTTGAAGAACTGAAATAAATTCACTTTTTGATGATATTCTAATTTTGTATGAAGCATCGGTAGAAGATAGATAATATATAATGGATAGACAATAGATAGATAGATAGATAGATAGATAAATAATATATAATGGATAGATAGATAGATAATAGATAGATAATAGATAGATAGATGATACATAGATAATAGATAGATAGATAGATAGATAGATGATAGATAATATAGATAGATAATAGATAGATAATAGATAGATAGTAGATACATAGATGGATGGATGTGCTCACCTGGTAGGAGATCAGACGCTGCCATAGGCTGTAGAACTCGATCATGTTCAGTGTGCCGGACGCACTCACCTGTAATGTGATTAAGGCTGATAACAATGTGACGTCACTAGTATCATATATGTCATACACTCCAGTCACAGCCAGAGCTGCATTCAAAATGCAGCTCTTTTTCCGCTTCTCCGGCTGCAGGTCCACAGTGGATGTTATTAGTGATGAGTGAGTGTGCTATCCCAGTATCTCGGCTGTGCTCAGATATTACGTTCGAGTCCCTGCGGCTGCATGATTCGCGGCTGTTAGACAGTCACAGCACATCTAGGGATGACCTAACAAACAGGCAATCCTCCGTGTGCTGCGGATGTGTAACAGCCATGAATTATGCAGCCGCAGGGACGCGAACATATTATCCTGAATATTGGGATAACACCTTATCCGAGCACGCTCGCTCATCACTAGTTGTTATCTCTATGGTATGCCCATCCTGGGAATTCTGTGTACAGCGCCGGGGTATAGGCTGGTGCCATAGAATCAATAGTTAATGCCAATGCAGCCGAGCTGAATGTACGGGATATGATGTCCTGCCGTAATGGAAAGCGACGAGCAATTTGCTGGAAGTAAAAGCGCCGGTGATTCGGGGTCATGGCTGAGCGCCCCCCGGGCATCGCAGGAAGGGCACAAATCAAAGGATTTTTGTAACACGAGAAGGATACGTCCAACTGAGCCATAATGACTTTACAGTCGTCCAGGCTGAACTTGACCGGAGCGTTCCTGGCACCTGCGAGAGAGAGCGGGAGACGAGCGGCGTTATCACACACGGGCGAGACACCCTGCGAGGGTTAATGTCATCCCAGGGGTTAATGCATAGTAATGATTGAATTCGTAAGCCCCCGCAGGAACAACCGCGCCCAAAACGAACACGTTCTACCAAGATGGCGGTTATATGATGCGGCCAAAAACCCGCACCATAATGAACGGCGTCTCACGCTATTCTCCTCCTTTGTGCATCGATCCATCACCATTTTCAGCATCTCTGCTTACTGTCAGCACATGCATATTTTTATCCATTTATTGACAGCAAGCAGAGATATTGAACGTGGAAACCCCCTTTAAACCTCCCTAAACCTCCCGACTTTTCTCTACGGGTCTGATCAGGACGTGTGACTTACCGGACCACGATCCTTTATTCAGCAGCATCTGCAGCTCGGAGACATTGATTTCAGGATGCTGCAACATAATTTATAGAATTAATACATGTCCTGACATATAGAAGAGGCAAAGATACAAATTAGGCCCCTTTAAGCAGATCTTTTTAGAGGGCCCCTGGGGCCCCATTGGCTATCAGAGCATTATGGTACCTTTGCCTTCAGGATATGCAAGTAAAAATGCCACCACTAGAGGGCGCTAACGCCTCCACTTATAGACAGAGCACATGATGCAGTCAGGTTCTTAGCTCCCTCTAGTGGTGGCTGCAACCGGCAGAACTAGTCAGCTCCGCTACATAGCAGCCAAACTTCCATCACTATAAAGATATATTAAGAAACTAATAAGCAAAAGATTTTGGCCCTAAATAGATTGAAAAAAAACTGCATTTGTTCAAATGACTAAATTAAAAACGTTATTCATTTTAAGTCACTGATTATAAATTCTCTTATCATATAATCTGCCATTTATGTATTTAATAACATTTTATACTGTTTATATTACAGTTGTTGCAAAACTGCTTACCTTCTCAAAATATCTGATGATGACATTTTCTTGTTCATCTTTTTTGTCAGCAATTTTCTGATGAAAAACAAGGCACGTCCAAATTGTCATACTCTAATACAAACGCACATTGGTCACTATAATACTGCCCCCTATATACTATAATATAACTATTACAATACTGCTCCTATGTACAAGAATATAACTACTATAATACTGCTCCTATGTACAGGAATATAACTACTATAATACTGCTCCTATGTACAGGAATATAACTACTATAATACTGCTCCTATGTACAAGAATATAACTACTATAATACTGCCCCTATGTACAAGAATATAACTACTATAATACTGCTCCTATGTACAAGAATATAATTACTATAATACTGCCACCTATGTACAAGAATATAACTACAATAATACTGCCCATATGTACAAGAATATAACTACTATAATACTGCCCCTATGTACAAGCATATAACTACTATAATACTGCCCCTATGTACAAGCATATAACTACTATAATACTGCCCCTATGTACAAGAATATAACTACTATAATACTGCCCCCTATATACAAGAATATAACTACTATAATACTGCTCCTATGTACAAGAATATAACTACTATAATACTGCTCCTATGTACAAGAATATAACTACTATAATACTGCTCCTATGTGCAAGAATATACCGTAACTACTATAATACTGCCCCTATGTACAAGAATATAACTACTATAATACTGCTCCTATGTACAAAAATATAACTACTATAATGCTGCTCCTATGTACAAGAATATAACTACTATAATACTGCCCCCTATGTACAAGAATAAACTAATATAATACTGCCCCTATGTACAAGAATATAACTACTATAATACTGCCCCCTATGCACAAGAATATAACTACTATAATACTGCTCCTATGTACAAGAATATAACTACTATAATACTGCTCCCTATGTACAAGAATATAACTACTATAATACTGCCCCCTATGTACAGGAATATAACTACTATAATACTGCTCCTATGTACAAGAATATAACTACTATAATACTGCCCCTATGTACAAGCATATAACTACTATAATACTGCCCCTATGTACAAGAATATAACTACTATAATACTGCTCCTATGTACAAGAATATAACTACTATAATACTGCTCCTATGTACAAGAATATAACTACTATAATACTGCCCCTATGTACAAGAATATAACTTCTATAATACTACTCCTATGTACAAGAATATATCTACTATAATACTGCCCCTATGTACAAGAATATAACTACTATAATACTGCTCCTATGTACAAGAATATAACTACTATAATACTGCCCCCTATATACAAGAATATAACTACTATAATACGGCCCCTATGTACAAGAATATAACTACTATAATACTGCCCCCTATGTACAGGAATATAACTACTATAATACTGCTCCTATGTACAAGAATATAACTACTATAATACTGCCCCTATGTACAAGCATATAACTACTATAATACTGCCCCTATGTACAAGAATATAACTACTATAATACTGCCCCTATGTACAAGAATATAACTACTATAATACTGCTCCTATGTACAAGAATATAACTACTATAATACTGCTCCTATGTACAAGAATATAACTACTATAATACTGCCCCTATGTACAAGAATATAACTACTATAATACTGCCCCTATGTACAAGAATATAACTACTATAATACTGCCCCTATGTACAAGAATATAACTACTATAATACTGCTCCTATGTACAAGAATATAACTACTATAATACTGCCCCTATGTACAAGAATATAACTACTATAATACTGCCCCTATGTACAAGAATATAACTACTATAATACTGCCCCTATGTACAAGAATATAACTACTATAATACTGCCCCTATGTACAAGAATATAACTACTATAATACTGCCCCTATGTACAAGAATATAACTACTATAATACTGCTCCTATGTACAAGAATATAACTACTATAATACTGCCCCTATGTACAAGAATATAACTACTATAATACTGCCCCTATGTACAAGAATATAACTACTATAATACTGCCCCTATGTACAAGAATATAACTACTATAATACTGCCCCTATGTACAAGAATATAACTACTATAATACTGCCCCTATGTACAAGAATATAACTGCTATAATACTGCTCCTATGTACAAGAATATAACTACTATAATACTGCCCCTATGTACAAGAATATAACTACTATAATACTGCCCCTATGTACAAGAATATAACTGCTATAATACTGCCCCTATGTACAAGAATATAACTACTATAATACTGCCCCTATGTACAAGAATATAACTGCTATAATACTGCTCCTATGTACAAGAATATAACTACTATAATACTGCCCCTATGTACAAGAATATAACTACTATAATACTGCCCCTATGTACAAGAATATAACTGCTATAATACTGCCCCTATGTACAAGAATATAACTACTATAATACTGCCCCTATGTACAAGAATATAACTACTATAATACTGCCCCTATGTACAAGAATATAACTACTATAATACTGCCCCTATGTACAAGAATATAACTGCTATAATACTGCCCCTATGTACAAGAATATAACTACTATAATACTGCCCCTATGTACAAGAATATAACTGCTATAATACTGCCCCTATGTACAAGAATATAACTACTATAATACTGCTCCTATGTACAAGAATATAACTACTATAATACTGCCCCTATGTACAAGAATATAACTATTATAATACTGCCCCTATGTACAAGAATATAACTACTATAACACTGCCCCTCTGTACAAGAATATAACTACTATAATACTGCTCCTATGTACAAGAATATAACTACTATAATACTGCCCCTATGTACAAGAATATAACTACTATAATACTGCCCCTATGTACAAGAATATAACTACTATAATACTGCCCCTATGTACAAGAATATAACTACTATAATACTGCCCCTATGTACAAGAATATAACTACTATAATACTGCCCCTATGTACAAGAATATAACTGCTATAATACTGCTCCTATGTACAAGAATATAACTTCTATAATACTGCCCCTATGTACAAGAATATAACTACTATAATACTGCCCCTATGTACAAGAATATAACTGCTATAATACTGCCCCTATGTACAAGAATATAACTACTATAATACTGCCCCTATGTACAAGAATATAACTGCTATAATACTGCTCCTATGTACAAGAATATAACTACTATAATACTGCCCCTATGTACAAGAATATAACTACTATAATACTGCCCCTATGTACAAGAATATAACTGCTATAATACTGCCCCTATGTACAAGAATATAACTACTATAATACTGCCCCTATGTACAAGAATATAACTACTATAATACTGCCCCTATGTACAAGAATATAACTACTATAATACTGCCCCTATGTACAAGAATATAACTACTATAATACTGCCCCTATGTACAAGAATATAACTACTATAATACTGCCCCTATGTACAAGAATATAACTGCTATAATACTGCCCCTATGTACAAGAATATAACTACTATAATACTGCTCCTATGTACAAGAATATAACTACTATAATACTGCCCCTATGTACAAGAATATAACTACTATAATACTGCCCCTATGTACAAGAATATAACTACTATAATACTGTCAGTGTATATGAGGAAATCTTCTGCTTTGCCTTCTTTTACCTTGCAGCACAGAACCAGATTTGGACTCTCTCCTTGCGCCCTGACATGAATAAATATAAAGTTCACTGTTAGTAACTCTTCTGTCGGATGGATGTAGGATTTAGATATGTTGAGAGTTGTAGTCAGCACTTACTCCAGGAGATGTTTTCTGGAGAACACGCGGAGGATGAATTCACATTCTTGTCGTGGTTCCGCAGTGGAAGGGACAATGACGTAGGAGCCGGGGTGCAGGTGGAAGTCTTGGGTCACTTCTCGCTCATTGATGAACACGCACTTGTTGTTGACCGGACGGTTGTTCATGAAGAAATCTTGCGGCAGCCGGCTCCTTATAGCCTGGTACTGTACACGGGGAGATGTGCACAAAGTCGTAAAACTATCAGAACAAAGAACTGTCCATCCATTCATCTATGCATTCATCCATCTTTCCGTTCATCAATTCATCCATCCATTTATCCATCCATCCTTCCATCCATTTATTTATTCATCCATCCGTCCGTCCGTCCATCCCTCGCCCCACGATTTCTCGTCTATCTTGCGCTTTCTCAGATTCCTCGTTGCCCCCGGCTTGTAGAATAAATGACTCCATGGCTGTGGGCCGCGGTCGATACCTAGATTTATGATGCTTCGGAGCCCTGGAAGCGGCGGCGGCTCCACAACCTGCGATATTAATCTTCCCGTTCAATAAAACCTGCATTTGACCTCCCGGCTCACGGTGGTTTCTGTAGTTCGGACCCTCGGCCCCGCTCCTCCCCTCCCCCATTATTCCACTTTTATCCAAGCGTGCAATTACAGATAATAATTATTATTACTGAATTATGACAAAGTGTTATTCCCGTCTTCCATTACCAGCTCCTCTCTATGACTCCTCCCGCCCACAGCAGAAAGCAGCCTTCAGTTTTCTGTTTTGATATTTCTTATTCTTTGACATTAGTCTTAAAGGGGCGGGATGTCGATAAGAGGCAGGATTTATCGCCCACATACTGCACCTTGTGTTACATTGTCCAAATTGAAACATTGTTGCAACTCACCTCCAATGGCACCTAAAAGACAGAAAGAAACATTGTCAGGAGATGTAGAGAAATACATTTACCAAGATGCTCTGCAGCAGGAAGATATGCATATATATATATGCCTGGGGTTATGCATGGGAACACTGCCCCCGCAGGTTGTAGGAAGTCATAGCATCTCACTAGGAGATACTTTATGTAAAGGTGTAAACAGAGACAAAACCCCCAATATTCTACCTCCGAACATGCAATTCCATGATGCCATACTCTAGTCACAGCCAAAGCTGCATTCATAGTTCTGACGCTTTCCTGCTACCTCTCAGGACTTGCTGGGTTTTGCAGACCACCAATAATCCACATTTATGAGAAACCCGTCCTATCCTCACCTTGAAAATGGAGATCCCGATGTAGAGCGGAGGGGACTGATTCCTGTGCTTGTGGTTTTGCTTTTGAAGAAGCGACACCAGAACGTTGCAGGAATTTGTGTATTTCTCCATGTTGTCTCCAACCAGGATCTTCAGCCGGTACTGGGGATTCTTCCAGTAGGACTCTACATATATATAGATACAATGTATCACTGAATGGTCACAGATGGACAACACCAATGATCGGCCATGATGGTGGAGGACAATACCTGTGTAAGTCATCCTGCCGCCCGCCGTGCTGCCGTCCACCCATTTTCCTATTTGCATTGATAGCGTCCATTCCTTGCCGTTCTCGTGACTCATCAGATCTGGCGTCAGCTTGCAGATGACCAGCTCTACAAAATGAGCCTCAAAGTCTTCAATGGACATCCTGTGCCAAAAAATGCAGACAATGTATCAAATGTAATAATTACACTGTGTACAGTGAACACCCCCTAGTGGTGACTGCAGACAGGATCTTATCATGTATCTCTGTATACAGGGAGCTCCCCCTAGTGGTGGCTGCAGACAGAATCTTATCATGTATCTCTGTATACAGGGAGCTCCCCCTAGTGGTGGCTGCAGACAGAATCTTATCATGTATCTCTGTATACAGGGAGCTCCCCCTAGTGGTGGCTGCAGACAGGGTCTTATCATGTATCTCTGTATACAGAGAGCTCCCCCTAGTGGTGGCTGCAGACAGGATATTATCATGTATCTCTGTATGCAGGGAGCTCCCCCTAGTGGTGGCTGCAGACAGAATCTTATCACATATCTCTGTATACAGGGAGCTCCCCCTAGTGGTGACTGCAGACAGAATCTTATCATGTATCTCTGTATACAGGGAGCTCCCCCTAGTGGTGACTGCAGACAGGATCTTATCATGTATCTCTGTATACAGGGAGCTCCCCCTAGTGGTGGCTGCAGACAGAATCTTATCATGTATCTCTGTATACAGGGAGCTCCCCCTAGTGGTGGCTGCAGACAGAATCTTATCACATATCTCTGTATACAGGGAGCTCCCCCTAGTGGTGACTGCAGACAGAATCTTATCATGTATCTCTGTATACAGGGAGCTCCCCCTAGTGGTGGCTGCAGACAGAATCTTATCATGTATCTCTGTATACAGGGAGCTCCCCCTAGTGGTGGCTGCAGACAGAATCTTATCACATATCTCTGTATACAGGGAGCTCCCCCTAGTGGTGGCTGCAGGCAGAATATTATCATGTATCTCTGTATACAGGGAGCTCCCCCTAGTGGTGACTGCAGACAGAATCTTATCATGTATCTCTGTGTACAGGGAGCTCCCCCTAGTGGTGACTGCAGACCGGATCTTATCATGTATCTCTGTATACAGGGAGCTCCCCCTAGTGGTGGCTGCAGACAGGATCTTATCATGTATCTCTGTATACAGGGAGCTCCCCCTAGTGGTGGCTGCAGACAGGATCTTATCATGTATCTCTGTATACAGGGAGCTCCCCCTAGTGGTGGCTGCAGACAGAATCTTATCATGTATCTCTGTATACAGGGAGCTCCCCCTAGTGGTGGCTGCAGACAGAATCTTATCACATATCTCTGTATACAGGGAGCTCCCCCTAGTGGTGGCTGCAGACAGGATCTTATCATGTATCTCTGTATACAGAGAGCTCCTCCTAGTGGTGACTGCAGACAGAATCTTATCACATATCTCTGTATACAGGGAGCTCCCCCTAGTGGTGGCTGCAGGCAGGATCTTATCATGTATCTCTGTATACAGGGAGCTCCCCCTAGTGGTGACTGCAGACAGAATCTTATCATGTATCTCTGTATACAGGGAGCTCCCCCTAGTGGTGGCTGCAGACAGAATCTTATCATGTATCTCTGTATACAGGGAGCTCCCCCTAGTGGTGGCTGCAGACAGAATCTTATCACATATCTCTGTATACAGGGAGCTCCCCCTAGTGGTGGCTGCAGGCAGAATATTATCATGTATCTCTGTATACAGGGAGCTCCCCCTAGTGGTGACTGCAGACAGAATCTTATCATGTATCTCTGTGTACAGGGAGCTCCCCCTAGTGGTGACTGCAGACCGGATCTTATCATGTATCTCTGTGTACAGGGAGCTCCCCCTAGTGGTGGCTGCAGACAGAATCTTATCATGTATCTCTGTATACAGGGAGCTCCCCCTAGTGGTGGCTGCAGACAGGATCTTATCATGTATCTCTGTATACAGGGAGCTCCCCCTAGTGGTGACTGCAGACAGGATCTTATCATGTATCTCTGTATACAGGGAGCTCCCCCTAGTGGTGGCTGCAGACAGAATCTTATCATGTATCTCTGTATACAGGGAGCTCCCCCTAGTGGTGGCTGCAGACAGAATCTTATCACATATCTCTGTATACAGGGAGCTCCCCCTAGTGGTGGCTGCAGACAGGATCTTATCATGTATCTCTGTATACAGGGAGCTCCCCCTAGTGGTGACTGCAGACAGAATCTTATCATGTATCTCTGTATACAGGGAGCTCCCCCTAGTGGTGGCTGCAGACAGGATCTTATCATGTATCTCTGTATACAGGGAGCTCCCCCTAGTGGTGACTGCAGACCGGATCTTATCATGTATCTCTGTGTACAGGGAGCTCCCCCTAGTGGTGGCTGCAGACAGAATCTTATCATGTATCTCTGTATACAGGGAGCTCCCCCTAGTGGTGGCTGCAGACAGGATCTTATCATGTATCTCTGTATACAGGGAGCTCCCCCTAGTGGTGGCTGCAGACAGAATCTTATCATGTATCTCTGTATACAGGGAGCTCCCCCTAGTGGTGGCTGCAGACAGGATCTTATCATGTATCTCTGTATACAGGAAGCTCCCCCTAGTGGTGACTGCAGACAGAATCTTATCATGTATCTCTGTATACAGGGAGCTCCCCCTAGTGGTGGCTGCAGACAGGATCTTATCATGTATCTCTGTATACAGGGAGCTCCCCCTAGTGGTGACTGCAGACAGAATCTTATCATGTATCTCTGTATACAGGGAGCTCCCCCTAGTGGTGGCTGCAGACAGAATCTTATCACATATCTCTGTATACAGGGAGCTCCCCCTAGTGGTGACTGCAGACAGGATCTTATCATGTATCTCTGTATACAGGGAGCTCCCCCTAGTGGTGGCTGCAGACAGAATCTTATCATGTATCTCTGTATACAGGGAGCTCCCCCTAGTGGTGGCTGCAGACAGAATCTTATCACATATCTCTGTATACAGGGAGCTCCCCCTAGTGGTGGCTGCAAGACATCAGTAATTTGTCACGGATCTCTATATCTGTGCAGGGGTTTTGGAGCTTTGAATTAATAAACTGATCAAATGGTGAAAATTTTGAATCATTTTTTTAACTCTTTTCTCACCAGAATTCTCCATCTTCTCTTGTCTTCCGTAGCATTAGTCTTTCCTTGAAGCTGAGTTGGTCCCATTTTGAAGAACTGGTTAAAAAAAAGCGAATGCATGAAAAAAGAAAACAGAGGCATAAATCTATCACACAAATTATAGCAAAGACAAGCATGAAAAATGGATCCCGTGCTTCGCTTGCCTCAAATTCGTTTCAAGCTGTGATCTTATTTTAGAGTCACAAAAAAACAATAAACACAAAACAAAATTATATTTTATTTTAGTCACAGATGGGTAATGTGATAATTCTAGGCCATGCTTCATTAATTAAATAAAACATAAATATAAAAAAATGGAAAGATTTTTTCAGATTTTTATTTTAAATCTGAAGCTTTATATTTAGTTGTTTTTTTTGCTGTACAGAAGACAATTATTGTAATATAAAGTATAAAATTACTTTTTTTATATATATATTTTTTGTCATGTTGTATTGTCAGTTTTGTCCACTAGAGGGCGGTATAGTATTGTGAGATGTAACATAGATTTTATTTTTCATTTTTTTGTATTTTTTTTTCTTTTATTTACCTGTCACTCCAATTTCCTTTCCATTCGATCTTTCCCCATGGGTTTCTCAGCCTGACTAAATTCTCTGTTCCAGATTTGCAGGTCACCTGGAGAGAAGCGATGGAGGAATTTGCTCATTTACGCATCACAAACAGAAAAGGTCGCTCCGTGGTGGAGGAGACGGCGCGAGAAGCTTGTAATCTTACCGGTCGGATCCCGGTCACGGTGTACGCGTGTCCCGCCACTAACCCGTTATCCAGGACCCTTTCAGGCTAAAACACAATGAAAGCCAGAAATATTTACTTCTACTGAAAATGGTGAAAATTTTACTAAATTTCTAAAATAAAAACCTCAAACGTGTTTTATATCCAAAATTATGTATTTCCAGCACTTACGACTCTATAGTTGGTGAAGGTTGGTAAACCTCATGAATATTAATCAAGCGTTGTGAATAGGAAATAGACATAATTTATATAGGGCATGCCTCATGAATATTAATCAGGCCTCATGAATATTAATCAGGCCTCATGAATATTAATCAGGCCTCATGAATATTAAACAGGCACTATGAATATCGATCAGGAATCATTGATGCCGATTTGGCCGGGTGAATATTATTCGTACGTCATGGATATTGTTAAGGCCTGAATTATATTAATAAGCATGTCATTTCCTTTCCATAAATATTAGTCAAGCCTAGGTACCATCGGTCAGGCCTAACATGTATTAGTCAGGCTTAATAAATATTGGCCAGAATTATGAATATGGGTTAAGTCTAATGAATATTGCTCAAATCTAAAAACTATTGGTTAGTTGTAATAAATATTGGTCACGTGTAATGAGTGAGGCCTAATGGTTTTAGTCTGGCCTATTAAATATTGGTCAGGCTTAATACATATTGGTCAGAATGATTAATATTGGTCAGATCTAAAGAAAAAATAAATATTAGTCAAGCTTAATAATTATACGCCAAGTCAAATTAATATTGGTGTGGCCTAATTATTGTTAGTCAGGCCTAAAAAAAGATTGGTCAGGTCTAATAAACATTTATCAAGCCTAATGGATATTGGTCACATTTATTGATTATTAGTCAGGCCTAAAAAATATTGGTCAGGTCTAATGATTATTGGTCAGGTCTAATAAATATTGGTCAGGTCTAATGATTATTGGTCAGGTCTAATAAATATTGGTCAGGACTAATGATTATTGGTCAGGCCTAATGATTATTGGTCAGGTCTAATAAATATTGGTCAGGCCTAATGATTTTAGGTCGAGCCTAAGAAATATTGGCCTAATGAATATTAATCAAGCCTAGTAATTACTGGTCAGGTTTAGTAACTATTGGTCAAGCTGATAAATGCTAATAAGGCTTCATGAATATTGATCAGGCCTAATTAATATTGATCACGTCTGACGCCGATAAGCAGATTGATCAGGCCTAATAAATATTAATCAGGCCTAATGATTGCTGGCCAGATCTAGTAAATATTGATCAAGCTCATGAATGTTCATGAATATGTTTAAGCTAATGTATGAAATATAGATGTGATATAAATGTATATAATGTAATATTGGAGCAGATGGACTTACCCCCGATCGGGTCTGACACCCCATCAGACAGCCGCTGTACGCAGCTCTCAGCATGATCTGCCATAGATCTGGAGGAGCCTGCTCTAATTTGATGGTCATGTTGACGCCACCGGTGAAATCTACCAAAGCTTCCGACACTTGTCCAATCTGTAAATCTTCATAGGAACCGCAAAGCCTAAAAACGAAGAATGTCATAAGCAAATCTGACCAGCAGGGGTCATCAGAGAGCAAATGCCAATAAAGGCTCATAAAGAGGGACTGCAATGCTTAGCGTATGGTCTTGGGGCCCTGAAGGGTTGTCATGTTCCCCATCAACCCCTTTGACTTTTTTTATAGCGCCAATTTTACTTGTTTAATTATTATTTTTATTACAAATTGTGACATATGAAAAACCTCCTGGAGGAGCCCAATCACAATAATAGGGGTCATTAAATAACTAAAAAAAAAACATTAGTAATGGGATCGTGGCAGTTCACGGTGTCTGCATTTACAGATTGTGCGTCCATTGTTCAGAAGGGCTCCTGATTGGAATACAATAACATGCCAATATCCGACTACTGACGCTAAGGGTAAATTATGAGGACACTCTAAATGAAGGATTTCAGGTCAGACAGACAATCTCTGCTTTTCTTTCACAGGCATCTCTCCAGTTAGGTTTTGCAGGTTACAATTAACCCTCCAAAAACTGAACTTTTTAGCCATGGGCATCTGAAAGCAATAGAAATGGTATTACACCACTGCCCTCTGGTGGCCAAATACTGGTATTGCCGCTCACTTGATGTTACCTTTCCTATTTTTTCTCAAAGCTTTGATATAACTTTATAAGAAACATCCCTATCACCTTAAAATGACATTGAAACATCTTTTTACTATATTATACTTAAGCTGTCAATTAGATCATTTATCCCTACAAATCGCTAGTGATTACCATTACTTTGTCGATAAAGTAAAGTTTTTTTTCCGCAGACACCCTAAATGGCTTATGCATTTACAACCTCCGTACGCCGCATACAGTTAGACCTGTGTGAGAATCAGCCTCTACTGTAATTTTGGAATTTTATTCATGAACCAGGAGGCTCTGGATTAACTGATTGTAATTTAAAGGGGTTGTTGAAAACGCCTCCACTTTTGTCCAATGACAGCGCACAAGCTGTGTCTGGTATTAGAGCTCATTGAAGTGAACGGTGCAGAGCTGCAATACCCGTCACAGTATGTATACACAGGTGGCGCTGTTTTTAGCAGAAAGCAGCCATGGTTTCCTAATTCTTGACTGCCCCTTTAAGGTGTCCACATTCCCCATACACTGCTCAGGATCTAATGACTATGCATCTTCTTAAAACCCTTCCATCTTGTAGAACTTGTTCTCCGGTTTATGATGCCTTAGAGGCACGGTAGGAATCCATGTCCACCTACATGCCGCTGCTAATAATGTCAGATGGTTCTCACACTAAAAAAAACCAAAGGTATGAACTGGGACATAAATTGGTGTGCATGCAGCAGGTAAGCTTGGAAAACTTTTTCAATTCATGTCTATGGGAAATCCACTTTGCTGTTCATATGTTTTTGAGCTTTTCTTTTAGTTTTCCTGAAGAAGTTTTTAAAAAAAACAAAACTTCTGATGAAAAAAAAAGTATATTTCACTTCTGTGAAGCAAATCCTGGAAGAAATCTGTGCAATCTAAATGCTTTAGAAAGAAAAAAACGTTTCCATAACTCTTCAAAAAGTCTTTAAAAACATTTCAGGAAACAAAAAACTCCTCCAAAATCTTCACAAAACAGGAGTTTCCTGAAGGGGTTTCTGCTTTACGAAACACTTTTGGTTTTTGAAGTCCTCAGTGTGAACATAGCCTATGGGGGAGTTGGGGCTTCATTTTTTTTAATGAGGTTTTGGAGCAGAAACTGACTCTACATCTTTCTGAAAAACTCCAAAACTTGTAGTTTCCACTCCAAAAAACTCAGCAAAAATACTCAGTGTGAACAACCCCCTAAAATAGTTTTACCTGAAAAGAAGAAATTATCATCGTAAAAATACAATTCTTACTTGGTTGTTTTTAATGAGTTTTTTGGAGCAGAAACTGACCGGAAGCCCACCACATCTTCCTTAAAAAAAACCTCCAAACTCTTCAAAAACTCAGAAAAAAAGGCTTAGTGTGAACAACACCCTAAAAGAATTTTACCTGCAGTCCTATGCAAAAAAAAAAAAAGTTCTGCTACATCATGAAAATGCAACTCTTACTTGGCATAGGCTTTCTCCAGAAGAGCCCCCCAGAACAGATCCTTCCTTGCAGAGGAGACGAACAGGAGCTTCCCATCTTTATCCACGGGCAGGCGATCGTCCACCACCACGTCCACCCATTCTCCAAAGCGCCAGAACTGGAGGGGTTAATCATTCACACTATCAGAATATTTACAAATAACCTACATAGTGATACATTTTTATTTATGAGGCCTCCTTTAAGGTCTCGCTTCCTCCTGAAGTCGGGTGACTTCTGTATAATTCTGCACTTTAACATCCCAGAAAAAAAAAAGAAGAAAGGTGTGAAATGATGATCTGCATCCCTGGAAAACAAATGCTGCTCCATCAGTAGTGTCATAGGTGATGGAGTCTGCTGATATCGGCCGTATTATTTACTGTAACGAAATGTTGTATCCTCAGAGCTGGGAGTTAGTGGAGCGGAGCCGCCGCCGGGCCTCGCACCTCCGCAGAGCGCCATTAGTGCCGTGCACAGCCCTGATAATGAACGCTTATTACAGTTTATAGTCCGTCTGCTCGTGGCCATTAACAGGTAGAAGCTGGAGCTGAGTAATACACGGAGTAATGATGAGCAGTAAATAAATATTAACATTACTGCACGCCAAGAGATTGCAATGGGATGGCGCATAGAGGATCGGGAACTGACGGGGCCATAAAGCAAAGCTTTACGAGGAGATTATGATGATCTCTCTGCTCGGTCACTGGTAGAATCTGCAGGGATGCAGAAAAAAAAAATCCTAATAAAACACGCAATAAACAATGGCAACAAAACAAGAGAATAAACAGAGAGAAGACTCCTACAGCAAACAACCAGATGTCCGCGCTACGATCTGCTCTATAACAGACTGCCTCTACATGTGCACATGAGCTTGTTCTAAATCGCTCCCTCTGAGGCAAAAAAAGGGTAAAAAAAAAAGATCCTGCAGCCCCCAAAAATAAAAAGTAAAACACAATAAACATTAGCAAGAAAACAAAAGAATAAACACAAAGGAAACTCCTACAGCAAACAACCAGATGTCCGCGCTACGATCTGCTCTATAAGGCTACGTTCACATTTGCGGTGTGCGCCGCAGCGTCGCCGCCGCAACGCACAGCGCAAATGTGAACACATGCACAACGCAGCTTTTTGCGCCGCATGCGTCCTTTTTTTCATTGATTTTGGACGCAGCAAAAATGCAACTTGCTGCGTCCTCCGCGACCCGACGCGGGCGCCGCAGGGACGCATGCGGCGCAAAAAGCAAGTGCACCGCATGTCCATGCGCCCCCATGTTAAATATAGGGGCGCATGATGCATGCGGCGCCGCTGCGGCGCCCGCCGCTGCGGCGGGCGCCGCTAATGTGAACGTAGCCTTACAGAGTCCTCTCTATGCGTACATGAGCTCTAACTGAGGCAAAAAAGGGTAAAAAAAAAAAAGATCTTGCAACCCCCCAAAATAAAAAGTAAAACACACAATAAACATTGGCAAGAAAACAAAAGAATAAACACAAAGGAAACTCCTACAGCAAACAACCAGATGTCCGCGCTACGATCTGCTCTATAACAGAGTCCTCTATATGCGTACATGAGCTCTAACTGAGACAAAAAAGGGTAAAAAAAAGAAATCCTGCAACCCCCCAAAATAAAAAGTAAAATACACAATAAACATTGGCAAGAAAACAAAAGAATAAACACAACGGAAAACTCCTACAGCAAACAATCAGATGTCTGCGCTATGATCTGCTCTATAACAAACTACATGTATACATGAGCTTGTTTCAAATCGTTCCCACGGAGGTAAAAAAAAAAAAAATCTTGCAACCCTAAAAATAAAACACACAATAAACATTGGCAAGAAAGCAAAAGAATAAACACAAAGTAGACGCCTACAGCAAACAACCAGATGTCTGCTCTGCTATCTGTTCAATAGCAGACTGCCACTACATTTGTATATGAACTTGTTCTAAATCGCTGCCACTGAGGCAAAAAAAAATGTAAAGAAAAATGATCCTGCGATCCCCATGAATATAAAATAAAACTATTTTATGCTGCTGTATAACAGACTGCCTCTACATGTGCAGAAGGGGTTGTTTCAAATCGCTCTGACAAAGGCAAAACAGGGTGAAAAAAAAATTGTCTTGCAGCCCCAATAATAAAAAAGAAAACACACAATAAATATAAGCAAGAAAACAAGAGAATAAACACTCCTACAGCAAACAACCTGATGTCAACGCTACGATCTGCTCTATAACAGACTGCCTCTATATGTGTACATGGGTTTGTTTCAAATCGCTCCCACTGATCCAAAAAAAGTAAAGAAAATTACCATATTCTGCAGACCCCAAAATAAAGTAAAAAAATTATTTATTAACAAAACGATCTTGCTCCTGTTTTAGTTCTAATATTTGCTCTACATGAGACTACCTCTTCATGACAAAAAGTTATTCTAGATCATTCCTGATCAGACTTCTGGGACAGGGGAAAAATACAAGCGTCCCAGCAGGTATCGGTAGATAAGTCAGTAAAAATCACATTGAAAAATCATCTCAAGCAAGATAAAGGTGGAAATGTACAGATACAAGCAACATTGGAATTATTAAATTATTACTGTGGGATTAGTATCTGCTGCTGTACAGTATACTGCCTCTCTATGCTCTGGTTTGTTCTTCATTCATCTTATTTAGGTAAATAGGTATCTTATGGGTTAATGAAAAATGATCAAGATAAAGAATAAAATGTGAAGGCAGAAGATTGTAATATATTATAATAGTGCTTCAGATTTACTATCTGCTGTACAATGTCCTGCTTCTCCATGTTACACAGGCTTTTTCAATATCTTTCCAGTCAGCGAAAAGAAAACATATTGGAGAGGAGCTAAGAAGACAAGGAAGACCGATAAAGTAGGAAACTTACAGGCATAAATCAGGTTGGAAGTTAAATTATTACTTTAGTTTTAGTATCTGTTGTACAATGTACTGATTCCCCATGCTGCACAGACTTGTTTAAGATATCTCTTAATAGCAAGAAGAGAACGCAGAGATGAGGGGTTTACGGAAAAGGTAAAGAACGAAACATGCAAACACTAGAAAGATACTTTAGATTTAGTATTTGTTGTACAATGTACTGCCTCTCCATGATGCACAGGCTTGTTTAAGATTTTTCCTTCTTAGCTAATAGAAAATGCATTTATTAGCTAAAGACCTATGAAAACAAGCCAGATAAATAATGAAACATACATATTCTAAGAGAGATTGTAAGCTATTTTACTTCCGATTTAGTGTCTGCTGTACAATCTACTGCCTCTTCAGACTTGCTTTTAGATTTCCACTACCCAGCCATTAAGAAGCATGAGAATAGCAAAACATCCAGGAACTAGAAATATCAGAACTTCTAATGCTTCTTTTAATTTAGTAGCTGCTGCACAGAGGACTACCTCGCCGTGCTGCACAGTCTTGTTTTAAATCTTGGAAAAAAAAAACCTTAAAGGAATACAGCTAGGTAAAACATACATGGTGTTAAACAAGAGCTGAGGTGGGGAGGGTATGACTTACGGTACTAATTCTGAATCATTGACTCAAGCCCTGCCCCTGAGGTGCGGTCAGAAGACCGATACTCACTCGGAAGTGAAAGATTCCGGCGTAGTTCTTGTCAAAGCTCTGATTACGAGGGACCACATTGGTCAGCAAGTTTTTGTGAAAAGTAACGGAGGCGAGAGCGGCAAGGAACCAGCAGTTTTCTAGAAAACATTAAAAATGTTAAAGTGATGCAACCGTCTGGGAAAACATGTTACATTTTGATTGGACGATCATAAGATGTTCTACGATCTAACCCCCCCAAAAATACCCTTAGTGCAAAATCAAACAACAGTTTGAAGAGACTAGCACAAATCTGGACTAAAAGCTGGAAGGATAAAACAGAACTTTTAATATATGAGATTTCACTGGGATCTAGCCAATAGGAGTACATGTTTCACAGCCCCGCCCCCGCGGAGCATAAATATTGTTTTAATTCACTTTTATGCCTCTTTTTCCAGTCATAACCATGGCTGCATCCATAATACCAGGAGTAAGTTATAGCCCTTGAGGGTTGATGGCTTTGAAATGGCATCTGGATTGTGAACGCAGCTTTGGATGTAACTAGAGTACAGCACATAAAACGATAATTAATGGATCTTCAATAGGCTCAGTATGACATTACCGGTGAGTCCCTGGTGTAAATCAAAGCGGCTGGCGTTTTCGGCGAGGAACTGCGGATTCTTCACCAGCTCCTGTGAATATAAGGATATTACAGCTCAGTCTTTCATTTTTCTCATTATCTTTTTCGCCTTGTGCAGTTTTTATTACAGACAGACATTTTTTACTTTGCAGTAATAATTACAGTCAGTTCCATCCCTTAATTAAGTAGAGAGGTGCAAAAGAACACAAAAATTAAAGCCGTAAATATCAAACAATGCGCCGCCGGCGGGTGCATACAACTTATTCCCTGCGGGGCCATGTGAGACATTTACCGTATATAGAATATTTAACTATTAGACCAAAAATAGTTATTGGAACTTTCTTTAAAAAGTACAATCGCTAAAATAGCAATTCCATAATCTGGAAAGGGAATTATCTAGGGTTGTGCGCCGACACAAAACTATTGTAAATTGTTTAAATAGCAAATACACAACGGACTTCTATTGTTGGGCTGCTACTTATACATTTAGGGCTTTATTGATATATTAGTAATTGCTTAACTGGCAGTTCCTTAATATACCTGTATTATGAAAACTGCTGGAATCATAAACAGCAATTATCGTATGTCAAAGTTACAAGACCCCGGGTATGACTTTAAAGAAGTGTTTAAAGTTGTAAAGTTTTGCAAAGTTTCTAATACAACATACCGAAAATGCACAAAAGCATCACATGGCCCAGCATTTCTGGCATTAACGGCCTAACAGCAAACCTTTCTAAATATGTAGACATATATCTTCAAAAATAGGTAACTCATTTGCCCGCCTATCTAAAAGACACGGGGCACACGATACAGATTTTTAGAACCAATCAAATGGAAGAATAACTATATTCTAAGGACTCTCGGCATCAACTCCCTCTATACAATAATTAACCAAGAAAGAGGTTGTGAGGCAGTGGGCCATTTTTTACGTTCATCAAGCACTTATGTGGAAACTCAAATCGACTTCATCCTAGAAAGCATACGATGCATCTTACACATAATTACTTCACATACAATCAGCAGTTCTGCTTACAAACATGGGGGACCGCTATGGGGACTAACTATGCACCCAGATACGTAAAATTATACGTACCAAATGAGAAGGGTCATGCATTTTTTATAACGGAAAATGGGTTAATTATCCAGCATCGAGAAGGGTTTCAGGATGACCTCAAACTATGTTTAACAGAACTAAACAAGAATGATTATGGCCTTGAATTTACCCCCACTACCAGCAGAACAAGTGTAAACTTTTTAGCTCTAACTATCCATTTGTATCATCTTGCTAGTATTATCGGAAAGACGTGGATTTCAACAGTTTTTTCCACATTACCAGCTGTTATTTACCCGCTTGGCCCGCCAATATCCCTACAGGTCAGATTACAGGTATTCGCCATAAAACACCAACTTGGTTGACTACACCACAGAAACAGAATATGTCAAGCATCAGTTTATGAGTAAAGGGTATAGCGAAACAAGTCTGGAAAAATCCGGAAGGAAAGTAGGATATTGACGCCTATTCCCCAGCCAGCACACTCCAATCCTCTAACTAGAGCCACGAAATCCTCAGGGATTTATTTGCCACTTTGTATGTTTTTATGATATTTTACAGCATTTATTCATACTGAGTACGGTATTTAATTCCCCTCTTCCGCCCCATTCCCTCCCTTTTCTTTTTACTGTGTTGTTATTTTCCATTCTTAAATCAAAAGTATCAAATTTCATGATACTTCGTGACAATGAATAGGTGGAGAAAGGTTGAACTTGATGGACCTGAGTCTTTTTTTTTTAACCTTTGTGCTGCTGAAATGGAATATTTCACTCACCTGCGGCCTCCTCCATTCCACACACGGAGGAAGTTTTCGTAAAAGTTCTCCGCAGCCGATGGAGCTGATTTTAGCTGGGAAGTTCTCATCTTCAAAAAGCTGCTTCTTCCTCAAACACTTCTCCAGTAAGGTGTGGTAGTCCTGACTCTGTAGCCTCCGAGGCTTCCGTAACGTCCCGGTACGCAGGACCTGTTTGGCCTTCTTCACCCCAGTGATGAAGGAAAAGCGAGGCATGGTGAGGAGCTTGGTCGAGGTCTTCTGCCTCTCTGACCCAATAGGTTGGGAGATTCCTAAAGTTGACTTTCCCAGATGATAATCCTCAGGATCCCCAAAAATAATTCTAAATAATAAAAATAAATGTTAATAACAATTGTTGTTGTTGTTGTTATTATTATTATTATTATTATTATGAATAATAATACTAATAAATAATTTATTAAAAATTGTAATAAAAAATAAAATAATAATAATAAATAATAATTAAAATGGTGATAAAAAATGAAATAGATATTTACAATATGTTTATAATTAAAGGGACACTACAGATAATACGGATACCTGGTGATATACGAAGTGCTGGGGCTGTCCGAGGACATAAAAGTAAAATTAAACTATTAAATGAGCAGAAATCTGTATACATGAGGCTGATGGATACACTGAGGAGCTGCCAGGAAAGTTGAGGACAGGTGTTATGTTGGATGAGTCAGAGCAGGCTGTAAATACAGAAGACGCCAATCCTGTTAGTCACTATTCTCCCAAATACAGAAAGTTCATGCACGTGTACCCGGCAGCGGTGACAGTGCCAGCGCGGTCACATGAGAGGGCAGAACAGTCTTACCCCTATAACCAAACACATCAATGTGACGTCACCATCTAATCCAGCAGAAAGTAAGGGCAGCAAAACAAATGACTAATCAGATGTTAACCAAGGTCACAATGGCAAAAATAGTACCGCAAACTTGTGTAATGTATTTATTTTGCCCAGTGACTGATAGGAATTACATTACATATTATTGTATATACTATACTAGATGGTGGCCCGATTCTAACGCATCAGGTATTCTAGAATATGTATGTATGTAAATATATATATAGCAGACACATAGTATATAGCACAGGCCACGTAGTAATATTGGAGCCATGTAGTATATAGCAGACACGCAGTATATAACACAGCCACATAGTATATAACACAGCCCATGTAATATATCACACAGCCCACGCAGTATATAACGCAGCCCGCGCAGTATATAACACAGCCTACGCAGTATATAACACAGCCCACATAATATATAGCACAGCCCACGCAGTATATAACACAGCCCATGTAATATATAGCACAGCCCACGCAGTATATAACACAGCCCACGTAATATATAACACTGCCCACGCAGTATATAACACAGCCCACATAATATATAACACTGCCCACATAGTATATAGCAGCCACACAGTATATAACACTGCCCACGCAGTATATAACACTGCCCACGTAGTATATAGCAACCACACAGTATATAACACAGCCCATGTAATATATAGCACAGCCCACGCAGTATATAACACAGCCCACGTAATATATAACACTGCCCACGCAGTATATAACACAGCCCACATAATATATAACACTGCCCACATAGTATATAGCAGCCACACAGTATATAACACTGCCCACGCAGTATATAACACTGCCCACGTAGTATATAGCAACCACACAGTATATAACACAGCCCACGTAATATATAGCACAGCTCACGCAGTATATAACACAGCCCACGTAATATATAGCACAGCTCACGCAGTATATAACACAGCCCACGTAATATATAGCACAGCCCACGCAGTATATAACACAGGCCACATAGTATATATATAACACAGCTCACGCAGTATATGACACTGGCCACATAGTATATAGCAGCCACGCAGTATATAACACTGCCCACGTAGTATATAGCAGTGTGGGCACCATCCATACTCCTGTAGAATGTAAGCCCCCAAGGGCAGGGTCCTCGCCCCTCTGTATCAGTCTGTCATTGTTAGTTTGTTTACTGTAAGTGATATCTGTAACTTGTATGTAATCCCTTCTCATGTACAGCACCATGGAATCAATGGTGCTATATAAATAATAATAATAATAATAATAATAATATCCCTGTTAAAAAAAAGTAACTAAAATAAAAAATAGTTATATACTCACCCATCGGCGTCCAGCGAAGCTGTCCCGATACTGCCCCTGTGTACAAGACTATAACTACTATAATACTGCTCCTATGTACAAGAATATAACTCCTATAATACTGCTCCTATGTACAAGAATATAACTACTATAATACTGCTCCTATGTACAAGAATATAACTACTATAATACTACCCCTATGTGCAAGAATATAACTACTATAATACTGCCCCTATGTACAAGAATATAACTACTATAATACTGCCCTCTATGTACAAGATATAACTACTATAATACTGCCCCTATGTACAAGAATATAACTACTATAATACTGCTCCTATGTACAGGAATATAACTACTATAATACTGCCCCTATGTACAAGAATATAACTACTATAATACTACCCTTATGTACAAGAATATAACTACTATAATACTGCCCCTATGTACAAGAATATAACTACTATAATACTGCTCCTATGTACAAGAATATAACTACTATAATACTGCCCCTATGTACAAGAATATAACTACTATAATACTGCTCCTATGTACAAGAATATAACTACTATAATACTGCTCCTATGTACAAGAATATAACTACTATAATACTGCCCCTATGTACAAGAATATAACTACTATAATACTGCTCCTATGTACAAGAATATAACTACTATAATACTGCCCCTATGTACAAGAATATAACTACTATAATACTGACCCTATGTACAAGAATATAACTACTTGACAGACATATGTGATCTGTATTAGTAATCTGAATTTACAGTAAATTCCGCCAGTAAATAAATGTTTATGTTGCCCCTCAGACATTTTTCGGATCTTCCTGCGACTCCCGTGAGCGGCACGTGTGAGGTCACTTACCAGCCATTGAGGCGTGGGGCATAATGTGCCTCCCACAGTGGTGAGATGACAGAATTGCTGCCACCATAATACGGACCTGATGGTTATTATGGAAGTTACTTTTGGACTGGACTTTGTGCCATTAAGTTGTTTGGTGAGTGCGACATAAAGATATAAAATGTATCACAAATTAATGCAGAAAATCACACACCCTTTACAATGAGGCTCTGTTAGTGTTGGGACAAACATGGCGCCCTAATAGCACTGACTCAATATACGTCTTTGTGTGAACTACTTGGAGCGCTGCCCTGTGGCAAGATGTCAAGAGAAAAGGTGAGGCTCCATTATAATTGTGTCGTCTCAGGAGATCATCTCCAAAACGTGAGCCAGGATAAAATGGAAAAAAAAAAGAGTAAATCCCGGAAAGAACTACAAGTCCCAGGATACAGTTATAGTTACACTCTTAGTCTGACCCAAACCACTTTATAATGCTACAATTTTCCAAAATGTGCAATTCATACAATGTAATGCTGGTGCTTGTAGTTCTACAAACTGTATCACAGAATGCTGTATATATTGTTACATCTACGTTACATAATGTTGGGACTTTCTATGCAGTTCTTCATAACAGTCAGCAGATGGTGCTGTGGAGAATGGAGTAATGGACATGGCCCCTTTAAGGAACTTTTTTTTACTTAAATACTTATTTTGGGCTATAAAAGAAGAAACATTTCTTCAATTGGATTTCATTAAAAATGTTGCACCGTTTTGCTTTTTGTTTCCCTGCGCATTGAAAGTTGCAGAATGAGTTAACTAAGAATCAGTCAGCGAGCTTGATCTAATTGTGAGTTTCTAACTCTCTCATCTGTCATTTTCGGTGCTGGGCTCGATTTAGATGTGGTTTACGGTCTTATAACAGCGCAGAAAAGTTCAGAAAAGACATTCGATTAGAGCAAGCTCAATGATGGATCCTCAGTTGGCTCCTTCTGCAGTCAACAAGACACATTGCTTATGAAACCAAAAAACAAAAATGATGTTTAGCCCAAAATGCAAATAAAATAATAAAAATCAAACCACCAAAAGACGTCCATATACTTCAAAGTTTAACGAGACTGTGGATCATTCTTCATCCTATTTTGCTAAGAGTGTAAAGCGCCATGGAATAAATGGCGCTATAATAATAAATAATAATAAATAATAATAATAAGAGAATCTTGACCTCACATGACCAATTTAATCTCTACATGGAAACTATCGGCAAGTTGCTGTTGTCGGAGCTCCGCAGAGTTTTTTTTAGGGAACATGATTTTCACCCTTTCTGACCCCAATAAATCCTAGTGCAATTTTGTGTCTTATAATAAAGCAAGTATTAGGTTTCGAAAAGTAATCATTAGGACAATTATGGGTTAATTTAGAAGACCGTCATTAGAATAAAGTCATCACTAAACAATCCCAGTAGCAGCTCGCCTGCTTGTTGATGGTTTCCAAAAAGTCCTGAAGAAAGTAAAAAGTATCGCAGAGACTTTAGCAATTCATTAATGAGACCAATAGTAACAGTTATAGACAGTTTTCCAAAGTAAAACTTCTAGACCCCAATGCAAAAGTAACTTCCCCTGCCCCCCCTAATCCGGGACCAGGATCTGGATGGTTACGCTATCTCTGCACCCCTAACACCTGCCCCTATTTCTAGCTAAGGGAGCAGTCCAAATTTTGTTAAACCGCTCGTACATTATCAGTTTGTCTGTAGCTTTAACTTTTTCGAGGGTTTGAATGCATAAAAGAGGCAAAAAAAATGAAAAAAAAAAAAAAAATATATATATATATATATATATATATATATATATATATATATATATATATATATGTAATGAATATGAAAACTAAAGAGTAGTAAGTAATCTAAAAACAATAACAAATAAAATAATAACAATGGTAATCTATACATTGTTACTAAGTGTTAAGAAAAAAAAAAAAAAAACAAACCAAGAATAGTAACGATCATTAAAGAATAAGTTATAACACTAATAAAGTATAATAAAATGATATGTATTATTAAATTAAATATGAATAATATAATAAAATAATAATAAAATATAATAAAAATAATATGTATCATTAAATAAAATAATAATATAATAATAATAAAATATTATAAAAGGATACGTATTATTAAATAAAATATTAATATAATAATAATAATAAAATATAGTAATATATACATATTATTAAATAAACTATTATAATATAATAAAATATAATAAAATTATACATATTGAATAAAATATTAATAATATAATAATATTAAACTATAATACAATTATACATATCATTAAATAAAATATTAATAATATAATAATTAAGAATGGAAAAAGAACTTCAGCTAACAATGTAACAAAGTGGATAAATGACGCAATAAGTAATCTAATAATGGTAATAATTCCCGATCTGTAGTATACAGCAGATCTACCCTAGGACAGACCTGATGTATGGAGTCGCTTTCGTCCTCGCACCGCTGCTATCTCCTTGTGTCTCTTGCAGTAAATTGCTCTCTAATTCCTGAATCACAGTTTATAAGACGCGGTGACGAGCGATGGCTCCACCTCTGCTGCCTGTCAGTGTCAGCGGCTCAGAATGCTGCTTCCTGCCTGTCAGTGAGACACCGGTACAGCACCTGCCTCCTGGAGCTCACAGGCCGCCCTGTTCTGCAGCGTGCTCCAACCTGCGGGACACTCAGTGCTCACGAGATCGCTGTCAGCGAACATACCAGCTGTATGATTGTATCAGCCCGCATGTAACATATGTCTCTAGCCTCAACATTACTGTCTATATTCCTCATATCTCGGTCATTTCTGGTTTATATAATGACTAGTTGGCCCGTGTGAAATTTTCGCACATTGGTTGTCGGGGCGCAGGCAATTTCTGGAAAATCAAGCTGGTCAAATGTTAATGTATTTAATGAGATGATGAACACAGAGAGGTATTTATATATGTAGATTGGTAATACAATAAATTGGTTTGATAAGTAGAGGCTAAAAAAATGTCTTGAGGTTGTGGTGCCACCTGCAGGTTATTGTTTTTTTCTGCAGGTTTCTGAAAATGAATGTTTAAACTGTATTTATTGATCAAATCGTGAATGTGTGGTTTGTTTGTGTCTTTTCTTGCTGAAGGTGGCAAGCTTACCTTTCAAGTGGTGTATTATTTGTGTGTGGGGCGAAGTAATCACTGAAAAAGCAGTGCATGTTTACAAATGTGTTTGCATATGTGACTCACCTGCAGTGAAGTGTGCAATCCTCGAATTTGCCTGAAATACGCTGGGCAAGCACTTCGGCAAGCTGGAAAGACCCCAAGGCAAATGCCACCTGCAGGTAATTTGACCTTTCAAATGGTGTATCATTTGTGTGTGTCGGTGGAGTATAAACGGAGCAAGTGTGCAATTGAATAGGCAGTGCATGTTTACAAATGTGTTTGCATATGTGACTCACCTGCAGTGAAGTGTGCAATCCTCCAATGTGCCTGAAGTCAGCTGGGCAAAGAGTTCAGCAAGCTGGAAAGCCCCCAAGGCAAATGTTATTTGTTTGTGATGTCTGTAAGCAGCTTTGCGGTATTGTGCTTTGGGGTAGTGTGGTGTCACCTGCAGGTCATTTATCCTTACTGCAGGTTTATGAAAATTAATGTTTAAACTGTATATTGTACATTCACTGATATAGAGCTCCAAAACCCCAGCAATACCATAGATATAAATGATAAAATTCTGTCCGCCTGCAGTCACCACTAGAGGGAGCACATTGCTTATTGTTTTACTATTGATTTCTATGTATCAGTATGCAGTAAGCTCCTGAGCTCCCCCTAGTGGTGGTTGCAGGAAGACAGCATTGTATCATTTCTTTCTATGTCTATGCAGAAGATTTGCGGCATTGTATCATTTCTATTTACATTTAAGAATTAAAATGGTACCTAAGCTGGAAATCTTTGTGTAGATATGACATTGAGACTGTGCAGTTTTAACGTTTAATAAAAATAAATATCGCCTTTATCAATAGATACATCTCACTAATCAATGCATCTGTGCTAGCTTAGGGGGACAAGGAATACTTAAAGGGGTAGTCCATGATTAGAAATAAAGTGCCTGATTATTTCCGGGAGAATATTAGTGTTGTTCATGTATTTGGTATTCACTTAAATGGGGATGAACTGCAATACAAGATACAACTCTTGTAGACGAGGGGCGCTGTTTCTGAAAATATTCCTTTATTCCATGCAGTTCTACTTCAAGTTTAGGTTACTCTTCTCTTTTATTAGATATGTTTGTAGTCACTCCACTTTAAGGCACACACTTCTTGTTGGAGATGATTATTATGGGCCACAATAACAACACATTGACACTAGAGGGCAGCATCATTCACTATGCCCAATGGCTTTTCCTACTTCTATGTGTCTAGCCACTGAGCTATATCTATATAGTCACGCTACATATGACCAAAAATCTGTGCCCCCCTATAATGAGCCAATTCATGCTCCAGGAAGTGAGAGCAGGTTCCTAAATATTTATGAGCAGCACAGAAGTTTCTATAGAATTCGGCCAACAGGGCAGACATGCCGAAAATCGGTTTGCGGAATGTATTTACGTGCTTTCTGCACATAAAAAGTGGATTTCATGAGAAAAGTGCTTTATTAATGCAGAAGTTGAGAGAAGTTTTAACTAACATGGATGGAGTGCCATCATTATCTTCAGATGGATAAATATAATCGTGACCAAAAGTTTTGAGACTGACACAAACTTTGGTTTTCAGTCAATGGGATGACATCTGAAGAGTTTTCGTCCATGGAACCAAAGTGTCCATGTTTTTTTCATTGAGCCACTTAGTTATCACTTTTCCCTTGTGACCTGGTCTCCGTCATGCAGACAAAGCATCATCACAACCTTGCCCTGGATGATGGGAGTAGTTGCTCTTGGAGGAGGTTTAGATCTTAGTCTTTATTCATGGCCGTGTTGAGGTATAATTGTGAGTGAGCCCCCTCCACTGATGAGAAGCCCCCACACATGAGTGGTCTCTGGTCTCTTTACTGCTGGCAGACACAGGAGTTATGGCAGCATCACATTTTCTTCTCCGGACAATCATTCTTCCAATTATCCCAAACAGTTTGTAGGGGTCTTCATCAGAGAAAATGTCACACCTGTCATCTCCAGAATTCAATTACTTTTCCTGCAATTTTAATGTTGAGGATTATATTCCCCCCTTTACACCTGTAGCAAGTTTGAGCGTAACATGAGACCCCCTGTTCTCCAAAACTTGTAGATCACTGGGGGTCCAAACACTTTGACCGATACAAAAATGGGCCTTCGAAAACACCTTTGATACAGTCAGTGGCCTCGCATGTGCTCCATTTATTAGTTATGGGTCTGTCGTCCACAGCAGTCCTATAGACGATGAGTGGAGCAATAATGCCTATGTGCAGCCACGGCTTCATCCCACAAGTAGTAGCTCAGAAACCTTTCTGTCTTAATGAGACAACCCCTGTAATAGTAACCACGGCTCAGATACACAGCTCAGACATACGGCCCAGACACACGGCTCAGATACACGGCTCGGGTACAAGACTCAGACTCATGGCTCAGACACATGTCTCAGATACACGGCTCAGACACAGGGCTCAGATTCACTGCTCAGATACACGGCTTAGACACACGGCTCACATACATGGCTCAGATACATGGCTCAGATACACAGCTTAGACATACGGCTCAGACACACGGCTCAGATACATGGCTCAGATACACAGCTCAGACATACGGCTCAGATACACGATTGCTTGATAACAATTTAATCCTTAATTAGCTTTATACAAGATATCACATGTAGAAGTTCCCACCATGATGGTGATGATGATGATGATGGGTCTTGGACTCACGGAGAGTCGTCCGCCAGCGCTCAGGAGAGGAAAAAACCCCAGTGGAGGAAACCTCTAGGGAACCCTGTCTGACGTGCCCTTCCCCAGGCCGGTGCTGGATCATGGCAGCATGTGCCGTAGATCGGGGCAGATGCAGCAGAAGATTCATTGATCCTGTGATCACATTTGACTGCAGAAAGTAAGGGTATGTGTCCACGTTCAGGAAACGCTGAGTTTTTGATGCAGCGTTGAGCAGCATGCATAAAAAACGCAGCGTCCAGATGTTACAGCATAGTGGAGGGGATTTCATGAAATCCTGTCTCCACTATGCAGTAAAAGACGCATGTGGCACGTCTTTTAAGAACGCAGCATGTCCTTACATTGCAGAAAAAACTCAAGGACAACGCAGGTGACCTGCCAGTGACCTCAGGTGCAGATTTGGTCAGGATTTTACCTGCATAAAATCCTGACCAAATCCTGAAGCAATCCTGAACGTGGACACATACCCTTATGAGGACAGAGACCGAGCCTGGAATCTGCCTCGTCCTGAGGTGCGGCTGATCTGCTCCTGACATGGTCGCCACTGCATCATTGACTTGTCACCACCGTCACCTCTAGCCATACCCCATCTTCATTTTGGGGGCACAAAGAGACCCTGGCTCTGGAACAGTGATCTGCAGAGAGATAAAACAAACCTGATCATGGAGCAGCCGAATATTACATATCAGAGAATATATTTGGTCGCCGTGACTTGGGGTCATTCCTGTTCTGGTTCTCACCTCTGTGTACGAAATAACAGAAAACACTTTATAATCCTGCGATAATCTCTTAATACATCTTTATAGGGGCTGGAGCTCAGATCTTCTGATACACAGCTCCGAATCCTCTGCTGTCTGTCACTAGTTATAACTCTGGGTACCACTAGAGGGAGCAGTGGAGCCTGTATATTGTGGTGAGCGGGAGCTCCCCCTAGTGGTGACTGCAGGCAGTCAGGATGTGACCACAGTTGTGTACAGAGTTCTGGATCATTTCGCAGTAATGGTCACTTCTCCTCTCGTCTTCCAGGAGAATCTCACCCATAAACTATTCCGTGTCCTCACAATATGGCGTCATGGCTGCTGCTATTATCACCTACTGCCATTAGATTACGCGCTCGCACTCTTGTAATAATAATCTCACCTTATGTAAGGTTTTGTGGAGCATATGCTGTTATACAGTAAGAGCAATATGCAGCAGCACGTTCACACGTTTAACAGAAAAAAAAACTAACACAAAACAAAATGGGCAACTACTATCCAGTAGCTGGAGATGTTTTATAAACCCTTTAAACAATAAACTTACATAATTTAGGGTTTGAGGGCGTCCGATGCGATTCATCTCTGGGCCTGGATGTGACGGCCGGAGTTACTCGCTTCGTGCTTTTTCTGGAATAAAAAGTAAAAAAATGTATATTACACTCCCCAAATAATGGCAGCACACCCCCATCATATTTATATATTCACTATATTGAGAATATTATGGAAAGTCCAATGTTACTTACTGGTGCAGACTGGTCTCTGGCCCCGGGTCATGTCCAGTGAAGGTCGGGGTGATCTCTGGGAACTTCTTAGACTCTACCTGCCGTTTATAGACATGGAGTCACTTCCTGACCTTAAGAAAAAATAAAAACAATGAAGATCAGACGCCCCCAATAATGGCAGCACACCCCCCATTATACTTATACATTCACTATATTGAGGTTATTATGGAAAGTCCTTGGTTACTTACTGGTGCAGACTGGTCTCTGGCCCCGGGTCATGTCCAGTGAAGATCGTGGCGATCTCTTTGAACGTTGTAGACTCTACCTGCCGTTTATAGACATGGAGTCACTTCCTGACCTTAAGAAAAAAATAAAAACAATGAAGATAAGACACCCCCAATAATGGCAGCACACCCTCATCATATTTATACGATCACTATATTGAGGTTATTATGGAAAGTCCATGGTTACTTACTGGTGCAGACTGGTCTGTGGCCCTGGGTCATGTCTGGTGAAGGTCAGGGCGATCTCTTCATCATAGACTCTACCTGCTGTTTATAGACATGGAGTCACTTCCGGACCTTTATGGGAAATCGCTGATCCTGCTGTTCTGATGCTGGAACTCAGCTCTGGGTTCATAAATATTGTGAGACGGAAATAAACAGAACATCAGGGTACAATGAGGATACAATGACACTCACCACCATGTCTGACTACATGACTTTTGGTTATATACATATAATATCAGATGAGAAGACGTTGTAGTAACTCTGTAACAAGGAACTTATGTGATTTAGGGTTTGAAGGCATCCGATGCGATCCATCTCTGGGCCTGGATGTGACGGCCGTAATGTTTCTTGCTTGTGTTCTCTCTGGAATAAGTAAAAGAATGAATATTAGACACCCCCAATAATGGCAGCACGCCCTTCATCATATCTATACATTCACTATATTGAGGATGTTATGGAAAGTCTATGGTTACTTACTGGTGCAGACTGGTCTCTGGCCCCAGGTCCTGTCCAGTGAAGGTCGGGGCGATCTCTTCATCATAGACTCTACATGCCGTTTATAGACATGGAGTCACTGCTTGACCTTTTTTGGGAAATCCGCTGATCCTGCCATTCTGCAGGCAGGATATTAGATGAGTCCTCATCTTCTGATGCTGGAACTCAGCTCTGGGTTCTCCGCCATCTGCCATAAGCTCGTAGGCAAACGCTATAGCATATATGCCACAGTCGTAGCAGTTCTTCTGCTGATCCACATCGATAAACCTCAGATTTTTCAGGGGATTGTTGACCACTTCACTGTACATGTTGGTAATCTGCTGATGGATGGATGGAGACAGATTGCTGAAGCTGTCGGCCACAAAGATTTGGCCATTTTTATAGCAGGTTGTCAGCCAGTGGTCCCTCTCCTCATCATAGTGGATTTGTACAGCATTCTTCATTACACTGTACCCTGGTACCAGAAGAGCGCAGGGGGGCTGTAGGCCATCAAAACCCTCAAACTGGCTCCGCAGCAGATCCTGGGCCATGATGATGATCTCGTCATCCAGGTAGCCTTTCTCCCATTTGCTCTGCAGGATGGTTAAGAGCTCTGGAGGCAGTTTATCCTCCTGGTTCCTGATATCGGGCATCTGCACTTGTGGGGTCTCCATCTCTGGGGTTACTTCTCTAAGTATATCAGTAACATTTTCTGTAGCAGCTCTCTTGGCTGGTGGCAGCATTTCGGACTGACTGTCCTCTGAGAATAAAACTTTCCTTTTCAGATTGTCTCTGGGTCCTGTTTGTAACAGCCCCTTGGGTGCATCTTGTGCACATTCTGGATTGGCAAGATCCTGGGGTCTTGTTTGTGGGTGCACCTTGTGTAAATTCTAGATCAGCAAGATCCTCTCCACTTTCTGCAATGTTAGAAGTGGGCTCAGTATCACCTACTATGTAGGTTGGGCTCTTGTCACCGCTGTCTTGGCTGATGGGCATCTCCACTTGTGGGGTCTCCATCTCCGGGGCTACTTCTCTAAGTATATCAGTAACATTTTCTGTAGCAGCTCTCTTGGCTGGTGGCAGCATTTCGGAGTGGCTGTCCTCGGAGGTTGGTGCTTTCCTTTTTAGATTGTCTCGGGGTCTTGTTTGTGCAAGCCCCTCGGGTGCACCTTGTGCACATTCTGGATTGTAAGATCCTGGGGTCTTGTTTGTGGTAGCCCCTCTCCACTTTCTGCAATGCTAGAAGTGGGCTCAGTATCACCTACTATGTAGGTGGGGCTCTTCTCACCGCTGTCTTGGCTGAAGATGTGGTCTTTACACCTTTTTATAGCAACTGACCTGAAGCTCCTTTTTTTTCTGTAGCCAAAACCTGATGTTTTGGCAGCAAAAAAGCTGCAGACAAAAAAAACATCTTTTGCTGGCCATTGTTCTGCTTTTCTTGCTGCGTTTTGATCCCAAAGTTCACCTTTGCTTCCACCGTGCAAGCATAAACAATGCGTGGTGTTAGGCCAATGATGTAAGACGTATGTGAAACCATAAAACAATTTGATAAAATTATTTAGAAAGATTTTTATGTCTGAAAAAATAGTGACTATCCTGAGCAAAAAAGTTGATATGAGTTCATGAAAAAACACATATTTGCAAATGTAAATTCAGCAGGGGGAGTTGGATTGGTCAGGCATAGTTTACCTAAGACATTGGCGGTGCATTAGGCTGATCACGCATTGGTCAGGTATTGTTACTGTTAGGGTACTGTCACACAGTGCAATTTTCGTCGCTACGACGGCACGATCCGTGACGTCGCAGCGTCGTATGATTATCGCTCCAGCGTCGTAGACTGTGGTCACACTTTGCAATCACGGCGCTGGAGCGATGCCGAAGTCCCCGGGTAACCAAGGTAAACATCGGGTTACTAAGCGCAGGGCCGCGCTTAGTAACCCGATGTTTACCCTGGTTACCAGCGTAAACGTTAAAAAAACAAACAGTACATACTTACCTTCCGGTGTCTGTCCCCGGCGTCTCAGCTTCTCTGCACTGTGTAAGCGCCATAGCCGGAAAGCAGAGCGGTGACGTCACCGCTGTGCTCGCTTTCCGGCCGGCAGGCGCTCACACAGTGCAGAGAAGCTGAGACGCCGGAGGACAGACACCGGAATGTGAGTATGTACTGTTTGTTTTTTAACGTTTACGCTGGTAACCAGGGTAAACATCGGGTTACTAAGCGCGGCCCTGCGCTTAGTTACCCGATGTTTACCATGGTTACAAGCGAACACATCGCTGGATCGCTGTCACAACGATCCAGCGATGTCAGCGGGTGATCAAGCGACGAAAGAAAGTTCCAAACGATCTGCTACGACGTACGATTCTCAGCGTGATGTCTGATCGCAGTAGCGTGTCAGACACAGCGATATCGTAACGATATCGCTAGAACGTCACGAATCGTACCGTCGTAGCGATCAAGATTGCACTGTGTGACAGTACCCTTACACATATCACTAATTTGATTAAACTGTACTAATGTAACCGCCATTCTCAGGTGAGGACATCAAGATATTTTGGTTTAATTTTGGGAAAATTGCAGAAATAAATGTGTCTCACATCCTGCTGTCCCTGCTCTTTTTTCACTAATAACACTGCAAAAACTGATGGCGCTTTTTGCTATGTTTTTGCTGCTTTTTTTGCATTTACCCATCGCTTTCTATGGGGGAAAAAATGCTGAAAGGAGTGATATGACAGAGTTTTCAAAAAAGCAGACGTTTTCCAATTCAGTCAGGAAAAAAATATCAAGCGTCAGCATGAGATTTCTGAAATCCCACAGCTTTTGCTGGTACTGTAAAAAGCAGCTTTTAATTTGCATAAAAAGGCTGCGAAAACGCAACGTGTGAACATAGCCAGAGGCTGCTTTCACATGCTGCTATTTTAAATGCACTCTATTGCTGTGATTTTTTTTAAAATTTTCTTAACATTGCCATGAATTTCACCTCTACATGTGAACTAACACTAAAAGGGGTATTCCCATCTCCAACATCCTATCCCAATATGTAGTAGGTGTAATAATAATAATATTAGCAAATACCTCCAATTAGAAATGTAGAATAGTTTTTCTGATTTGCTATTGTCTATTTCGTCATGTGCAGGCATCGCAGAACCTTATGTATCCATGGTTACGACCACTGATAAAGTGACAGTTAGCTAGATGCCAGTGGTTGTAACCATGGATACGTAAGGTCCTGCACATGAGGAAATAGATATAGATATTGCTAATGTTATTATTATTACACCTACTAGATATTGGGATAGGATCTTGGAGATGGGAATACTCCTTTAAGAATACAACTTGTGTAGAAAACTATAACTCCAAGCAGGTCCTGGAGGTCTGTATCTTTCAGGGTTATGTTGGGAGTTTCAGTTCCCCGTGGAAGAAAAATTGATGCCAAAAAATGTGAAAATCAATTTGTTTTTATTACCTCATAGTAGAGGAAACTCCCATTTCTCGGTATTAGCTGCTGCTTTGCCCTCGTCTCAGACCTTCTGTCCTGTTACCGGCCATTGCCTTAGAGCAGGGACTCTCTTAGTTCTATGAGGCGGTGATACGGTCACAAAGCAGGAGCCCCCGAGACCCCTCGGCCTGTCTGTATGGAGGGCATCCAAGCCCTTGTCATGTAGGGTGTGGGGGGCTGGGTGCCCAGATAAGCAGAGGGGTCCACCGGGGATTGTCCTGTTCTTCTGTCCGAGCGGCATAGAACATTCCATGTAGACTGTGACATCAGCTCCAGATTTATCCGGTAACATCCCAATATTCTCCCAAGATGGGGACACCGAATAATTGTTCTTCTATTTTTAAGGATTTCAGTGGTTTTTCCTTTCTTTATTGTGACACCGATGACTTTGTATTTACAGGATTTATAGATTTTACCAAATTGTCATCTAAAAAAATAAAAATAACAGATCTGTATATACATCTGTATATATTCTGCACAAATGTGTGTTCAAAAGAAGGTTTGAAGCAGCTGAGGTGTATTATGAGGTTCTGCAGCAGCTGAGGTGTGTATTATGAGGTTCTGCAGTAGCTGAGGTTTATATTATGAAGTTCTGCAGCAGCTAAGGTGTATTGTGAGGTTCCGCAGCAGCTGAGGTGTATTGTGAGGTTCTGCAGCTGCTGAGGTGTATTATGAGGTTCTGCAGCAGCTGAGATGTGTATATTATGAGGTTCTGCAGCAGCTGAGGTGTATTTTGAGGTTCTGCAGCAGCTGAAGTGCGTATTATTATTATTATTATTTATTGTTATAGCGCCATTTATTCCATGGCGCTTTACATGTGAGGAGGGGTACACATAATAAAAACAAGTACAATAATCTTGAACAATACAAGTCACAACTGGTACAGTAGGAGAGAGGATCCTGCCCGCGAGGGCTCACAATCTACAAGGGATGGGTGAGAATACAGTAGGTGAGGATAGCGCTGGTTGTGCAGTGGTTTGGTTGATCGGTGGTTACTGCAGGTTGTAGGCTTGTCGGAAGAGGTGGGTCTTCAGGCTCTTTTTGAAGGTTTCGATGGTAGGCGAGAGTCTGATGTGTTGTGGTAGAGGGTTCCAGAGTAGGGGTGATACGCGAGAGAAATCTTGTATGCGATTGTGGGAAGAGGAGATAACAGGTGAGTAGAGAAGGAGATCTTGTGAGGATCGGAGGTTGCGTGTAGGTAAGTACAGGGAGACGAGGTCACAGATGTATGGAGGAGACAGGTTGTGGATGGCTTTGTATGTCATGGTTAGGGTTTTGTACTGGAGTCTCTGGATAATGGGGAGCCAGTGAAAGGATTGACAGAGGGGAGAGGCCGGAGAATAGCGGGGGGACAGGTGGATTAGTCGGGCAGCAGAGTTTAGAATAGATTGGAGGGGTGCGAGAGTGTTAGAGGGGAGGCCACAGAGCAGGAGGTTGCAGTAGTCAAGGCGAGAGATGATGAGGGCATGGACTAGGGTTTTTGCAGATTCTTAGTGGAGGAATGTACGGATTCGTGAAATATTTTTGAGTTGAAGTCATCAGGAAGTGGAAAGGGCTTGGATATGTGGTTTGAAGGAAAGATCAGCGTCAAGGATTACCCCGAGGCAGCGAGCTTGTGGGACTGGGGAGAGTGGGCAGCCATGCACTGTAATGTATAGGTTCGTTGGGGGAGTCGCGTGAGATGGGGGAAAGATGATGGATTCTGTTTTGTCCATGTTAAGTTTCAAAAATCTAGCAGAGGGGGGGCGTGGCTTCGGACGTCTATGGAGGCAGACGTGTGAAGAGGGAGCTCCAGGGGAAAAATCCCTATACGCGACTTCTACAGCATATTTTGGAGGCCCCTTGTCACATAATCCCCCTTCATCATCCCCTGATACCATGAGGAACCCCTCCAACCAACTTTCTCCTCATCTCTGTACCCCAGAACAGCTCCAGCCGGAGTAGGCCTCTGGAGTCCATCAGGCCTAGTGAACAGGAAGGCCCTGCACGGCAGTGAAGAGGCAGACTCCTCCCCTGCCAGATCTTCACTTCAGGAGACTAAGCGCAACAAGCTTCCCACTCCAGCCAACCGCAAGGTCAGTGGTCTGGAAAAATCGAGCCCCCAGCTCCAAAGCAGCGATTCTCGGAGGCCTACCCTAAAAAAGTAGTCCCCTAACAACCACTCACATTACCGTGAAATCGCGGTGAAAGAAAAAGGAAAAAAAAAAAGGGGGAATTAACTCTTTAACGCTCTTCCTATATCGCCCCCCTAATTCATCCACCTGAGGAAAAGGAATTGAAACATCTTTTATTAAATCTCCAGGCTTCCTCAATAAAAGCCTATGGAAAGTAGTTCCGGCCGCTCCCTGTAGGAACCACTACGCCGGCTCCATCCCAAGCGCCCTACAAAACTGACAACAGAGAGCAGAGTCTGTAAAACAACGCTCTTACTCTCACTGTAAAAGGCACACTGTAATTAAACCTCCCTCTTCTGAAAGGTTAACAAAACCAGAAACGCCCCCCTCTCACAGCCCTCACAGAATATCTACTTTTGGACAAGAGTAAAACACTCTCTTAACCTTAGCCACATAAGACTTAACTGTGAGGCATAGCACTAATTGATCAACACCCATTAAAATCTGCTCTGTCAGCATCCATTAACCGCTACCATGAATAACACAAAATCTAAAGGGAGAATTAACCCTCCCACTCCAAAAAAACCACTCTACAGCCAAAAACAGGACAAATCTCTGAGTCGCAGGGACCTAGAGAAATCCAGACCTAGCTCCTTCTCCTCACCCAGGCGCAGATCTAGATCCCCCAGGAGAGACACGCCTCATTCAATGGACTATAGGTCCAACAACAAATCCTTTGATAAATTCTCTCCTACAAAAATGGACTCCTCTGCCAGCTTAAAGAGATCTAACCCAGGAGCCACGAATGAGAAATATGCAGAAGCGGAGGAGGATGTTGTTTCTAGTGACACATCCCCCAATCAATCCCCACAAAAAAGTAAAACAAAATATGACGATCCAGAACCCAACAGGGGCGCCAATTCGGCAGGCTCATACTCACACACACACGTTACAGGCCAAAGCCAACCAGACCAAGAGGATCTAATAAATAAAATAAAAAACATAATGGACGATAAAATAAACTCCCTGGTAAATACAATGAAAAATTAAATGGACTTAAATTTCCAAAAATATTGTGACAAAATCGACAAGATAGACAAACAACTGTCCAGACATGAGGAGAGGCTGAATAAACTGGAACATAGGTCGTCTATCTCTTTTGACGAGCTGGATAGGATCAACTTTGAAATGAAACACCTGCGATCTAAATTGGCAGACCTCGAAGATAGAGGCAGGCGAAATAACCTAAAAATTAGAGGCATATCAGAGGACATACCCCAAGACCAGCTGTCTTCTCACCTCAAAAATATCTTCAAAGCAGCTCTGCCAGACCTCTCAGACCTTGACCTCACGATTGACAGGGCCCACCGGCTGCCCAAACCCCCCAAAGTGTCTGCGGATCTACCTAGAGACACCATTCTAAAACTCCACTTCTTTAAAACCAAAGAGTCCATTCTCAACTATCTTAAGGAAAAAAGAACATTTCCAGAGCCCTATGGAGATTTAAAAATCTTCCCAGATTTCTCAAAGGAAACCCTAGAAGGCCGCAGAGAATTTAGACCTGTGACTTCAATCCTCAGGGAAAAAGGAATAATCTATAAATGGGGCTTCCCGTTAAAATTATTAATTCCACATCGGGGACGAATCATTCCGATCCACTCTGTCGAGGATGGCCTAAACTTCGTCAAGTCACTTAACCGTTGAACTACTTCCATCCTATCACTCAGCTGGCCTACTTTTTTCTGTTATCCAATTGTGGGGTCTCCCTCTTAATTCTAGATGGGACATCTCCCCTATTCCCGTTCACTTTCAGTAACCCCCTCTTTTCTATTTCCAGGTAGTTCTGTTGACCTACTTGTGCAGTTACTGTTTTATTCTACTGTGTTATTTTATCTTTAAGGTTTCACCCAAGAACCGTTGGCTCAAGAACCTCTCAAGAAGAAAGATCTCTGTAGTCTATAGGTTATAACCTTACTTGTTTCAACACTAATCTTTCCTTTTCAGGTTACCATTACCCCCCAGATTCTAGTGATACCTTCTTCGTCTTCATCTTCTGGGGTATAATACAATGTCATTCAAAATCCTAACATATAACATTAGAGGGCTAAATAGCCCCCAAAAGAGGCACACTCTGTGGAGAGAACTACTTAAATCCCAGGCAGACATTGCCTGCATCCAAGAGACGAAGTTCTTGGCAGGGAATCACCCCTACTTTAGTCACCGCAGTTTCCCTCATATCTTTGAGGCCTGCAACTCAAGTAAAAAAGCTGGGGTGATCACTCTGATCAGGAACTCTGTCCCCTTCGAGGCTCTTGAGGAACATGCTGATACTGGAGGCAGGTATCACATCTTAATTTGTACCATTAATGGTCAGACATGCACTCTAGCGAATTTGTATGCTCCAAACAAAAATCAGATTAGATTCCTTTCTAAAACGCTGAAAAAGATAAATGAAGTCAAGAGAGGCACCTTGATTCTCCTGGGAGACTTCAATATCACCCCAGACAGAATCCTAGATTCCTCATCAAACTCTAGACCTAATTCAGACAACTTAAATTGGTGGCTGGGCAGAAATGAACTTTATGATATCTTCAGATGCCTGAACTCCTCCTCCAAGGAGTTCTCTCACTTCTCCTCAGCCCACCATTCGGCATCCAGGATCGACTTGATCCTATCTGACATTTTTTCCCTGGACAAATTTAAAAAAGTATCCATAGGCGACAGAACGCTATCGGACCACTCCCCCGTTAGTGGTGAAATACTGATTGGCCCTTCCTTAAAAAATGTTAAATTATGGAAATGCAACTCTCATATCCTCCATGATTCCATCCATATTGCCACAATCCAGAATACTTTAACCAACTATTTCAAGGAAAATTCCGCAGAAGCAACCAACCCTCCTAATAACTGGTGCGCCCATAAAGCCGTTATCAGAGGCACTATAATGAACATTTCCGCCAAAATAAAAAGGGAAAAAAGGGAAAAAACTTTGAATTTACAAAAATCTATTCGCACACTCGAAAATACCTTAATAGGCCTCCCCTCCCCCTCACCTAAGATGCAATCCGACCTTCTTTCCCTAAGACAGGAACTTAGGTCCTTAATATTTTCTCCCTATGAAGCCGCCCTCAACTCCTCTAAATTCAAGGTCTATTCGTCCCTGAACAAACCCACCAGATACATGGCCAACAGAATTAAAAAACTAAGGACCCAAAACAAAATAAACAGAATCTCCTCCCTAACAGATGGCACTCCACTAACTCACCCCCAAGACATAGCAAATGAGTTTTCCAAATACTATTCCAAACTCTATAACTTAAATTCAGATCCTACCTCCTCTCCCCAAAAGAACTAGACATCAGAACATACCTCGCCAACATTAATCTGCCATCCTTAACGAAAGAAGAAACTGAATCACTTTCCGCTCCCTTCTCCATCCCAGAGGTAGAGGATACCATAAACCACCTTAAACCCCACAAATCTCCTGGGCCAGATGGCTTCAATAATGCTTACTACAAAGCCTTCAGCAAAATCCTTGCCCCCCATCTAACAGAGCTGTTTAACCACGCCGCCAAAATAGGATCCTTCCCAAAAGAAATGCTGGAGGCATCTATCATTCTAATCCCCAAACAAACAGGTGACCCCACATCCCCCAATAATTACAGACCGATCTCCCTGTTGAACACAGACATTAAGATCTTTTCAAAAATTCTTGCCAACAGGCTCAGTGATATCCTACCTAACCTTGTAGCGAACGATCAAATGGGGTTTGTCAAAAATAGACAACCCGCTGACGCCACGAGAAGAATTCTGAATTCCATCAAACTTACAAACCTTACTAGATCACCAACAGTACTTATATCCCTAGACGCCGAGAAAGCCTTCGACCGCATCGACTGGCTATTCCTCAAACAGACCCTAATTAAATTTGGCTTCAACAATAACCTTGTCTCCACATTCATGACACTCTACAAGTGTCCCACGGCAAGAGTTATCAGCAACAACCATATCTCGGACGCTTTCCCCATCGGCAACGGCACGAGACAGGGCTGTCCCCTCTCCCCCCTACTCTTCAATCTGGCACTAGAACCCCTGGTGGAGCATATCAGACAAAACCCTTATATAACTGGAATACCCGCAAACAAGCGCCAGCACAAGATCAGCTTGTTTGCGGACGATATTATCCTGACTCTCACAAACCCGGTATCCTCCACACTAGAAACTCTCAATGAATTAGAGACTTTCTCGGCCCTTTCTAGATTCAAGATCAACAACTCAAAGTCCAACATCCTACCCATACACGTTAGCCAAAAAGAAATTCAACGTTTAAACACCTCTGTATCATTTAATTGGTGCAGAGAAGAAATCCCTTACTTAGGTGTCATCATCAACAAAAACCTAGAAAAAACAGTCACATCAAATATTAAAAAATTAACTGACTCAATTTTAAAAGACTGCATTTCCTTCAAAGACAGGGACCTGTCCTGGTGGGGGAGAAATTTGGCAATCAAACTATTTACGCTCCCCAAAATCCTATACATCTTTAGATGCATCCCACTCCCCATCTCCACGTCCTACCTGACGGTGATCCAAGCTCATCTGAATAACTCTGTTTTTAACAATAAAAAATCTAGAACAGATACTAGATCTCTATATAAAAAGAAAAACCATGGTGGAATGAGCCTTCCTAACATTCATGCTCACTACCACTCACTTCTTCTTAAACAGAGTGCCCACTGGTTTTCAGACCAAAAAACCCTGGCTTGGTACGACTTGGAGTTGGAAATAAACGAGGGCAAGCCACTCAAATCTTTGATCTTTAAAGCCATAGCTAGCTCCCACCTAAACACCTGTAAACATCCGATATTCCAAGCAATTTCCCTTGCCTGGTCCAGAGTATCCAGATTAGAGGGCCGCAGTCAAAACAGATCCACTCTCCATAAGCTACCTCTCGCATTTATCTACTCATATTTTAACCTACCTCTGCCCCCCTTCTGGGCCGACCGAAAAATTCTAACCCTGGGGGACATTTCAGATGGTCCTAATCTTTTGAATTTTAGCTCCCTAAAGTCCAAATTCAACCCACCCTCGTCCTCCTTCCTTGAATACATTGTATTGAGGGAAAACGTTAAACTTTTTCTAGGCCTCAAACTTAGATTTTCGGAGCCATCTTTAAAAATCTTAACCAACCAAAACCACCGAATATTCTGGGGCCATAAGTTTATTTACGACTGCTTCAATAAAGACACTTCTTTTGTAAAAAATGCTTATATCCTAACCTGGGAGAAGTCCCTAAACTTATCCGCCTCCACAGACGACTGGGAAGAGGCTTTTTCAACCACATACTCCTCCACAATCTCGATGTCCCTTTTAGAATCCCATTTCAAAATTTGTTCCAGATGGTACTACACCCCAACTAGACTCTCACACATAAACCTGTCCATCTCCCCTCTCTGCTGGAGAAATTGCGGACACAGGGGTGAGTTGCTACACATTTTCTGGAACTGCCCCATTGCTACTACCTTCTGGTCAAACATCTCCTCGATAATCGCCAAACTTCCAGGCCCTTCAGTCACCCTTTCTCCCCAATTAGCTCTCCTCTCATTGGACACCCACCTCCTAGACAGTTCTCTGGTAAAAATAATCTTACACCTATGCATGGTCGCCAAAAACTCCATAGCATACCACTGGAAAAACACGACCCTCCCCAACGAAACCATTATAATTAAATTAATGTCGCAACATAGGGACCTCGAACTCAAATTCGCTTTATCCAATAACGAGTTTAGCAAGTTCTACCAGAAATGGTATAAGTGGGACCAGTTTTTTCCTCATTGAATATCTGCTGCTACCTCAACTCACTTTCACTACCATAAGGTAACACAAGATGGCGCCTGCCTCAGACCTATTTCCTTTCTGATAGCATTTCTGCCTCGCCTGGGAGCTCTCTACTTATATAGCCTCTGCACTAATCTTGCCGTTAGAATTAACAGTCCGTCCAAGGGACATAACCCTTGCTTTTCATGAGCCAAAGTATGCCTAGCTAAAGGGCTTAACCCTTGCACTATAAAAGTTAAAATGTACCTAATCCATTTTTTCCTGTTCCTGTTTACGTTATACATTATATTTTATATAACGAACAGTTATTAGACAGTTTGTTCCAAGGGCTGCGTCCCTTGCTTCATTAAGGCTTATTGTTGCCTCTCCGCACTTTATTGTGTGATTTGTTTGTTTTACTCCACTTATTTTTCCTGTCCACCCTTACCCCCTCCCCCCCCTCCCCTCTTTTTCCTCCCCTGTTCCTCATACTTGTTAAAAAACAATAAAGCCTTGGAAAACAAAAATCTAGCAGAGAAGAAGGATGAAATAGCGGGTAGACATTGAGGGATTCTGGTTAGTAGAGAGGTGATATCTGGTCCAGAGATGTAGATCTGTGTGTCATCAGCATAGAGATGATACTGAAAACCGTGAGATTCTATGAGCTGTCCCAGGCCAAAGGTGTAAATGGAGAAGAGAAGGGGCCCTAGGACTGAACCTTGTGGGACTCCGACAGAGAGGGGGCGAGGTGAGGAGGTGGTGTGTGAGTGGGAGACGCTGAATGTCCGGTCTGTTAGGTATGATGATGCAGCGCCCCAGAGTCCTGGTCGTGCAGTATTGTCGCTCTGCCGCTAAGGGGAGTGATGGTACGTCTGATGGCACTAAAGGAGTTCACCTGACCAGGTATCACAGTCACACATTACACTTCACACTTCGGCCACCAGGGGGAGCAAAAGGTTCTATATTATATTATATTAGGCCACTCCTCACACTTTGGTAAAACTGGGGGTTGGATAGGAAGTTAGAGAGAAAGCTGACTGGGTTTTGCCCAGGCAACATCCAGTGAGAGAGGGTGTTGCGGGGAAAGATTCAGGGGGGTCCCTGTCAGGGGTTGGATCCTGACAGAGGCCTAGCAAGAGACAGATCATTATGAGGCCGCGCCTGCACTTCATTGCGGCGGCATCTTAAGAAAGGACAAGAAGCGAAGTATATTGTGGAGAAGTGAGAAACGAGATCACAGCAACAAAGGAGATAATACCGGGAGGAGTCGTGCCCTAAGATCATGGCAACATCCTTCTGAGGCGCGTAGCCGGAACACCGAGGGAGTACTGGCTCTACGCTTTACTTCAATCACGGCAGGGCAGTTGACTTTAGGTTGGCTGTCTCACCTTTTCACCTAAGCAGACAACGGAGGCAAATTGTGGGAGAGGGGCGTCTCTAGGGTCCCTATAAAATAGCTCCAGGCCTACCCCCGTCATACAGGTGCGTCCTATCCAAACTGGGGGACAGAGAGAGAGAACATCAGAAACAGATACAAGAGTTGTGAGGACTATCCCGTGGTGCTCAGCAGGGAGGTACTACAACACACAGGCGCAAGTAGGAAGGCTACTGATTTCCACCTGCAAAGGGAACTCTGGATGTGCCTTCGGACCGGCCGGTCTCAGCAAGCCCTGTTAGCAGTGCTCTGGATTGTAGATGCCGAAGTCTACAGTAAAAGGTAAAGAGACTGCAACCTTGTGTCCTCGTTATTTACCGTGACCTAAACCACCACCTACACCTTTAATTGGACGCCCCTTAGCAGGGTCACGGACCGGGTCGGGCCACCGTGACATCCCCAGAACCGAGACAGAGGGACCCAGTACCGAGTACCCCATTGCCCTGCGTCTGGGGGCGTTCCAATGAGATCCAGGATAGGGCCAAGTCTGTGATGCCAAGGGATGAGAGGGTCTGTAATAATAGGGGATGGTCCACTGTGCCAAAGGCAGCCGACAGGTCGAGGAGGAGGAGGACAGAGTAGCGTCACTTACTCTTGGCGGTTAAGAGGTCATTGGTGACCTTAGTTAGGGCAGTTTCAGTGGAATGGTGTGACCGGAAGCCAGATTGTAAGCGGTCAAAGAGGGAGCAAGAAGAGAGATGGGAGGACAGTTCAAGGTAGACATGTTGTTCCAGTAGTTTGGAAGCATAGGGGAGAAGTGATATAGGGCGATAGCTAGATACAGAGGATGGGTCAAGAGAAGGCTTTTTGAGGATAGGTGTGATGGAGGCATGTTTAAAGCTTGAGGGGAAAACACCAGTTGTTAGTGATAGGTTGAAGAGATGGATTAGGGTTGGGATGAAGACTGTGGTGAGGTTTGGGATGAGGTGGGATGGGAGCGGGTCAAGTGCACAGGTGGTGAGATGCGATCTTGAGAGTAGAGTGGAGAGTTGATGTTCTGTAATGGTGGAGAAGTTGGTTTTGGAGGTGGAGGGCTGGGAAGTCGGGAAGAAGGGCTCTGGGGGCTGTTGACCAAAACTGTCTCTGATGTTATCAATCTTCTGCTTGAAAAATGAGGCAAAGTCTTCAGCTGAGATAAGTGGGGAGGGAGGAGGTGCTGGGGGACAGAGGAGAGAATTGAAGGTGTTGAATAACTGTTTAGGGTTGTGAGACAGGGAGGATATGAGAGATGAGAAGTAGGTTAGTTTAGCTGTGGCGAGTGTGGTCTTGAAAATAGTGAGGGACTCTTTGAATGCGATGAAGTGTTCGTTGGAGTGGGATCTTTTCCATCTGCGCTCAGCAGCCCTGGAAGCTCACCTCAGTTCTTTGGTCAGGCTGGTGTGCCAGGGCTGTCTGTTGATTTTGCGAGCTTTGGTATGTGTAAGTGGGGCAGCAGATTCCAAAGCTACAGCTATTGTGGTGTTATATAGAGCGGCAGCGTCATCCGCATTGTGTAAGGAACTTATACCTGTGAGAGGGAGGAGGGATTCAGAGAATGAATGTAGGTCAAGATGTTTAAGATTTCTGCGAGGGTGTGAAAGTTTGTGGGGTGGGGATTGTAGAAATGGAGTGGAGAGGGAAGAGAATGTGAGAAGGTTGTGGTCAGAGAGAGGAATAGGTGAGTTAGAGAGGTTAGATAGGGAGCAGAGGCGGGTGAAGATGTCTACCTTACTACATACAGTAGAAATGTATACACACTGCAACTGCTGAAGGACCTCTTTTTTGAACCCTTGATTTGCAAAACTTCCACTAAAAATAACTATTTTATATGAACCTTTAGGAAAACTCAATCTTTACATTAGTTTTGTATAATAAAGTCTTTCTTGGATCCTGGTTCCGTTACATTATTTCCCATTGTGATTATGAAGTTTTCCTAGATCTTCATTGATTATTATTTTTACGTCCTATTTTATTTGGGTCCCGTCCTGCACTCCAGCCATGGAAATGTGCCAACACGCGTCCGTGCCATTTTGGGGCCATCTGCACAATTTTTTGGCAGCACAATAATCCGTAAACCGCACAGTGCTATTGAGAAATCTTCCCCATTGGAATTGCAAGGAGACTGCTCAGTCTTATGGAGGAGGAGCTTTGTCCCCCTGACTGGAGGACCGTGGGGTGGATTTAGTGCATTGACCTCTTCTCTATATACCAGCACCTTATTGGATCTATCTGACAATACATCCCGCCATGCACCGGATATTCTTCAAACTCTTCATTGCTCCGATGTCGACATTTCGGCTCATGGTTTTAAGAAGCCTCAGTTCACCGTAAAGTTTTACTTCCTGCAACAAACAAAAGTGACTGACTCACAGGTTAGATGTAATAAGGTGGATTATCAGGCGGCGTTACACAACACAACTTTACTGGAAGGAATATACTCACTGACAGCGACATTTCATCACAGGATGTGCAGTCACAACATTCATTATCGTATTGTAACACTCTGCACTAATGGGAATTATGGGAACGTCCCCTTTAAACATTGGACCCAATTACCTTTATGCACTGTGATGACGGATCGGACGCACTGCATTAAAGGACTAGCTACATATACAAGCAGAAGGACATTGCTCCCTATAAAAACCACATTTTACTTACAGGATGTAGACTCTTTTTTTACTTAAACGCATGTATTTTATGCTAAAAATCACTTGTGCTATTGGGTTTCATTAAAAAATTTGCACCGTTTCCCTTCTATATTGTCTTTACTGCACTTACTACTGCTGCTTGGAGAATCGGAGAATCTGTAAGTGAGGTCTTTCTAAGTTTGAAACTCTTCTGTCTCTTTCTGAGTTCCTCTCAACTGATTTATCACCACATAAAAGTGCAAATCAACTTTTATGAAGTCATAAATCAGCACAGTTAAAAGACAAAGTATAACTTTCTCTGTTAGAATGAGCTCACTGACAGATTCATACATGTATTTAAGTAAAAAAATCCTTTAAAGTGTGTATGGAGTTTCAGGTGAGTTTTAAAATAAGCTGGTCTGTATGTTGTAAGGTTGCAGCCCGACTGTCACGGCTTTACAGTGACAGAGAGGAGCCAGAAGACTGCAGTGTCTGATTTCTCCTACTTCTGCACTGATTAGAAGCACTTCACCTTCATATTGAATAGTTCAGGTTACTTTTAGCAGCGCAGCGGATAATCTGCTCAGTTGAGAGCTCCTGGAAGTTTTCCTGCATTAAGGCTCTCAGCTGTTCACTGCTAGCCACTCCCATCTCCTATATAATCTGGGTCCTGGCTAGCACTCATAGCTTATGCTGTATGGCTGGAGGTTGTTGTTGGTTGTTATTTGAGAAGGCTTTTGGTGGATTTAATTGTGACCATTGCTAGGTTTGGGTGTGTGCTAATTCCCTTTCTTCTCTTTGGTTTTACTCCATCCTCCAATCCCCGATGTATAGTTCTGTTATATGTGTGTGTATATTAGTATGATTGGGTTTTTTTTCTTTACCCCTGTTCATATTACCTTGTTAGTTTGGTTGCTGTATTATGGTACACTACTATTCCCCTCTTCCCTGGGTGAAGGGAAGGGTACAGACTGAGGGCGGATTCAGTAGCTAAGATAATGTACACATGGCCCCCGGCGTCTTCACTGTCAGGAGTAATCTGGGAACAGGATGAGCTAGGGGGCCCCTAGCATTAGGGACAGGGAATGAGCCCCAGGACACCCGACAATAGAATCGCGACACAGGCAAGTTTTGGATGGAAGGTATGCGTCAACAAGGTGGCTAGCATCGTTGATGTAGGCTCCGGAGAAGCAGGCTCCAGCATGGAAAGTGCTGAGAGTTATTTTTTAATTGGCCCGGATTTTGGTTCTGGGTTTTAGGAATGGTCAGAAGAGCTGGGTGGGACTGGCAGTTCTGATACCTCCAGTTCCAGGACTTCTAACAGCCTATTTAAGACAGTTCAGCTCAGGGTCTATGTGTGGAGGTGGAAAAGACCTTGTATATAGTACTCGCCTCTGCCAGATACTGTGAGAGCAGGACTGGTGTCTGAACGTGCGAGCCGAACCCACGCTACTATATGGACTATTTATTTTCTGTTTTATTATATCTTTTCTGCCCAAAAAAAATCGTTTGTTATCTTTGGAAGATTTATGGACTTAAAAAAATCTTCCTTCCTGATTTACAAACTTGCTGTCTGTATATACCTCAACCGCTGCCAGAGATACTGAACCCCTACAATGTGTACATTCAGAATAACACTATTTCTGGCCAGTATATGACTTACATTCTGCATTTTTCACCTGTTTTCCCTTTTGCAGGCTCTCTGTGCTGGTGGGCGTAGAGTAGCTGCTGTAAAGTTTACAGTACTCATATACTTGAGAGATTCCTGCTCCCCTGTCTCTATGTAGAATAGGACGGGGGTCAGGGAGCTGGCAACATAGCAGATAAATCCACATAAATCTGGGTTCAATCAATAGCAGGTGGGTACTGATCCCGCTGGTAAGCTGTTATGACCCCAGTGGACAGGGTCTCAGAGGAACGTGTAAGTCTGCGAGATTCAAAAATCCAGCTCATAGGGCTGTGGTAACTGGGTTGACCAAATAGCTACTCCTAACGCCAACACTAGAAGTAGCCGGGGATCATGCCTACGGATCGCTAGATGACTCGCGCCAGCCGGAGAATCTAACTACCCCTAGGAGAAGAAAACAAAGACCTCTCTTGCCTCCAGAGAAAGGGACCCCAAAGCAAGATACAAGCCCCCCACAAATAATAACGGTGAGGTAAGAGGAAATGACAAACACAGAAATGAACCAGGTTCAGCAAAGAGAGGCCAGCTTACTAATAGCAGAATATAGCAAGATAACTTATCTGGTCAACAAAAACCCTATAAAAATCCACGCTGGAGATTCAAGAACCCCCGAACCGTCTAACGGTCCGGGGGGAGAACACCAGCCCCCTAGAGCTTCCAGCAAAGGTCAGGATACAGATTGGAACAAGCTGGACAAAAATACCAAACAAAACAAAAGCAAAAAGCAAAGAAGCAGACTTAGCTTGAAATACAGGAACCAGGATCATAGGACAAGAGCACAACAGATTAGCTCTGATTTCAACGATGCCAGGCATAGAACTGAAGGTCCAGGGAGCTAATATAGCAACGCCCCTGAACTAACGGCCCAGGTGAGGATATAGGAAAAGACAGAAGCTCCAGAGAAAATCACTAATGACCACTAGAGGGAGCAAAAAGCAAAATCACAACAGTACCCCCCCCTTAGTGAGGGGTCACCGAACCCTCACCACGACCACCAGGGCGATCAGGACGAGCGGCGTGAAAGGCACGAACTAAATCGGCCGCATGAACATCAGAGGCGACCACCCAGGAATTATCTTCCTGACCATAGCCCTTCCACTTGACCAGGTACTGAAGCCTCCGCCTGGAGAGACGAGAATCCAAGATCTTCTCCACCACGTACTCCAACTCGCCCTCGACCAACACCGGAGCAGGAGGCTCAGCAGAAGGAACCACAGGCACAACGTACCGCCGCAACAAGGACCTATGAAACACGTTGTGGATAGCAAACGACACAGGAAGATCCAGGCGAAAGGATACAGGATTAAGGATTTCCAATATCTTGTAAGGACCAATAAAACGAGGTTTAAATTTGGGAGAGGAAACCTTCATAGGAACAAAGCGGGAAGAAAGCCACACCAAATCCCCAACACGTAGTCGGGGACCCACACCGCGGCGGCGGTTTGCAAAGCGCTGAGCCCTCTCCTGTGACAACTTCAAGTTGTCCACCACAAGATTCCAGATCCGCTGCAACCTATCCACCACAGAATCCACCCCAGGGCAGTCAGAAGGTTCCACATGACCCGAAGAAAAACGAGGGTGGAAACCAGAGTTGCAGAAAAACGGCGAAACCAAGGTGGCGGAACTAGCCCGATTATTAAGGGCAAACTCAGCCAACGGCAAGAAGGTCACCCAATCGTCCTGATCAGCAGAGACAAAACACCTCAAATAAGCCTCCAAAGTCTGATTAGTTCGCTCCGTCTGTCCATTAGTCTGAGGATGGAAAGCAGACGAAAACGACAAGTCAGTGCCCATCCTACTACAAAAGGATCGCCAGAATCTGGAAACGAACTGGGATCCTCTGTCTGACACAATATTCTCAGGGATGCCGTGCAAACGAACCACGTTCTGGAAAAACACAGGAACCAGATCGGAAGAGGAAGGCAGCTTAGGCAAAGGAACCAAATGGACCATCTTGGAGAAGCGATCACATATCACCCAGATAACAGACATGCCTTGAGACACCGGAAGATCAGAAATGAAATCCATGGAGATATGTGTCCAAGGTCTCTTAGGGACAGGCAAGGGCAAGAGCAACCCGCTGGCACGAGAACAGCAAGGCTTAGCTCGAGCACAAGTCCCACAGGACTGTACAAATGACCGCACATCCCTAGACAAGGAAGGCCACCAAAAGGATCTGGCCACCAGATCTCTGGTGCCAAAAATTCCTGGGTGACCTGCCAACACCGAGGAATGAACCTCGGAAATGACTCTGCTGGTCCACTTATCAGGCACAAACAGTCTGTCAGGTGGACAAGAATCAGGCCTATCAGCCTGAAATTTCTGCAACACACGTCGCAGATCTGGAGAAATAGCTGACAAGATAATACCATCCTTAAGAATACCAACAGGTTCAGCGACTCCAGGAGCATCAGGCACAAAGCTCCTGGAAAGAGCATCGGCCTTCACATTTTTTGAACCTGGTAAATACGAGACAACAAAGTCAAAACGGGAGAAAAACAATGACCAGCGGGCCTGTCTAGGATTCAGGCGTTTAGCAGACTCGAGATACATCAGATTTTTGTGATCAGTCAAGACCACCACACGATGCTTAGCACCCTCGAGCCAATGACGCCACTCCTCAAATGCCCATTTCATGGCCAACAACTCCCGATTGCCCACATCATAATTTCGCTCCGCAGGCGAAAACTTCCTAGAGAAAAAGGCGCAAGGTCTCATAACAGAGCAACCAGGGCCTCTCTGCGACAAAACGGCCCCTGCTCCAATCTCTGAAGCATCCACCTCAACCTGAAAGGGAAGCGAGACATCAGGCTGGCACAAAACAGGCGCCGAAGTAAACCGACGTTTCAACTCCTGGAAAGCCTCCACGGCAGCAGGAGCCCAATTAACCACATCGGAGCCCTTCTTGGTCATATCCGTCAAAGGTTTCACAATGCTAGAAAAGTTAGCGATAAAACGACGGTAGAAGTTAGCGAAACCCAAGAACTTCTGAAGACTCTTAACTGACGAGGGCTGAGTCCAATCAAGAATAGCTCGGACCTTGACTGGGTCCATCTCCACAGCAGAAGGGGAAAAAATGAACCCCAAAAAGGGAACCTTCTGTACACCAAAAAGACACTTTGAGCCCTTGACAAACAAAGAATTTTCACGCAAAATTTTAAAGACCATCCTGACCTGCTCCACATGCGAGTCCCAATTATCAGAAAAAAACAGAATATCATCCAGATAAACGATCAAAAATTTATCCAGATAGTTCCGGAAAATGTCATGCATAAAGGACTGAAAAACTGAAGGGGCATTAGAGAGCCCAAAAGGCATCACCAAGTACTCAAAATGACCTTCGGGCGTATTGAATGCGGTTTTCCATTCATCCCCTTGCTTAATGCGCACAAGGTTGTACGCACCACGAAGGTCTATCTTGGTAAACCACTTGGCACCTTTAATCCGGGCAAACAAGTCAGACAACAGCGGCAAAGGATACTGAAATTTGACAGTGATCTTATATAAAAGCCGATAGTCAATACAAGGCCTCAAAGATCCGTCCTTTTTAGCCACAAAAAAGAATCCCGCACCAAGAGGGGAAGAAGACGGACGGATGTGTCCTTTCTCCAGAGACTCCTTGATATATGAACGCATAGCGGTATGTTCAGGTATCGACAGATTAAACAATCTTCCCTTAGGAAATTTACTGCCTGGAATCAAATCTATTGCACAGTCACATTCCCTATGAGGAGGCAATGCACTGGACCTGGACTCGCTAAAGACATCCTGATAGTCAGACAAATACTCCGGAACTTCCGAAGGCGTAGAAGAAGCAATAGACACAGGCAGGGAATCCTCATGAATACCACGACAGCCCCAACTAGACACTGACATAGCCTTCCAGTCAAGGACTGGATTATGGGTCTGTAACCATGGCAGCCCCAAAACAACCAAATCATGCATTTTATGTAGAACGAGAAAACGTATCACCTCGCGGTGTTCAGGAGTCATGCACATGGTAACCTGTGTCCAATACTGCGGTTTATTTTCTGCTAATGGCGTAGCATCAATACCCCTAAGAGGGATAGGATTTTCTAATGGTTCAAGAATAAAACCACAGCGCTTAGCAAATGAGAGATCCATAAGACTCAGGGCAGCACCTGAATCTACAAACGCCATGACAGGATAAGATGACAGTGAGCAAATCAAAGTTACAGACAGAATAAACTTAGGATGCAAATTACCAACGGTGACAGGACTAACAACCTTAGATATACGTTTAGAGCATGCTGAGATAACATGTGTAGAATCACCACAGTAGTAGCACAAGCCATTCCGGCGTCTATGAATTTTCCTCTCATTTCTAGTCAGGATTCTATCACATTGCATCAAATCAGGTGTCCGTTCAGACAACACCATGAGGGAATTTGCGGTTTTTCTATCACATTGCATCACATCAGGTGTCTGTTCAGACAACAACATGAGGGAATTTGCGGTTTTGCGCTCCCGCAACCACCGGTCAATTTGAATAGCCAGGGACATGGTATCATTCAGACCTGTGGGAATGGGAAAACCCACCATAACATTCTTAATGGCCTCAGAAAGGCCATTTCTAAAATTAGCGGCCAGTGCACACTCGTTCCAATGTGTCAGCACGGACCATTTCCGAAATTTTTGGCAATACACCTCAGCCTCGTCCTGGCCCTGAGACATAGCCAGCAAGGCTTTCTCTGCCTGAATCTCAAGATTGGGTTCCTCATAAAGTAAACCGAGCGCCAGAAAAAACGCATCAATATCAGCCAATGCCGGATCTCCTGGCGCCAACGAAAAAGCCCAATCTTGAGGGTCACCCCGTAAGAATGAAATAACAATTTTTACTTGTTGAGCAGAGTCTCCAGACGAACAAGGTTTCAGGGACAAAAACAATTTACAATTATTCCTGAAATTCCTAAACTTAAATCGGTCTCCTGAAAACAGTTCAGGAATCGGAATCTTGGGTTCAGACCTAGGATTTCTGGTAACATAATCTTGTATACCCTGCACACGAGCGGCAAGCTGGTCCACACTTGTAATCAAGGTCTGGACATTCATGTCTGCAGCAAGCTTAAGCCACTCTGAGGTAAAGGGGAAAAGAAAAAAAAAAAAAAAATGAGAGAGGGAAAAAAAAAACTCAAAATTTTCTTTCTTATAATCCCACTTCTGCAATGCATTAAACATTTAATACTGGCCTGGCATACTGTTATGACCCCAGTGGACAGGGTCTCAGAGGAACGTGTAAGTCTGCGAGATTCAAAAATCCAGCTCATAGGGCTGTGGTAACTGGGTTGACCAAATAGCTACTCCTAACGCCAACACTAGAAGTAGCCGGGGATCATGCCTACGGATCGCTAGATGACTCGCGCCAGCCGGAGAATCTAACTACCCCTAGGAGAAGAAAACAAAGACCTCTCTTGCCTCCAGAGAAAGGGACCCCAAAGCAAGATACAAGCCCCCCACAAATAATAACGGTGAGGTAAGAGGAAATGACAAACACAGAAATGAACCAGGTTCAGCAAAGAGAGGCCAGCTTACTAATAGCAGAATATAGCAAGATAACTTATCTGGTCAACAAAAACCCTATAAAAATCCACGCTGGAGATTCAAGAACCCCCGAACCGTCTAACGGTCCGGGGGGAGAACACCAGCCCCCTAGAGCTTCCAGCAAAGGTCAGGATACAGATTGGAACAAGCTGGACAAAAATACCAAACAAAACAAAAGCAAAAAGCAAAGAAGCAGACTTAGCTTGAAATACAGGAACCAGGATCATAGGACAAGAGCACAACAGATTAGCTCTGATTTCAACGATGCCAGGCATAGAACTGAAGGTCCAGGGAGCTAATATAGCAACGCCTCTGAACTAACGGCCCAGGTGAGGATATAGGAAAAGACAGAAGCTCCAGAGAAAATCACTAATGACCACTAGAGGGAGCAAAAAGCAAAATCACAACAGTAAGCACAGCCAAAAGTAAAACAAGGAAAAAGGATTATCTCCGGCACACCGACCCGTAAGGTAAAATAAAAAAAATGTATTCGGCATGTCAAGCCATGATTAAAGGGAATAAAAGAAACTGAGGCGTTTCTGGCGCAGTACTGTTGCCCTTAGTCATAGTACCGCGCCACAAATGCATCAGGTTCTTTCATTCCTTTTAATCATGGCTTGACATGCCGAATAAAGTTTTTTGATTTTACCTTACGGGTCGGTGTGCCGCAGATAGTCCTTTTTCCTTGCTTTACTCCTGTCTCTATGTAGCGCATGTTCAGAAGAAGCAGTAGCAGAATGGAGGACATTATACAGAAGTACTGAGCAGTGAAGCCACTGGGGTGAACTACAACACTCACTAGGAGTATCAGTCTACGCGTCACACTTCTTATGTCACTCTACTCCTCATTATCCCCAGGCCATAGACTTCAATAGGCAGCAGTAATTTGATCCCTAAGCGGTTGGTCAGTCCATTGTCTTTTAAGCAGATAGAGTTTAGCTGTTTTTCAGACTGAATCTGAGATCAGGAGGCAGGCGGGAAGGAGAAGTGGCTCATAAGTGGAGAAAGAAGCCGATTTGTCTGATAAGATCTTATACTCACTTGTACTATGGCTTTATGCAGTTTGTTAAAATACATTGGCCATTTAAAGCGTCATTCCAGAAATAAGCTAATTGGTCTGCTGATCGATTTTTATCCCTCCCTAGAAAATAAATGTGCATGCTCAATGTGTACCATTAGCAAAAAAAAATAAAGTGCGCAAAAAACTTGATATCTCACGGGTCTTCAATCTGGCCTAACTCTCAGCCTATACGAGCTTTCCCATACAGAGGGCGAGATGGATAAACCCAAACTGTGCAGTGATGAGCCGCAGAGACAACCTTAGAGGGGCGGTAACATCACTGAGGAGGAAGGTCCTGGAAGGGCAATACAAAGGTACTTACTACTATACCAACTTCCATAGAAATTAGTAGATGACAATATGGAAGAAAAGGACTTAAAAGTTTTTTGAACTCTCAAACAATGCAGCAAGTATGAGGCTGCTGATCACGATTATGTTCTTGAGGTTTTTTTAAGGACCTGCTAACTATACAGTAATATAAAAGCGCACAACTAAGGATAACAATAAGGCCAGTGCTATGTGAGTATGCCGCTTGACTACTTCATTCATGTTCCACGCTTTATGAGTATGTGTAGGAACAGTCAACACATCTGCGGAGATTAGAATACATTTTTGGAAAATCAAAATCATTCAGACTCCGGGCTCCTCAGTTTTCCCTGCGCCGACACATTGTGACGAGCCCCGGCATCCCGGCTGCCACAGGATCCAAGCCCTTATTCATCATATTCATTTGTGCTTTGGTTTTTTTTTTGTCACTTTTCTTTTCTATCTTGTAGTATTCAAATATTTCAAAATAACACACGTGGTTCATGAGTTTTGTGCAAAGTCAAAAATTATTTTTGTCTTTCACCTTTTTTTTTTCAACTTTTAACTGCAAGTCACATTATGCAAAATGTCCCAAAAATTACACAACAAAAACTCACTCCAGGAGGGAAGATGGGAGCACATTTACTTTTCGAAAAGTCACAAATGATGGTTTAACCATAAATATCTGGAAAACCCTAATCTCTGCTTGATTAGCAGCTACAGCTTGGATATACCAGACTGTTGCACAACTCTTGGGGTAAATAATACTAATCAGCTGAAAGAGTATAACCCATTATAAAACATAACTTTTACTAATATTGTTAAAATGGACAAACAGTAATAAACAAATAAAGGTGCTCACGCCGAAAACTGTGCACAATAAAAAACTGGTTCAATCTCACCGATTGTAGACATGGGGTACCCACATAGATGAGAAGGGGTCCCAGGGAGGGTCCAGTAAAGCAGTAGAAGTAAGGGGCGGGGACCTATTCCCTACTCCCCTGTCGTGCCCCAGCAATTACTCCTGTCCTTACAAGGACAGGCCCGAATAAGCCCTGCTATGGACACCCCCCACCAAATATAGTGTAATAAACGCCTCCCAACGCGTTTCTTCTCCGGTCACGGAAATTCATCAGGGGAGTTTCAAGAGATCCATGAACATAGTATGCTCAGATGTCCATAATATTCAAGGTATAAGCAGTGGCTGTATACCATCCAACAGAATAGGTCTTCCAATGTGGCCGTCTGCCACAATCAGTGAGTGAGCCGACCATAGCACCCGCTGCCTGCTTATAAAGTGAACCGTCCCGCCCCTGGGGGGGTTAAGTAATCAATAACCACCCCCACCATCCCTTGTTAATACACCTTACCGGACAGCTCCATAGCCCTGGAACGCACGCCGGCTTACTTACATGACACACATGCTAAAACCGCCTATTCTCAGCATATCGCACAGACCGGAAGTGCCAGCACCATCTTGGAAGACTCACTTCCGGTGCGCCGCTGTGGTTATGCGCTCCAGAGATGGAACGCAAGCTTAATCCGGGCATAGAACAAAGATGCTGGCGTCACATGGGTGGGTGATTTACAATGCGCCGCTGTAATAATGCGCTCCAGAGATGGAACGCAGGCCTGATCAAAGCACAGGACGAAAAAACTGACGCCACAGTGGTTGACTGATTTACAATGCTCCACTGTGATTCTGCGCTCCACAAGGTGGAACGCAAGCGGCTACCCAAACGGGCATAGCCGCATGCGCAGTGCTGCATACAGTCCCCGCTTCATGTAAGTGCACATGTCTCCCAAGCTGTATTGAACGGCATTACAAAGTATAATCTGAACATGTCTTATGTATACCATTTGACAACAACCGCCTATGTATAGATGTACAAGCATAAACCAACTGGAGGTATCCAGATGGAGGTGTTACCTACTATATAGCGAAAGATATCACGACACAGATGGCTGGAAGTATCCAAACACAATATTGTCACATATATAAATATAGAAGCACAAACCGACCGGAGGTGTCCAGACGGGGGTATTTACTATTATATAGCAGGGGCTATTACAACACAGGTAGCTGGAAGTGTCCAGACAAACTAATATACAGGATTAAATTCTGTTGCATTGCAGAAAAATTCAACGTATGTATGGCTGGAAGTGTCCAGACGGTATGATACACAAGAGTGTATCCTGTTATACAACAGGAGGTACAAAGAATCAAATGCGTAAGATAGCAACCGTATCAGTGGCTTAGAGGTGGAAATGTGAGGAGCAAAATGATAATAAACATAGGGCAGTTAAAAACCCAGGACGGAATTAGATACAAGCAGTAGACAATTGTCACTTAGCAGCAAGAGTAATTTCATACTCATCATAAAATATGTCCTAATTAACATCCATGTCCCTCATTCCTGGAAAATCACCCGATGTCACAGAAAAACTTTAAGCCATCGGTACCAGTTTAATTCTAAAGAGGGAGGAAAAGGAGCAGAATAGTGATCCTGCACCAGCATATTGCAAACGTTTTGTTTATTATGACTAGTTTAGAGACCAGCAGGTAGAGACAACGCCCCACGTATTTGCACATCATGAGGCCAATAATGTAATATTTCCTAAAGAGGATTAGAAGTGGGGTAAGGACGAACATTATCGGAGGAGAGGGCTACATGATCACCGGAGAGACCACCAGGAGGGGCACAGAGAATTAGAATCAACCACAGCCTATAGAAAACAGCCAAAATTGAGCTGCTCGTTGAGTCCATGGGGATGACAGGTATCCAACAGAAATATCCACTTTGCCTCTCTTTGTAGCAGGATTTTGTCAAAATCACCTCCCCTAGGTGGCGGGGTAACCTTGTCAATCCCCATGAAACTCAAAACCCCGACATCTCCACCATGGTCCGTATTTACATGTCTGGCAATGGGGGTATCTCTCTGGTTACGGATGTCCCCCAGATGCTCCCCTACCCGTCTCCTAAGTTCCCGGGTAGTCTTGCCAATGTAGGAGATGCCACAGGTACATACAGCTCGATACACCACTCCTTTAGATTTACAATTAATAAATTCCTTTATAATATACGTTTTCTGTGTGTTGGTGTTGTAAAATTCTTTACCCGTCTGTATTGATACACATGCAACACAATTTCCACACCTATAGCAGCCCCTGGGCCTATTTGGCAGCCAGGTAGAGTTCACAGGTGTGGCGAGATGGCTGTGTACCAGTCGGTCTCCTAATGTTTTGCATTTTCTATAGGTGACTTGGGGCCGTGTGCCCACCACCTCCTTGAGATCATCATCCATCGCAAGGATGCCCCAATGTTTTTTTAGAATAGCTCTAACCCATGGGGCTCCATTGTCAAATGCGCAGACCATTCTGATGATATTAGAGTCATCTCTCTCCCTGTTGCGTGGTATCAAGAGGTCATTCCTGTCCTGGTTGTAGCATGCTGATACGCCTCCCTCAGCACCCGATCAGGGTACCCCCTCTCCAAAAACCTAGATCTAAGGTCCCTTGCTTTGATTTTGAAATCTGCATCATCAGAGCAGTTTCTTCTCAGGCGGAGGTATTGGCCCTTTGGGATACCTTTTTTGAGGGAATACAGGTGATTACTGTCCCATCTCAATACAGAATTATTGGAAGTAGGTTTCCTGAAAATTGTGGTGTCCAGACCATCACCTCGGCTGTTTTTAGAGATCAGAATGTCTAGAAAGGGATGGTGGTTTTCCTCCATTTCGAAGGTGAACCTCAGGCCTAGATTGTTTAGATTCAGTGATGACATGAACCTCAAAAAAATCTCTTTAGTACCCTTCCACAAGACAAACACATCGTCTATATAACGGACCCAAAGGTCAATATAGACGGTGAACTCTTCGTTGGCCTCAGTAAAGACGGTGCTATCCTCCCACCAGCCCAGGAACAAGTTGGCGTAGCTGGGCGCACAGGGGCTGCCCATCGCCGTGCCCCTGAGCTGGTGGAGGATTCTTCTGTCAAAGAAGAAATAATTGTTATTGAGAACAAAATACAAAAGGGTCAGCAGAAATTCATTATGAGGGACAAATTGTTGACCTCTCATCCTCAAGAAGTATTGTGTCCCTTGGATCCCATATTTGTGTGGGATAGAGGAATACAATGATTCCACATCAATACTTACTAAAAATGACCCTGGTTTCAAGGAAATCCCCTCAAGTCTACGCAAAAGGTCCATAGTGTCCCTGATGTAAGAGGGGAGTGATATCACAAACGGTCTCAGAATCTGATCTATGTAGATTCCTAAATTTTGGCAGATACTGCCTATCCCAGAGACAATAGGTCTCCCCTTTAAAGGTTCAATGCCTTTGTGGACCTTTGGTAGAGCGTAGAACGTAGCCATGGTCGGGTGCTGAGGGAGAAGGAAATTGAATTCCTCTTGACTTATAAGGTTATCAGCTCTAGCCTTTTGTAAAATAGCCTCTAGATCTCTCATACACCGCACTGTTGGATCCTGCGGTACTCGAGTGTAAGTGGTCTGATCATTTAACAGGGCAAGACACATCTCTTTATACTTCTCCACATCCATAACAACCACGTTGCCCCCTTTATCAGAGGGCTTAAAGATGACCGTTTTGTCTGTCTCCAGGTTGTGGAGTGCTGTAATCTGTGCTTTACTGAGATTGTGTCTTGCCCCAGTCCCCGTAAGTTGTTTAATATCCCTGATGGCCAGGTTGAGGAAGACGTCAATAGCTGAAACGTCCCCCCCCACTGGTGCCATCCTCTTACTCGGGTTCCTCAATTGTGTGAATGGGCCAAGGCCCCTGGATGTCTGAGGTATGGTCTCCAGATTTGCTAATAACTGAACATCCTGTACCATATCAAGAGGAATACCTAGATCAGCAGCAGTTTTTTTTATCTTTTTGTTTAAAGAGTTTATGCCACCTCAATCTCCTGATAAACAAGTGCAAGTCTTTTACCACATCAAATAGTACAAAATCAGAAGTAGGTACAAAAGAGAGTCCTTTAGACAGGACTGACATTTCAATGGAGTCCAGGTGCCTCTTGGACAGATTAATGACCTGTGGAGCTAGTCCCTGTTGTACGTGTTGTAACTCCTTAGTTGGTAGGGACGGTCTAAAAAACCAGGCCTAGAGGTGGAAGGATGATATCTCCCTCCTCTTTGATAGCCTCTATTTTTGCCCCGTTGGCGTCCTCTAGACCGCCCGGCTCTACCCTCCGTGTCGGATATATCAGTTTCTGTGGAGGAAAATTCCGTCTCTCTGTCAGCCCTCTCCTGGCGTTCTCCCACGTTCTGACAGATCGGACTTTTACAGATGCAGCAATACTAAATAAGAGTTTTTTTGTCTTGAGAATAATGAAAAACATAAAAGTATAAAGATAGTAGAGATCTGATACTGAAGTATAGGAGATGAATGTAAAAAGTTACATAGAGAGCAGTGAAAGTCAATGGAGTTTTACACCGATGATACTGTATAAACTGATTCCAGGGACGGGTCTGGAGGTGATTGCTGGAAATCTTCTCTCTAATTACTCTCGAAAACTGGCTCAGCCACAATCCTATCCTCGTGGGTGGAAAAAGCCAGATATTAGTGTGGCGGATTAAAAAAAAAACAGTGTAAAACTCAGGGAGCAACGGGAATAAACATAAGGCCGGGGTCACACTAGCGTATTGCATCCGATGCGAGAGCATCGGATGCGATATGCTAATGACCCTCGGTTCCTGCTCGCAGCAGAGCAGGAGCCGAGTGTCATGCGTCTGTGCTCCGATTCTCTCGCACAGGGAGGATCGGAGCACATCTGCGGAGGAGGCGGAGAAATGAATTTCTCCATCTCCTCCATTGCTGGGGTCCGCTTTTAACGCACGTCACTCGGATGATATCCGAGTGGTGTGCGCTGTCTCACTCGCACCCATAGGCTTATATGGGTGCGAGTGAGGCCAGAGTTTTCCTCGGTCCGAGACAATCGCAGCATGCTGCGATTGTCTCGGACCGAAGAAAACGGCCGACAAAAAGTCGGCTGCTGGGAGCTGCCCCATATGTTAACATTGGTCCGAGTGCAATGCGATTTTTTATCGCATTGCACTCGGCCGTTTAAAACGCCAGTGTGACCCCAGCCTAAGGGTAAAAACTGGACACTTCTGACAGGTCCCCTTTATGGCTTGTTCACAGGTTGCATTTTTGCCACTTTTTTACCGTTACTTTTTAAAGGGAAAAATCGTTGCAGTTTACAGAACCAATAAGGTATATGAGATTACTAAATTCTCATGCTGCTTGTTTTTTTCTTGCGCATTTTAGCCATCAAAGCGTTTTGTCGAATCTGCAACATGTCAATTCTTTGTGAAAATGCACCCAAAAAACATAAAAAAACATGCTCATTGTGCATCAGTGGTTTTTCTGACAAAACCCTGGTTTTTGGTGCAGAAAATCCACTACAAATATTCAAAGTGTGCACATAGCCTTATGGATGAGAGAGGACCTGGAGCTCTGTCTCACTGATTGGGCTGATTTGTTCACATAGTGTTCTGTTTCTTTTTCCTTCTGCATGAAAAAAACACAATTCTCTTTATTTCTGCTTCGAAGTATCTTTGAACTCAGTGGTAAAATTGCTGACAGAATTGAAATGGGGAAAAAATGTCATTTATTTTACTTTTTCTGCATCGCGCTGATTCTTTTCTTCATTTTTTTTACAGTCAAAAAAAACTTGCAACAAATTTGCAACGTGTGAACAAGTCCATAGGAAAAGACAACAAATCTGGATTAATTTGCAAGAAGTGTGGTTTGTTCAGTATTATTCATCATTACCAGCGGTTTAACCCCTTGGATGTCAATCATGAGAGCGCAATTTAAGAGGCTGAAAGTGTGGCAATGTGTCTCTGCCGATGCCCATGGAGCACTCGCACCACGATTCTGGGGTGATGATGGTATTATCATGGGAGGTACGGCAGCGATCATTTAACCCCTTCTTGCTGCAGCCAGTTTTCGTCTTTGACCGCTTTTCTTTTTCCGCAACTTCTCCCAAGAGCTGCAACTATTTTAATTTTCTGTCTATGACCCTTATGAGGGCTTGCTTTTCTGCATGTTGCAGTTTTGAATGACACCATTTATTTAACCATACACTGTAAAAAGGAAACACAACATTTCAAGTGAAGCGATGGAAAAAAATATTTTGCTATTGTTTTTTGGGCTTTGTTTTAACAGTGTCAGAGATCTTTACTTTGTGTATTAAAGGGGCTAATCCTTCTATATTATTATAGAAAACACTCTCTTTTTCGGTGATTCCTTTGTATCTCCGTTCATACTGCACCCACACACAAATAATACACTTTTTGAAAGGTAAACTTGCCCCCTTCAGCAAGAAAATAGCCAAACAAACCACACATCCACGATGTGATCACAAAATACATTTTAAACATTAATTTTCATAAAACTGCAGTAAGGAAAAATGACCTGCAGGTGGCACCACACTACCCCAAAGCACACTACCACAAAGCTGAAACAAATCCTAACATTTGCCTTGGGGGCTTTCCAGCTTGCCGAACTCCTTGCCCAGCCGATTTCAGGCAGGTACATATAAAATATTTGCTACATATGTGGAAGTAGAATAAAAGTAAAACTTTACCTGTTTAAGACTTCAGCTTTAAAACTGAAGATATAAATGAATGCAGCCTAAAATTGACCAGACAGGTTCTGAACCATCAGATTTTCCATCTTATTGGACAGTCATTGAACATTGGACAGTCATAGTCTTCCTTCTAAGGTTGCAGCTTATTGGTGACCTGGAGTCACCTCTGGTTCCAAGTAAAAAACTGCAGCGTTGACATAACTCAGACTGTACATTGTTTCCCGATGGGAGAGATTGGTGGAAACAACCTTGCAAAAATTAAAATCCAACTGTAAGGAAAAAAAGGTAAAATAATCTGCAGATATTACTTTTTTTTTAAAAGGGATATTCCTAATTATTATGCAATGGTGTAAATACGCTCAGTTATGGGGTCAATTCTCCTTCATAATTTTTACTATCAAAGTGGCACTGCTGCTCCGTTCACATACATAGGGCTGTGTTGCACTTCCCTACACTGCAGATAGATGGCAGTGCTGCTGTGGAGGGGAAAAATGCTGCTGCCCCTGTTCTTTTGCAAGGTCCTGACAATCAGATCCCTTCTGATCAGTAAGTAAATTACCAGTATGTTTAATGTTGGGGGATCTCCTTTAGGCTGGAGTCACACACAGCGTATAAAAAATCTGTCTGTTTTACAGGGACGAGAATCGCAGAAATGTTCCCTGAACAGTGATCCGTATGTCATCCGTGTGCAGTGCGAGGAGGCGATTTTCTCACATCTAAGCATCCGTGTGACATCCGTATGACATCCGTATGGCGAGATTTTCTCCCCAGCTCGCAAAATGGACATGATGGATCCATGGGCTCAAATATTCGTGAAAACATATATATATGTATATGTCAGTGAGACACATACCTCTCTGTGTTCATCATCTCATTAAATACATTTACATTTGACCAGCTTGATTTTCCTGAAATTGCCTGCGCCCCTGACAACCAATGTGCGAAAATTTTGCACGGACCAACTAGTTAATTTTGTACTTTGATAGATCAGACTTTTACAGATGCAGTCATGCAGATTATGCTTCTTTTTCGATGTCTTTGTTACAGATCATTCACACATCAGTTTTTATTCTAAAAAAAGTTTTCATTCTAAAAAAAGTTTTCATGGACAGAGCTCGTACTTATTATGGTCTATGGGGTCATTGCTCACGTGTCCATGTAATCTTGTGGACCGAGTGAGCCACACAAAATCACAGAGACTTGATTTAAGTTTCGGATCATTCTGACCACTGCAAGTCTATGGGCCAGTGAAAATATCGGACGGCTCTTGGATGCCATCTGTGCGAAACTGATGAAAATAATCAAAAACACTAATAAAACTCAGAATATTTTTTTTTTTGCATTTCAGGAAAATTCCTGATGTCTGAATGAGACATGAAGGGGGAACAGAAAGGTGATTTGAATGTTTGTTTGTTTTTTTAGATTTTGATAATTTATTTTTTACTTTTTATTGTGTTGTATTTGTAATCCCCCTACGGGGCTGCAGTTTTCTAACAGCTTGTTCTGTATACTGCAATACTGACATACTGTAGTATATTGCAAAACCTCTTGTCTTTTATGAAGGGAGTTAGAGTATAAGGGTTAACAGCAGAGATTGGCGCTCAGCTTTGTACAGGTTAAACCTTATTGCAAAAATACTTTTTAGGCAAAAATATATGCATGTATGTACCTAAGCCTTGCAAAAGTTTTCACAACTATTAAGGGTTTGCGTAACGATTTTCCCTAATGACATATTTTTCAGAAGATAAAACTTCACCACCCCTTTCACAATGCTGCCTCTTTAAGGCTATGTTCACACGTTGTATTTTTGCTGTGGGTTTTTTTTTAATTAAAAGTTTAAGCTGCATATAAAAAGCAGGTTTAGCTTAGATTTTGCTGCGTTTTTATTGTCAGCGTACATTTGTCTCTTGTGAATGCTGATAAAGTTTAATACTTAAAAAAAAATCTGATTCAGCTTCATCAGGTTTTGCCACCAAAAACGCAGCAAAACCTGATATCTGTGTTTTTTGCACTACTCGTTGCTTTCGATGGGTGAAAAACACTGCAAAAACGCTGAAAGAAGTGACATGATGCATTTTGCAAAAACTCAGCTCTTTGACAACACAGTCTCCAGACTCTGTCACGTCTGTCACATGTGCTCAGTGTGAACCTGCTCTCATCCGTGAAGAGCACAGGTCGCTAATGTCAAATTTGTGCAATCATTCTGTTCTCTGGCATATGCCAATCGTCCTGCACGGTGCTGAGCTGTAAGCACAACCCCCACTTATGGACGTCAGGACCTCATACCACCCTCATGGAGTCTGTTTCTGACAGATTAAACAGACACATAGATGTTAGTGGCCTGCTGGGCTCTGGCACTGCTCCACCTTGCACAAAGAAGGAGGTAGCGGTTCTGCTGCTGGGTTGTTGCTCTCCTACAGCCCCCTCCACGTCTCCTGTTGTACTGGCCTGTCTCCTGTTATCTGCTCCATGCTCTGGACACTACTGACAGACACAGCTACATTTCTTTCCACAGCTCGTATTGATGTGCCATCCTGGATGAGCTGTACTACCTGAGCAACTTCTGTGGGTTGTAGACACCACCTCATGCTACTGTACTGTTCCTCTAGGGGTGAGAGCAATGATAAAATGCAAAAGTGACCAAAACAACAGCCAAAAAGGATGAGAACAGATAAATAGTCTGTGGTCATCCCCTGCAGAATAGCTCCTTTATAGGGGTTGTCTTGCTAATTGCCGATCATTTCTACCTGTTGTCTGTCCCATTTTCACAACAGCAGGAGAAATTGATTTCCCATCAGTGTTGCTTCATAACTGGACAGGTTGATTGCACAGAAGTGTGACTGACTTGGAGTTACATTGTGTTGTTTAAGTGTTCTCTTTATTTTTTTGAACAGTGAATATATTGAAGCATCTAATCAGTGTGTGCAAAGGTCATTGGGTAAGGAAGGGTCAGATGTGATATCTCCTATTGTCATTGGTGGATCCTGTGTTATGAATAGTGTATAGAGAAGAGATGTTACTGGTAATCCTGCCTCTGCTGATAATGAGCCAGCTTAAAACTCTTCTTGCAAGGAGTGGCAGTAAAAATGTAATGTTGCCCTAGTGGCCAGTGTGAAAATTACAAGATTACACATATTTTTCATGTCTTTATTAATAGATATAGGGGTATAAAAAAAATCTTTGGCAATTTTTTTTTTAAATACATGTAACATTTAAACAATAGGTCATTTTCTGATGAAATTTTCACGACGCTCAAGTTAAAGCTATTGAAGCTCTACCATAAAAAAGGTTCTGGATGGGTCCAATTATGCAAGGTGATGGCTCCTAAATGGCAGGGATGACAGGCGCTACCAATACCTGCAGTTCTTAGATCAGTATAGACTAAAATCGTTATGTTATTATCTTCACTGTCGTCGCTTTTGCACCATGTAATGTATGAAGTTCCCAGGAATGCCGGGTAGATAGATCCTGTAATCTCCGGCTTATTGTGACTCACAACGCAGTTACGCTCCCGTGTGCTCACGTTAAGATCATAAGGACAGACCATGAAGAAGCATATGTTCTCCATAACTCACATACGACACGGGTGACTTATCACTGGACGAAAAGTGAAATCCAACCAAACAGCCCGGACATGTGTTAATTATTTGTCTGCTGGCAGCTAGATCTGCATTAATTACCTTGGAGCGCAGCCAGAAAGCTGATATAACTCGTCATTATCTGTGCATTGTCAGGTTGGACACATTGTGTTCATTACTGTACTCAAATAACTTCATTTAATCAAACAAGTGATCAGACTTTTACTCTGTGATTTACTAAAACTGCCTAGTATTGTTTAGCATTGTATGGCAGTATTAATTAGGGCTTGTAGTATAAGTAGTTTTATCTTGGCCCTATATGGCGGTATTATATAGGCTAATATAAAAAAAAGTTTTTAAAAAATGGCAAACTTGGGTAAAGGGAGAAAACCACTTTGTTTTCTGCCCAGAGCCTCAGCTAGAAGATGATAGAAAACATTCAGACAGATCAGCGGCACTTCTGCCATAGGTACAGTATACACTAGTCTAGTAATATAAGAGCTCTGGAGGCAAGAAGGACAATTATTGTTTATGCTCATAAATTAAATGTGCAATAAAAAAGAAGCTAATGATTAACCCCTTCACCCCAAAGACTGTTTTCACCTTCCAATTTCTTCAATTCTGACCACTGTCATAACTCTGGAACGCTTCAACGGATCCCACTGATTCTGAGACCGTTTTCTCGTGACATATTGTACTTCATGATAGTGGTAATGTTTCTATGATATTACTTACGTATATTTGTGAAAAAAAACAGAAATAGGGCAAAAAGTTCGAAAATTTTGTAATTTTCAAACTTTCATTATTATCCCCTTAAATCAGAGAGATATGTCACACAAAGTAATTAATAAATAACATTTCCCATATGTTTACTTTACATCAGAACAATTTTGGAAACATTTTTTTTGTTAGGAAGTTATAAGGGTTAAAAGTTGATCAGCGATTTTCTAAGGGACCACATCACATTTGAAGTGACTTTGGGAGGCCTATATGACAGAAAATACCAAAAAGTGACACCATTCTAAAAACTGCACCCCACAAGGTGCTCATAACCACATTCAAGAACTTTATTAACCTTTTAGGTGCCTCACAGGAATTAATGGAATGTGGAAGGAAAAAATAAACATTTAACTTTTTTTTCCTTTTAGACACAATTTTTTTTTATTTTCATAAGGGTAACTGGAGAAAATGCACCATACAATTTGTTGTGGAATTTTTCCAGAGCATACCGATACCCCATAATTGTAGGAAAACCACTGTTTGGGTACACGTCAGGGCTCGGAAAGGAAAAAGCGCCATCTATCTTTTTCAATGTTAAATTTGCTGGAATAATGTCGCGTTTGGAGAGCCCCTGACGTGCCTAAACACTGGAAACCCTCCACAAGTGACACCATTTTGGAAACTAGACCCCTTAGGGAACTTATCTAGATGTGTACTGAGCACCTTGAAACCCCATATACTTCTCTTTGCGGGACCCTGAGCAGTATATGTACGGCGCATGTTGGAAGGGGTTAAATCAGGTTTTTGCTTTAAATGTTTTTATTTTCTGCAATTATTTTATTTCCATATCACATTATGTATTAAAAAAAAAATTGAAATCTTGCCATTTTTACACCGGTCATTGGGGCTTTTTAAGACTTTAACCTCCTGTTGTTTCAGGAAATAACACATGTACATTAGCAACATGAAAAGACTTTAACCCTGTTGTCAGGAGGGTGTCACGTCCCCCTAGAAGACCTGAAGTTAGACTGTCATGTCAGGTAATGCAGGTCTTCGTTAGAGATGATGTGATTTATGTTCCATATTGAATGGATTTAGCTTCCTTTGGTGCTGAAGAGGTTAACAACCCGTTGTATGCTGGTCAGAAATATACAACTCCATTCAAGCTGCTTCTGATCTGGTCATTACCTCTTCTTATAAAAACTGGTCAGACCTTCTTGTCCCTGTTGGCGAAAGATTTGTCTTCCTGTGCTGTGTGATAAAGCGAAGTGGTAGTGGTAGTATTCTGTGGTTTGCTGTAGAGTACATGAGTGTTTATCTCCTGGTCCCTGGTCCCATTTAGTTTATAACTCCCTGGCCCTATCATCCTTCTTATTGTTGGTTGGTGCTTTTGTATAGAGATTTTCTGCTATCCCTGTTTTTTCTTTGTCTTATATTTCTGTCCCATGCTTCATGTGGTGGGGGAGGGGACAGATGGGGGTTTAACAGAAGCATAGTAAGGTCAAAGACTGGGGCCTTTCTACCTTCAAGAGTACCCCTGGGAAAGTGATAGTCAGGGTCCCAGTTCCAGGGACAGTTCAAGGCACCCCTTCCTTACCAAAGATCGTCACAGAGTAAAACCTATATTTTATATTGAAGCATCAATCGAGACTATAAAAATGTTATTGTGAACGGACGGGGAGCAGGAGTGCGATTGTGGACTATGGATCTTGTGTTATTACCTGTATATGTTATCGGTCATTGTAATCCTGACTCTGATGATAAAGAAACTGCTGAAAACCCTTCCTGAAAGGACAGGAAGTACGAGTCTACAATAGCTCCAGTGACCATTGTGAAAATTACAAGATTAGTAATTTTGTCTTTTTTTTTTTAAATAAAAATAATGATATAAACAAAGCATTACCAATTTTTCATGGGGCTCACACTTCACATTGTGTCTGTCTACGGTATATGTCCATAATGGCTATAGGAAAGTACGATCACATAGAGCAGCGGTCCTAAACCTCTGTCTTCTCCACTTGTTGCCCCATCATGCCCTGATAGGCTGATGAAAATATTTCCAGAGATCAGCGGCGCCAAGATTCTGATAAAAGTCCATTTTAGACATCAAAAGAAGATTATCGGTGACCATTGTCTACCTCCCACATTACTACAGTGTAAGGAACCTGCAAACAGCACCTCATATCTCAGCTCCCTGGACCACTGTAAGGATGACATGGAGGGAGCAGGATATTCAGGTTACCTGAAGTCACAACTGATTTTTTTCTGCACATTTTCCTTGTAAATTGTGCCACATTTATGGCGTAAATTATGATGAATTTGTCAGGCGTGCATGATCACACTCCTTACAACCCAAGTTATGACCACTTTTAAAACATTTGTGAGAGCTGGCCAAGACTGGTGTAAAAATACCAAAAGTCACAACATTTTTGCTCGACTTCGAGCTGCAACATTTCAAGCAGATTGATGCTAGAATTATGGTGAAAACTGCTTGATGAATCGGCTCATGGACCCTTTTTATTATAATTTTTGCCATAGTTTTGGTGCTTTCTTTTTACATATCGGCCTTTTAGCGTGTATTCACATTAGAGCAGTTTGTTCTTTGCATCCAGTCATCTGAACGCGCTTGCAGAAATCCACTTGTTTGCCGCTAAAACACGTCCATTCGTGTAAATAAAAACTGATCTTTTTTTTATTAAGTCATAGACGTTTCTGTAACAAATCTGTGCAAACAATTAGTTCATCTCCGACAGTTTCTGATGATTATTTTGATATAGAAAATGATTTGGGTGGAATGATTTTGTGTTTAATGTCATTTTTGGTGTTTTTTTTAACAATTATTATTGTTAATTAGCTTTTTTTTTTTTCTTTTTTTGTAGGACTTGCCCTCAGAAATGAGATTTTAGCTGCTATGGCCAAATACAACTCATGTAAAAATAGAGTAAGTGGCAATCGAGAAGACATACAGAGCAAAGTTCCATCTCTGCCTTCTCTCATATCCAAGCCCGACCCATGGATGCATGATCATCCACTGAGGTAAAAACTCTGTGCCTTTGAGGTGTGACCTAAATAAAAAGTGGCATGTCACCTTAAATACATAATTCAAAATACTGCCACCCACCCTTCCCAAAAAATGTGACAGTCCTCTACAAGATATGAAGACATCTTCTACTAGGCCTCATCTAACAGTCACACTTTCTTTGTTGCCCCTAGCGACCAATCACAGCACAGCTTTCATTTTTAAAACTGCTCTGGAGAAATTCAAGGTGGTCTCTGATTGGTTGCTATGGGCAACACAAACACTTTGGGCCTAGTGCATCTAATTTAGCTATAAATGACAGTTTTCTATGGTTGTGAACACCGCAGCTGCCGATTATAGACTCACTGCAGGTTAGACAACAGTTCTCCATGTGAAGCCGTTCCGAGGCCTCCATCACAAATAGCAAAGTAAGTAACTTATGTAACTGCAGAGTAATGGTGGCTGCTGACTCCAAAAACAAGAATGTCCGCTGCACGACTGATGGAAAGATTCACTACAGATCACTGTCCATGACTAGCAGACGTCTGTCCGTAACACACGGATCCACACAAGAGTGAAAGTTCATGTAACCTGATTTTTTTTCCAGAAGGGGGCACCACAATCCCACTGTTTTTACCTCAATGTTCCAAATCACTGTAAAATTGCATCTCTTTTGCCATAAAATGGAGCCATAATGTAATTATGAATATTGTAGAAAAAATAAGTGCACCATGGCCGAAATGTGCCAAAAGGTGTGAATTGGGGTCTGATATTAATATAGGGGTCTGGTGTGGGGTCTAATATTAATATAGGGGTCTCAACTGGGGTCTAATATTAATATAGGGGTCTGGTGTGGGGTCTAATATTAATATGGGGTCTCAACTGGGGTCTAATATTAATATAGGGGTCTGGTGTGGGGTCTGATATTAATATAGGGGTCTGGTGTGGGGGTCTAATATTAATTTACAGGTCTGGTGTGGGGTCTGATAGTAATATAGGGGTCTGGTGCAGGGTCTGATATTAATATAGGGGTCTGGTCTGAAGTCTGATATTAATATAGGGGTCTGATGTGGGGTCTAATATTAATATGGGGTCTCAACTGGGGTCTAATATTAATATAGGGGTCTGGTGTGGGGTCTAATATTAATATGGGGTCTCAACTGGGGTCTAATATTAATATAGGGGTCTGGTGTGGGGTCTAATATTAATATGGGGTCTCAACTGGGGTCTAATATTAATATAGGGGTCTGGTGTGGGGTCTGATATTAATATAGGGGTCTGGTGTGGGGGTCTAATATTAATTTACAGGTCTGGTGTGGGGTCTGATAGTAATATAGGGGTCTGGTGCAGGGTCTGATATTAATATAGGGGTCTGGTCTGAAGTCTGATATTAATATAGGGGTCTGATGTGGGGTCTAATATTAATATGGGGTCTCAACTGGGGTCTAATATTAATATAGGGGTCTGGGGTGGGGTCTGATATTAATATAGGTGTCTGATCTGAGGTTTGATATTAATATAGTGGTCTAGTGTGAGGTCTAATATTAATATAGGGTCTGGTGTGGGGTCTAATATCAATATAGTAGCAGAATGAGGGTTCTGATATTAATTTAGGGGTCTGGTATTGAGTCTGATATTAATATAGGGGTCTAGTGTGAGGTCTGATATTAATATAGGGGTCAGATGTGGGGTCTAACTTCAATATAGCATCACAGTGAGGGGTCTGATATTAATGTAGGGGTCTAGTGTGGTGTCTGACAGTAGTATAGCAGGTTTAGTGTGCAGTTTGATACCAATATAGGGGACTAGCTTGGGATCTAGCGTGTGATTTAATATTAACATAGGGTCCTGTGTTGGATCTGATAATAAATTGATCTGTTCTGGGGTTGAATATTGAGATATGGCTATAGTGTGAGATTTGATAACAAGGTCTGGGGTCTGATATTAATATGGACATTTGGTTGTGATTTAATATTAATATAGGGGTCTAACGTGAGGTCTGATAAAATAGGGGTCTGGAGTGGAGTCTGATATTAATATATAGTATGTGGCATGGCAGGCTTTATAATAGTAATATAGGTGTGGGGTGTGATAATATTGGGGTCTGTTATGGGGTTTGACATAGGGGGGTCTGGTGCAGGGTCTGACAATATAGGGGGTCTAGTGTTGGATCTGATATTAATGGGTGTCTCGTCTGGGATCTTATAGTATAAGGGTTTGGTGTGGGGTCGGATAATATAGGGGTCTGACAGTATAGGGGTCTGGTGGGTGGTTTGACATCATTAGAAGGGGTCTGTTGCAGGGTCTGCCAATATAGGGGGTCTAGTGTGGGGTCTGATATTAATATAGGAGTTTGGTCTGGGATCTTATAGTATAAGGGTCTGTTGTGTGGTCTAATAATATAGTGGTCTGTTGTGGGGTGTAATAATATATTTTTGGGAGGGGTATGACGTTATTATATGGTCTGGTGCCTAATATGAATGTAGATAATATAGTGATCTGGTATGCGGTCTTATAATAACATAGGGGTTCTGGTATGGGGTCTTATAATAACATAGGGGGTCTGGTATGAGGTGTTATAATAATATAGTGGTCTGGTATGGGGTCTTATAATACTATAGGGGTTCTGGCGTGGGGTCTTATAATAATAAAGTGGGTCTGATAACAATATAGGAGTCTGGTTTGGGTGTTTTTCACTAGTTTCCCTCCTAATGGGTCATCTGAGCCATATCCTGACCCCTACAATGTCAGGGGAAAAAGCAGGGCCTCCACCAGAGGGCGCTGGAGAAATGTAGAAATCCTGCTACACTGGACTGAATTGTATCATCACATCGCGCTTCATCTCCTGAGAAAAAAACAAACCGGCTCCTTTAAATGCCTTACTGTCAGCACTGTCATAAACTGGGATGATATAATTGCACAGTACACGCAGACTAACTCTGCTAGACTCCTAATGGTTAATAAAGACAGCCATAATTATACTGCTTGGTAATGATTACGTCGTTAATTGTTCTTATGGCCGCTGTTAAGTGTTAATTGAGAGAATCAGTAATGAAATCATCACTTATTTATAGCGCTGAGCTAAATTTAGTCTATAAAAGGTGACCTGTCTTACCGCTTTCCACCACTAGATGGCGGCAGAGCACACGCAGGTAATCCCTGCATTGCACAGGAGCTCGTGTGCCGCACCCACCAGCATGGCACCGCCCTTTCCGGCTTCATCCATAGATGTAACATGGGATGCCTTGCCCGGAGATGGGAACTTCCGGTGTACTCCAGTTTCCTGGGCTGCTGACATTTAAATCCAGCTGGGAAGGCAGATGTGCATCTGTGGGTCCAGTCCCGTTTCATTCAGCACTGGAGAGCAGAATCCTGCACATTGCATTGAAGGGGGCTTTTATTTTTGCTTATGATCACAGATTGTATCATTTACATTGACAGTGCTGAGCAGATCACAGCAGAATCTGCCTCCTGTTCTGATTTTTTTTTTTTGCTTCCCTGGATGCAGTGGTCCATATATTTCCAATAAATCCGGAAATATTTTGCAAATTTTTTTTTATTTCTATTTTGCAAAATATTGACCTTGTTAATTCCCTAAATTGTCCCCACTTCTGCCTCCAGACATGTTCAGCTGGCTGGGGAACGACGACCGGAGGAAAAAGGATCCTGAAGTTTTCCAGACGGTCAGTGATGGGCTGAAGAAACTGTACAAGACCAAACTGCTGCCCCTGGAAGAATATTACAAGTTCCACGAGTTTCATTCTCCGGCCCTGGAAGATGCCGACTTTGATAACAAACCGATGATCCTGCTGGTGGGACAGTACTCTACTGGGAAGACCACCTTCATCCGGTAGGTGCTCTATAGTGAGGAGGACAGGCTGTATAGGGGGCTCTGACAGTAGTCTACTGGGAAGACCACGTTCATCCGGTAGGTGCACCATAGTGAGGAGGACAGGCTGTATAGGGGGCTCTGACAGTAGTCTACTGGGAAGACCACCTTCATCCGGTAGGTGCTCTATAGTGAGGAGGACAGGCTGTATAGGGGGCTCTGACAGTACTCTACTGGGAAGACCACCTTCATCCGGTAGGTGCTCCATAGTGAGGAGGACAGGCTGTATAGGGGGCTCTGACAGTACTCTACTGGGAAGACCACCTTCATCCGGTAGGTGCTCCATAGTGAGGAGGACAGGCTGTATAGGGGGCTCTGACAGTACTCTACTGGGAAGACCACCTTCATCCGGTAGGTGCTCCATAGTGAGGAGGACAGGCTTTATAGGGGGCTCTGACAGTACTCTACTGGGAAGACCACCTTCATCCGGTAGGTGCTCCATAGTGAGGAGGACAGGCTTTATAGGGGGCTCTGACAGTACTCTACTGGGAAGACCACCTTCATCCGGTAGGTGCTCCATAGTGAGGAGGACAGGCTGTATAGGGGGCTCTGACAGTACTCTACTGGGAAGACCACCTTCATCCGGTAGGTGCTCCATAGTGAGGAGGACAGGCTTTATAGGGGGCTCTGACTGTACTCTACTGGGAAGACCACCTTCATCCGGTAGGTGCTCCATAGTGAGGAGGACAGGCTGTATAGGGGGCTCTGACTGTACTCTACTGGGAAGACCACCTTCATCCGGTAGGTGCTCCATAGTGAGGAGGACAGGCTGTATAGGGGGCTCTGACAGTACTCTACTGGGAAGACCACCTTCATCCGGTAGGTGCTCCATAGTGAGGAGGACAGGCTTTATAGGGGCTCTGACTGTACTCCACTGGGAAGACCACCTTCATCCGGTAGGTGCTCCATAGTGAGGAGGACAGGCTTTATAGGGGCTCTGACAGTACTCTACTGGGAAGACCACCTTCATCCGGTAGGTGCTCCATAGTGAGGAGGACAGGCTTTATAGGGGGCTCTGACAGTACTCTACTGGGAAGACCACCTTCATCCGGTAGGTGCACCATAGTGAGGAGGACAGGCTTTATAGGGGGCTCTGACAGTACTCTACCGGGAAGACCACCTTCATCCGGTAGGTGCACCATAGTGAGGAGGACAGGCTTTATAGGGGGCTCTGACAGTACTCTACCGGGAAGACCACCTTCATCCGGTAGGTGCTCCATAGTGAGGAGGACAGGCTGTATAGGGGGCTCTGACAGTACTCTACCGGGAAGACCACCTTCATCCGGTAGGTGCTCCATAGTGAGGAGGACAGGCTTTATGGGGGCTCTGACAGTACTGTACTGGGAAGACCACCTTCATCCGGTAGGGGCTCCATAGTGAGGAGGACAGGCTTTATGGGGGCTCTGACTGTACTTTACTGGGAAGACCACCTTCATCCGGTAGGTGCTCCATAGTGAGGAGGACAGGCTTTATGGGGGCTCTGACAGTACTCTACTGGGAAGACCACCTTCATCCGGTAGGTGCTCCATAGTGAGGAGGACAGGCTTTATGGGGGCTCTGACAGTACTCTACTGGGAAGACCACCTTCATCCGGTAGGTGCTCCATAGTGAGGAGGACAGGCTTTATGGGGGCTCTGACAGTACTCTACTGGGAAGACCACCTTCATCCGGTAGGTGCTCCATAGTGAGGAGGACAGGCTTTATAGGGGGCTCTGACAGTACTCTACTGGGAAGACCACCTTCATCCGGTAGGGGCTCCATAGTGAGGAGGACAGGCTTTATGGGGGCTCTGACTGTGCTAGTCTTAGGTATGCAATATCCATCCATCTTAGGCTGCCGTCACACTATCAGTATTTTACATCAGTATTTGTAGCCAAAACCAGGAGTGGATGATAATGCAGAAGTGGTGCAGATGTTTCTATTATACTTTTCCTCTATTTGTTCTACTCCTGGTTTTGGCTACAAATACTGATGTAAAATACTGACCAAATACTGATAGTGTGACGGCAGCCTCACTGGGGGGGGGGTCCTATAATCTCTGCAGACTACAACATTTAAAAGGGGGCTTAATCGTTACATAATGTAAAATTCAGCAATCTTCTGTTATATTTTGTGCTTCCATTCCTAACCAGTTACAATATCTCTGCTTGCTGCAGATACCTAGGATTGTTCTTGCTTACATCTCGTACTTCTCAGAGCTGAGAGTTTGCTACAATTGCATCCATTCTAGATAAACAGCCTGGACTCCGGTCAGAGAATTATTAGGTCAGGATTGGGCTCCATCCTTTTGGCTGTTTCCATTCACTGACAGCAAGCTCAGATGGTTAAAACCATGATGAATTAAGTGCACTAGAAAGTCCCAGGACTCTTCTTTATACAATGATTTTGCTTTGGAAACCCCCTTGAGCTGCTTTTATCTGCTTCCCCCGTTAGTACAGGGACCTTTTAGAGGCTCTCAACTCACAGTTGGCGCCTGTCATAAATGATGCATGGACTGTAAGTGGAGCAAATGTCCGATTTTACACAGGACTGCCCATCAAAGTGAAACTTAAAGAGAAAGTAAAACTAAACATATGCTCCAAAGTGTGTTTATATAATATCACACAAATGAAGATATAAATGGCTGCTGTCTTTTCAATGAACTTTGCATAGATCAATAGTGCGTGCAAATATAAGAAGCCTTGCAATGTATCTTATTGGAGAAATATTTTTTTTCTGCACTTCCGAGCCATTTCTTTTCCTTCCACTGCCCCCTGAACATATCATTCACTCTATAAAAATGGCTAAAATCTGTATTGGTCCAATCAAGATCGACTGTCCATTCACTGAGGGATCAGGTTACAGCTGCTTATTGTTTTATTTCACACCAGTGCTGGATTCACAGTGCATAATCTAGTACTGCTATGCGATGCTGCCACTTTCTAGTAAGGCTGTTTCCACGATGACTTATATTTTTTTTTCAAAAATACTAAATAAATAAAAAGTAATGTATTTTACTTAATGGGTGCAGAAATAGTGTGTGTGGGGGGAAATCTGTACCATCAAAAAATTTACCTTGCCTGAGCACTGGATTCACAGCTTCATTGCTTAGTAGTGCTGCATACTATCCTCCATGCTGCTTCTACTTTCTAGTAAGTGGTTTCTCACCCTAGCACTGAATTCACTGCTCAGTACTCCAGTATAATGTCACCGATACTTCTACTTTTTAGTAAGTGTTTATCTTGCTTCAATGTTTGGATTCACAGCTACACTGGTCAGTACTCCTGTATAATGTCCTCCGGGCTGCTGCTTTTGAGCATGTGCTACATAGAGACTGGAGAGCAGTAATCCCTCATTGTCTCTGTATGCTGGGTACCAGAGCAGATACTCAACACTCACCAGCTCAGAAACAACTGGAAATTTGAGATGGAGACTGCAGAGGGGAAAACTGATGCAAAACGCAGGATACAATTATAATCTTATAATGGAGAGAAATGTTGTTGTTCCTCATGTTCACACAGTACTGAAGTCTCCTGAAATGACAGGTACACTTTATATATTAGGCGTGTTTTCTAGTAATTGGAGGAGTAATAACCAGCATTGCATCACCTGTAGTGATTGTCACTAGTGATGAGTGAACGTGCTGGGATAAGGTGTTATCTTAGCATGCTCATGTGCTAACCCAGTGACTTCGGCGTGCTTGAATATGTTTGAGATCCCGCGGCAGCATGTCTCACAGCTGATAGACACGCAGGTAATCCCTGCATGTGTTGTGGCTGTCTAACAGGTGTGAAGCATGCAGCCGCAGGGACTCAAACATATTTTACGTGCACGCCGAAGTCACTCAGTTAGCACATCGGCATGCTCAGATAACACCTTTTCCCAGCATGTTCACTCATCACCCAACTTTCTTAGACCCCTGATTTATCATTCACTTGAATAAATTCTCCAATAGGATCGGCACTGACGGACACAATGATCCCATGGGTAAGAACAATATATGCGCCCTTTGCAGTCCAGTCACTCATAATTCTACCTCCTTTGGATCTGGTGGAGCCCCCCTGACTTCTTGGGGCCCCTATACAGTTGCACCAGTGGTATGTCCACCCCTGACTGTCGGCCATATTGCTCGTCACTCTACTTTCCCAGAAAGGGAAACTTTTCCAAATGGTCTTAATCTCCCATCTGTGCCCAATATTCCTATTTGTAGCCTGTAATAATCGCCTCTGCAGGATAGTCTAGACCCGCGGCAGGATTACACATAACGACTTTCTCACTCCATCATCTTCATTTAATTAACCCTTTCTGAATAACTCGCCCCATAGTTAGGTCTAATGTTGTTTTTATGCATCCGGAGCCTCGTTCTGTAAGACGTCATTGAAAGGTCGTTATACCCCAAATGTCTGTTGGTCTCTCATTAGCTGCACAGTGGGATTCATTCTACTGCTTTCTGTTATCAGGGGGCTTTAGTGTTCGTCCTTGGGGAACAGTCCTCACCCCCGTGACCACTACCTAATGTCACATGACTCCGGAGAGACCTTTTACATGATATGTGACTGATGGCAGCCGCTCCCATAATTCTGCCGCACCATTATAATCTGCTGATTATAGAAGGTCTCCACATTATGATGGGTACGTGGTAAATTATACATGTGGGTTAATGGGGTCCGGAGCTTCAGAGGACATCTCTGCTCTTCAATGATTGATGAGGGGCACAGCGTAGATGTATGGGCGAGACACGGAGGCAAAGGGGAGATTTTTCGGGGGAGTATGAGGAACGTAGGAGTAATGCCATTTTTTTTTTTTTTTTTTCATTTTAAATAAGGTAAATACCCCAATACCTTCAGGCTGGTACATTTTATCTGCACTGATACATTGTAACCAATAGGAGGAAAGAAACGAAAGAGTGAGTTGTGCAATTTGCAGAGCATTGTTTAGCCTACATATCATTGTAGCAAACCCTCAGATGTGAAAGGTTTAATGCATGTAATGATTTTCAGCCTCCAGGTGTAGACAGAATGTTTCTTCACTGACAGTAAGCAGAGGTTTTGAAAAATGGTAACAAATTGATACACAAAGGCCCCAATTCATTAAAGGGGTTGTCCAGGCTTGGGGCTATGTGACCTCAGACTTGTGAATCCTCACGGCACGCACGGTGTACGCTGTCGGGATTCTCCAGGGCACAGTTCCCGCTGTGAGGAGTCACAAGTCTGCAGTCACATACAGTGACCCTTCAAGGCTGTTGTTGACGCCATTATTAATGAACGGGGCCGCTGGAGTAAGATGGCACCTTACAGCTGCAGTGCCGGCAGAAATATTACTCCGGTCGTGGACCTCAGAAAACCGTCAAATTCACAAAGGAGATTTCACCAGTTATCAGTTTATGAAATCCTCCATAAAGCTCAAAGTCCCTTTACCTCTGCGCGAAGATTTCTGGTAATGGAAACCTGACACGATCGCCTAAGGCCGTGTTCCCACGCAGCGTGTTTATTTTGCTTTTCAGAATGTCCGATGTGTTTAACGCCATGGTGCGGAGGAGACTGAGAATGTAATTTCTGCCTCCTCCATTGCCAGCGTCTGCAGGAATCGCACTGCACTCGGGTGACATCAGAGTGCAGCCCAATGTTTCACATGCACCCATAGACTTGTATGGATGCGTACAATCCAATTCTTGCTGAATCAGCATGAGAAAGTAATGGCAGATATGCACTGGCCCGTACTTATATATACATTAAATAAAAAAAATTCTGGATTGCACTCATCTGCTTTATTCGCTGGTGTGAGCGAGCCCTAATGGTGCAGTCAGGAGGAATAGCTGATGGCCAGGTAATAAGCTAGTGGTCATCTCTTGTGTTTGGTCAGGTCGAGCTACAGAAGTCTGAGTGCAAAAGGGGTCTTGTCCCCTATAGATCTTTATGGGAAATCAGTCCAGGTGGTCCTGTCTTCTGTTCTCTGAGAAACCAGAATCTCCACTTTAAGAGGCCTGTAACAATACTACAGTATTAAAAGGGGTATATGTTAATGCATGACTGTCAAATCTTATGAGATTTTTTATTTATAGGTGCAGAAGGGGATTTTGCCATTTTTGTCGCACGTGCTCTTGGAGAACTGTACTCTGCACAGGCACAATATAATGCACTGTCCCTTTAAATGTTTGGCTTCTGAGACGGATGTAAGAGGGTGAATGGGCCTTATTGATGGCTCTGAGTTTACCTGGCGGGGTATTAAATAAACCTATATTATTCCCACGGTAGAGAGATTGCGCACAATGGCACATTCACAATCTCGCTCGTCACGTAAAATGGTGTAATTGCGATAACTGACATGGCAGCGGCCGGCGGCAATTGTTTTTGTTTATGAGAAATTGCATTCTGTTAGGAAAAAAAAAAAGTTGTTCTGGTTCACTTCTGCTGATTGTCGCCTCCATGACTCGGACTTCACCTTTAGGGCCTGTGCACACGTTACGTATGTGGTGCAGGAATGTCTGCATGTCTTGGTAGGAAAAATGCCGCGTGCAATATGCCCGTAACTGCAGAACCTCTTCCTGCTGTCAGTGAATGGGAACATGCTTGTGAAAACTTACGTAGATCGCATACGTGTCATAGCTGAGGGTTTGTTACAGTAGCATCCAGTGTAGACACAGAATATTCTGGTGATTCTTGATGGGGGCTTATCCAGATAATTTACTGTTCTCCGCAGGAACTTGTGTGACATCCGCCATTTTTTCCCTCCTCAGGTATCTCCTAGAACAGGACTTCCCTGGGATGAGGATCGGGCCGGAGCCCACCACCGACTCCTTCATCGCGGTGATGCAGGGGGATGTTGAAGGTGTTATTCCCGGCAATGCCCTAGTGGTGGACCCCAAAAAACCCTTCCGAAAACTGAATGCCTTTGGAAATGCTTTTCTGAACAGGTCAGTACTTGATCAGCTTGAGTCGTTAATAATCTACAGATGGAGCAGAGCTGACTGTGTCCTTGAACTTTTCCTTTTTATTGTATTGTGTTATGTCTGTAATGCTGGCAGTTTAGCTGCAGTCTCGTGGAGTTCAGAGGGGACACATTATGCCGTTGCACCAGATAACAATCTCAGCACTGCTACATCTGTATTTTCCATGAGGAAGGTGACGTTGTGCCAATTAGACTAGCAAGCAGTCTGACCTAATTCCAAAGCCGTGTTTATGAAGCGCCATATCTGCTGCTCCTCCTCCCCTCTCACACACAGGCGGAGACAGACTGCAGCTTCATCTCCCTCCTCACCCTCTCCTCCTCTTCTGTTCAGTAACTGTGTGAAGCCCCTATTGATATAAGCCAGTTACGGATCCCCCAGTTCTCGGACTGGACGTCTGAGCATCCGCTGTTATCTGTCATACACTGGAATTAGACGACGGCCCGCGTCTGTTCTCTGCATCCAGCAGTGTTTACCCTCCACAGTAATGCAGAGCTAGGAGCTCCGCGCTGTGTCCAATGACTTGCTAAAAGCTTAACAGCAAAATCTGTGCTCCCCCGAGACCGCTTGTACTGTAAGCGAACCCAGCAAGATATGTTGTACAGCATGATGGAGATTACAGGACAAAGGAGGCGATGCCCCAGAGATGGCGGAGTGAAGGCACATCCGCCTTAGCTTGCTGAAATGTTATGAAAAGCCTCATATGGTATTTCGGCACATTGCAGGGCCGGCGTAGTGTGAGAACTGCACAGTGTAGAACCGGCGTGGTGTGAGATTTGCACGTTGTGTGGTGTGAGAACTGCACAGTGTAGAACCGGCGTGGTGTGAGATTTGCAAGTTGCATGGTGTGAGATTTGCACTGTGCGGAGCCGGCTTGATGTGAGATTTGCACGGTGCAGAGTCGGCGTGGTGAGATTTACACGGTGCATCGTGTGAGATTTGCATGTTGCAGAGCCGGCGTAGTGTGAGACTTGCACGGTACGGAGCCGGTGTGGTGTGAGACTTGCACGGTGCGGAGCAGGCGTGGTGTGAGGCTTGCACGGTGCGGAGCCGGCGTGGTGTGAGACTTGCACGGTGCAGAGTCGGCGTGGTGTGAGACTTGCACGGTGCAGAGTCGGCGTGGTGTGAGATTTGCACTGTTCGGAGCCGGCTTGATGTGAGATTTGCACGGTGCAGAGTTGGCGTGGTGAGATTTACATGGTGCATTGTGTGAGATTTGCATGTTGCAGGGCCGGCGTGGTGTGAGACTTGCACGGTGCGGAGCCGGTGTGGTGTGAGACTTGCACGGTGCGCAGCCGGCGTGGTGTGAGATTTGCATGGTGCGGAGCCGGCGTGGTGTGAGATTTGCATGGTGCAGTGTCGGCGTGGTGTGAGATTTGCACGGTGCGGAGCCGGCATGGTGTGACATTTGCATGGTGCGGAGCCGGCATGGTGTGAGATTTGCATGGTGCAGTGTCGGAGTGGTGTGAGATTTGCACGGTGCGGAGCCGGTGTGGTGTGAGAATTGCACATTGTAGAGCCGGTGTGGTGTGAGATTTGCACGGTGCGGAGCCAACAACCAGCTCTGTTTCCAGACATGATTTTGTTAATTCCTGGCAGAGCTTGATGTTTTCCACTTTTCCGGTGATTTATTAATCAGATTTTCCTCTGCCCGGAGAATCTCTTTAAGGGCGCAGTCAGACGGCCGTATAAACCGGACCGAGCCTGGAAGGCAGCGCACGGACTGGCCGCAGATCTCCCGACCCAAGTGTGACAGCAGCATAGAAATACATGGACTGTCACACTCGGGAGATCCGCGGCCAGTCCGTGCACTGCTGTCCGATCTCGGTGTGATTTATCCGGCCATCTGACTGTGCCCTTAAAGGCCAGGTAACGCCCCTGTACGCTGTGCTGGGATCCGTCCGTCCTCTGGGTCTTGGTAGGAATATCAGGAATGTGCGCAGTGACCGAGGTGTGAATAGTCGCATAGCCCTACTGATGAGGTGTGAGGTCGGGATCACACGAGACCATCTCTCAGTGACACCACAGGAATGTTTGTCCTCTAAGCTCTAATTAAATGCCTGACGGAGCGGGTCTGATGGGAGGAGTGGTTATTACAGGGTGGGTCACTTAGAATGTCACGTGAGTTGTCTTGACCCTTTTATGTGGATTTGTGTCTTATATTAGATCTTCATTTACCCTTTTATTGCAGATTTTTGTTCTCTTTATTTAAAATTAGCAGTGCTCTGCATAGCCTCACGTTCACCACTGATTGGCAGCTTTCTGCCTATGCACAGGGTACACAGAAAGATGCCAATTGATGATGAGCGAATGTTCTCTGACAATGTGTTATATGAGCATGCTCGGATGCTATCTAAGATGCTCGGATACCACGTTGTGGTCGTGGTTCTACAGAGCTCGGCGTTCAAGATCACTGCTAGATCTCCAGCAGAGAAAACCGTGATTGGATCAAAGCTGCAGCAAGCAGCCCAGTAAGTGACACATCCCTGGAATCTGCATTTCTGCCCCTACATCATGCTACTCTTTGGTAGCAAAAACCTGTTGACAGATTCTCTTTAAAGGGTGTGAATACTTTAGGCTACGTTCACATTTGCGTTGTTGGGCGCAGCGTCGTCGACACATGCGTCATGCGCCCCTATCTTTAACATGGGGGGGGGGCATGGACATGCGCCGCTATGCGTTGTACTGCGTTTTACGACGCATGCGTCATATAGACGCACAAGACAGGGCGCAGGGGACGCTACTTGTAGCTTTTTCCCTGCGCCGAAAGTCCCGATCTGTAGGATCTTATGACAACGCATGCGTCGCCGACGCTGCGCCCAACAACGCAAATGTGAACGTAGCCTTAGAAACTTTTTTTTTTTTTTTTTTTTTATTGTTGCAGCACATTTAAAGCTAAAATTAAGTAACTTTTTTATCCATAGTCTTGGGTTAAGCTATTTTTCCGTTTTGTGTATACAGCTCCTATGCGGACCTTTGTGCCAGCAGAATCGTAGGTATTATTGCAATGTGTAAAGCCACTGTCATGAGGACAGGTGGAGACTGGGTGCTATAATGTAGCAGACTACACACAGGGTGCGATGGTTGTCTGTAGCTATGGAGACGCATAGGTCTGCAGGAGAGCTGTGTACATTAAATATTGGGATTTTTTTTTTTTTCTGATTGAGGTGTTATAAAGTTGCTTCTTTAGTCTCATCACATTAGAGCTGTACAAAACCCTCTAGTGCGGAGCTATTTTCTAGTTATTTGTTTTGTTCCTCTGTAGAAGTGACGGCTCTGATGGGAGTAGTTGTCACTGAGGTTTCCCGGAGTAGCGTTCTACAGGTCATTACATGGATGGGCAGATCCGGAGCCTGGGAAAGCTGAGTGATTAACTCTCTAGGTCCCATAGTACAGTTGATTATTGCAGGCAGATTCTACAAGTTCTTGTCATTGCTGTGGATATTTGGTGGAGTTTTCTGCCCGCCTGCCCCTCTTTCCCCCGTCCTGATGGTGAGGTCAGGCCGGGGGACCGCTTCTTCTGTCCTCACACTGGAGCCCTGTGACCGCGGCTCTGCCCGGCGCGGAGCGGACATGTGACACATTGTATGACGGCAGCGGACAGAGCGGCTTCTTATGTAACGGGGCCGCTCTATTCATGCAGGGTCCATAACCGGCCAGGGCATTTTCCAGTTCATTGGAGCGGTGCACAACGTGTCCAGCACCAGAACTGTGCAAATTATAGAGGCCGATAAAACGAATATCACAGGAGCGGCCTCGCCTGCCCCTCAGTATCCGCACACTGCTGAAATACTCTGTGCTGCTGGGGTCGCCGCTGCTTCCAGTATGTGAGCTCTCACAAATGCTTCATGCTGCTGGTGATCCTGACTCCCCCCGCCCCCCTCTGTCTGTGACCTCCTATAAGACCAGCACGCGCCTTTCATTAAATACTCTGTGCTGCTGGGCGACTCTGGTCCGTCTGCTATTTAACACTCCATTTGCATTCTATTACTAGATCAGCACATTACTGTATTGAAATACTCTGTGCTGCTGTAATATTCCCTCCTGAAATACTCTGTGCTGCTGTAATATTCCCTCCTGAAATACTCTGTGCTGCTGTAATATTCCCTCCTGAAATACCCTGTGCTGCTGTAATATTCCCTCCTGAAATACTCTGTGCTGCTGTAATATTCCCTCCTCAAATACCCTGTGCTGCTGTAATATTCCATCCTGAAATACTCTGTGCTGCTGTAATATTCCCTCCTGAAATACCCTGTGCTGCTGTAATATTCCCTCCTGAAATACTCTGTGCTGCTGTAATATTCCCTCCTGAAATACCCTGTGCTGCTGTAATATTCCCTCCTGAAATACTCTGTGCTGCTGTAATATTCCCTCCTGAAATACTCTGTGCTGCTGTAATATTCCCTCCTGAAATACCCTGTGCTGCTGTAATATTCCCTCCTGAAATACTGTGCTGCTGTAATATTCCCTCCTGAAATACTCTGTGCTGCTGTAATATTCCCTCCTCCTGAAATACTCTGTGCTGCTGTAATATTCCCTCCTGAAATACTCTGTGCTGCTGTAATATTCCCTCCTCCTGAAATACCATGTGCTGCTGTAATATTCCCTCCTGAAGTACTCTGTGCTGCTGTAATATTCCCTCCTCCTGAAATACTCTGTGCTGCTGTAATATTCCCTCCTCCTGAAATACCATGTGCTGCTGTAATATTCCCTCCTGAAATACCCTGTGCTGCTGTAATATTCCCTCCTGAAATACCATGTGCTGCTGTAATATTACCTCCTGAAATACTCTGTGCTGCTGTAATATTCCCTCCTCCTGAAATACCCTGTGCTGCTGTAATATTCCCTCCTGAAGTACTCTGTGCTGCTGTAATATTCCCTCCTCCTGAAATACCCTGTGCTGCTGTAATATTCCCTCCTGAAGTACTCTGTGCTGCTGTAATATTCCCTCCTGAAATACTCTGTTCTGCTGTAATATTCCCTCCTGAAATACCATGTGCTGCTGTAATATTCCCTCCTGAAATACTCTGTGCTGCTGTAATATTCCCTCCTCCTGAAATACTCTGTGCTGCTGTAATATTCCCTCCTGAAATACCCTGTGCTGCTGTAATATTCCCTCCTGAAGTACTCTGTGCTGCTGTAATATTCCCTCCTCCTGAAATACCCTGTGCTGCTGTAATATTCCCTCCTGAAGTACTCTGTGCTGCTGTAATATTCCCTCCTCCTGAAATACCCTGTGCTGCTGTAATATTCCCTCCTGAAATACTCTGTGCTGCTGTAATATTCCCTCCTGAAATACCCTGTGCTGCTGTAATATTCCCTCCTCCTGAAATACTCTTTGCTGCTGTAATATTCCCTCCTCCTGAAATACTCTGTGCTGCTGTAATATTCCCTCCTCCTGAAATACTCTGTGCTGCTGTAATATTCCCTCCTGAAATACCATGTGCTGCTGTAATATTCCCTCCTCCTGAAATACTCTGTGCTGCTGTAATATTCCCTCCTGAAATACTCTGTGCTGCTGTGGTCCACGTATTAACTCGTCTAACCTTTCTCAGACTCCACATAGAAACGTCTACAGTAAATCTTCTCATACTGGTTTGTCCTTTGTTCTGCAGGTTTGTCTGTGCTCAGTTGCCCAACCCCGTCCTGGAGAGCATCAGCGTCATTGACACCCCCGGGATCCTGTCTGGAGAGAAGCAGCGGATAAGTCGAGGTGAGGGTCCCTGGTGACGATGGTATAACATGGGTGCTGCACAGATTACATGTCCGCTCCTTGGATTCCTTGATTCAGTCATTTATGAGCTAAAAAGTATCACTGGGATTCTAAGTGTCAGCTCTCCAGATGGGTCATAATGAGACGTTGTAATCTGCATTATGTCTGGATTGTTTAAGATCGCTGCCTGCTCTCGGAGAGTGAAAGCCTCCTCCTTCACACTGTACAAGAAATCCTGTTCATAGTAACTAGTGATGAGCGACTGTGCTGGGATAAGGTGTTATCTGAGCATGCTCGGGTGCTAACCGCGTGACTTCAGTGTGCTCGAATAATATGTTCAAGTCTCCGCAGCTGCATGTCTCACCAATGTTTGACAGCTGCAACACATGCAGGGATTGCTTAGCAAACAGGTGATCCCTGCATGTGCTGCGGCTGTTAGAGACACACAGGCGCAGAGACTTGAACGTATTATTTGAGCACGCCGAAGACACTCAGCACCCGAGCATGCTCAGATAACACCTTATCCCAGCACGGTCGCTCATCACTAATAGTGACCCATCTCCTCCTCGAATGTTGCCAGTGATTCCTGTTACGTAGTTTTATAATTCTGTCTCTGGCCTGACCCAGTCGTAATGGGTTTGTGACAATGTATCAGTGTCGGTAATAGCAGTGAGATCGGCCTGGGCTCCAGGACAGACACTTGGGCTACATTCCTATAATGAGCTTTTGGTGTTTTTTCTTTCTTCGCTGCAGCAAAAACGCAGCATCTTTATAAGTCCGGCAATGTTGATGGGATTTATAGATGTCTCATTGACACTGTGCTTTTTTTTTTACACTGCTTAAACTTATCTGCAGTGCGAGTTTCCTGTCCGGAGCACGTCCATTTCCCTATACATACAATGAGTTTTTCTGTGCAGATTTTCCCCAAAAACTTTCCACATCGGAGATGGAAATTCCACAGGTAAAGAACACACTTGTGTTTTTAGTGCGGTTCCAGAATGGAAACACATCGAATCCACACCTAAAGTCTATCAAAAAAGTTGTCAAAGCCAAATACTATGAACTATCAAAAACTAAAACCACAGCGTGAGAAAACTCAATGAAAAGCAACATAGCGTAAATAGGTGCAGAAATACTGCGGCATCAAACACTCCTCACCGGAACATAGCCGCATGATGCTGCAGCGTTTCGCACTGATACATTGTAACAAAACATTGCCCACGGTAAAACAACATAGACTAATAAAAATGCTGGCTATTGATGACTTTTGTTCAGAATTTTCTTGAGAGATATATATATATATATATATATATATATATATATATATATATATATATATATATACGGTATATATAATTTAAAAAAATTCTGTTTTCCTGCTGTTTTTTCAGCTTCTACAAAAGAGCTGCAGGGAAATCTAATGGGTTCCTCTCAATTGTTGTGTTGTTGTGTTTTTGTTTTTGTGTGTAATATACTTTATTGTATTAATTGTTTGCTGCTGTTAAGATCTCTGCTCGCTGTCATTCAATAAGAATCTTACTTGCTTCCAAAGTGAAGCCAACAATAATCCTCCCTGGTGTTGTGATGGTGACGCAGGTCTGCAGCTCGTTACAAAGCGGATCTCTAATTATGCTGTGCGACCATCATGTGGCCAGAACAGGTTACAGGGGTCTTATTAAAAGCATTTATTAAAAAATCATCTCCATGTTCGAGAACAGAGGGATTGGTAGCTTTTCTAGTTCACTGCTCATTGACCAGTTTACTGGCCACCTCTGAAATCTAACAGAGGTGGCTGGCTACCTAGGCAATGAGCACACACTTGCAAAAATGTCTAAATGCAGCTCTGAAGCTGACCACACCACCATGAGAAAATTCCTATATAACAAGACCAATATTAATAAAGACCCATGATAGTTGGGGCCCCTGTTGACCGTTTTTTATTGAGCCCAAAAGCTTCAATCTTCACCAATGGGATTCACCAAGCGTGTGATAGACTGTCTCTTCCTCTATTGGACTCGATTAACCATTTCATGTGAAAACCTTTACTAAGAGAAGTTTCTAAGATTAGAAGATAAAAACAGCGCCACCCTTTCCCATAGGCTGCAGCTAGTATTGCAGTTCAACCTTATCCATGTGAGTGAGGAGCAGCTGTAATGCCAGAAAACCCTGAGACTTGGCATCACACAGTCTTCACAAGGAGGGCAGCAACCTGGCACAATGGTGGCACTGTGCTAGGAGTAACATGCTGCTCTTATTCCAAAATGTGGGAGGATTCTTTCCTTCCAGGTGGGATCTCTATGGCCGGAGGTGTTACTGGCTCCAGACCATAGGTTTAGGTGTCCACACAGCTGTGATTTCTTATTGCGCCAATGCTCGGCTGTCGCATCACAGGAAATCCTAGTGTGCGGTAATGTCACGGCCGGTACGTCGCGTCTTGTACAACCTTTCATGCCTAGAAAAAGGCGAGGTGATGGCCAGCCTCTCAGATAGAACTACAATCCCCACCCTCCCTTCCTGAGGACATGTCTAGCCTGACCTGCACAGTGAGGATGTGGAGGGCCCTTCTAGGGGTCATCATCATTGTGGCCCCTGCTTCCTCATAATCAAGTGGGAAAACTTCCTGACGCTGCAGAAAACGTGTGTGTCATTACTCTAAGGGTTTTATCTCTCAGCAGAGGGGACACATGTAAGCGGGCATCTTGGTGTCTAATGGTAAGTTGGCATTGTGCACCGTACAGACCACTGGGCACCGTGTATACCCCTGTGACGAGGCATTGTGCACCGTACAGACCACTGGGCACCGTGTATACCCCTGTGACGAGGCATTGTGCACGTACAGACCACTAGGCACTGTGTATACCCCTGTGACGAGGCATTGTGCACGTACAAACCACTGGGTACTGTGTATACACCTGTAACGAGGCATCGTGCACTGTGTATACCCCTGTGACGAGGCATTGTGCACGTACAGACCACTGGGTACTGTGTATACCCCTGTGACGAGGCATTGTGCACGTACAGACCACTGGGTACTGTGTATACCCCTGTGACGAGGCATTGTGCACTGTACAGACCACTGGGCGCTGTGTATACCCCTGTGACGAGGCATTGTGCACTGTACAGACCACTGGGCACTGTGTATACCCCTGTGACGAGGCATTGTGCACTGTACAGACCACTGGGCACTGTGTATACCCCTGTGACGAGGCATTGTGCACGTACAGACCACTGGGCACTGTGTATACCCCTGTGACGAGGCATTGTGCACGTACAGACCACTGGGCACTGTGTATACCCCTGTGACGAGGCATTGTGCACGTACAGACCACTAGGCACTGTGTATACCCCTGTGACGAGGCATTGTGCACGTACAGACCACTAGGCACTGTGTATACCCCTGTGACGAGGCATTGTGCACGTACAGACCACTGGGCACTGTGTATACCCCTGTGACGAGGCATTGTGCACGTACAGACCACTGGGCACTGTGTATACCCCTGTGACGAGGCATTGTGCACTGTACAGACCACTGGGCACTGTGTATACCCCTGTGACGAGGCATTGTGCACGTACAGACCACTGGGCACTGTGTATACCCCTGTGACGAGGCATTGTGCACGTACAGACCACTAGGCACTGTGTATACCCCTGTGACGAGGCATTGTGCACGTACAGACCACTGGGCACTGTGTATACCCCTGTGACGAGGCATTGTGCACGTACAGACCACTAGGCACTGTGTATACCCCTGTGACGAGGCATTGTGCACGTACAGACCACTGGGCACTGTGTATACCCCTGTGACGAGGCATTGTGCACGTACAGACCACTGGGCACTGTGTATACCCCTGTGACGAGGCATTGTGCACGTACAGACCACTGGGCACTGTGTATACCCCTGTGACGAGGCATTGTGCACTGTACAGACCACTGGGCACTGTGTATACCCCTGTGACGAGGCATTGTGCACGTACAGACCACTGGGCACTGTGTATACCCCTGTGACGAGGCATTGTGCACGTACAGACCACTAGGCACTGTGTATACCCCTGTGACGAGGCATTGTGCACGTACAGACCACTGGGCACTGTGTATACCCCTGTGACGAGGCATTGTGCACTGTACAGACCACTGGGCACTGTGTATACCCCTGTGACGAGGCATTGTGCACGTACAGACCACTAGGCACTGTGTATACCCCTGTGACGAGGCACTGTGCACTGTACAGACCACTGGGCACCGTGTATACCCCTGTGACGAGGCATTGTGCACGTACAGACCACTAGGCACTGTGTATACCCCTGTGACAAGGCATTGTGCACGTACAGACCACTGGGCACCGTGTATACCCCTGTGACGAGGCATTGTGCACGTACAGACCACTAGGCACTGTGTATACCCCTGTGACGAGGCACTGTGCACTGTACAGACCACTGGGCACCGTGTATACCCTTTTTACACAAGGCCTATCTGGTGCGTGTTTTCATCACAGAAGTGCAGTGTTATTGAAAATTTACCAAGGAAGCCAGCAGATCATATAAACATTTATCTAAGCAGCAAAAAAAAATTAAACTAAAAAAAAATAAAAATTGTAAACTGGAATAAAAATAAATCATCCACTGAGTAAGCTTCAGATATCTGGCAGGTGGACATGGAGCCCCAGCTGCGGTTCACTGCCACCTGCTGCCATGAGCCCTACGGGACCGCTCTGCTGCGGGCAGGATCACAGTGTGGGTACGGAACCCCGGGCACGGCTGACGCCGCTTGTGTTGGCTCCGCAGATCACTATTACGTCACCTAATTAGTATAAATATAATGAGAAGAAAGCAAATCCCGTAAGTCTGAACTCGCAGGAACCGAGACGCACAGACCTCAGCGCCAATGGGTCCTTTATATCAGACTGAACAGATAATATCCATGTTTACTTAAAGGGGCGTTCCACTGGGTATTGGGCTACACAGAACTAGTAGTCACAAAGGATCGCTCTTCCTCCAGAAAGACTGCCACGTCTTTCGCGGGCTCTGCTTGGCATTCACAACCAGAATTGGGCTGAGTTGCAATACCATACACAGCCTGTGGTCAAAAGTGGCGCTGTTTCCTAGGGAAAGGATGGACAAAGGAAAAACTGTAGTGAGTGTAGACTATGGAAAGGGATGTCTCACTTTATGGCTGACCCTTACCTAACAGTGGAGCCGCACCATCCAGTCTTCCTTCCATCTTCTCTCTCTGCCCTCTTTCCTAGCTCTTCTCCCTGGTGTTCTCCTGCCTATCTTGGCTCCAGCAGTACAGTATATTTCTCCAGTCCAGTGCGTATAATTTACGATTTCCCCTGGCCTTTAATTAGGACGGCAGTGCCATTCAGCATCTGTATGTGATAATTTACAGCAGGACCCATTACTGTCCGTTCATACCTCAATGCTAGTGACCCGGCCATACACACCCCTCGCCCCACCACTTAGCGGGGTCATGTTTGAGGTCCACCGATAAATATTTTCAGGAGTGTTAACTGATTAACCCTTTATTCTCTGCCTAGCACTCTTTTATACCTGAGCAGGGCAGCTGTGGAGCCTTATGTAATCTGGCATCTGATAATCCGTCACAGAACTGTAGACTATAATGTATGTGAAATATCCGGATCCTGAGCAGATTTTTACTATCTGCTTCGTTACATATACAAAAATGTCCACAAACATATCAATGCTGATAAGGTAGTTCCTTCACCGTGAAAGGAGAATCGCAAAGGAAATATAGAGGGGGTGTGTGCTTACACTAACCCAAACAATAGATACATAGTATCATAACACACCACTCAAAGAGAAAGAGTAAAAAAGTAACAAATTTTATTGAAATACCATTTTTACAGAATTCATGACAAAATACAAAGTAAGAGGGAAAGGATATTTACCCAAGTAGGATGCACAAAAAATAGGATCCCATCAACATGGTGACATGCACAGAAGGATAGCCATATCTCTAAAGTGCAGAGTGCAATTACATAGAGAATTATTACAGCAGCTAACACATACCCATGTAGTACGCCTGTCCTCGATCACAGAAAGCCCCGACGCGCTTTTCGCGTACCGCTTTATCACGCACAATTTCTCTTTCCCCCTTGATAAAGCGGTATGGCTATCCTTCTGTGCATGACACCATGTTGATGGTATGATATGCTAATACTAATTCTCTATATACCTGCACCTTGCACTTTAGAGATGTGGCCATTTTTTATTGGCTCTATCCTATTTTTTGTACATCCTACTCGGGTAAATATCCTTTCCTCTTACTTTGTATTTTGTCATGAATTCTGTAAAAATGGTATTTCAATAAAATGTGTTACTTTTTTACTCTTTCTCTTTGAGTGGTGTGTTAGATACTATGTATCTATTGTTTGGGTTACTGCTTCGTTACATGTACAGAGCAAGCACAGGGGCTGCAGCCTGGCCGCTGGTGGAGGTCGGGGCACAAGAAACCTCCTGGAAATGCTGTTATTTGGGAGGTTTTAGCAGATTCCAGGAGACGTGCTGCCCTTCTTATGACTAGCCTATAATTCAGATTATCAGATAATCCAGCAACTTTCATGTCACGTCAATTACCATATTAGGGGGGGTGGGGGATTTATTTTTATAATTACGGCATATTAATAGGAATTATTGTGAAGTGCAGGTAATCCCAGTCAGGATTCGTCACCAGTAGGACTCCTCTGTGCGTCGCTTTCTCTGGATAATCCATGTTCTTATCTCTGGAAATATCACTTTCCTGTTACACCTTCTCCATCCCTGATGCCGCATGTGGCGGGATTAGAGCCCTGAGACGGTAATTGGGGTAGATTGTTGACCCCTGCACTGCAGGTACTGGTAATCTGCAGCACTACAGCTCCCAGCATACCCAAGCAGCCCAAGATGGTTATCTGCATCTAACACCATATTCTCTCCAGACAGAGGCAAAGCGTGGGGAACACGGGACTCCAAAGTCTATGGTGGCACAAAATATTGCCCCATCCTACCTTGTTTCTTCTTGGCCTTGGTGCAGTGAGCGCCCACCAGGCCAATGGTAAGATGACAAAGCTATCAGGATTAATTGAGTTTTGTCACCTAAGTAACTGACTATGCAGAGCGCAGAAGCAAATGACTAACTCATCTTTACCGCTGCTATCTGCATAGGCAGTAAGAGTATTGAGTCAGGTGTGCTGTACTGTGCTCTCCACTCACTTCTAGTTTTGTGAGGAGCAGAGATGGGAACCGCCTTGGAAAGCTGTCACAATTAAACACTAACATAATAGATATTAAAGAGAACACATCATTCGATTTATGGCGCCCAAACCAAATCTGCACGATTACAGCCAGGTATGTTTTTCTCTGAAACACCGAAGAGCCGACTGGGGACCATAGGGAGATATGAGCTTCTGATGCGGTCGCCGACTGGATACCCCCGCCTCGCCCTCGTGTGTGTATGTACATAGGGGGAGACCTGTCAGTCACCTGGAGTGGTGCAGGGAGAATCTGGCCAGGAACCTTACCGAACTTGTCTGGTCTCTCTATGGTCCCTGGCTGCAATCCTGTCTCCAGGCTCATGATTTTGAATAGTTATTGTCAGATTTCAACAAAAAGCAGAAACGGGTAGCACGGTGGCTCAGTGGTTAACTTAGCACACTTGCAGCACTGGAGTCCTGGGTTCAAATGTCTCCAAGGAAGACCTCTGCAGGGAGTCCTTGCGAGGGTTTCCTCCCACAATCCAAAGATTTACATGTTTAATGTCCAAAACAACTCGCACAATGAACCGCACACAGTATCCTCCGGATCGCAGCCGGGGCGTCACAACACTCCGTATACAAGACTGGTTGCTGTGGTCGACTGCACCACCGTATCACGCTGCGGCGTGCCAGGTGCTCGCTGCTCTTGGCGCTGTGTTGCCTTACACAAGCTGGACACTGCAGAGCCACCTGCTCTGCTACTTGCAAACAAACTGTTATGCTCACGCTCTGACTGGTGGGCGTGAGCTCAGGGGATTTGTGGCCCCACTGCCACAAACCAGACTACCCTGGAAGGGGCGTGACAGCTGCTTGGGTTTTCACTGGAGCCTCTGATGGTGAGGTCAGGCTTGTGCAGCAGGCAGCTGCCAGGTGCTGGTCCAGGGTGGTGTCTGGCTGTGGCTGCTGATCCCACTTGGGAGACAGGAACACCAGGATTGGTGCGGGCATCTGGCAGGACTGGCAGATGAGCACGGCTTAAACTCAGACGAGTAGACTGGCACGGCTGAGACAAGGCTGGCAGAAACACTGCACAGAACACAGGGCTGGCAGTCACAGAACACAGGGCTGGCAGGCACAGAACACAGGGCTGGCAGGCACAGAACACAGGGCTGGCAGGCACAGAACACAGGGCTGGCAGGCACAGAACACAGGGCTGGCAGGCACAGAACACAGGGCTGGTTGGTGTGGTGTATGAAGGAACAGGTAGGGACCTGTTCACACAGGAGGTGAAGGTATGGATATGTAGTATGGAGGGACAGGTAGGGACCTGTTCACACAGGAGGTGCAGGTACAGATATGTAGTATGGAGGGACAGGTAGGGATCTGTTCACACAGAAGATGCAGGAAAAGAAACAAGCAGAAAGGAATGAAATATGAAGGAACAGGTAGGGATCTGTTCACACAGAAGATGCAGGAAAAGAAACAAGCAGAAAGGAATGAAATATGAAGGAACAGGTTGGGACCTGTTCACACAAGAGATGCAGGTATGGAAACAAGCCAGAAGGAAAGGAGAATGAAGGAACTGGTGGGGACCTGTTCACACAGGATGAGAAGTGCAAGGCTGCAGATAGGAGCAGAAGAGCAGCAAGAGATAGCGTAGCAACAAAAGCTAAGCAGAGCAGAACCGCAAGGAATGCAGAGAGGAGGTGCAGCAAGAGATTTCTGCAGAAGCAAACCAGAGCTTAGCCACAAGGAATGTGGAGAGGAGCTGCAGCAAGAGATAACTGCAGCAGCAGAAGCTAAGCAGAGCGGAGCCACAAGGAATGTGGAGAGGAGCTGCAGCAAGAGGTTTCAGCAACAGGAAAGCAGAGCAGAGCGGAGCCACAAGGAATGCGGAGAGGAGCTGCAGCAAGAGATTACTGCAGCAGCAGAAGATAAGCAGAGTAGAAAGGAGCAGAACCGCAGGAGTGCGGAGCAGAGGTAAAGCCACAAAGGTACAGAGCAGGCAGAGCCGCAAGAGTGCAGAGCATAAGCAGACTGAGAAACACAAGGAAAGACACAACAGGGAAGGAAACCACAGAGAAAGATAAGACTAAGTTCAGACAAGGCAATGGAACAAGACACAAGGACAAAGACACAGGGACCAGGATATTCTGTCTCCTGGAGGGCAGAAAACAAGATCAAGAACACAGAGAAAAGCCTCCAGAGAGGGAGTAACTCAGAGCTAGGCCTGGCAAACTCAGAAGCAAAACACAAACTGAGCTAACACATTGCACAGGCCCAGACCACTGGGTGGAGCTGTACTATATACTGGAGGCCTCCTGGCAATTGGTCAGGTACACATTAGACAGATGCACCTGATTCCTATAAGAACCAGAGAGTTCAGGCGCCGCCCCCCTATACACACAGCCAGGAAGCATGCAGAGAGCAGAGGCACAGAATATGGAGCTGGCATGAAACAGAAACCACAACATGACCTGGAGCAGTGGGTAAGATAGTGTGAGAGATGCGAGGCCATGCCGTGATGCCAGCAGAGTTGTTACACAAACACTGACACCCCAAACCCTTTACTGAAGGGTTTTTAACTGGAATCTGTGGCCATGGGTCACTTGTAAGACCCGGCTTGGAGAGAGTGAACTGCCCCACTACCATCCTGTAGTCCGCTCCAAAAATAAAAGCCCTTTATGGGTTTTCCTGAACATTTGCCTTGGCCAAATAGCTTGACCAGGTCCACACTTACTTTTATTTTGCCTTGTGACTCGCAGGTGTCCTGCTGTGGACTCAAGTCGCTCCAGCGGGCCCAATAGTACTCCGTCCACATCCTGGGGGACACATATCGACCCTCACATATAATCCCCCTCACTGCCTCACAACATGCACACTCGTACTTTTGGCTGCTCGCTATGCTGATACATGGAAGTGTAGCGAGCAACCGCTGAAAACTGGAGAGAGGAAGGCGTGCACATCCACACTGACACCGTGTGTGTGGTGTGTTGTTTTTGTTTTTTTTTATTTTTGTGAAGGAGAGTACATGTGCTTGGGAGATCAAAACCGGACTGGTGGAAGGAACTTGGAATTCTAATTGCCCACAGGTTAGGGGTGCAAAATACTTCCCTTGCCCTGGGCGCTAGCAGCCCACACTACACCATTGCCTCCAGCTCCTACTACTACAGGAAGCTGAGATTTGGGAACCTGAATCCTCACTGCACCGCAGACACTGGTCATTACTGTACGGTCGTCAGTGGCCACCACTAGAAATGTTTCAGCACTGACCACTTCAACGAGAGCCTGGGGTACAGTGCATTGCATTGTTGTAGTTGTAGTGTACAGTAGACCCCAACAGGGGGCAGCAGAGGAGAGAAAGATCCTGCAGCCAGAAAGAGAACCTGGCTCCAGAGCTGCACTCAAAAATTCAGCTGAAATTTAATTATTGTAGCAAAACTGTGGTGTAAAGCATAATGAAGAAAAGTTCTTGAACTTTCATTTTTGACCTCTCAATATCTGGCAGGAGCTCTACTGGAGTTGGACTGGGACCTAAGTGCTTTGGCAAACGTCTGTAAGTTTCCACTGGTTCCTGGTGACTTCACTCCACGTCATTTCTCCCCGGGTAGAAATGGAATGAGAACATGATGAATTATGGATGAGCGTTCAGTCCGTGCTCCACCAGCTGTGTTTACCTTCTCCAGCCTCTAGCTCTGAAGTCCTCGCTCCTGCTGAGCCCGCAAGCTGTGTGTAAAGGCTAGAGTTGGCATTGTACAGCGCCCCCTACTGGCAGGGCAGTTACAATATCATGGCATTGCTCCAGTAATCACAGAGATCTGTCTTTGGGCACAATGAGTAAAGGCCCCGTCTCACTAAACGATTTACCAACGATCACGACCAGCGATATGACCTGGCCGTGATCGTTGGTAAGTCGCTGTGTGGTCGCTGGGGAGCTGTCACACAGACCGCTCTCCCCAGCGACCAACGATCAGGGGAACGACTTCGGCATCGTTGAAACTGTCTTCAACGATGCCGAAGTCCCCCTGCAGCACCCGGGTAACCAGGGTAAACATCGGGTTACTAAGCGCAGGGCCGCGCTTAGTAACCCGATGTTTACCCTGGTTACCAAAAAAAACAAACAGTACATACTCGCCTTTCGGTGTCCAGGTCCCTTGCCGTCTGCTTCCTGCTCTGACTGAGCCGCCGTACACTGAGAGCAGAGCGCAGCGGTGACGTCACTGCTGTGATCTGCTCTCACTTCTCACTGTACGGCCGGCAGTCAGTCAGAGCAGGAAGCAGACGGCAAGGGACCTGACGGACATCAGATGGTGAGTATGTACTGTTTGTTTTTTTTTACATTTACGCTGGTAACCAGGGTAAACATCGGGTTACTAAGCGCGGCCCTGCGCTTAGTAACCCGATGTTTACCCTGGTTACCAGTGAAGACATCGCTGGATCGGTGTCACACACACCGATTCAGCGATGTTAGCGGGACCTCAACGACCGAAAAAAGGTCCAGGCCATTCCGACACGACCAGCGATCTCACAGCAGGGGCCTGATCGCTGGTACGTGTCACACATAGCGAGATCACTATGGAGGTCGCTGTTGCGTCACAAAACTTGTGACTCAGCAGCGATCTCGCTAGCGATCTCGCTATGTGAGACGGGGCCTTTAAGGCAACGCCGGAATAAAAGGGCTCGCTGTGAAGCAAACGCCGGCCCCATACGCCAGGGGAAAGAGGCGCTTTCTCTGTGCAAACAATGATACCAGTGGTTCTCCATAAAACGCTATAGAAAGTGATGCAGAACTCGCCAGATGGGGTTTTTGCAAATAAAGTTTTTGTCCTGCATATTGTCAATGACGAAGGACTTGTGGATAAATGTTTTAAAATGGAAATCCCTCATGGAAACAGTAAAAATTGTAGTAATTGTTAGTCTGGAATAAAATATGAAAAGTAACATGCTCTATTGTGCAAACAAAAATGCAAGGCGCAAAATACTGATGACCAAGAAACCAAGGTGTGTGCATGAGATCTCTGAAGTCTCATAGACTTTGCTTGTACTGTAAAACGCAGCTGAAAATTTGCATATAAAAAAAAAAGCTGAAAAAACTGAACTTACCTGAACACTTATCACCTTTGCACAGAAGTTAATAATTTTTCTAGGTAGCAATGCCCCATCAAGTATGTCTGCTGGTTTTGCCATTATGTGGCTTGTCATTATTCCCTGTCTTCTCACCTTGATACCTAAGAGTCTTGATCACACACAGATTTCCTGACATCTTTGTTCCATTCACCTGATCTCCTCCCTGTATTTCTTTTGTCTTGTTTTGGTTTTTTTAACGGTAACCCAACTCCCATTGCATTATTTTTTGCTTATTGTCCAAAATGGGAACGGATTGTGATAATTCTTAACCTACGCAAAAGCTTTCAGATTTTCTTCATCCTTCATTTACAGCTCTTTGCAGTTCTCGGCTTACGTGGGGGGTTCACATTCATCGGTCCCATTATAAATCGATTAGGCACTTTGTCATGGCTTCCATTCATATCAACCTTACCAGAGCCTTAAAGAAATGAGTGAACTTTTGGCAATTTTACATTTTTTTTTAAACTATATATATTTATACAGTCATATGAAAAAGTTTGGGCACCCCTATTAATCTTAAGCTTAAAGTTTTATAAAAATTGTTTTTTTTGCAACAGCTATTTCAGTTTCATATGTCTAATAACTGTTGGACACAGTAATGTTTCTGCCTTGAAATGAGGTTTATTGTACTAACAGAAAATGTGCAATCTGCATTCAAACAAAATTTGACAGGTGCATAAGTATGGGCACCCTTATCATTTTCTTGTTTTAAATACTCCTACCTACTTTTTACTGACTTACTAAAGCACTTTTTTTAGTTTTGTAACCTCATTGAGCTTTGAACTTCATAGCTAGGTGTATGCAATCATGAGAAAAGCTACTTAAAGTGGCCACTTGCAAGTTGTTCTCCTGTTTGAATCTCCTCTGAAGAGTGGCATCATGGGCTCCTCAAAACAACTGTCAAATGATCTGAAAACAAAGATTATTCAACATAGTTGTTCAGGGGAAGGATACAAAAAGCTGTCTCAGAGGTTTAACCTGTCAATTTCCACTGTGAGGAACATAGTAAGGAAATGGAAGAACACAGGTACAGCTCTTGTTAAGGCCAGAAGTGGCAGGCCAAGAAAAACATCAGAAAGGCAGAGAAGAAGAATGGTGAGATCAGTCAAGGACAATCCTCAGACCACCTCCAGAGAGCTGCAGCATCAACTTGCTGCAGATGGTGTCACTGTGCATCGGTCAACTATACAACGTACTTTGCACAAGGACAAGCTGTATGGGAGAGTGATGCGAAAGAAGCCGTTTCTGCAAGCACGCCACAAACAGAGACGGCTGAGGTATGCAAAAGCACATTTGGAGAAGCCAATTTCTTTTTGGAAGAAGGTCCTGTGGACTCATGAAACCAAGATTGAGTTGTTTGGTAATACAAAAAGGCGTTATGCATGGCGGCAAAAAAACACAGTGCGTTGTATAGTTGACCGATGCACAGTGACACCATCTACAGCAAGTTGATGCTGCAGCTCTCTGGAGATGGTCTAAGGATTGTCCTTGACTGATCTCACCATTCATCTTCTCTGCCTTTCTGATGTTTTTCTTGGCCTGCCACTTCTGGCCTTAACAAGAACTGTACCTGTGTTCTTCCATTTCCTTACTATGTTCCTAACAGTGGAAATTGACAGGTTAAATCTCTGAGACAGCTTTTTGTATCCTTCCCCTGAACAACTATGTTGAATAATCTTTGTTTTCAGATCATTTGACAGTTGTTTTGAGGAGCCCACGATGCCACTCTTCAGAGGAGATTCAAACAGGAGAACAACTTGCAAGTGGCCACTTTAAGTAGCTTTTCTCATGATTGCATACACCTGGCTATGAAGTTCAAAGCTCAATGAGGTTACAAAACCAAAAAAAGAGCTTTAGTAAGTCAGTAAAAAGTAGGTAGGAGTATTTAAAACAAGAAAATGATAAGGGTGCCCATACTTATGCACCTGTCAAATTTTGTTTGAATGCAGAATGCACATTTTCTGTTAGTACAATAAACCTCATTTCAAGGCAGAAACATTACTGTGTCCAACAGTTATTAGATATATGAAACTGAAATAGCTGTTGCAAAAAAAACAATTCTTATAAAACTTTAAGCTTAAGATTAATAGGGGTGCCCAAACTTTTTCATATGACTGTATATAAATATTTGTAATATTTTTTTGTTTGTAAATAGTTTTCCCTTTTCCTTGTCACCCTGAGTCCGGATGGAGTCCATGTTTGCATTTATTCTGCATGCTTCATTTATTTTATTTTTTTTCTCTTGTGTGTTTTTATTCTCTCATCCAGCACAAGAGGAAAAAGGTTATAGCGGTCTGAGCAGATGCCTTTACGGAGGTATTAAAATGCACAAAAGCTTTGGCACTAAAAAAAAAAACAAAGAAACAGAATGTATTTTGGCTTCGTCCTGCATGAATAATGAATTCTCTTAACCGCTCTGACAAAGTAACATTCACAGTAACCGCTGCTGAGCATTTGCTACAATGTAAAAGTGCCACGGTGCATTTTTTGCATTGAAACTGTAACTAATTTACAAATTTGTGATTTATATGTTTGTCTGTTTTCTGTACTGTGTGTAATATTTGATGATTGAAATGAACTACTTTAATGTAAGGAGTCCACTGGATGCTGCCCTAGGTAATGGGCATGTTAAAGGGGTTTCCTGACAATGGAAGGAGTGGAAGGACCTCCTTGGTCACAACTTTCTGATAAATGTAAGACTTAAATATGGCTTCCTTCAGAATTCTTGCAGATACCCTAATTTTGCCAAACAGGAGCTCCTCGTTGTAAATCAAAACTTTAAAACATTCACCCTTCAAGCTGAGATATGGGATTCTTCATCATGGGGTCTTCGCCCTGTAGGACCCAATGTCTGTCTTTCATAGTCAGTGACTACATTGGAGGGTCCTTATGCGGCTTTAACAACAAACAGCTCCCCGTATCTCCTCTTCCTAGAACCCTGTGAGTGTAACAAAAGAAAAAGTTCTAATCAAAGTGTTACGTTTTCGAGGAAGTTGTTCCTCAGCCCCGGTTGATTAACTTGCAGCTGGTGCCTGAAAGCAGTAAGACCATAAAAGAATTCCCCCCCCCCCCCCCCCCCCAGTACCTGTAACACTGAACTTCAAAGCCTGGTCTCTACCCGTACTGTCAGGAAGTCACCGACTCAATTATTGTTGCAAAAATAAGGAAGGAAATGCCAACACCACCATCCTAAGTACCAGGAAAGAGGGAAAAGTTTATTTATTTTTATCCTCTGATTGTATCTTTTTGTCTTTTATTGCCTTAGTTGACCATTCTTCAATATTAATCAGAAAATTGAACTAATAAAACATCATTAAAAATACAAAAATAATGACTGAGACAGAAATTCTCTTTTGATACATTTTGCTACTTTTCGAAGTTACACAACTGTTTTGCTACAAAGGGAAAGCATATTTAAAAAAAAATAAAAAATAAAAAGTGTTGTGATGTAATTTCTTGGTTCAACCCCTCCTTTTTCATGCTGATGCAGTAGCATCAGGGTAATGAGATTAGGGCTTGGTGTCAGCAGCTGTCATTGACACCTAGGCTTAGTAATGAATAGGTGATAGCCCGACACCTTTATTACGAAGTCTGTAAGTAAACACAAACACACACAAACCTACACACAAACCTACACACACTTTGTCACCAGCCTAGGTAGGAGCATTAACAGAACGAACGTACATAGGCTGTAACCAAACAGCAACTATTAACTTTTTTTTTTTTTTTTAAAGAAAAAAAAATGGAAAAATGGGAAAAAAAATTGTATGGGCTCCCGCTTAATTTTCATAACCAGCAGAAAGCTCAGGGCTGATAATATTATGGAGCCACTAGCCATAAAGGTTCCCAGGCTATGAATATCAGCTCACAGCTGTTTGCTTAGCCTTTACTGGCTAGTTTACAGGGGCTCACCAGAAAAAGTTAACATAGGGTCTTCCTATAAAATCTAACCAGCAAAGGCTAGGCAGACAGCTGTGGACTGATATTTTTAGCATAGGAAGGGCCATTGATATTGGCCCCCCTCTCAGACTAAAAACATCAGCTCTCCGCTGCCCCAGAAAAGGTGCAGCTATAATATGTGCCAAATCTGTCGCTTAGCCACGCTCTTCCCACTTGCCCTGTAGCGGTGGCAAGTGGAGTTCATATTTGTTGGGTTGATCTCGCCTTTGTATTGTCAGGTGACATCAAGCCCACAGGTTAATAATGTAGAGAGGTCTATAAGAAGCTCCCATTACTAACCCCATAGTGATATTGTATAAAAACAGACACCCAGAATAAAGTCCTTAATTTAAAATGATGACACACACTCCTTTTAATAAATCTTAATTAAACCATACTCCCTGACCGTCTAATCCACAGACACCAACGTCTCCTTCAACAAAAATAGAATACTAAACCTCAATATTTCTCACCTGTCCGCAGAGAAGATAATCCATAATGTCCCACAACGATCCTGATGACTTTGAGAGCTGTCACTAATGTAACTGCTCTCAAAGACAGCCCGCGATACACTGACAGGAGGTAATTCTCCCGCAGTCTATGGCCGGGATCACACATGCGAGAAATACGTCCGAGTCTCTCATGGTAATACCCGGCATTGCCGCTGTCACTCAGGAGCGGAGCGTGTGGCCGCATATATTGCTATGCGGCCGCACTCCCCGCTCCTGAGTGATGGCGGCAATGCCGGGTGTTACCATGCGAGACTCGGACGTATTTCTCGCATGCGTGATCCCGGCCTATCACTGAGCTGCCGTAAGAAAGTTCTCACGCAGCTGTGCCGTAAGTGAGAGCACCAGAGCTAATCAGCTGATGAACTCCGGGGAACTCTCACAGCAGCTCAGTGATACACTGACAGGAGGTAATTCTCCCGCAGTGTATCGTCGGCGGTCGCCTCTACCGATGTGACTGTTCTACACGTGAGATCGCCATGGGACACTCGGGATTACGTGGACTATGGCGGACAGGTGAGTATATGGTGGTTTATTATTTTACTTTTTTTTTTTCTAGTAGTTGGATGCATTAGGGATTTGGTGTTAGGTGAGTATAATGGGTTTTCTCCTACGCCTCATTGGGGACACAGGACCATGGGTGTTATGCTGCTTGCCACTAGGAGGACACTAAGTAAACACAAAGAATTAACTCCTCCTCTGCAGTATACACCCCTTGACTGGCCAGTAACGACCCAGTTCTTGCTTAGTGTCTGTAGGAGGCACTTGGGTCTGTTCTCAGACCCCAACTTTTTTTTATTTTATTTTTCTGTAATATTTTAATTAACGGAGTGAAGGGGGCGACGGATTCCTTTCAGGGTCCGCTCTCCCCCGAACCATCAACAGGCGAGCACGGCGAGTATACCTCCCCGTACCTCTCCTGCGACGACTGGGGCACGCCTAATCTGCACTAGGGCGACGGTTTCTATACGGTCCCGATCTCCCCCCTGTAAGAGGGCGAGCACATAGAGTATACCTCTTATGTGCATCTCCCGGGCTCCATCACACTCAAGCCCTCACCTTGGCATCTTGTAGTCCCCACAGCAGCCATAAGCCCCCTGCGGCAGGCACATCCGTAAGTCCCCTGCGGCAAGCACAGCTGTAAGTCCCCCGAAAAGGGCAAGCACACATCAGGATGCTCTCCATCCCCCGGCTTAGGGAGGATCGATTGAGCTGGAGGTGGCTCCTCCTCGGTGAGTACTACTCTTCCTTACAATGTCGGAGTGGGAAGATGCGGTCCGGGTCCCTGGGGAGAGGTACCGCTGGCTAGATGCCAGCGGTGATCGTTAGGTGCGGCGTCGCGGCCGCCGGCAAGCTCCGCCGGTCGGCTCCACTAATTTAGTCCCCAACTTCTTCAGCCGGACTAGGCCGCATTTCAAAAATCCCGCCCACCGCTGGAGCCCCGCCCACTACTCAGGCGCTCTCGCTCTGAACGAGAAGAGTCCTGCAAATCTCAGGCGCCATCTTGGGACTCCACTGCTGCAGGGAAATACAGCCGAAAACGCTACTTCCCTCTCTTCCTCCCTGGAGACACCAGCACAGGACCGTGGGTAAGCTTCTCCACTGCATAGGGAAAACCTTAACCCCTTCTCTGCACCCATAGCTCTGCTATCACAGTTTTTTGGGAAATAGACATACACTATGTCTCAATCTAAGGAGGCTAAAGGGGGCAATAAAAAGCACATTGTGTTTTTTACTTCATGTGCCACTTGCAATTCTGCGTTGCCACGTGCCCACAGTACCCCCTTGTGCCAGAACTGTGACCCGGCCTGTGCACAGCCGCCTCCTGCCTCCGCCTCCAATGTCTCCTCCGACCCCGCCGAGCCTAACCCTCCTGAGTGGGCCGCGTCCTTGTCACGCTCTATGGATTCCTTGGTCAAGGCATTGGACTCTTTCCGAGGGTCCTCCTTAAGCCAGAACTCGCCTCCGTCGGCTGCGACGGAATCTGGCGCCGGTGCGGGGCCATCCAACCACAGGGGGCGTACCGTACTACGGGAATCTCTGGGTGCCAGAAAAAGAACCCTCCCCTCATCTCCCGTCCAGGCTCGAGCTTCAGCTTCTGCGAGCTCATCTTCTCGCTCCCCCTCCCTTGAGGGTCGCAGCGTGCATGACTCAGAATACGAGTCAGAGGAATCTTTAACCCAGGACTCCTCTATCGGTCAGGAGACACTTGACTCCCTTATTGAGGCAGTCAACAAAACACTAATGGTGGACGAGGGATCTGTATCCACTCAGGAACACGTTGTGTCTTTTAAAAAGACTAAACGCATTCAAAAGATATTTGCTAATCAACCTGAGTTTCAGGACATTGTCCAAAAGCACAGGGAACACCCGGAGAAGCGATTTACGGCTCAAAAAGCCACGGAAGCTAAATATCCTTTCTCCAAGGATCTGATGAAGGATTTGCTTCTCTCTCCTTCTGTGGATCCTGCCGTATCGCGACTCGCATCCAAAACAGTCTTATCCCTGTCCGACGGTTCATCAGTCAAAAATCCTTCTGACCGTCAAATTGACTACCTGGCTCGCTTAGTCTTTGAGGCCTCAGGAACAGCTCTTCTTCCATCCTTCTTTGCCGCTACTTGGGTGGCTAAGGCAATGGTTGCCTGGGCAGAGGTGTTAACCTCTAACGTCCACAACAGTAATCTTCCCCCAGAGGCGGCCAGACTAGCTAATCAGATAGCTCAGGCCGGAGATTTTCGTAGTTAACACTTCCATAGATGCGGCTAATTGCGCAGCGCAAGCGGCTGCAACGCAATCTCCATCAGGAGGGCCTAATGGCTCCGTGATTGGCGAGCAGATTCTGCTTCTAAAAAGTCACTGACTTCTTCTTTACCTTACCAAGCGGGTCGTTTATTTGGGGAGAAACTAGACCAAATCATTTCTGATGCCACCGGAGGGAAGAGTAAATTTCTTCCCCAGCAAAAAGCTGCCCGGCCCTTTCGGAATCAACAGCAGTTTCGATTCCAGTCCTTTCGGAACAACTCTAGTTGGTCCTCCTCCTCCCCTGGTTCAGGACGGCGGGAAAACAGAAATCCTCAGGTCTCATACAGACCAAACCGTTCCTGGAAACCCCGACCGAGACCTTCTTGACCTAAGCCATCCGCATCCCTTAAACCTTCTACACAATGACTCGTCGACGTGTCCGGCGGACACCGACAAAGTAGGCGGACGTCTTCTTTCGTTCCGTCAAAATTGGCTCTCGGTCGTTCACGACGAATGGGTCAGAGAGCTCGTGTCTTTCGGATACAAAATCGAGTTTTTTCCACCCCCTCCGCGCTTCTTCCTGTCTTCTCCCCCCAAAGCAAGGGCGTCACATCTTCTTCAGGCCATACAGGCGCTTCAAAGGGACGGTGTCATCGTTCCGGTCCCTCGAGACCAAAGGTTCAAGGGGTTTTACTCCAACCTATTCGTGGTCCCAAAGAAGGACGGGACCTTACGGCCCATACTGGACCTCAAACTGCTAAACAAGTTTGTACGGGTCCGACACTTCAGGATGGACTCGCTCCGTTCCGTTGTCGCGTCCCTGGAAAATGGAGAGTTTCTCGCATCCATAGACATCAAGGATGCTTATCTACATATTCCAATTTTTCCTTCTCATCAGCAGTTCCTGCGCTTCGCAGTCCAAGAAGAACACTTCCAATTTGTGGCCTTGCCCTTCAGACTCGCCACTGCCCCCAGAGTCTTCACGAAGGTCATGGCAGCTGTCATGGCCATTCTTCACGCTCGGGGAGTGGTAGTCCTTCCGTATCTGGATGACCTTTTAATCAAGGGTCCGTCCCATTCTGCCTGCAAGGAGTTTGTAAATATCACCATGGATTCTCTTTCTCGCCTGGGTTGGAAAATCAACTTCGAGAAATCATCTCCAGTGCCGGCTCAGCAAATCTGCTTCCTGGGCATGATTCTGGACTCTTCCCGCGGGTTAGTCATTCTCCCTCCAGAGAAGGTCTTGTCCTTACAACAGGGAGCGTGCAAGCTCTCCCGCCCAGTCCCTCACTCCATTCGCTTTGCGATACACATACTCGGGAAAATGGTTGCGGCGATGGAAGCCGTCCTGTTTGTGCAGTTCCATCTCCGTCCCCTGCAACAGGCGCTGCTGTCAGCCTGGGACAGAAGTCCGTTTTCCCTCGACCGTCATTTTCGCCTGTCCCCACAGGTCAGGCAGACCCTCAGGTGGTGGACGCTACAGTTCTCCGTGAACCAAGGGAAGTCCTTTCTCCCAGTACGCTGGTTAGAGGTGACCACCGATGCCAGCCTTTTGGGCTGGGGCGCAGTTTTCAATCACCACACGGCACAAGGTCGTTGGTCCACAAGAGAGTCGCATCTTCCAATCAATATCTTGGAGATTTGAGCGATCACACTTGCCTTATGCAACTTTCACCATCTTCTCGCAGGCCATCCCATCAGAATCCAATCCGACATTGCCACAGCCGTGGCGTATATCAACCGGCAAGGGGGAACCCGCAGCAGGGCAGCCATGCTAGAAGTCTCCCACATCCTGCTCTGGGCCGAGACCAATCACTTGCTCATCTCGGCGATCCACATACCGGGTGTGGAGAATTGGGAAGCAGACTTCCTCTGTCGCCAAGGTCTTGTCTCGAGCGAGTGGTCCCTCCATCCAGAAGTCTTCCAGCAGATTTGACTTCGCTGGGGGATGCTGGATGTGGATCTCATGGCCTCGAGGCTCAACAACCAGGTTCCCCAGTTCATTGCCCGATCCCACGATCCTTGCGCCATCGGGGCAGATGCTCTAGTCCTGTCGTGGCCTCGGTTCCAGCTGCCATACATATTTCCGCCTCTTCCTCTGCTCCCGAGAGTCATCAAGAAGATCAGGGCAGAGGGGAGAGCGGTGATCCTCGTTGCGCCGGACTGGCCGCACCAAGCATGGTGCGCCGAACTCGTCCAAATGGTCGCCGATGTCCCCTGGCGGCTTCCAGATCGCATGGATCTTCTCACACAGGGCCCGATTTTGCTACCAGAACTCCAGGGCCCTGTCTTCATAAGTGTCCGCATTGTCTGTTCTATTCCAACGAAAGATCGCTTCCAGACTGCCGGTCAAGACGTTCAAGGAGTCTCCCGGGTGGTCCCTCCCTATAGAATGCCTTTGGCTTCATGGGATCTTAACTTGGTTCTCGGAGTTCTTCAGGAGGCCCCTTTCGAACCATTGCAGGACATCTCTCTCACCCTCCTTTCATGGAAGGTGGTCTTTCTCGTGGCGATTACGTCAATCAGGAGAGTTTCTGAATTGGCGGCCCTTTCTTGCCGACCCCCCTTTTCTCATTTTTCACCCAGACAAGGTAGTCTTGAGAACCTCTCCCTCTTTCCAACCTACACTGTGTTCCAAATTATTATGCACAAAGAGTTTAGGAGTGATAAGGTTAGAATTTTTTTGTTTGTCATTTAAACTCATTGATGGTGATGTGTGTCAGGGCTCTTTATATCACTGAAAGCAATTGCAGAAACCTGTGCACATTAGTTTGGCAGGTGTGTCCAAATAAAGGCAAGACTACTTAAGAAGGCTGTTCCACATTATTAAGCAGCCTACATTTTTGGCCAAAATGGGAAAGAAAAAGGATGTGTCGGCTGCTGAGAAGCAACAAATTGTGGAGTATTTAGGTCAAGGCATGACTACAATCAACATTGCCAAGACACTTCATCGTGATCATCGCACAATCAAGAGGTATGTAGCTGATTCCCAGCACACACGTGTGCGTGCTGATAAGGAAAAATTGAGGACTCTTTCCAACAGGCAATTGCGTAAGGTTAAAAGAGCAGCTGCAAAAATGCCTTGTCATAGCAGCAGACAAGTTTTTGAAGCTGCTGGTGTCTCCAACGTCCCCAGAACAACAAGATGCAGGGTTCTTTAGAGGTGCGTAAGCCATCCTGTCGACCACCTCTATCCACTGCACACAAGCAGAAACGGCTCCAGTGGGCCAAATGATACATGAAGACTGACTTCCAGACTGTTTTGCTCACCGATGAGTGCCGTGCAACGCTCGATGGTCCAGATGGATGGAGTGGAGGATGGCTGGTTGATGGACACCCCATGAAAACACGGCTAAGGCGCCAACAAGGAGAAGGTGGAGTAATGTTTTGGGCTGGAATCATAGGGAGAGAGATTGTCGGCCCCTTTATGATCCCTGAAGGGGTAAAGATGAACTCCATAATCTATGTGGAGTTTCTAAAAACACTTCCTGCCATGGTTCAAGAGGAAGAACCGTGCTTTCCGCAGCAAGATCATTTTCATGCATGATAATGCCCCGTCTCATGCTGCAAAAAACACATCTGCATCTCTGGCTGCTATGGGCATAAAAGAGGACAAACTTATGGTGTGGCCACCATCTTCCCCTGACCTCAACCCCATTGAGAACCTCTGGAGCATCATCAAAAGGAGTGTCTATGATGGCGGGAGGCAGTTCACATCTAAGCAACAGCTCTGGGAGGGTATTCTGTCCACATGCAAAACAATTGAAGCAGAAACTGTCCAAAAACTGACAAATTCAATGGACGAGAGAGTTCAGAAGCTTCTTTCGAACAAGGGGTCCTATGTGCAAATGTAACATCACCTAGAATAAAGTTTTCACTTGAAAACTGTTTGATTTCATTTTGTAATAAGCTGATAATGCTTATAACTTCACAATTGACCATTTTTTTGTTCAAAATAAAAAAAAAAGGTTGAAAACTCTGCTGTGCATAATAATTTGGAACATGCATTTTGAGTGTTTATTTTTTTTTTAAAGATACTGTTTTCATAGGCAGTTTGTTCCAAAACATTGCAATTTTACTAGAATAGTAGATGACTGGAAAATAACAATGACTGCAATTCAGATAGGTAATTTAGAGAAAATATGAGGAAATATTATTTGCATAATAATTTGGAACACAGTGTAAAGTCGTCTCCTCTTTTCATCTAAACGAGGACATTGTCTTGCCGTCATTCTGTCCTGCTCTAACCCATCGTATTGAGAAAGCTCTCCATACTCTGGATGTGGTTAGAGCTCTTCGGCGGTACATATCTCGCACGGCTCCCTTCCGTAAGTCGGATGTCCTGTTCGTGCTTCCGGAAGGACATAGGAAAGGTCTACCCGCCTCAAAGGCCACTCTTGCCAAGTGGATTCGCTCCACTATTCAGGAATCCTACCGCGTCAGGAACGCCTCTGTCCCAGCAGGGATTAAGGCGCATTCGACTCGGTCGGTCAGTGCTTCTTGGGCCATTCGGCACCAGGCTTCAGCACAACAGCTTTGTAAATCTGCGACTTGGTCTAGTCTGCATACTTTTACGAAGCACTATCACGTTCATACTCAGGCCTCGGCAGATGCTGCCCTTGGCAGGGTCATTCTGCAGACAGTGGTACCTCAGTAAGCCAGTGGTACATGGGGTTTTAGCAGTGCAATTGCTCCCCACCCAGGGACTGCTTTAGGACGTCCCATGGTCCTGTGTCCCCCAATGAGGCGTAGGAGAAAAGGAGATTTTTGTGTACTCACCGTAAAATCTTTTTCTCCGAGCCAATCATTGGGGGACACAGAACCCACCCTGTTAGCCTATTGGCTGGCTGTTGTTGTGATTTGTTCCTCAGTTTTAGACCTAGTTTACTTGTCTTGTTTTTTCTCATACTCCTACTGCTTTACTACCGAACTGGGTCGTTACTGGCCAGTCAAGGGGTGTATACTGCAGAGGAGGAGTTAATTCTTTATATTTACTTAGTGTCCTCCTAGTGGCAAGCCACATAACACCCATGGTCCTGTGTCCCCCAATGATTGGCTCGGAGAAAAAGATTTTACGGTGAGTACACAAAAATCTCCTTTTTTTATTTGAATACGTATGTAATTATTTTATCAGTGTTACTGCTAAGAACCACCGCATCGGTGTTTCCCACGCTGTGACACAGATGACAGCATGGGAAATGCCATAGGAAAGTACGTGAAAACGCAAACAAAAACTCAGCAATTTCGCAAACATTTTTATACCTGTGTTTTTGCTGCGGATTTGACTGACTCAATTGAAGTCAATGGGTAAAAAACACTGCAGAAACGCACAAAGAATTGACATGCTGCAGGAAAAAACTCACTTCAAATTCTCAAAGGAAATTTACTGATCATGTGCACAACACTTCAGGATTGTCATTGAATTCGCTTGCAGAAGGATTCCATAGCGGTTTGGCCCACTTCTGCTCAGAAAAAAACGCCACAAAAACGCACAGTGTGCACACAGCCTAAGGGGATTGGGGGATCATATCCTAACTAGGTCAGGTCCTAATTCTTTCTGAAAGACTGGTGCTAGTAAATCTGTCATAGTAAGCATTATGTGCACTTGGAAATTTATTTTTTTTTGCCAAAGTTTTGGAACAGAACCTCCAAAGTTTGAGTTGTTTTGACTTTTTCAGGAGGATTTTGAGAGTTAATTATCTGCCCCAAAACCTCCCGGGAAAAAAAAAATACAACAGTCTAGCTCTTGCAGGGCTTCATGCTCTGGTCTAGCCGCTTGGATACATGTGGCACAGGGTTTTATATCAAAACAGCATGTAGTGACAGTCTATGGTCTGTCATAAACTTTACAGCTCCAAAATGAGAACGACCTTCATTCAGTATCAATTCTGTTATTAGATTATAGATCCTGGACTGGGTCATAGGATTGAATATACACTGCTCAAAAAAATAAAGGGAACACTTAAACAACAGAATCTACCTCCAAGTAAAAATCAAACTTCTGTGAAATCAAACTGTCCACTTAGGAAGCAAAATATTTAGAATTGAGAGTCCTCAGTGGTTGATACCTTTTAATGGCTAACTGACAAGATGGTAACAAATTGCAAGCTTTCGAGACTACACAGGTCTCTTCATCAGGCAAAGACTAATAGAAATTCTGAAGAATCACATATTTATGCACAACATAGCACAGAAAAAAAAACATGGATAACACAGGTGGCATGAAGCAGAATTACCATGAATGGTAAACAGTTATGTCCATAAATGTTGGGCCAGTTCTTAGATAAGGAATGTTTTATTGTCCTCTGATAGGGGTCTCTGTTGTGATGACCCCTCATAGTCTGAGGGGCAAATTCCTTAGTTGATGGATGATGTGCATAAATATGTGATTCTTCAGAATTTGTTTTAGTCTTTGCCTGATGAAGAGACCTGTGTAGTCTGGAAAGCTGCAATTTGTTACCATCTTTTCAGTTAGCCATTAAAAGGTATCAACCACTGAGGACTCTCAATTCTAAATATTTTTCTATCTACTGGCTAACACGGTACCAAGATATATATCTTTCCTGTATCACTTAGGAAGCAACACTGATTGACAATCAATTTCACATGCTATTGTGCAAATGGAATAGACAACAGATGGAAATTATTGGCAATTATCAAGACACCCTCAATAATGGAGTGGTTCTGCAAGTGGAGACCACATAAAGGTACCAATGCTTTCTGGCTGATGTTTTGGTCCCTTTTGAATGTGGGTTGTGCTTTCACACTCGTGGTAGCATGAGACGGACTCGACAACCCACACAAATGGCTCAGGTAGTGCAGCTCATCCAGGATGGCACATCAATGCGAGCTGTGATAAGAAGGTTTGCTGTGTCTGTCAGCGTAGTGTCCAGAGGATGGAGGCGCTAACAGGAGACAGGCCAGTACACCAGGAGACGTGGAGGGGACCATAGGAGGGCAACAACCCAGCAGCAGGACCGCTACCTCAGATTTTGTGCAAGGAGGAACAGGATGAGCACTGCCAGAGCCCTGCAAAATGACCTCCAGCAGGCCACAAATGTGCATGTGTCTGCACAAACGGTTAGAAACCGACTCCATAAGGATGGTCTGAGTGCCCAACATCCACAGATGGGGGGCTGTGCACACAGTGCAGGACGCTTGGCATTTGCCACAGAACACCAGGATTGGCAAATTCGTCACTAGCGCCCTGTGCTCTTCACAAATGAAAGCAGGTTCACATGTGCGCAGGTTCAGTCTGGAGATGCCGTGGAGAGCGATCTCCTGCCTGCAACATCCTTCAGCATGACCGGTTTGGCATTGTCAGTAATGTTGTAGGGAGGCATTTCTTTGGAGGGCCGCACAGCCAGAGGTAGCCTGACTACCATTAGGTTCCGAGATAAGATCCTCAGACCCCTTGTGAGACCATATGCTGGTGCGGTTGGCCCTGGGTTCGTCCTAATGCAGGACAATGCCAGACCTCATGTGGCTGGAGTGTGTCAGCAGTTCCTGCAAGATGAAAGCATTGAAGCTATGGACTGGCCCGCCCGTTCCCCAGACCTGAGACATCACGTCTCGCTCCATCCACCAACTTCACGTTTCACCACACTGTCCAGGAGTTGGCTGATGCTTTAGTCCAGGTCTGGGAGGAGATCCCTCAGGAGACCATCCGCAGCCTCATCAGGAGCATGCCCAGGCGTTGTACAGTAGGGAGGTCATACAGGCACGTGGAGGCCACACACACTACTGAGCATCTTTTCCTTGTCATGAGGCATTTCCACTGAAGTTGGATCAGCCTGTAACTTCATTTTCCACTTTGATTTTGGAGCATCATTCCAACTCCAGACCTCCATGAGATATTCATCTTTATTTACATTGAAAAAAAATAAATAAATAAATAAATATATATATATATATATATATATATATATATATATATATATATTATAATTATTATTCTTTTTTTCTCCCACAGCCAGGCTCCTTTGGTTACTCCACAGCACTCAGATTCCAGTCATATTAATCCCTCTCAGGAGCCTATTGTTGCTGGTGCAGCTTACATTACCAACACATATCTACCTTCCGGGACCTTACCTCCTGCTTTCCAACGCCCATAATGACCCAAATCTCCTTTTTCCAGCAACCCAGGCTGATAACTGTTACCAGTATGAGCAGAACTCAGTCACGATGGATTGTCAGCTGCTGTGTATAAATAAGAATGTTTTTACTTTCACCGACAGCAAGCAGAGATAGTGACAATGGTTAGGAACTAAAACCCAAAGAGCCCGGATTCATTAGCAGTTTTTGCTATAAATGTAAAAATGAATCGGGCTCCATGTATATTAGAGAGTTTGCAGGACTTTTCATTCTCCTATTTGACCCATTGGGGCAATTGTTTTGCTTGTGGCCTTTTAGAGCAAATGGACATGATAGAGGTGGTCCAGTTCCCTCCATCAGAATATTGGATTTTCAATGTAGGGAATTTTGGACCTTCATTTATTGAAAAACCACTAAATAATTACGGATGTACCTTTTTCCTGGGGAAAAACAGCTGTTTGTGGTCTCAGAAGCGGGATGTGCAGCTGATCTTCGTGACAGCTGTCTGCGTTGATAATCTGAACCTTTACTTCTAGAAGCCTGAGAAATCTTTCATCTAATATACTAAAAAGACCCAATGATTCATGTGACCTCCAAACCTAGAACATTTACAACTATAGTGATAGATACGTTACCCATTGCCCAGTCCAAACTGTTTACACGCATTTTCCAGGAATTTGCTCCAAAATCGCTATCAAAGGGTCACTTGCGTGCATAGAGACTTCTTCCTGAGCATGGTGACCGCTCCACATAGGATGTCAATTACTGCAGAGCACACTTCCTAAACGTGATAAATATGATGTACTGAACTCTGTTCTGATTCCCCTCCAAGGGGTTAATTGTATTAGGCCACAGTGCAGCAGGAGGCGAGCGCTGCTGGAGAGGAAGCTGCGTCCGGTGACTCCGTCCAGTGTATAGAAAAGTGGCCTAATCCTGCCCCAATAGTACGAGTGTGAGTGATAATCCTTCCCTGTCCTGCTGTAAATCCGGCGCTCTGCGTATCCTACTATTACAATAAGGCCGGAGTCACATTAGAGAGGAATACGTACGAGTTGTATGTGATAAAACATCGCATAGTACTCGGACCAGTATTCCTCTATGGGGCAGCTCACTTCACCGTTTTTTTTTCCCTCAGCCATATAGTACGGTACATTGACGAGTCTCGGCTCACTCGCACCCATATAAGCCTATGGGTGCGAGTGAGACAACGCACATCACTCGGATATCCTATCGGTACTTAACTACCAATTCCAGCATCGTCTGAAATAAACAAAAGTATAAAACTCGTACAATAGAAAAAAGAAAAGCACTAACCGATCTGAAAAATGCTTAGCTTTGTTGAGTATTCATTAAAGAGTCCATGGCCGGGAGAGTGAGGAAAGGAGTTAGTGCGAGCAGGTCAGAACGACGGCTGTTTCGCGCTATGCCAGCTCTTCTATGGGTCCACGGGTGTACAAGAATATAACTAGTATAATACTGCCCCCATGTACAAGAATATAACTAGTATAATACTGCCCCTATGTACAAGAATATAACTACTATAATACTGCCCCCTATGTACAAGAATATAACTACTATAATACTGCCCCCATGTACAAGAATATAACTACTATAATACTGCCCCCATGTACAAGAATATAACTACTATAATACTGCCCCCATGTACAAGAACATAACTACTATAATACTGCCCCCATGTACAAGAATATAACTACTATAATACTGCCCCCATGTACAAGCATATAACTACTATAATACTGCCCTATATACAAGAATATAACTACTATAATACTGCCCCCATGTACAAGAATATAACTACTATAATACTGCCCCCATGTACAAGAACATAACTACTATAATACTGCCCCCATGTACAAGAATATAACTACTATAATACTGCCCCTATGTACAAGAATATAACTACTATAATACTGCCCTATATACAAGAATATAACTACTATAATACTGCCCCCATGTACAAGAATATAACTACTATAATACTGCCCCCATGTACAAGAATATAACTACTATAATACTGCCCCTATATACAAGAATATAACTACTATAATACTGCTCCTATGTACAAGAATATAACTACTATAATACTGCCCCCATGTACAAGCATATAACTACTATAATACTGCCCTATATACAAGAATATAACTACTATAATACTGCCCCCATGTACAAGAATATAACTACTATAATACTGCCCCCATGTACAAGAACATAACTACTATAATACTGCCCCCATGTACAAGAATATAACTACTATAATACTGCCCCTATGTACAAGAATATAACTACTATAATACTGCCCTATATACAAGAATATAACTACTATAATACTGCCCCCATGTACAAGAATATAACTACTATAATACTGCCCCCATGTACAAGAATATAACTAGTATAATACTGCCCCTATGTACAAGAATATAACTACTATAATACTGCTCCTATGTACAAGAATATAACTACTATAATACTGCCCCTATGTACAAGAATATAACTACTATAATACTGCCCTATATACAAGAATATAACTACTATAATACTGCCCCCATGTACAAGAATATAACTACTATAATACTGCCCCCATGTACAAGAATATAACTACTATAATACTGCCCCCATGTACAAGAATATAACTACTATAATACTGCCCCCATGTACAAGCATATAACTACTATAATACTGCCCCCATGTACAAGAATATAACTACTATAATACTGCCCCCATGTACAAGAATATAACTACTATAATACTGCCCCCATGTACAAGCATATAACTACTATAATACTGCCCCCATGTACAAGAATATAACTACTATAATACTGCCCTATATACAAGAATATAACTAGTATAATACTGCCCCCATGTACAAGAATATAACTACTATAATACTGCCCCCATGTACAAGATTATAACTAGTATAATACTGGCCCCTATGTACAAGAATATAACTACTATAATACTGCTCCTATGTGCAAGAATATAACTACTATAATACTGCCCCTATGTACAAGAATATAACTACTATAATACTGCCCCTATGTACAAGAATATAACTACTATAATACTACCCCTATGTACAAGAATATAACTACTATAATACTGCTCCTATGTACAAGAATATAACTACTATAATACTGCCCTATATACAAGAATATAACTAGTATAATACTGCCCCTATGTACAAGCATATAACTACTATAATACTGCCCCCATGTACAAGAATATAACTACTATAATACTGCCCCCATGTACAAGAATATAACTACTATAATACTGCCCCCATGTACAAGCATATAACTACTATAATACTGCCCCCATGTACAAGAATATAACTACTATAATACTGCCCTATATACAAGAATATAACTAGTATAATACTGCCCCTATGTACAAGAATATAACTGCTATAATACTGCTCCTATGTACAAGAATATAACTACTATAATACTGCCCCTATGTACAAGAATATAACTGCTATAATACTGCCCCTATGTACAAGAATATAACTACTATAATACTGCTCCTATGTATAAGAATATAACTACTATAATACTGCCCCCTATGTACAAGAATATAACTACTATAATACTGCTCCTATGTACAAGAATATAACTACTATAATACTGCCCCCTATGTACAAGAATATAACTACTATAATACTGCCCCCTATGTACAAGAATATAACTACTATAATACTGCCCTATGTACAAGAATATAACTACTATAATACTGCCCCTATGTACAAGAATATAACTACTATAATACTTCCCCCTATGTACAAGAATATAACTACTATAATACTGCCCCCTATGTACAAGAATATAACTACTATAATACTGCCCTATGTACAAGAATATAACTACTATAATACTGCCCCTATGTACAAGAATATAACTACTATAATACTGCTCCTATGTACAAGAATATAACTACTATAATACTGCTCCTATGTACAAGAATATAACTACTGTAATACTGCCCCTATGTACAAGAATATAACTACTGTAATACTGCTCCTATGTACAAGAATATAACTACTATAATACTGCTCCTATGTACAGGAATATAACTACTATAATACTGCTCCTATGTACAAGGATATAACTACTATAATACTGCTCCTATGTACAAGAATATAACTACTATAATACTGCCACTATGTACAGGAATATAACTACTATAATACTGCTCCTATGTACAGGAATATAACTACTATAATACTGCTCCTATGTACAAGGATATAACTACTATAATACTGCCCTATGTACAGGAACATAACTACTACTAGATGGTGGCCCGATTCTAACGCATCGGGTATTCTAGAATATGTATGTATGTATATAGCAGCCACATGGTATATAGCACAGGCCACGACATATTGTAGAATACCCGATGCGTTAATAGAGGCCACGTAGTATATAACATTTCCCACGTAGTATATAACACAGCCCACGTAGTATTTAGCAGTGTGGGCACCATATCCCTGTTAAAAAATAATAATAATTTAAAATAAAAAATAGTTCTATACTCACCCTCCATTGTCCAGTGAAGCTCTGTCGATGCGCGCGCGGCTGCCGCCAGCTTCCGTTCCCAGGATGCATTGCGAAATTACCCAGATGACATAGCGATCTCGCGAGACCGCTAAGTCTTCTGGGTAATTTTGCAATGCATCTCTGGGAACAGAAGCTGGCGGCAGCCGCGCGCATATCGGCGGACAACGGAAGGTGAGAATAGCAGGTTTTTTGTTTGTTTATTATTTTTAACATTAGATCTTTTTACTATTGATGCTGCATAGGCAACATCAATAGTAAAAAGTTGGTCACACAGGGTTAATAGCAGCTTTAACGGAGTGGGTTAACCGCGGCATAATGCGGTCCGTTAACGCTGTCATTAACCCTGTGTGAGCACTGACTGGAGGGGAGTATGGAGCGAGCACCGTGTACTGACTGGACGGGAGTAGGGAGGGACTAATTCTCGGCCGGACTGTGGCCGTCGCTGATTGGTCGCGGCAGCCAGGACAGGCAGCTGGCGAGACCAATCGGCGACGTGGGATTTCCATGACGGAAGTTGCAGACAGAAAGACGGAAGTACCCCTTAGACAATTATATAGTAGATAATACTGCTCCTATATACAAGAATATAACTACTATAATACTGCTCCTATATACAAGAATATAACTACTATAATACGGCCCCCTATGTACAAGAATATAACTACTATAATACTGCTCCTATATACAAGACTATAACTACTATAATACTGCCCCTATGTACAAGAATATAACTACTATAATACTGCTCCTATGTACAATAATATAACTACCATAATACTGCCCCTATGTACAACAATATAACTACTATAATACTGCTCCTATGTACAAGAATATAACTACTATAATACGGCCCCCTATGTACAAGAATATAACTACTATAATACTGCTCCTATGTACAAGAATATAACTACTATAATACGGCCCCTATGTACAAGAATATAACTACTATAATACTGCTCCTATATACAAGAATATAACTACTATAATACTGCCCCTATGCACAAGAATATAACTACTATAATACTGCTCCTATGTACAATAATATAACTACCATAATACTGCCCCTATGTACAAGAATATAACTACTATAATACTGCCCCTATGTACAAGAATATAACTACTATAATAGCGCCCCCTATGTACAAGAATATAACTACTATAATAGCGCCCCCTATGTACAAGAATATAACTACTATAATACTGCCCTCTATGTACAAGAATATAACTACTATAATACTGCACCTATGTACAAGAATATAACTACTATAATAGCGCCCCCTATGTACAAGAATATAACTACTATAATACTGCACCTATGTACAAGAATATAACTACTATAATACTGCCCCCTATGTACCAGAATATAACTAGTATAATACTGACCCTATGTACAAGAATATAACTAGTATAATACTGCCCCCTTACTTCTTTGTGATGAGACAGAGGTCAGTTTTGCTCCTTTGTTACATGTCTCGCTCTGGTAATGCCCCTTTCATTTACAATAAGCTCTGGGGGCAGATTCTCGGGGAGATCTATGTCCGGCCCATAGATCTTTACAGCTCATTTTACATATTAAGAAAATGTGTGTTTCGCCGGGATTAGATATCGGATTGCAGATATGACGCTATAATTTGGGCAAATAACCTTTAATATTCTGCTCTTTCCGATACATCCTTTCTGCGTAGTGCGATGACAGGTCACATCCAGTACACGGCGCGGTGTGAACACTATGTAGAGAGAGTGGAAAACACCTTGAAATCCCATATTCACACTTTCCATGCCAGGAACAAAGCTCTCTGGAAAGAATAATGGAGACACCTGAGTGGCGGTCACTTCCTCATGAGCTCCTTGTGTTGATTCTGGTAGTTAACACTCGCTGATCCTATCTTCCCCCGGGATCCCCTGTGAGCAATCACATCCACTAATGCCGTAATCCCAGACACAAATAAATGTACTCGCAACAATACGGCTTCCGCTATCAGCAGAAAATTACTAACGCTGCTCAGAAAAGGCTGAATCTTAAAATTGAGACTTTTTTCCCACTAAAAGTGCAAAATATTTCCTAGAAAACATGGAATTATTTATTTTCTGTTTACACTTTTCTTTTTTTGTTTGTTTCTTATGCCACATTTTATAATGACAATGTCTTTTTTATTTATTTATTTTTTAATATACATGGTATTTTATTTTGTGCCATTTGTCACGAAAAATAGTAAAAAAAAAAAAAAAAAAAACAAACAAACAAGAGAATATAAAAAGAATAATCACATTTTTGCATTTTCACATAATTTGTCGGAGTGCCTTCATTCTTTTGACTGTGACTACACTGTGGCAGTAAAGTGCAGTCAGTCTCTAATTTTGCAAAATTTCCAGCGCCCTCATAGAGCAGTGTGCTTGGATTTTTCTGACCTGATTTAGCCTAGAATAAAAAAAGCATAAAATGAAACCCGTGCCACAGATCCCCCGTAATGATTTTAATCAAGGGATCCCTATAACCGTGTTAACCACAGGACCCCCATGAGAGTCAAAGACGGAGGATTTTCATAATAGCGGCAGCCATAGGATCCCAATAAGGGCGCAGTCAGATAACCATATAAATCGGACCGTAATGTGCACGGACTGGCCAGCGGGTCTCCTGGCACGAGTGTGACATATATTTCTGTGCAGCTGTTGAGTCGGGAGATCCACCATCCAGTCCAGTGTCAGCCATATTGTACCCAGAAAAATGCCAGCCATGGAATCCCTATAAAAGTGATGGACGGAGGATCCTCTGTGTCTGCCATAGGGTACCCATAATAATGCCCGCCATGGAATCCCACATTGCTGATTTGCCTTTGTAAAAATCTGCGCAGATTCTGCCTCTCTTGGCAGAAAATGCAGTTGATGCGGCTTTTCATGCGGTTTTCTCTGCGGATTTGCATGCTAAATATATATTATTTAACAATAAAAAAATAATTCTGATGTCATTTCCTTGTCCAACCTCTTCTTTTACATTCTCCATTGAAGACCATAATATCATTAGATACCATGTTAACATATAATGTTTACACACCCAAAACAAAAGTGAATATATGCGTCAGTCAGATACCCTCATTAATAAAATGGTACAAAAAGTTAAATAAAAGACACACACACACTTTGCGTCAATATCTGTTAAAAAAATAAATAAATAAAATTGCATGGGCTCCTGCATAATTTCCATAACCAGCAGAGGGAAAGCTGAGGGCTGAAGTTAATATTCTTGGAAGGAGCCAATGGCCGTAATGGTTCCCAGGCTATTAATATCAGCTCACAGATGGTTGCTTAGCCTTTTACTGGCTAATTTACAAGGGAACCCCAGAAAAAAATTGACATGAGGTCCCCCTATAAAATCGAACCACCAAAGGCTACGGAGACAGCTGCAGGCTGATTTTAATAGCCTGGGAAGGCGCCATCGATATTGCCCCCCCCCCCAGTATAAAAACATCAGCTCTCAGCTGCCCCCAATTCTTTCACTTAGCCTCACTCTTCCCACTTTCCCTGTAGCAGTGGCAAGTGGGGTAAAATTTGTGGGGTTGATGTGAACTGTGTATTGTCCGGTGACATCAAGCCCACGACTTAGTAATTGAGAAGCATCAATTAGATTCCTATCCATTACTAATCCTATAGTTACATGGTAAATAAAAACACAGCCAGAATAAAGTCCTTTATTTGAAAAAATGACAGACTCCTTTATTAATCTTAATTTACCATACTTACTGCATCGCCTAATCTCTGAATCCCTCGATCTCCTGCAACAAAAATAAAATAAACCAACACAAGTACTCCCTGTCCGCCGTAGTCCATTTACTCCCACGACGATCTCACATGTAGAACAGTCACATCTGGAAATGTGACTGCTTTACCCAGCCTCCAGCGATACACTGACAGGAGGTAATCCCTCCAGCATGTGCTTTGGTGACCACTGAGTGCAGCGCAGTGATACACTGCGGGAGGATACCTCCTGTCACTGTATCACCTGAGCCATGTAGAGCGGTCACATCTCCCGATGTGACTGTTCTACATGTGAGATCGCCGTGGGACACTCGTTATTAAATGGACTACGGCGGAAAGATGAGTATATGTTGGTTTATTATTTTATTTTTATTGCAGGAGATGGAGGGCGTCGGGGAATTAGGTGTTTTGAGTATGAATGTGTTTTGTTTTTGTTTTTTTTACAATTAAACAGTCGCCAGGTGATGGGGCTGTGAACCCGCAACAAAATATGCAATGTGTGAACATAGCCTAAAAGAGGTGGATGGAGGATCCTCGTAGCCGTGTCAGCCAAAGCCTAAATATGAATATAATAGAATAAAATGACATATTTACTACAAAACAAATACATTATTTCCTACAGAACCCCCATGATGGTGACAATCATCAAAGGATCCCCATAACCGTCTTAGTGAAATTATGTCCCATAACGGTGTCAGCAGTCTGTTACAGGACATGTCCTCAGATATAAAGGCTGTCCGGGCAAAGCTGTGTGATTTTCGAAAGGCGGTCCAATTCATTACTCCGGGTTCTCCTAACACCCTATAGACATAGTGATGGGTAATCTAGATTGTGAGGACCGAGATGATGACGATGGCTGTGAAGCTCCATGGAATTAATGGCACTATATAAGGATAATTAATACATACTGTTGTAGTGAGCAGATCATATATTCAGGTTTTTCTGACCCTTATGGAGATTTCTTCGTTCATCAGGAGTAAAGCTTGTAGATCGTTGTCTTCAGTAAAAAAAAAAGTGGCAAAAATAATGAGGCATTTACTATTCACCAACTAAACATCAGTCACCAAATTCTTAATTCCTAATGGCCAACCGCCCAGGGAACCTACTGAGTGTCCTCGGCACGAACCCTAAACCTTCAGGACCAACAAACTTACCGGAATGTGACGTGTAAACACACACGTAAAGGACATCGCCTAAGTAATACATCACACATGTGGATGTAAATATTAGGGTAACTTAGATTTTCATGGGGTTCAACTTTAAGCAAAAGTTTGTCCTCCAGAGCTGCAGTTCATACTGTAAGCTGCCAGGAAATAAATAGCAAAGTGAGCAACCATGTCTACATACATCATAGCTAAAGATGGCGAATCACATAGAGAGCGCCCTCTAGTGGTGGCTGCAGGCAGCTGATGGTTTATTACTTACCTCTGTGTATGGAGGAGATGTATGTTACAATCCCATTATGGACATACATTGACGTCTTTTGTGATTATGACATAACATTTTTGGACGGCAGTAACCATTTAATGATATGATTTAATTTGCATTAAAACTTAATTTATAGCTTCAAGTACTTTTCTACACATAGTAAATCAATTTACCGTGGACTCTATGCTGCAAATATAGAATCCATCATCTGCATCTTCAGTAGGTTTTTTTAATTGATTTTTTTTTATTATTTTAGAGTAGAATTTTTTTATATTATTTGTGGGGGGGGGCACCAACAGCAGCTTGCTGATGGCTTCCAAATAGCAAAAGTATCTGACTGACTTACCCCAGATTAATCTGCTATGCTCTACTGCGGTTTCTTAGAACATCGATCAGACTCACACTATACCCAGCAGAACAGGACATTATAATGTGCCATAGGTGCCTAATAAGAATACAAGATCCATCAACAGCAGCTTGTTAATGGTTTACAGGTAGCAAAAGTCTCTCCATTACCGTACTTAAGCAATATTTATTTCTAATCCTCGTAACAACAAGGAAACTACTTAAGAAACCACTTTAAACCTTAACAACACAGGAACTTTTTATTTTTGCTCTTTGTTTTTACTCCCCTTGTTCCAAGAGCCATCGGGTTTTTTGGTTTTTTTACACTGACTCGGCCATTTAAGGGGGTTTTTTTGTGGAAAAGCTGTTGGAGTTTTTTATATATTTACAATTTTATTTTTAAGTCCTTTTCGGTGGGTTGAACTTTGTCGGACGATCACTTACTGCATTATATAGCATGTCACAATATTGCAATATATTTGGAAATCGCAGTTCTCCTATGGAGCTCAGCCTGAGGCTCCAGTCGCTGCGGTGCCCGATTTGGCTCTGGATCTGTTCTGCAGCAGGACGACAACCCCAAACATCCAGCCAATGTCATTAATAATGAGGAGTCCTGGGGGTGATGATCCGGCCCCCGCAGAGCCCTGATCTCCCATCATCCCGTCTGTCTGGGATCACATGAAGGATCCGCACAAGCCTCATACACAGAAGATCTGGGGTCAGGTCTCCAAGATGTTTGGAGCAACCTCATTGCAGAGTTCCTTCGAAATCTATATAAAGTATCTAGAGGACGTGATGGAGGCGACGGGCGGTCACCAAATATTCATTTCTCTTTTATTCATTCATTTTTCATTCAGTTAATTGATAAAAATAAACTATTAGTACTTTTATTTTATTTTTTTAACCATTCTTACTTTGCAGCATTCTTTCCACACCTGACTAAAAGGTTTGCACAGTTCTCTACATAAGAATACAAGATCCATCACCAGCAGCTTCTTGATGGTGTCCGTGTAGCAAAACGATCAGAATCACTTAACCAATATTTATTCCTTACCCTCATAACAATAATAATAATAATAATAATAAAATATAAATAACTATTAATTTTAGATAGATGATCTCTTTAAAGGGAATCTGTCAGCAAGATTTTTACACCCCAAACTATGTATTTAGTCACGTAGTTCTTTCAAAGGCAAGTCCGGCCATACCTTTACATGGCGATTCCTCCGTTACTGAGAAATGTGCATTTGAAAATGCATGCACATGAGGCTGAAGAGCTATGGTAGATCTCAAGCCTCTGCCACTCCAGCTCTATTACTTGACCAACGCTGCCTCCTCCTTCTTTTTGATTGATGGCTCTTCTGCTTAAACTCATACACCATAGAGGCTGTCGGTGAAGCTGGAGGAGGTGGCATTGGGTGGGGAATAGAGCTGGAGTGACGGAAGTTTCAGATCTGCCATAGCTCTCCAGCCTTATTTGCATATCAATTAAAACACTAGTTTCTCAGTAACAGAGGAACAGATCGGCCATGTAAAGGTATTGCTGGACAAGTCTAGGTAAGGGCTACATGCACATATAGTTTGGGGGTGAAATCCTGCTGACAGATTCCCTTTAAGAGATGACACCACAGCCCTCGGTTGACCAGCTTCTTGTATAACAATGTAATTTACCTCTGTCGTTCCAGGTTATGATTTTGCTGCAGTGTTAGAATGGTTTGCCGAAAGGGTTGACCGCATCATACTGCTTTTCGACGCCCACAAGCTGGACATCTCCGATGAGTTCTCAGAAGTCATCAAAGCCTTGAAGAACCACGAGGACAAAATGCGCGTGGTCCTAAACAAGGCGGATCAAATAGAGACCCAGCAGCTGATGAGGGTTTACGGCGCCCTCATGTGGTCCTTGGGCAAAATTGTCAACACTCCGGAGGTCATCCGGGTCTACATCGGGTCTTTCTGGTCGCACCCGCTGCTCATTCCTGACAACCGCAAACTGTTTGAAGCAGAGGAGCAAGACCTGTTCAGAGACATTCAGAGCCTTCCACGTAACGCAGCCCTCAGAAAACTCAATGACCTGATCAAACGAGCGCGACTGGCAAAGGTGGGATGACGTTTATTTTCAGTTTTCACTTATCTGTATTTATTTTGAGTCTTCTACTCTTGTCACATCCAACATGGCTTTTCATGGGAGCTGTATACACAAAAGGATAACCACCGTGAAATTGAGATTAATTTTTCATTATACAGGGGAAAAACACTAAATTTGACTGTTAAACTGTTCATACCCTTTTAATTAGTTATACATTATATTGGTATTGATGGGACAGGAGTTTGCACCTTTCTTCTACAATATACTCAGATAATTTGTGATCCTCCACTCACGCTAATCTCTGACAGGGCGATGTACCTTGAAAGAAGACCCAATTTTATAGTTTTGTGCCCTGGAATGCACAAAGGGTTAATCCCATTCCATTGTTCTCCTTTCTAGAAAGTGATTTTCTTTGTGTTTGGAGTTTTGTCTTTTAATAGTAACAAGCTGGAGCTGCTCTATTTTAACGCTGCAGTTTGTATACTCGGAGCGGAGTCCATTGAGATGTAATTCATGTCTGGTATTTCCTGCACCCGCCGCCGTGGATTTCTGCCCTATTAGTGCAGTGACCTCATCATGGGCTTAAAAAGTCAGAGGAAACAGCGTGATGGATTACTGGTGTGGAGTGCGGAATAGAACATTGCTAATAAATCCAAAATGTGCTTTTAATGTTGTGTGTCCTGGTGGTGGAAAATCAGAAATATATATGTTAATGGTCTTTGTAGTCTGGAGCCTCCTATAACAGTAGTCTGAATGTGTAGTATGGAGCCCCCTATAACAGCAGTCTGGATGTCTAATCTTGAATCCCCCCCCCATAACAGCAGTCTGGATATGTAGTATGGAGCCCCCTATAACAGCAGTCTGAATGTGTAGTATGAAGCCCCCTATAACAGCAGTCTGAATGTGTAGTATGGAGCCCCCCCATAACAGCAGTCTGGATGTGTAGTATGGAGCCCCCTATAACAGCAGTCTGGATGTGTAGTCTGGAGCCCCCTATAACAGCAGTCTGGATGTGTAGTATGGAGCCCCCTATAACAGCAGTCTGAATGTGTAGTATGAAGCCCCCTATAACAGCAGTCTGAATGTGTAGTATGGAGCCCCCCCATAACAGCAGTCTGGATGTGTAGTCTGGAGCCCCCCTATAACAGCAGTCTGGATGTGTAGTCTGGAGCCCCCTATAACAGCAGTCTGGATGTGTAGTCTGGAGCCCCCTATAACAGCAGTCTGGATGTGTAGTATGGAGCCCCCTATAACAGCAGTCTGAATGTGTAGTATGGAGCCCCCTATAACAGCAGTCTGGATGTGTAGTATGGAGCCCCCTATAACAGCAGTCTGAATGTGTAGTATGGAGCCCCCCATAACAGCAGTCTGGATGTGTAGTCTGGAGCCTCCTATAACAGCAGTCTGGATGTGTAGTATGGAGCCCCCTATAACAGCAGTCTGAATGTGTAGTATGGAGCCCCCTATAACAGCAGTCTGGATGTGTAGTCTGGAGCCCCCTATAACAGCAGTCTGGATGTGTAGTCTGGAGCTCCCCCATAACAGCAGTCTGGATGTGTAGTCTGGAGCCCCCCTATAACAGCAGTCTGAATGTGTAGTATGGAGCCCCCCCATAACAGCAGTCTGGATGTGTAGTCTGGAGCCCCCCTATAACAGCAGTCTGGATGTGTAGTATGGAGCCCCCTATAACAGCAGTCTGGATGTGTAGTCTGGAGCCCCCTATAACAGCAGTCTGAATGTGTAGTCTGGAGCCCCCTATAACAGCAGTCTGGATGTGTAGTGTGGAGCCCCCTATAACAGCAGTCTGGATGTGTAGTCTGGAGCTCCCCCATAACAGCAGTCTGGATGTGTAGTCTGGAGCCCCCCTATAACAGCAGTCTGGATGTGTAGTCTGGAGCCCCCTATAACAGCAGTCTGGATGTGTAGTCTGGAGCTCCCCCATAACAGCAGTCTGGATGTGTAGTCTGGAGCCCCCCTATAACAGCAGTCTGGATGTGTAGTCTGGAGCCCCCTATAACAGCAGTCTGGATGTGTAGTCTGGAGCCCCCTATAACAGCAGTCTGAATGTGTAGTCTGGAGCCCCCTATAACAGCAGTCTGGATGTGTAGTCTGGAGCCCCCTATAACAGCAGTCTGGATGTGTAGTCTGGAGCCCCCTATAACAGCAGTCTGAATGTGTAGTATGGAGCCCCCTATAACAGCAGTCTGAATGTGTAGTATGGAGCCCCCTATAACAGCAGTCTGAATGTGTAGTATGGAGCCCCCCTATAACAGCAGTCTGGATGTGTAGTCTGGAGCCCCCTATAACAGCAGTCTGGATGTGTAGTCTGGAGCCTCCCTATAACAGCAGTCTGGATGTGTAGTCTGGAGCCCCCTATAACAGCAGTCTGGATGTGTAGTCTGGAGCCCCCCTATAACAGCAGTCTGGATGTGTAGTCTGGAGCCCCCTATAACAGCAGTCTGGATGTGTAGTCTGGAGCCCCCTATAACAGCAGTCTGGATGTGTAGTCTGGAGCCCCCTATAACCGCAGTCTGGATGTGTAGTCTGGAGCCCCCTATAACAGCAGTCTGGATGTGTAGTCTGGAGCCCCCCTATAACAGCAGTCTGGATGTGTAGTCTGGAGCCCCCCTATAACAGCAGTCTGGATGTGTAGTCTGGAGCCCCCTATAACAGCAGTCTGGATGTGTAGTATGGAGCCCCCTATAACAGCAGTCTGGATGTGTAGTCTGGAGCCCCCTATAACCGCAGTCTGGATGTGTAGTCTGGAGCCCCCTATAACAGCAGTCTGAATGTGTAGTATGGAGCCCCCTATAACAGCAGTCTGAATGTGTAGTCTGGAGCCCCCCTATAACAGCAGTCTGGATGTGTAGTCTGGAGCCCCCTATAACAGCAGTCTGAATGTGTAGTCTGGAGCCCCCTATAACAGCAGTCTGAATGTGTAGTATGGAGCCCCCTATAACAGCAGTCTGGATGTGTAGTCTGGAGCCCCCCTATAACAGCAGTCTGAATGTGTAGTATGGAGCCCCCTATAACAGCAGTCTGGATGTGTAGTCTGGAGCCCCCTATAACAGCAGTCTGGATGTGTAGTCTGGAGCCCCCCTATAACAGCAGTCTGAATGTGTAGTCTGGAGCCCCCTATAACAGTAGCCTGGATGTGTAGTATGGAGCCCCCTATAACAGCAGTCTGGATGTGTAATCTGGAGCCCCCTATAACAGCAGTCTGGATGTGTAGTATGGAGCCCCCTATAACAGCAGTCTGGATGTTTAGTCTGGAGCCCCCTATAACCGCAGTCTGGATGTGTAGTCTGGAGCCCCCTATAACAGCAGTCTGGATGTGTAGTCTGGAGCCCCCCTATAACAGCAGTCTGGATGTGTAGTCTGGAGCCCCCTATAACCGCAGTCTGGATGTGTAGTCTGGAGCCCCCTATAACCGCAGTCTGGATGTGTAGTCTGGAGCCCCCTATAACAGCAGTCTGGATGTGTAGTCTGGAGCCCCCTATAACAGCAGTCTGGATGTGTAGTCTGGAGCCCCCCTATAACAGCAGTCTGGATGTGTAGTCTGGAGCCCCCTATAACAGCAGTCTGGATGTGTAGTCTGGAGCCCCCTATAACAGCAGTCTGAATGTGTAGTATGGAGCCCCCTATAACAGCAGTCTGAATGTGTAGTATGGAGCCCCCTATAACAGCAGTCTAAATGTGTAGTATGGAGCCCCCCTATAACAGCAGTCTGGATTTGTAGTATGGAGCCCCCTATAACAGCAGTCTGAATGTGTAGTATGGAGCCCCCTATAACAGCAGTCTGGATGTGTAGTCTGGAGCCCCTATAACAGCAGTCTGGATGTGTAGTCTGGAGCCCCCTATAACAGCAGTATGGATGTGTAGTATGGAGCCCCCTATAACAGCAGTCTGAATGTGTAGTATGGAGCCCCCTATAACAGCAGTCTGAATGTGTAGTATGGAGCCCCCTATAACAGCAGTCTAAATGTGTAGTATGGAGCCCCCTATAACAGCAGTCTGGATGTGTAGTCTGGAGCCCCCTATAACAGCAGTCTGGATTTGTAGTATGGAGCCCCCTATAACAGCAGTCTGAATGTGTAGTATGGAGCCCCCTATAACAGCAGTCTGAATGTGTAGTATGGAGACCCCCTATAACAGCAGTCTGGATGTGTAGTCTGGAGCCCCCTATAACAGCAGTCTGGATGTGTAGTCTGGAGCCCCCTATAACAGCAGTCTGGATGTGTAGTCTGGAGCCCCCTATAACAGCAGTCTGGATGTGTAGTCTGGAGCCCCCTATAACAGCAGTCTGGATGTGTAGTCTGGAGCCCCCCTATAACAGCAGTCTGGATGTGTAGTCTGGAGCCCCCTATAACAGCAGTCTGGATGTGTAGTCTGGAGCCCCCTATAACAGCTGTCTGGATGTGTAGTCTGGAGCCCCCTATAACCGCAGTCTGGATGTGTAGTCTGGAGCCCCCTATAACCGCAGTCTGGAGCCCCCCTTATAACACAGTCTGGTTGATCACTAGGTGTTCTGGACCATCACATGCCCAATCACTGGCTTTTTTGTTGTTAGACCTGAGTTACAAAGATAACTACACGTCACATTATTCAAGTTTTATTTTTTTTATTTTTTTTTTACCCTCAGGTCCACGCGTACATCATCAGTTCCTTGAAGAAGGAGATGCCTGCCGTCTTTGGAAAGGACAATAAAAAGAAAGAGTTAATAGGCACTTTAGCGGAGATTTATGGTCGAATTGAACGAGAACATCAGATCTCTCCAGGAGACTTCCCCAACCTGAAGAAGATGCAGGTACAAGTGGACTTTTCTGCCCGGCCATCCAAACGTCTATAGAGTCACCCCAATAATCCAGTACTGGAGGACTTGTGCAGAGTAATGTACCATTAGAAAGATGATGGCTCTGGTTTAAAACTTGGTATTGTTTAGTTCAGTGGCTTGTTCCATGTGGGTTTTTCTATACTTTTTTTTATCTTGAGAAAGTTGGGGTGCTTGGGGGGGCCCTTCAGTGAGCTGTTCGGCAAAGGGTCTAGGAGTCTTACTCCTAACAATTTATTTATCTTGACCGCCCTTCTCTTTTAGTTCCAAACCCAACCAATGACCCCTCCAGACTTTTACTCTTTGAGGCTCATGATGGTGGACCACCATGTTGCACAACCTCCACCCTCCAATAGTCTTCACCCCCTGTATTATTTTAGTCACGTCTTTACCTTCTTGCCCTAAGAGTTTGGCTTATAATTCTGCCCTTCTTTGGCATTGTCTTCATCAACCTCTCATCCTTTCTTGGTTCTCCCTTGTCTACACATGATTATCTGTGGTTTGACTGATAACTCAAGTAACGTGTGACAGTTTTATAATGGGTTGGACTATGGCTTACAAAATAGGTACCTAGAGGTGGCACTAGTGAGTTAGTTTTCGTCCTTCTGGAGGAGAGCTAATTTGCATACTTTTTCCCAGCTAGCGTTGCCTGTAACACCCTAGACACCAGTTAGATCTCCATAAGGAGAACCAGGACCTCCTGAGAGCGTTGTCTTTTTACAAAAGCAGATTAAGCTGTAACATTGATTAGTGAAGAATAATTGATGGAATATTGAGATTCTGTCTTTTTTTTTTATATTGGACGTTTACCATTTTTCTGCATTTTTCTTACATAGGATCTCTTACAATCCCAAGATTTTAACAAATTCCAGCCCCTGAAGAACAAGCTTCTGGAGACTGTAGATGAGATGCTGGCTCATGACATTGCCCACTTAATGGTTCTGGTTAGACAAGAGGAAACTCAAAAACCAGTCCAGATGGTGAAAGGAGGTGCCTTTGAAGGTACTCAGAATGGTCCCTTTGGACACGGTTACGGAGAAGGGGCAGGAGAAGGCATTGACGACGCAGACTGGGTAGTAGCCAGAGATAAGCCCATGTACGACGAGATCTTCTACACTTTGTCTCCCGTCAATGGCAAAATCACCGGTGCCAATGCCAAGAAGGAGATGGTCAAGTCCAAGCTGCCTAATACTGTTCTTGGAAAGATCTGGAAGCTTGCTGACATAGATAAAGATGGCCTGCTGGACGATGAGGAGTTTGCCTTAGCCAACCACCTAATAAAGGTGAAATTAGAAGGCCACGAGCTTCCAAATGACCTTCCTTGCCATCTAATTCCACCCTCCAAGCGGAAGGTGATCGAGTGAAGCAGGAGAACATTGAAAGTGTTGGCGAGCCGAGACGTAACAGAGTTTCCTTCAAGTTGATACGATTTAATGTGAAGTGACCCTGCTGAGGCATTTTGATTTAACATGATATATCCTATCAAAATGCTGATTGAGCTTTTATTAACAGTTAACCAGAAGCTAATCCTCGTTTCTTTCTGCTGACCTTTACTTACAGAAGACAAACAATTAAAAAAATTAAAGGGAAGAAAGACCCTGAGGACGTAACATGCTCTCAGACCTCTGTTGCGTTGTATCGTGCTTCCTCAATTCTCTTCACTTTCCAGATACCTCGTTGTATTGTTCTCCAGCCTTGTGTTATGCAAATCGGTTTCAGTTGTTTTTATGTCTTGTATGCGTCTATTTTACTGATTGTGATGCTTCGTTGTGAGTTCTTTTAAAGGATGTCTACGCTTTATTCTTCTGGTCTAGAAGGTTGCAGCCAATCATTGCGTCTCCACCAGACACGTTCTCCACAGGTTGATTCATCATATATAGACCTACCAGATGGTTCCTGTTCATTGTAGACCTACTTTGGTCTTTGTTCTCCATTAATGCCACCTCAGAACCTTTTGATGTTCCCGTTCATTGTAGACATACTTCGGTCTTGGGCCAGTTGGGGCAATAGTCTAGAACGTTTTGATGGTTCCTGTACGTTGCAGACCTGCTTTAATCTTGGGTTGGAGAGGGCAATAGTGGAGAACCTTTTGATGTTATTTTAATAGTCTTAGGATGGAGTGGTTAATAGAGGGGAAATTCCTGATATTTTTGAACCTACAGTTTTTAACTATTTGCATCGTGGAAAGCTTGGTGCCCAACATCACTTGACTTTCACCCATTGTTAGGGGAGCCCAATATCCATTGACATTGCTGAAAAATTGGACGCCAAAGGAAAGTGGGAGCGAAGTTTGACGTGAATTTTAACCTTTTTTGATCCCTTTGGGATCTTTGTAGGGACCTTGTTAGTCGTTTGGACACAGTGTTATGACAGGTCCAATTCTGTACCAGCAAATGACAATAGATGTGTAGCCCTCACATTAACCCTTTAGGATATAGTATTGATGATTGTGTAGTATTGGTTCTCCTGTGAAGATGGTAAATGGATGAGAAAACAAAACTTTTGAAGACAGATGCTCTAAGAAGTCTTACTGGGTTTTTTTAGTGGACCATGAATTTGGGTGTGAATTGGTAAGGTGTAGATGCAGTTATGTTATGTTGTTAGACTCTACAAAGAATTAGTTAGTGACATTCCCAAGGCACAAGCCTCTCGTATTGACACTTAGTGGTTTATTGGTTCATGCAGAAACTGCCTTCAGTATAAAGCCCCCAATACCCAATAGATAGCCATCAGCCAAATGATTTTCCCGACTCCAATATACCCAGGAGCTAAAATGCTCTAACATTAAGTATTAAAGGAGATCATAAGAAATAATTCACGGGGCAAGAAATCTGTATGCCGATCTGTTGAGTGTATGACTTGTTTTATAGATATAAGCTTCAAACTCTCGGTTCCGTTCGTTTTCCTGGAAGCTTTGTTATATCCCTCACCATTTGCATTAGCTTTTACTTAGAATAATTATATATTTATAATAGAATGTCACAGTTTCAGAATTCTGTAACCCCAGAAATAGCGCCCCCTCTTGTCCATGGCCATGTCAGCTATTGCAGCTCATCTGTATCCACATGAATATAAATGGGCTGTAATACTGGGCACAACCATAGAAGAGCGGTGCCATTTCTGGGAAGTTACATAAAAAAATATATACATGCCTATTGAAAGAAAAAAATATAATATATATATATATATATATATATACACATGCCTCACCTGTGTATTGGAAGAGGACCCATGCTGCTACGTAAATGAACCTGGTTGTGCACATTGAACTCTATATGATTTAAAGGGGGATACGTCATAATATGCAGTTTGGGTTCTGTAAGAATAAATTAAGCTTCAAATCTTCTTCTCTCTACTTTTTCTTTATTGGACTCACTATAAGGCCTCGTTCACACGTTCAGTATTTGGACAGTATTTTACATCCGTATTTGTAAGCGAAAACCAGGAGTGAGTGATAAACACGTCACCACTTCTGTATTTATTAGATTTTTCCTTTGATTGTTTATCTCCTGGTTTTGGCTACAAATACTGATGTGAAATACTGACCAGTACTGTAGCTACCGGGGGGAGGGAGGGAGGTCGCCCCGGGCCCCCCACCCAGAGCTACGCTACTGTAACTGTATTGACGTGTGCACAGCGCGCCTACACAGTTACATTCTGCGGCAGAGCAGGAGACTTGATATCCCTGCACTGCCACCAGACCACTATGGGGCCCCTGAGCAAGTGGGGGGGCCCTGGTGCCAGCAGTGGGCCCCCCGCCTGTCATCGCAGGTGAGAGAAGGAGCGCATTGATGAGAGAAGGAGCGTTACGCTCCCTCTCCCATCATCCCCCTGTCAGCGTCTGACGTCACCGACACTGACGGGGTTGCGATGATGTCACTGCCCGGCACCCACTGTCCGGAGATGTGCGGGCGCTTGGAGCAGCGGAGGAGGCCAGAAGAAGAGAGGTGAGTGATTATTTCTTTTTGTGGGGGCGGCTTTATACTACTGAGTCTACCTATGGGCAGGACTGGTTTTAGACAAAGTGGGACCCTAGGCAAAAATTTAAAGTGGGGCCCCAAATGCTAACATTGTAAAATCACACAAACGTTTAGGTTACATTACATGAGCAGGATGCGGATACAGTTGGTGGAGGGGCCTGGAGCCAGTGCTCACACTGTGGCCCCCATATTTAGGGGCCTTATATCGGCCAACAGGTCTGCCACTGTTAGCTGTATGCAGGGGCGTTGCTAGGGTCAGAAAAGATTGGGGGCCCAAGACAAAGAGTTGCCCCCAACCCCCTCTTAATTTTTTTTTAACACCACAGATAATACAGTGCTAACTCTCTAAGAACAGATAATGTAATAGATGTCACCTGCAGTCCTATGTAACACCAGAGACAGCAGTGATAACTCTGAGTACAGATAATGTAGTAGATGTCACCTGCAGTCCTATGTAACACCACAGATAGACATAGCGTGTCAGAGTAAGACTTTGTTCACATGCAGCATTTGTTTCAGTAGCCAAAACCTTTTCTATTAGCAGTAAAAACATTGCGTTCACAACCCCTGTTTTTCCGCTTGTTTTGTGGTGTTCTTCACACTTTTTTCAGCTTTTTTTTGGAGTGAGGATGTTTGTTTTGTCTACAGTATGTTTAAGGCCACGTTCACACGTTGAGTGTTTGGTCAGTATTTCACATCAGTATGTGTAAGCCAAAACCAGGAGGGTGATAAGTACACAAGTGGTGACGTGTTTCTCAGACTATGTGAACACGTTGCGGATTTTGCTGTGGATCTGCAGCAGTTTTCCATGCGTTGCACAGCACCATGTAAACCTATGGAAAACAAAATCTGCAGTACACATGCAGCGGAAAATACCACGCAGAAATGCAGCGTTGTATTTTCTGCAGCATGTCAATTCTTTGTACAGATTCCGCAGCGTTTTACACTTGCTCCATAATAGGAATCCGCAGGTGTAAAAACGCTGTTAAAAACCGCACAAAACGCGGTAATTCCGCCGTAAATCCGCCCTGTGTTTTGCCTGCAGATTTTTAGGAATCTGCATGGAAAAATCCGGGGCAGATTCGGCAACGTGTGCACATAGCCTCATTGTTCCACTGCTGCTTCTGCATTACAAATACTGACCTGATAGTTTAATTATAATAATAATAATTTTTATATAGCGCCAACATATTCCGCAGCGCTTAATTCACCAAAACCACTTAAAAAATTGCAGTGAAACATGCTGTTGCAATATCTGCAGCTTTTTTAATCTTTCATTGTTTTCTACGGGTGAAAACACACTGAAAGAAGTGACCGCTGCAGATTTAAAAAGCGCTACAGTTCTGAAATCCAGTCAGAAAACAAGCGCCTGCAGGAGATTTCGGAAATCTATGTTTTGCTGGCACTTTATAAAGCAGCTTTTCGCCATGTTCATATGCAGAATTTTTGCAGCGTTTTCTTCTGCAAATAAGAAGTTTACAGCATTTTACAGCAACAAGCAAAAACTGAGATTTTCAGAAATCTCCTGCGCACCCTTTTATTTTCCCCTGACTGAATTTCACAACGGCAGCGTTTTTTACATCTGCAGCGTGTCGCTTTCAGCAATTTTTTTCACCCGTAGAAAGTAATGAAAAAGTTTAAAAAATGCTGCAAATGTTGCAATGTTGTTTTTCGCTGCATTTTTTGTGAATAACACTAAGTTTATTAAACGTGTACTGTAGACAAAATGCAAACTGTAAAAAACAAACAGCAAAAGCTCGATTGGTGTGTGTCTACAGTCAGTAAACGCTGCGGGTCGGCTGCTGTGCACTTGTGCAGCGTCCAACCCGCAGCGGCCAGATGTTACAGTGTAGTGGATGGGATTTCAAGAAATTCCATCTCTACTATGCGTGCACTGACACCCGCACCTCACCCGCAGAGATGGACATGGGGCGCGTCTGTCCAGGCTGCAGCATGTCAATTTATATGGTGCAGACGCGAGTCTCCATAAGAGAAATCTCACCCCTGCAATGTATAGGACGTGGTGATTCCGCACAGATCAATGAACACTAAATGATTGTGAGCACACCACCGATTCTATATAAAAAAAAGGAACAACTTTAATAGGTAACACATAACAATAAAACCATTTAAAAACAGTACAACACTGCTCCCCCAGTCAGGCCCATATAGCTCATCAATATACATACAAACATGTTACATAAACCGGTTTGGTCTGGTTCTGCCGAGGAACTCTTTCAATTCATGGGGTTCCTCAATAACAACTCTTGCAATATCTTTTTGACTTACCAGTTTTCTTCCATTTCAGTGAATTTTTTGGATTTGGAGGTCAGCAACCGCGAGGGGTTGATTTCCACACGCCTGTATCGCAAGCCCACAGCGGTCACGGGGTTCTTGGACTATCGGAGCTTTCATCCTAAACACACTAGGGAGGGGGTCCCGACTGGCCAATTCCTCAGGGCCAGGCGCAACTGCACTGAGGATTCCGACTTCAGGAAGGAAGCTAAGGAACTGACGGCCAAGTTTAAGTCCAGGTATTATCCCAACAAGTGCATTTCACGAGCCTATCAGAGGGCCAAGGGGCAGTCACAGGACTCTCTATTGGTGGCCAATAAGAAAATACCGGATAAGTTTGTGCGGTTTATTACGGGGTATCATACCCATTGGCCAGAGATGAGTAGAATTATTAACAACCATTGGAGGATTTTGGCCACAGACCCACTTACTACCCAGGTTATTAGCGCACGGCCTCTCATAACGGCTAAAAGGGCCCCGAATTTTAAGGATTTGTTGACCCAGAATCACTATAGGAGACCGGCTAAGCGGCTTAATCGGGGCATAGTCTTGAAGGGATCATTCCCGTGCGGGGACTGCAGCATCTGTTCCTTTATGCGTCCCGTTCGTGACATGTTTTGCAATCCTGTGGATCGCAAGGAGCACAAATTAAAGGCTTACATTAATTGCAAGACAACTCATGTGGTATATGCTCTGATTTGTCCGTGTCCTTGCATTTATGTAGGTCAAACCTCGCAGGAATTAAGACGCAGGATGCAGAGTCACTTATCTACCATCAACACAGCATCGGTGGATAGCAGGAAAGGCAAGACACTGAGCACGGTGGCAGCACATTTTCTGCTCCATCATGGAGGCAGTTGTGCCAACATCAGGATGGTAGGCCTGGAACGTATCAGGCCCTCAGGCAGAGGGGGGCCGCTACACAAAAGGCTTCTTCAAGTGGAGTCACGATGGATCTATCTACTCAACTCCATAGCACCCGAGGGCATTAATGAGGACCTGCACTTCACGGGCTTCTTGGGCTGAGTTGATCACTCGGACTTTGGATTTTTATGAGACTGATTTGTTGCTTAGTAGTATCTATATTGGACTGCCCTATTGGGCTTCATATGTCTCTACTGCTGTTGACAGTTCTAGACCCTGTCGAGGACCTGCATTTTCTGCTCAAAAGTCTGTACTCCGGGATTTGGCCACGGACTATTTATAATTGACAGATTACATGGTGGCGTTACCGTGTTTATATTACATATGGATCATAACTGTGTGGCCTGGGCACCATGAACTACACACAGAATAACATTCATGATCCTCTTCTTGTGTTATTATTTATGCCTGATATTTAACTTGATGATTATTTCCCTACAGTGCAGCAGCGGCATACGGTATACTATTATGGGCTTGTTTTACTCGGGGCCCTGAGCTTCGTAGCTACGGTACACCCCTCCACTGATGTCACCACGCTTAGATTTTCGGTCTGCGCTTACCAGGTGCAACAGGTTCGAGTCATGTTGCGCACCGTTGGACTCCATCCAGCGCGTGCGCATAGTGACTAAGTGGGCAGAGACGTCTGCCCTTCTACAACCACTACTACCAACTGCGCAGGCGCGGGCGGCATTCCACTTCCGGTTGCGGCACCTTCGGTTCATTACGGCGCACACGTGCGGCGTGTTCTGACCACTGACAAGTGACTATATATGGGACGCACACTTTAGAAGGTAAGCACCTGCCCCTGACGAAGCGGTCTGAGTAACCGCGACACGCGTTGGGTCCTCCCCCGTGTCGGTCCAGCTCTTTTGCGACTTTACCCAAGGTGATTATACGGCCGTCGTTATTCCAGACTTATCTGCCTGTACAGACTTACCTGTTTACCTGTTTCCTGCTGATTGTGCCTAGACCACCTTGACATGGTTTTATCATATACCTTGGCCCATTCACATGCAGGTATCCATAGGGACATTAACTCCTCAGGGGATACGTTTTGAGGGCTTTGGGCTCATTGCTCTATTTTTCCCTCTCCCCTCTTTGTCCTTTGGTGCATATGGGCTACTAGATCTAACGCATGCCCAGTTCTGGATGACTTCCAGTGATTATTTCATGTTTAGTATTGGTTAACACAGCCGGTTTATGTAACATGTTTGTATGTATATTGATGAGCTATATGGGCCTGACTGGGGGAGCAGTGTTGTACTGTTTTTAAATGGTTTTATTGTTATGTGTTACCTATTAAAGTTGTTCCTTTTTTTTTATATAGAATCGGTGGTGTGCTCACAATCATTTAGTGGCTTCTTTTTCTTTTTGTTTCGATATTCACTTCAGCCACTAGTGTCAGCACCCCCATTTAAACAATACTGATATTTACCTGGTAGTGCGCCAGCTGTCAATTTTTGGTTCAGATCAATGAACACACGCGGAATCACCTGTGTTCAAAAGATGGCAGCACTTTGGACACCGCACATGTCCGCTGCATCCAAAGGGCTGCCATTTCCGGATCCTCTGCACATACCCTAAAAAATGGGTGCTTTGAAAGCAGTGTTTTTACTGCCAAGAGAGCAGGCTTTGGCTGCAAAAAAAATGCACCAAAAACGCTGATTCCTATGCACACCTGCACTATATATGTGTATGGTTTACCCTTATTGTTTCACGTGGGAATTCATTTATTTCTATATAATAAATGCCCTGATTCAGCAGACAATATTCCTGCCTTGTGTCATCCAGACAGAAGTGACAGGAGGTCGCCCTGTCAGATTACAAGCAGTGATTGTGGTCAGAGCCTATGCTGATCCCTGCTGTATGTGACTGTGAAACCTGATCCTACAGCACGGAGCTCAGGGACCACAGGAGTAAATCACTACACTGAGGGGGTCTCAAGGGGGGTTTGGGAGACACGTTCTGGGACTACAGAGCAATGCACAGCATTATTCACTGCTGAAAACCCTCTGGGCACTTCATACAGGGGTTGCAGATGCAGGGGGCCCCCTTGTAGGTGGGGGCCCCAGGCGTCTGCCTGGTCAGCCTGTGCCAAACGCCGGCCCTGCCTATGGGGATGTTCTGCCTTATACTACAGAGTCTGCCTATGGGGGGGCTGCCTTATACTACAGTCTGCCTATGGGGGGCTGCCTTATACTACAGAGTCTGCCTATGGGGGGGCTGCCTTATACTACAATCTGCCTATGGGGGGCTGCCTTATACTACAGAGTCTGCCTTTGGGGGGCTGCCTTATACTACAGAGTCTGCCTATGGGGGGCTGCCTTATACTACAGTGTTTGTGTTTTGGGGCTACCTTATGCTATAGAGTCTGCCTATGGAGGCGCATTATACAATATAGAGTAGGCCTATGGGGAGTGCATTATACTATATTGAGGACTATCTGGTGCGTTAAACTGTAAAGCGCTGCGGAATATGTTGGCGCTACATAAAGATTTATTTATACTATATGGAGGCTATCTAGGGGTTCATCTTACAGTGTTGAAGCCATCAGTTTGGGGTCTACTAAAGGGTCAGTATACAGTGAGGGAGCATCATGCTGTGTGTAAGGGAGCTGTACAGGGGGAGACTCAGGACATTATTAAATGTAAAGTGGGCACTTATTGTTATAGGGGAACTCAGGTTACTGTGACTGTCAAAGGGGCACACAGGGCATTATTACTTTCTAGGGAGCAAATTGTGGGCACTGTTTTCTAGGGCACTTGCACCTGGCATTACTATATTATAGAGAGTTGCTTTAGAATTTAGAGGGCACAGAGAACCACACAGCAGGTGCTGTAATAGGGTCACATACGGCAGCAGCGGCTCAGTATTGGGGTATCAGGTGCAGTAATGGGGACACATACGGAAGCAGCGGCTCAGTATTGGGGTATCAGGTGCAGTAATAGTGACACATACTGTAGCAGCGGCTCAGTATTGGGGTATCAGGTGCAGTAATAGGGACACATACGGCAGCAGCGGCTCAGTATTGGGCTATCAGGGGCAGTAATAGGGACACATACGGCAGCAGCGGCTCAGTATTGGGCTATCAGGGGCAGTAATAGGGACACATCCGGCAGCAGCGGCTCAGTATTGGGGTATCAGATGCAGTAATAGGGGCACATACGGCAGCGGCACAGTATTGGGGTATCAGGTGCAGTAATAGGGGCACATACGGCAGCGGCTCAGTATTGGGGTATCAGGTGCAGTAATAGGGACACATACGGCAGCAGCGGCTCAGTATTGGGGTATCAGGGGCAGTAATAGGGACACATGCGGCAGCAGGGGCTCAGTATTGGGGTATCAGGTGCAGTAATAGGAACACATACGGCAGCAGCGGCTCAGTATTGGGGTATCAGGGGCAGTAATAGGGACACATACGGCAGCAGCGGCTCAGTATTGGGGTATCAGGGGCAGTAATAGGGACACATACGGCTGCAGCGGCTCAGTATTGGGGTATCAGGGGCAGTAATAGGGACACATACGGCAGCAGCGGCTCAGTATTGGGGTATCAGGGGCAGTAATAGGGACACATACGGCAGCAGCGGCTCAGTATTGGGGTATCAGGTGCAGTAATAGGGACACATACGGCAGCAGCGGCTCAGTATTGGGGTATCAGGTGCAGTAATAGGGACACATACGGCAGCAGCGGCTCAGTATTGGGGTATCAGGGGCAGTAATAGGGACACATACGGCAGCAGCGGCTCAGTATTGGGGTATCGGGTGCAGTAATAGGGACACATACGGCAGCAGCGGCTCAGTATTGGGGTATCAGGGGCAGTAATAGGGACACATACGGCAGCAGCGGCTCAGTATTGGGGTATCAGGGGCAGTAATAGGGACACATACGGCAGCAGCGGCTCAGTATTGGGGTATCGGGTGCAGTAATAGGGACACATACGGCAGCAGCGGCTCAGTATTGGGGTATCAGGGGCAGTAATAGGGACACATACGGCAGCAGCGGCTCAGTATTGGGGTATCAGGGGCAGTAATAGGGACACATACGGCAGCAGCGGCTCAGTATTGGGGTATCAGGGGCAGTAATAGGGACACATACGGCAGCAGCGGCTCAGTATTGGGGTATCGGGTGCAGTAATAGGGACACATACGGCAGCAGCGGCTCAGTATTGGGGTATCAGGGGCAGTAATAGGGACACATACGGCAGCAGCGGCTCAGTATTGGGGTATCAGGGGCAGTAATAGGGACACATACGGCAGCAGCGGCTCAGTATTGGGGTATCAGGGGCAGTAATAGGGACACATACGGCAGCAGCGGCTCAGTATTGGGGTATCAGGGGCAGTAATAGGGACACATATGGCTGCAGCGGCTCAGTATTGGGGTATCAGGGGCAGTAATAGGGACACATACGGCAGCAGCGGCTCAGTATTGGGGTATCGGGTGCAGTAATAAGGACACATACGGCAGCAGCGGCTCAGTATTGGGGTATCAGCAGGATGAGGAGTTTGTGCAGGTTGGAATAGATGGTGATGGGGCAGGAATATGAGATGTGAAATGTGTCTTTGTTGTTTTCTCTGCAGACGAGTCCTGGGTGGAAGAAGTTGTCATGACGGTCTGGGCCAGATGGAAAAGACGGAAAAGTGAACGATTCCATCAGAAAGAACGTCAGCAGTAAGTCATTATCTGTAACTGTGCTGTGATGTCTTACATGTTCTGTAGGGCTGGTATCTACCACTGACCATATGGTGGTAATATCCATGTTGGTCTTTATATAGAGATTATCTTCAGTAATAGCGCGGTCATCTGCTGAGGTTCTCCTCCACTATTAGGGCGCGTCACCGAGTTGTAATGAAGGTTACCTGGTTAGGGGCCACTCAGAAGCTTCGCCCCCTGAACCAACATCCTAGCTACTCCTCAGATACTGACCAAATACAGACAGTGTGAACATGGCCTCAAAGTAATAGGACGTGGTTACAAATTAAACAGGATTTTATTGTTTTTAACCCCTTACTGACCTCGGACGGGATAGTACGTCCGACGTCAGGTCCCCTGCTTTGATGCAGGGCTCCGCGATGAGCCCGCATCAAAGCCGGGACATGTCAGCTGTTTTGAACAGCTGACATGTGCCCGCAATAGCGGCGGGTGAAATTGCGATTCACCCGCCGCTATTAACTAGTTAAATGCCGCTGTCAAACGCAGACAGCGGCATTTAACTACCGCATCCGGCCGGGCAGCCGGAAATGACGTCATCGCCGACCCCCGTCACATGATCGGGGGTCAGCAATGCTTCAGTATTGTAACCATAGAGGTCCTTGAGACCTCTATGGTTACTGATCCCGGATAGCTGTGAGCGCCACCCTGTGGTCAGCACTCACAGCACACCTGATTTTCTGCTGCATAGCAGCGAATAGCAGATCGCTGCTATGTAGCAGAGCCGATCGTGCTGTGCCTGCTTCTAGCCTCCCATGGAGGCTATTGAAGCATGGCAAAAGTAAAAAAAAAAAGTTAAAAAAAATGTGAAAAAAATTAAAAAAACATAAAAGTTTAAATCACCCCCCTTTCGCCCCAATCAAAATAAATCAATAAAAAAAAATCAAACCTACACATATATGGTATCGCCGCGTTCAGAATCGCCCGATCTATCAATAAAAAAAAACAAAAACATTAACCTGATCGCTAAATGGCGTAATGAGAAAAAAATCCGAAGTGCCAGAATTACGTTTTTTTGGTCGCCGTGACATTGCATTAAAATGCAATAACGGGCGATCAAAAGAACGTATCTGCACCAAAATGGTATAATTAAAAACGCCAGCTCAGCACGCCAAAAATAAGCCCTCAACCGACCCCAGATCACGAAAAATGGAGACGCTACGAGTATCGGAAAATGGCGCAATTTTTTATTTATTTTTTTTTTCAGCAAAGTTTGGAATTTTTTTTCACCACTTAGGTAAAAAATAACCTAGTCATGTTAGGTGTCTATGAACTCGTAATGACCTGGAGAATCATAATGGCAGGTCAGTTTTAGCATTTAGTGAACCTAGCAAAAAAGCCAAGCAAAAAACAAGTGTGGGATTGCACTTTTTTTGCAATTTCACCGCACTTGGAATTTTTTTCCCGTTTTCTAGTACACGACATGGTAAAACCAATGATGTCGTTCAAAAGTACATCTTGTCCCGCAAAAAATAAGCCCTCACATGGCCAAATTGACCGAAAAATAATAAAGTTATGGCTCTGGGAAGGAGGGGAGTGAAAAACGAATACGGAAAAACGGAAAATCCCACGGTCATGAAGGGGTTAAAGAAACACTACAGACAAAACTGACGGGTCTAAGGGGCAGTTTTCAAGCACGTACTGTGCCCATACAGAGACAAAGTAAGGGCTGGTTAGGGGTTAAAAAATAATGGGAATTTGCCCATAAGATCAATCTCCCCTCGCCCCCAAACACAGGTATGATATAACTCCATTGTCATCTCTATATCTTCTATCTGTTGCTTCATTCCTGAGAATGGCTCATTTGCATATTAATTCAAATGCCAGTTTAAGTGCTCTGGGTGTTAAAGAGCACTTAAGGAGCCTCTTCAGCTTGATTGGTAGGTCACTGATTTTATTGCCTGACGTCAGACGGCCGTATAAATCGGACCAAGGTCGGACTGGCCGCAGCTCTCCTGACTCAAGTGTGAGAGCTGTACAGAAATATATGAGGCTGACGTGCTCGGGTGGGGACAGCCGCCGGCCAGTCCGTGCATTGTGTTCTGGTCTTGGTCTGATTTTGTATGACTGCACCCAGACAGCGAGCTATCATTTCCTTGTTAATCTATTAGCTCATTCCTGTAATCCTAATTCTACTCACAGCTGAGGGTTTGCATCAATTGTATCCAGTCTGGACAATTCTCCATCTCCCCTATACTACGATCTACTTGCATTGATACATTGTAGCAAACTGGTGAGGTGGAATCTACTGCTGATATATCAAGTCTAGGAAATTCTGAGCATAATCAATACAACTGTAGCAAAGCCTCAGCTGTGAGAAGAATTAAAGGGGTTGTCTAGGCAAAATTAAAATTTTCCCTGTGGCTTAGTATGTTAAAAAATAACAAGATAAGCCAAGCGATACCCCCAGTGATGTCACTGATGATGCGCTGTGGAGATCACTTCACCGCTGCGGTCAATCACAGACTGCTGCTGCCGGAGTGAGGGTCGCAGTGAGCTTACGTCTGTCCGGTGATGGGCACGGCTCACCGTGATAAATCCTGAGATTAGAAGATTGATTCAAGAATGTACAAGAAGTGACCAGAAGAACGGGAGATGGACTAAGTGACAAGAGGTCAGCGTGGACTGTTCCTCAATGAAACCAGCAGAATTTTGAATACAGCTCTGGATATCACTATAATATAGAACTGAGAAGTGTTTGTTGTTTCTCCCAGTAAAAAAGCATTTGTTATGGGACGTGTACAGTATGCGGTTTGCCTCTTCTGCTATTGTTTTTTTTTTCTATTTGTGTGTAATTAAGTGTAAATGTAACTAATACAATCTTATAAACTGTCAGTTATGAATTACTGTATATTTCAATGTTTAATACGTCCAATATGGAAAAAATATGGCGTATTTCTGAAAACAGCTCCACATCGGTCTACAGGTTGTGTGTGGTACTGCAGCTCAGCCCCATTCACTTCAGTAGAGACTAGCGGAATGCTCCGCGCTGGGCCGTGGTCGCAGCGTTTCTCTACTCCCTGATATCATCTTCTCCGACATTAGTCTATTCGGACCCATGTAACAAAAGAGTCGTTACACTTTCATCAGGAGGCTTAATTTTAGGGTACGTGCACACGTTGCGGAATGGTGTGTGGATTTTTCCACACTGATTTTGGGAAATCTGCACTGCGGAATTACCACTGATTTTCCACTTTTTTTGTGCGGTTTTACACCTGCAGATTCCTATTATGGAACAGGTATAAAACGCTGTGGAATCCGCACAAAGAATTGACATGCTGCGGAATAAATAACGCTGTGTTTCCGCGTGTTTTTCGGCAGCATGTGCACTGCGGATTTTGTTTTCCATAGGTTTACATGGTACTGTAAACTCATGGAAAACTGCTGCGAATCCGCAGCGGCCAATCCACTGCGGATCTGCAGCAAAATCTGCAGCGTGTGCACATAGCCTTAGTCAGCCCCCCTCGCTCCTGCGGGAATGTGAGGCAATTAGTGACGTTTTAAGGATTGGGGAAGGGGCGCTCAGACTGCTCTGTCTGTGGATCAGATCAAAAAGACAAAGAGCCGAATTAATAAATTAATTTAAAAAAAAGTTTTCTAAAAGATATGTTCAGAACAGTGAGCTCCTATAATAAAGCTTCCAAAATCAGATGATATTGCAGTGTCTAGTGAGAAGATTCCTCCCAAAGTAAAGCAATGTGCCTGCACCAGCAGAATAGTGAGTGCAGCTCTGGGGTATAATACAGGATGTAACTCAGGATCAGTAATGTAATGTATGTACACAGTGACTGCACCAGCAGAATAGTGAGTGCCGCTCTGGGGTATAATACAGGAGGTAACTCAGGATCAGTAATGTAATGTATGTACACAGTGACTGCACCAGCAGAATAGTGAGTGCAGCTCTGGGGTATAATACAGGATGTAACTCAGGATCAGTAATGTAATGTATGTACACAGTGACTGCACCAGCAGAATAGTGAGTGCAGCTCTGGGGTATAATACAGGATGTAACTCAGGATCAGTAATGTAATGTATGTACACAGTGATTGCACCAGCAGAATAGTGAGTGCAGCTCTGGGGTATAATACAGGAGGTAACTCAGGATCAGTAATGTAATGTATGTACACAGTGACTGCACCAGCAGAATAGTGAGTGCAGCTCTGGAGTATAATACAGGATGTAACTCAGGATCAGTAATGTAATGTATGTACACAGTGACTGCACCAGCAGAATAGTGAGTGCAGCTCTGGAGTATAATACAGGATGCAACTCAGGATCAGTAATGTAATGTATGTACACAGTGACTGCACCAGCAGAATAGTGAGTGCAGCTCTGGTGTATAATACAGGTTGTAATTCAGGATCAGTAATGTAATGTATGTACACAGTGACTGCACCAGCAGAGTAGTGAGTGCAGCTCTGGGGTATAATATGGGATGTAATTCAGGATCAGTAATGTAATGTATGTACACAGTGACTGCACCAGCAGAGTAGTGAGTGCAGCTCTGGGGTATAATACAGGATGTAATTCAGGATCAGTAATGTAATGTATGTACACAGTGACTGCACCAGCAAAATAGTGAGTGCAGCTCTGGAGTATAATACAGGATGTTACTCGGGATCAGTAATGTAATGTATGTACACAGTGACTGCACCAGCAGAATAGTGAGTGCAGCTCTGGGGTATAATACAGGATGTAACTCAGGATCAGTAATGTAATGTACGTACACAGTGACTGCACCAGCAGAATAGTGAGTGCAGCTCTGAGTATAATACAGGATGTAACTAAGGATCAGTAATGTAATGTATGTACACAGTGACTGCACCAGCAGAATAGTGAGTGCAGCTCTGGAGTATAATACAGGATGTAATTCAGGATCAGTAATGTATGTACACAGTGACTGCACCAGCAGAATAGTGAGTGCAGCTCTGAAGTATAATACAGGATGTAACTCAGGCTCAGTAATGTAATGTATGTACACAGTGACTGCACCAGCAGAATAGTGAGTGCAGCTCTGGGGTATAATACAAGGTGTAACTCAGGCTCAGTAATGTAATGTATGTACACAGTGATTGCACCAGCAGAATAGTGAGTGCAGCTCTGGGGTATAATATGGGATGTAACTCAGGATCAGTAATGTAATGTATGTATACAGTGACTGCACCAGCAGAATAGTGAGTGCAGCTCTGGAGTATAATACAGGAGGTAACTCAGGATCAGTAATGTAATGTATGTACATAGTGACTGCTCCAGCAGAATAGTGAGTGCAGCTCTGGGGTATAATACAGGATGTAACTCAGGATCAGTAATGTAATGTATGTACACAGTGACTGCACTAGCAGAATAGTGAGTGCAGCTATGGGGTATAATACAGGATGTAACTCAGGATCAGTAATGTAATGTATGTACACAGTGACTGCACCAGCAGAATAGTGAGTGCAGCTCTGGAGTATAATACAGGATGCAACTCAGGATCAGTAATGTAATGTATGTACACAGTGACTGCACCAGCAGAGTAGTGAGTGCAGCTCTGGGGTATAATACAGGATGTAATTCAGGATCAGTAAAGTAATGTATGTACACAGTGACTGCACCAGCAGAATAGTGAGTGCAGCTCTGGGGTATAATATGGGATGTAACTCAGGATCAGTAATGTATGTACACAGTGACTGCACCAGCAAAATAGTGAGTGCAGCTCTGAGGTATAATACAGGATGTAACTCAGGATCAGTAATGTAATGTATGTACACAGTGACTGCACCAGCAGAATAGTGAGTGCAGCTCTGGAGTATAATACAGGAGGTAACTCAGGATCAGTAATGTAATGTATGTACACAGTGACTGCACCAGCAGAATAGTGAGTGCAGCTCTGGGGTATAATGCAGGATGTAACTCAGGATCAGTAATGTAATGTATGTACACAGTGACTGCACCAGCAGAATAGTGAGTGCAGCTCTGGAGTATAATACAGGATATAACTCAGGATCAGTAATGTATGTACACAGTGACTGCACCAGCAGAATAGTGAGTGCAGCTCTGGAGTATAATACAGGATGTAACTCAGGATCAGTAATGTAATGTACGTACACAGTGACTGCACCAGCAGAATAGTGAGTGCAGCTCTGAGTATAATACAGGATGTAACTAAGGATCAGTAATGTAATGTATGTACACAGTGACTGCACCAGCAGAATAGTGAGTGCAGCTCTGGAGTATAATACAGGATGTAATTCAGGATCAGTAATGTATGTACACAGTGACTGCACCAGCAGAATAGTGAGTGCAGCTCTGAAGTATAATACAGGATGTAACTCAGGCTCAGTAATGTCATGTATGTACACAGTGACTGCACCAGCAGAATAGTGAGTGCAGCTCTGGGGTATAATACAAGGTGTAACTCAGGCTCAGTAATGTAATGTATGTACACAGTGATTGCACCAGCAGAATAGTGAGTGCAGCTCTGGGGTATAATATGGGATGTAACTCAGGATCAGTAATGTAATGTATGTATACAGTGACTGCACCAGCAGAATAGTGAGTGCAGCTCTGGAGTATAATACAGGAGGTAACTCAGGATCAGTAATGTAATGTATGTACATAGTGACTGCTCCAGCAGAATAGTGAGTGCAGCTCTGGGGTATAATACAGGATGTAACTCAGGATCAGTAATGTAATGTATGTACACAGTGACTGCACTAGCAGAATAGTGAGTGCAGCTATGGGGTATAATACAGGATGTAACTCAGGATCAGTAATGTAATGTATGTACACAGTGACTGCACCAGCAGAATAGTGAGTGCAGCTCTGGAGTATAATACAGGATGCAACTCAGGATCAGTAATGTAATGTATGTACACAGTGACTGCACCAGCAGAGTAGTGAGTGCAGCTCTGGGGTATAATACAGGATGTAATTCAGGATCAGTAAAGTAATGTATGTACACAGTGACTGCACCAGCAGAATAGTGAGTGCAGCTCTGGGGTATAATATGGGATGTAACTCAGGATCAGTAATGTATGTACACAGTGACTGCACCAGCAAAATAGTGAGTGCAGCTCTGAGGTATAATACAGGATGTAACTCAGGATCAGTAATGTAATGTATGTACACAGTGACTGCACCAGCAGAATAGTGAGTGCAGCTCTGGAGTATAATACAGGAGGTAACTCAGGATCAGTAATGTAATGTATGTACACAGTGACTGCACCAGCAGAATAGTGAGTGCAGCTCTGGGGTATAATGCAGGATGTAACTCAGGATCAGTAATGTAATGTATGTACACAGTGACTGCACCAGCAGAATAGTGAGTGCAGCTCTGGAGTATAATACAGGATATAACTCAGGATCAGTAATGTATGTACACAGTGACTGCACCAGCAGAATAGTGAGTGCAGCTCTGGAGTATAATACAGGATGTAACTCAGGATCAGTAATGTATGTACACAGTGACTGCACCAGCAGAATAGTGAGTGCAGCTCTGGGGTATAATGCAGGAGGTAACTCAGGATCAGTAATGTAATGTATGCACACAGTGACTGCACCAGCAGAATAGTGAGTGCAGCTCTGGGGTATAATACAGGAGGTAACTCAGGATCAGTAATGTATGTACACAGTAACTGCACCAGCAGAATAGTGAGTGCAGCTCTGGGGTATAATACAGGATGTAACTCAGGATCAGTAATGTAATGTATGTACACAGTGACTTCACCAGCAGAATAGTGAGTGCAGCTCTGGGGTATAATGCAGGATGTAACTCAGGATCAGTAATGTAATGTATGTACACAGTGACTGCACCAGCAGAATAGTGAGTGCAGCTCTGAGGTATAATACAGGATGTAACTCAGGATCAGTAATGTAATGTATGTACACAGTGACTTCACCAGCAGAATAGTGAGTGCAGCTCTGGGGTATAATGCAGGATGTAACTCAGGATCAGTAATGTAATGTATGTACACAGTGACTGCAACAGAAGAATAGTGAGTGCAGCTCTGGAGTATAATACAGGATGTAACTAAGGATCAGTAATGTAATGTATGTACACAGTGACTGCACCAGCAGAATAGTGAGTGCAGCTCTGGAGTATAAGACAGGAGGTAACTCAGGATCAGTAATGTAATGTATGTACACAGTGACTGCACCAGCAGAATAGTGAGTGCAGCTATGGGGTATAATACAGGATGTAACTCAGGATCAGTAATGTAATGTATGTACACAGTGACTGCACCAGCAGAATAGTGAGTGCAGCTCTGGAGTATAATACAGGATGCAACTCAGGATCAGTAATGTAATGTACGTACACAGTGACTGCACCAGCAGAGTAGTGAGTGCAGCTCTGGGGTATAATACAGGATGTAATTCAGGATCAGTAATGTAATGTATGTACACAGTGACTGCACCAGCAGAATAGTGAGTGCAGCTCTGGGGTATAATATGGGATGTAACTCAGGATCAGTAATGTATGTACACAGTGACTGCACCAGCAGAATAGTGAGTGCAGCTCTGGGGTATAATGCAGGAGATAACTAAGGATCAGTAATGTAATGTATGCACACAGTGACTGCACCAGCAGAATAGTGAGTGCAGCTCTGGGGTATAATACAGGAGGTAACTCAGGATCAGTAATGTAATCTATGTACACAGTGACTGCACCAGCAGAATAGTGAGTGCAGCTCTGGGGTATAATACAGGATGTAACTCAGGATCAGTAATGTAATGTATGTACACAGTGACTGCACCAGCAGAATAGTGAGTGCAGCTCTGGGGTATAATACAGGATGTAACTCAGGATCAGTAATGTAATGTACACAGTGACTGCACCAGCAGAATAGTGAGTGCAGCTCTGGGGTATAATACAGGATGTAACTCAGGATCAGTAATGTAATGTACAGTGCATTGCGAACGTATTCAGCCCCCTGGAACTTTTCATACTTCAAACATAAAGATACCAAATGTAAATTTTTGGTGAGTAATCAACAACAAGTGGAACACAATTGTGAAGTTGAACAAAATTTATTGGTTATTTAAAATTTTCGTGGAAATTTAAAAACTGAAAAGTGGGGCGTGCAATATTATTCGGCCCCTTAAACTTAATACTTTGTTGCGTCACCTTTTGCTGCGATTACAGCTGCAAGTTGCTTGGGGTCTGTCTATCAGTTTTGTACATCGAGAGACAGTAAGCCGACTAACCATGTTTTATGCTCTACCTGCAGATTGACCCTACATCTACAGATAAACAATGTTTCTCAAGGTGACAAGTTATCTTTAAAGAGGTGTCTAGAACATTTGTAGAACTTCACACTCTTAACACTGTGTAATGTACTATTAGGATTCGTCTGTTTTTACGCTCTCTGCGCTCGTCACATTTCAGCTCCATATGCAATTTTTATAGAGATAAACACTTTCTCTTCTGCTTCTCTCATTGTTTCCGTTGGGTTTAACAGAAAAGAAAGCGGTTGGCATGCGATTGTCTCTCTGCAAACTGAATATGGAGCAGTGATGGGACGAGCGCAGAGAGTATGTAAACAGCCATAACCTTAGACAGAATCTGAAAATATTTTTGGAGGGTGAAAATAAAGTTTTCATAAGGTTTTTTTTTTTAAGATGGTGTTCATAAGGGCCTCACTTGGAAACTTTTGTATATATAGTGATCTGGGTTATGGTTCTGTATCTATGTAGTAAGCTTGGTTTTGCTCCTGTATCTATGTTTAATTTGATTTTAGTATTTTTTATTACGTTCTTTATGTGCCCTAAAAAGGTCAGAAATTAAGATGGGAGGTGGCGGGAGGAATTTATTAATTTTATAGCTTTTCTTATCCTATGACTGGAGCCGCCATCAGCCCTGATCATGTGACTAGATTTCCCCTGACCTATTGGTCACATATCCGGCCTATCGGTGACCACGCTTCACCTGAACCAATGGCGGCTGTTAGATTACCGCTCCCTCCACTGTATACACAGCATGAAGAGCCGTCAGCTCAGGCTCAGTGCTATTGGACATTGTGTGCTTTTTTTTTCTCCACTGCACAGATTTTACAGGTGAGACAAATTAAAAAGCACAGGAGAAAAAAAGCACTGCAAAACTACCGTACTTCATAAGAAAATCACAGGCAACAAAGACCATTTTAAAATATGTGATCAAGAGCAGGGGCAGGTTGGGCCGGAGGGCAAATGCCCCCCAAGACACTACCCCAGCTGTGTGATGTCAGTATAACAGACATGGCCGCGCACAGCCAACCGTAAAGTATCTGCTGTACTGTGATACGGCCGGACCGGCACACTGACACATTTACAGGCGCAGTGCCGCATCACAGTACAGCAGGCACATCCCTGGGCGAATGGGGGTCTACTTGACATCGGGAACATTGGCACGTTATGGGGTCTGTGAGTGGGGAGCTGCCCCCTTCTCTCAAATACTTACCTCTCCTCATTCCCCGCAGCTCCATTGTCTTCAGTGTCTTCTGCCTCTCTGTGTTGTCTTAGGGCAGAGGGCGCGATGATATCACTACAGCGCACACCCTGTGCTGAGTCAGAAGACACAGAAGAGACCGGACCTGCGGGGAACAGGAGAGGTGGATATTTGATTCTTTTTTTTATGTGTGGAGCATTATATGGGGTACATTATACTGTATGGAGCAATATATGGGGCTCATTATACTGTATGGAGCAATATATGGGGCTCATTATCATTATACTGTATGGAGCAATATATGGGGCTCATTATACTGTATGGAGCAATATATGGGGCTCATTATACTGTATGGAGCAATATATGGGGCTCATTATACTGTATGGAGCAATATATGGGGCCCACTATTCTGTATGAAGCAATATATGGGGCCCATTATACTGTATGGAGCAATACATGGGGCTCATTATACTGTATAGAGCAATGTATGGAGCTCATTATACTGTCTGTAGCAATATCTGGGGCTCATTATACTGCATGGAACAATATATGGGGCCATTATACTGTACTAGATGGTGACCCGATTCTAACGCATCGGGTATTCTAGAATATGTATGTAGTTTATGAAGTTTTCAGAATAATGCAATTTATACACGGGATTCGGCTGGCCGGGCGCAACCAATTAGCGAAGCGTGGTTCAAATTCCACACCAATTCGTGGCCGGACTGCGCCTGTGAACAATCAGTGAAGCCAGGGCCGGCTACAAGTTTTTAAGGGCCCCGGGCGAAAGACTCTCAGTGGGCCCCCCTCTTTAACACATACCATGATTCATGATGCACAGATACAGCAGAGAAATATAGCACAGCCACGTAGTATATAGCACAGCCACGTAGTATATAACACAGCCCACCTAGCATATAACACAGCCCACATAGCATATAACATAGGCCACGAAGTATATAGCACAGCCCACACAGTATATAGCACAGCCCACGTAGCATATAGCACAGCCACGTTGCATATAACACAGCCACGTAGTATATAACAGCTCACGTAGCATATAACACAGCCCACGTAGTATATAGAACAGCCACGTAGTATATAGCACAGCCACGTAGTATATTGCACATCCACGTAGTTTATAGCACAGCCCACATAGCATATATCACAGCCACGCAGTATATAGCACAGCCCACGCAGTGTATAGCACAGCCCATGTAGTATATAGCACAGCCCATGCAGTATATAACACAGCCCACATTGTATATAGCACAGCCACGTAGTATATAGCACAGCCATGTAGTATATTGCCCAGCCACGTATATTGCCCAGCCACGTAGTATATAGCACAGCCCACGTAGCATATAACACAGCCACGTAGTATATAGCACAGCCACGTAGTGTATAGCACAGCCACGTAGTATATTGCACATATATATGTGTATAACACAGCCCACGCAGTGCATAACATAGCCCATGTAGTATATAGCACAGCCCATGCAGTGTATAACACAGCCCACGTAGTATATAACACTGCCCACGTAGTACATAACACAGCCACGTAATATATTGCACAGCCACGTAGTATATAGCACAGCCACGTAGTATATAGCACAGCCACGTAGTACATAACACAGCCATGTAGTATATAGCACAGCCCACATAGTATATAGCACAGCCCACACAGTATATAGCACAGCCCACGTAGTATATTGCACATTCACGTAGTATATATCACAGCCCACGCAGTATATAGCACAGCCCACGTAGTATATTGCACATCCATATGGTATATAGCACAGCCCACGCAGTGTATAGCACAGCCCATGTAGTATATTGCACATCCACGTAGTATATAGCACAGCCCACGCAGTGTATAACACAGCCCATGCAGTGTATAACACAGCCCACGTAGTATATAGCACAGCCCACGTAGTATATAACACAGGCCACGTAGTATAAAGCACAGCCCACGCAGTATATAACACAGCCACGTAGTATATAGCACAGCCACGTAATATATTGCACAGCCACGTAGTATATAACACAGCCACGTAGTATATAACACTGCCCACGTAGTACATAACACAGCCACGTAATATATTGCACAGCCATGCAGTATATTACACAGCCACGCAGTATATAACACAGCCCACGCAGTATATAACACAGCTCATGCAGTATATAACAGCCCACATAGTATCTAACACAGCCCACGTAGTATATAGCAATGTGGGCACCATATCCCTGTTAGGCAGCATCAATAGTAAAAAGTTGGTAACACAGGGTTAAAAGCAGCGTTAACAGACTGCATTACACTGCGGCATAATGCGGTGTAACGCAGCCATTAACCCTGTGTGAGCGCTGAGTGGAGGGGAGTATGGAGGGGGCACTGACGGAGAGTAAGAAGGGCGAATTCGTGGCCGGACTGTGCCCGTTGCGATTGGTCGCAGCCATCCGTTACAGACAAACAGACAGACAGACAAACAGACGGAAGTGACCCTTAGACGATTATATAGATAGATGGAGCAATGTAGCATGTAGCTGAAGGTTGTGGTGAGAAATTGAACTGTATTCCCCCCGACACTCGATTTAGTCACGGGGGCAGCACAGGCGCTGGTTCAGTCTCCGCTCTGAGTAACTGCGCCTCCTGCCCTGACTTATAGCCTGCCCCCTGCAGAGCCAGCATCAGTCAGGGCTGAGGGCGCGGTTACCGAATACAGAGCGGTGACTAGACCCGCGCCAGCGCCGCCTGCGAGACTGAAACTGAATGTTGTGGGGGGAATAAAGTTAATTTTCTGCCTGCAACTTTTGACTGCGTGCAGGCACCGGCAGTTTAGTAATGCTATTAACATGCAGATTAACCCCATATCTACAGGTTAATAACAGTGTTTTCGGGTGACAATTTCCCTTTAACATTTAAAGTATAGAAGGAGCTTTGTAATGTCATTTTCTATATCCGTAGCGGAAAAAAACGAATGACACACGTTTTTAAAGAATACATACAAATGGGTGATAAAAAATAAAAACTGAGGGTCAAAATGGACTCTGCCACACGTATGTTTTTATATACGGACGTGTGAAGGGTTCCCAAGGGTGCACTTGTATGTAGCAGGTTCAGGAGCTGAACCTGCTCTATACTGAGCAGATGCTGGCTGTCATACACAGCCGGCATCTGCCTGTAACAGCAGTGATCAGAGCTCACCTCAGTTATAGCTGTTTTAAAGTAGACATCTGGGATTTTGTAAAAAAACAATTGTGCCTAAGCATTATTAGGCAGGTAGTTGCTACCTACCTGCCTGTTGTGCTGCACAGAGTGTCTGATCTTCATTGTTTTTACTTTTTCTTTAAGGTCCGGAAGTGACTCCATGTCTATAAACGGCAGGTAGAGTCTATAACGGTCCAAGAGATCGCCCCGACCTTCAACCGGACACGACCCGGGACTACAGACCAGTCTGTACCAGTAAGTAGCCATGGACTTTCCATAATACCGCTGATATAGTGAATGTGTAAATATGATGGGGGGGTGTGCTGCCAATTTTTGGGGCATCGGATCTTCATTGTTTTTACTTCTTATTCCAGAAAGAGCACGAAGCGAGTAACTCTGGCCGTCACATCCAGGCCCAGAGATGGATCGCATCGGACGCCCTCAAACCCTAAATCACGTAAGTTCCTTGTTACAAAGTTAATACAATGTCTTCTTATCTGTGTATATAGCAACCAATCAGAGCTCAGCTTACATTCCTTAAACAGCTCTGGTAGAATGAAAGCTGCATTCTGATTGGTTTCTGAGGTGAAGAAGGTCAGGTGTGCTGTCTCATTGTATCCTGATGTTCTGTCTTTTTCTGTCTCACAATAGTTATGTGTTTTCCTGTTTTATCTTGGAAACAGTGATGCATCCACGACTGTTGTCTTCTGCTCTACATCACGATGTACCAAGGACCCAATGCAGAACATCGCAGCAGATCGGATCCTTCATGACACCAGAGAAAGCAAGGTGCAACGTGCGACCCTCTACGGGTCTCTCTGTGCCCCCCAATGAAGATGGGGTACGGCTAGAGGTGACAGCTATGACAAGTCATTGATGTGGCGGCCGCCATGTCAGGAGCAGATCAGCCGCACCTCAGGATGAGGTAGATTCCAGGACTGGTCTCTGTCCTCATTACTTTCTGCAGTCAGATGTGATCACAGGATCAGTGAATCTTCTGCTGCATCCGCACCAATCTACGGCACATGCTGCCATGATCCAGCACTGCCCAGGGGAAGGGCACGTCAGCCAAGGTTCCCTATAGGTTTCCTCCACTGGGGGGTTTTCCTCTCTCGAGCGCTGACAGATGACTCTCTGTGAGTCCAGGACCCATCGTCATCATTATCATCATGGTGGGAACTTCTACATGTGATATCTTATATGAATAATAATAATAAAGAATTCAATTAATATCAAGCAGCTGTGTGTCTGAGTTGTGTGTCTGAGCTGTGTATCTGAACCTTGTGTCTCAGCCGTGTGTCTGAAAAAAAATTTCGGAGCCGTTTTTATGTATCATCACAGTATATTTAGTACAGAAGGTGGTGAACCCCGGGGGGTATATACAGGGGTGTAGTATTGTAGTGTTATACTACTGTCATGTGGAGGTATATAAAGGGGTGCAGTATTGTAGTGTTATACTACTGTCATGTGGAGCGCCTGCTAGAACCATGGGGAACTCGGTACAGGGCCAGTCCTATTCTTAAAGGGGTGGTCACGGTGGCAGACACCCGGTCTGTGGCCCTGGGCGTCCAGTAAAAGGGGGTTAATGAAGATGAAAATAAAGTCTATGTAGTAGTAATGTTCGTGACGCCACCTGTGGTACTCGGCCATGGTTAGCCGTCGCTGCTTAAAGGGGTCCACTGGGGATTATGGTATTGCAGCAGAAGTGGTATAGTTCCCCACAGGTAGAACTTAGTCCCCAGGGCTCCTGCTGTAGTTGGGAAGGAATGATAGATGGTGGAGTGCAGGAAATAATTGTAGGACACCAGGTTGCAGTCTCTTTACCTTTTACTGATGCAGTTCAGGTACAGGTTACAGGCGGTCTTTGGAATCCGGGCAGCCTGGAAGCGATTCGGAATCCCCCTAGCCAGATGGGGTTGTAAGCCTTCCTTACTGCGCTGTGTTCTAAGTTCCTTGCTGTCTGAGACTTCACACAAGGTCCTCTCTTTTTCTCTGCCCCTTTTAGGTGGACACTACCCACATGGCAGGCAACTCGAGCCATTTTACAGGTGTCCCTTCTCGTGGTGACTCCGGCTCTAATCTGCTGCTATGCCTTTGGGTGTAATGGTGGCCAGGAGACTTGTAATCTCCTGCCCGCCGGTTTCTTCTGTGTGGCATACAGTTCCCCCCACAACCCCGGAATTCCGGCCTCCAGTTTCTGTGCTGGATCCTGGAGTGAGCCCAGTCGCAACTCCACTCCAGTTTCTCTCTCGTCCTTTACTTCTTCTCCCCTCACAGTCTCCTACAGACTGCTCTGTCAGGAGCTGCAGAACCAGACGTCTGCTCAGCTCCAGCTCTCCTCTTGACTCACTAGCTAACTCCTCCTCCAGCCAGAATATCTAGGGAAGCCACCCTCAAAACGAGTCTAGAGCTCCCCTCTCCTGGCCTGGAGTCAGAACAGTGTTGTATGTAGGTGTTACCTATTAAAGGGAACCTCCTCGCTTCCAGGCATGACATCACCCTCCCCGTGAAGAAGGCAATACCACTGTAACAACTGGCTTCCTGGGGTGTTACACATGTATATACAGTATTTGACCTCATCTTGTTCCCAGCTGTAATACACAGGTTTCTTGTTCTCTATATACAGTATACGCCTTATAAATAAATGTATATACTGATCTGTAGGAATATTACACAGATATTCTGATCAGCCATGATTTTGGTCCAACTATAGACATTGATTGCAGATCCATGACATTTGTCATTAATCTGATGAGCACCCCTTTCAGATATGTTCCATTTTGGAGAACAGGGGGTCCACATTACCCTTTCATTTGCTGCAGGTATGCAGAGGCCCCCAATCTCTAAACAGATGGGGTGACGCTCAGGCTATAATTCTTTGTTGGCAGAATACCCCTTTTATGATGTTCTGCCTGGTATGAATGATTAGGGTCAGCCCATCAGACCAACGGACTAATTTAGCCCTGAGAGTTTTCCTACCAAATCCCCTAGAAATTAGATTTTGTCACAGGGAGAAGCAACCAGCAACCATACGAGAACTCCGCTTATCAATGTGTCTCCATGTAAGCTAACACTAGGAGGTCAAGGTGGACGACCCCCCTGTATAACATCCATATGACCCAGTGAGACATATAGACAGGGCTTGTCTTCATGGGGTAATCCTGTATAATGCATTAGGAAAATACAGTATTACCTGTGTATTAGACCATCCATAAAAGTATGACAGGTGGACGCCCAACTTCCCCATCCCCACCATTGCTGAGAATAAGAGGCCCAAGAAACCTCCTTTCTGTTCCTGTAGACACTTGCTATACTCCGGCAGCTCTCAGGCTGAGAATGAAGACTTTATCCTTATGATCAAAAGCTTCCGGCTCCAATCATTGCGATAGTCAACAAACGGATTGGGCTGGAGGAGAATATTCTATATAGGATGGTAGCTAACCCAAGTGTGGGTCATGCGTTACATTTCACAGTCTATATGTTCCGCATGGTGTAAATCCAGTCATAAACTCTCCTTCGGTAATCTACACACTGTACATGGTGAAAAGTTAGTCAACCCTTCCCAAGAGCAGGTGGCCAGGGGAAAACTCTCTGGTTTTCAGAGTCTGGAGATGACGTGGTGAACGGTGGTTGCACCCTCATCCAGCAGGACTGGTGGTTGTGGGTCAGGGATGGTCCAGGAATGCATATCCTCAGAGGGTCTCACAAGCCTCCATATGATAGCCAACAGCACCCTGACAGAACCGGGATGAACCTTTTTCTGGTGCAGTGAGCTCTGGGTTCTTCCTGGCATAGGACAATGCCCGGTCTCATGTGGCCAGAATATGCATGCAGCTCCTTGATGACAAAGACATCACTATCGTTGACTGTCCCTCATGATCCCCATACCTGAACCCAAGTGTGAACCTCTGGGACATTGTGTATCAATAGTGACACCAGGTCTCCATCCACCGTCTCATCAGGACTATGCCCAGATGTTGTCAGCAGGCCCATGGGGTCATGCACACTATGGGGTCACATTATGAGTTGTCGTGAGGAAGTTCACACAAATTGGAACTGTTTGTGATTATAGAGTTTCACTTTGATTTTTGGGGTGATGAGAAAACCACGTCTTGGGAAAAAGATGAGCTCAAATGGCCATTTGGAAATCCTGCCCAACAGGTGGTCTTCATCTTGATGATTAGGGAGTCACGAGCTGACACCCCCATCGCCTTCAGGAAACATCTCCGCAAAGATCTCATTTTTACAATATTCAGGTTTTCTGCTCGTATTCAATTAATTTATAACACTAGATTCAGACGAAATGCGACTTTGTGTGATTCCTTCCCACAGAGGACAATTTTTTCCTTGGGCTCAGAGGCCAGAATAATACGAGGATCTTCTCTGGGGTCTCGTCCCACCTACCGGTGTTTGGCCCTATGTGCACCGTCCTCTTGGTGTAGAGCTGGGCTGATGCATACGTTGGGATGGCATCAGCCCCTTTCACCTAATTGTCCCCCCGCCTCACAATCTATGTGTCACTATGTGTCCTTTCCTTCCGTGGTTCTCCAACCCTTCCCCTGTCACAGCGCAGCCCACAGAGCGAAGGTCCAGGACAAGGAGCGGGTTCAAGGTGAGTTCAGTCCCAAATACAAAGTTCATGTTTTCCATGACTGACTGCAATCAACGGCCATTCATATCACCGAGGCCTGTTCACACATGAGAGACGGCGCAGATAAGAATCACAGGAATGTCCACGATCAACCGAGGAACAATGAGTCATATCAGTGCAAATATGTGTATTCATACATAGCCAAAATACCCGAGTTATACCAGTCATATACAACTTGTACCAGCTGTATAATATACTGTTATACATATATCATTATATACAGGAGATGCCCAGATTATACCAGCTGTACATATATAATTATATACAGGAGATGCCCAGGTTATACCGGCTGTACATATATAATTATATACAGGAGATGCCCAGGTTATACCGGCTGTACATATATAATTATATACAGGAGATGCCCAGGTTATACCGGCTGTACATATATAATTATATACAGGAGATGCCCAGGTTATACCGGCTGTACATATATAATTATATACAGGAGATGCCCAGGTTATACCGGCTGTACATATATAATTATATACAGGAGATGCCCAGGTTATACCGGCTGTACATATATAATTATATACAGGAGATGCCCAGGTTATACCGGCTGTACATATATAATTATATACAGGAGATGCCCAGGTTATACCGGCTGTACATATATAATTATATACAGGAGATGCCCAGGTTATACCGGCTGTACATATATAATTATATACAGGAGATGCCCAGGTTATACCGGCTGTACATATATAATTATATACAGGAGATGCCCAGGTTATACCGGCTGTACATATATAATTATATACAGGAGATGCCCAGGTTATACCAGCTGTACATATATAATTATATACAGGAGATGCCCAGGTTATACCAGCTGTATATATAATTATATACAGGAGATGCCCAGGTTATACCAGCTGTACATATATAATTATATACAGGAGATGCCCAGGTTATACCAGCTGTACATATATAATTATATACAGGAGATGCCCAGGTTATACCGGCTGTACATATATAATTATATACAGGAGATACCAGGGTTATACCAGCTGTACATATATAATTATATACAGGATATGCCCAGGTTATACCAGCTGTATATATAATTATATACAGGAGATGCCCAGGTTATACCAGCTGTACATATATAATTATACACAGGAGATGCCCAGGTTATACCAGCTGTACATATATAATTATATACAGGAGATGCCCAGATTATACCAGCTGTACATATATCATTATATACAGGAGATGCCCAGGTTATACCAGCTGTACATATATAATTATATACAGGAGATGTCCAGGTTATACCAGCTGTACATATATAATTATATACAGAAGATGCCCAGATTATACCAGCTGTACATATATCATTATATACAGGAGATGCCCAGGTTATACCAGCTGTACATATATAATTATATACAGGAGATGCCCAGGTTATACCGGCTGTACATATATAATTATATACAGGAGATGCCCAGGTTATACCGGCTGTACATATATAATTATATACAGGAGATGCCCAGGTTATACCAGCTGTACATATATCATTATATACAGAAGATGCCCAGATTATACCAGCTGTACATATATCATTATATACAGGAGATGCCCAGGTTATACCAGCTGTACATATATAATTATATACTGGAGATGCCCAGGTTATACCGGCTGTAAATATATAATTATATACAGAAGATGCCCAGGTTATACCAGCATTCTCCATATAACCCTGGTGTTATGGGATGTACCCCCTGCGGTGACATACACTATGACATTTGTGTATTATTATACCTCGCCCCCCACTATCTGACATCCGGACCCCCGTGGTGACTTCTGTATACACAGCACTGCTTACTTCGTAGGTTCCTTCGCTGTAGGATGTTCATGTGTCAGGAGCAATGACCTGAGGAAGCGCGGCACTAAACCCTGCTCACCCTGCGTCTTCTCTCCTGCCACTCGGGGCCACAGTGACGTTAGGACAGTATTTTTATATACAGAGCGGTGCTGGCCTTGGTCGGATGCCAAAGAAGAACAAGTCATAAAAATAGTATTTCACCATATGTCCAGGATCCTTATAGATGGAGCTGTGACCACCTAAAGCGGGGCAGTGGTGTCTGAGCGAGACCTTGTAGGCGCAATGTGTAATGTGAATGGTGACACTGATCTATATGGCTTGTAATTATTTTGTGCACCCTACCCCTATATGCAGTGACATAGCTCCCGGATATTAAAAACAAGAGAGAGGTCCACACACAGCGGCATGTGTAGTGGTAATTTCCATATGCTCCCCTGGTGAATACAGACACAGCTCTGCTATATCATTACACACACAGCTCTGCTACATCAATGCAAACACATGCACATATAGCTCTAGTTCTGCTACATTAATACACAACCATGCGCACTCAGTTCTGCTATCAATACACACACAGACTTACACAGTTCTGCTACAATACTATACACACAGCTCTGCTACATAATACACACACGTGCACATAGCTACATCAGTACACACATCTGTTCTACACCAATGCACACACATACGTTCTGCTACATCAATAAACACACGCATGCACACAGCTCTGCTCCATCAATACACACACATACACACACACAGCTCTGCTACATAAATATATTAACAGCTCTGCTGCATAATACACACACAGGCATAACATTGCTACATCAATCCACAAACATAAACACAGCTCTTGTAAATCAATTCCTGCACATACACACACAGCTTTTCTACCTCAATATACAAACATGCACACACAGCTCTGCTACATCAATATGCACACAGCTCTGCTATACAATACACACACAGAGCTCTGCTACATCAATAAATAGGCACACACACTGCTCTTCTCTTTTCTTCACTGCCAATCACATGAACAGACAGGACCTTCGGTCTTTACAAAGAATGACCTTAGGCTACGTTCACATTTGCGTTGTGCGCCGCAGCGTTGGCGCCGCAGCGCACAACGGAAACAAAAACGCAGCAAAACGCATGTGCGGCGCGCCCCCACACCGCCGCAGGGCCGAGGGGTACCCGGAGCCGGGCCTCTAGTTCTCAGTCTCGGGGTTGTCACGGTGGCTAGACCCGGTCCGTGGCCCTGTCCGTCAGTGGGGGGCGTCCGGTGAAATAGGTGGTAGTAATGGTAGCGGTGCGGTTGTGGGGTGTAAGTCGCGGTAAATAACGAGGACACCAGGTTGCAGTCTCTTTACCTCTTTACTGGAGATCTCTGAGTCCTCAGTCCAGAACACGGTTCACCAGGCTACGCAAGTCCGGCCGGTCCAATGGCACCTCCAGAGTTCTCCTCTCAGGTGGAAATCTGTGCCTTCCTTCTAGCGCTATGTGTTGTAGTCCTTCCCTGCTGTGCTCACGGAAAGTAACCCCACAACGGTTGTGTCTGTTTCTTAAGTTCCCTCACAACTCGATTTGATGTTCCTCTGTAATCCACCCCTTCCCTGTATTCAGGTTGGAATGGCACCCGTTTGTCAGGTAGGCCTGGAGTTCTTCCGGGACCCTAGAGTTGCCCCTCTCCCGCAATTGCCCCCCAAGACTTCATAGGTGATATGTGGTAGACAGCCCGCCTGAGACCGACTGTCCTGCCGCTGTTTGGAGTATGGCTTGAAGCTGTATTCTAATCCACTCCCTCGGCGTTCCGGCCACCGGTATTGCGCCTCAGCAGGGTGCTGCCTCTTTCAACAAAACCCCTGCTGGTATTCTCCTTCTGCTTGATTTCGTTTCTCACTCAGCACAATCTATCTCGCTTCTAGTCCTTTCTTGAGTCCCGCCGCTTCCAGGAGCCTGCGCGGACCCGTTACGTTCTTTCAATGCCAAGCCTCTGCCAGGATCCCACCCCTGGCAGAGACCCTACAGTCTCTCCCTTCACAACACCCCCTGCCACAGGGTGTTGCTCCGTTCAATCCCGTCAGCGTTCTCTCTAACTTCCTGCCTGACCCCCAGTTTACCCACTATGGTGGGGAGTGGCCTAATGAATAGCACCCTTAGCTCCCCCCGGAGGCCCTGCTGTGAAACATATTGGTGTCTGTGATACCTGATTGGAGGAACTCCTTCGGTGCCATCGAACGTACCATGGCTCCCCTTAGTGGCGGAGCCACAATACTGCAACGACCAGGACTCTGGGGCGCTGCACTCCCCCCTGGTTAAACACAGTACTCCTGGACTGGGAAGAAAAACAACAATACAGATTAGCAAAAAGACATACAATTTTGTTGAGTGCAAAACAATAAGTATACTTGAACAGGCTTCCCTTTATGGGAGGTGAGGACACTTCTAACGTTACAAACATAGTCAACATTATAAATTACAGGCTATGCATAACTCCTGTTACCCAACCGGGTATTCTACTTAGTGCAAATTCTGGAACAATAAATTAACATTGCCTTTAAGAAACATACACTCTTAGTTTACCAAAGGCCTTCCTATAATCACATTACAGGGTAAGGTAACTTCACATTCTCCTACTTTGAACCTGCAGGACCGCCTGTCCCTATGGCACCAGACCTACTGCCTCTCCTTTCTTTTACAGGACCGCCCCGTTCAGCCAGGGCCTACTGCCTTTCGCTACTATACATAGTATAGATATAACATTCCTTTCGTTTAAAGAACTCTGAGCCCGCTCTACTCGGCTCCTTTAAGGACTCACTCTCTAACCCCTACGGGTTCGCTTTCTGTCCTTAGTAACAAAGTAACTTTCTATGGGGACGCAGGGTTGACCTTCTATCCTCACCTTCATCATTACTTCCTTACTTTCAGCTATGCAGATCTCTATCTCTACCCCTACGGGCTCTCTGCATCTTTTCTTTCTGCAAAACATTATTTAGATTTCACATTTCAACAAATTCAACACATATAACTTAACATGTAAAACAGTTACATTTCTTTTTCAAGCTTCATTATCACATTACTGTTCTGCAACAGTATCTTTCTCAAGTTCAATTTCACACATCCCCTTTAAGAGGGGACCAAGTCTTTCTGAGGTAGCTCGTCTTCTCAGCCTACCAGCCCACGCAAAGGTTCCGGTATGGTATCTTCGCAAAGTGTCTTTAACTAGAACCGGTAGAAAAGGTATCTTCACAAAGTGTCTTTGGCTCACACCAATAGGGCAAATATCTTCGCAAAGTGTCCTTGGCTAAAACCAGTAGGGAGCACCTTTAAGAAGGTGCAAACTATTTACAAAAGAAAGTTCAAATCATGCACAGTCCATGATTTCTGCAGTTTGTGTAACTTGGTGCAAAAACTTCAAGAAAAAGAAAAACAAACAAAGGGGATCCCGGGTCAACAAAGGGATCCATTAACCCTGGACAGGTTTAGCAGCAACTTAAAAGAACAAACAGTAACTATTTACATTTTCATGGTATCGAGGTTTATTCTTCTTCTGGTGGCTTGGGTTCCTGAACCCCGGCCACTGTAGCACGGACACCAGCGGCAAGCTCCGCAGGGACCACCTGGTCGCCTGCTGTCTGAATTTGAAGCCTAACTCTGTCGGCAAGTTCAGGAGCTGCTACAAAGCGTACAGTAGAAACAGTAACAAGGTCTGGCAGCCCTGGATTGACCACAGTTGGGGCCACAGGTGCCATTCTCTCAGACTCGTATCGCTGAACTTTCCGGGCACGCCATCCTTGTGTGTTCCAGTGACGGGTATACGTCACCTGATCCCCCTCCCGGAGTGGTTCACCTTCTCGATCACAGCAGGGAGTCTCCACATCGTAGCCGGCAACGAAGATGCCAGTAGGTAGACCCGACTCCCAAATGGAACCCCACCCCTTCTTTGGGTGGAATGCCGCCACCGTCCCTCGCCTGACAGCATCTGTCCCATCATAGATCATTTTTTTGCCCTGCAGTTCCCGTTTTTCAACTTCAGTGCGCTGCCCCCAATGCTGGAGCACGCATTGTTTGTATTGGTCCCAGGTAAGTATCGCAATAGTGAGACCTTCCATTGGAATCCCATCCTGCTCGACCCAGGGAACATCCCATCGGAACATCACCCCTCCTGGGTCCATTTCTATGGGCTCTCCCCACCTGGTTGGCAATGGTGGTAACAACTTCCCCAACGCGCCGGGGGTGAGAACCGCCCGGTCGATTGTAAACGCGGGGTTACTGTTGTGGGGAGGATCGGTCGGGAGAGCAGAACCGTCCAGGGGAGTAGGGGCGCCGCCCATACCTGCGCCTGATGTGGTTCCACCGGCGTCGCTCTGGTCCGTTAACGAGGACGCTGGAGTCTGCTGCAGCCCGGACCGGGGCTCCTCCAATGGGATGCTCGGACTCCGCTCCGCTTGCTGTGGTTCCTCCTCCTCTAACTCCGAGGTCGGGATTGGTGGACGTAGCTTCGCTGTCGGATCCGCAGGCTTCCGGTCCATCTCCGGTGAAGAAAGGCAGGCCTGAACCGCTTCTTCCTCGCTCAGGCACTCGCCGTTCATCATCGCCACCTGATAGTCGCTGGCAGTGCATGCACCTAACTCCGCCATTTCTCTGAGGTCGGGCTTCTCCGTCACCAGCCTCTCGCCGTTGCATATCAAGGGGTGTTTCTCTTCTGCTTTGGGGCAGGTCATTCCTCTGCAGCCAGAAGTGCAGGGGGCGGTAGCCATTTCTCGCGCCACACTGGGAGTCTCCGCCCATAACACGCCCTCCTTCCCCTTGGGTGTAGCAATGGCGGCGCCTTTTGGCGGGAACTTTTGGCGGCTAATGGCGCAGCATAGTCTTACAATAAAGTACAGTCCAAGCACAACAAAGCACAGTCTCTAGGCACACATGACCTGATTCTTCAGGCTTAAGTAGATCCTGTTCGTGACGCCAAGTCTGCGGCGCGCCCCCACACCGCCGCAGGGCCGAGGGGTACCCGGAGCCGGGCCTCTAGTTCTCAGTCTCGGGGTTGTCACGGTGGCTAGACCTGGTCCGTGGCCCTGTCCGTCAGTGGGGGGCGTCCGGTGAAATAGGTGGTAGTAATGGTAGCGGTGCGGTTGTGGGGTGTAAGTCGCAGTAAATAACGAGGACACCAGGTTGCAGTCTCTTTACCTCTTTACTGGAGATCTCTGAGTCCTCAGTCCAGAACACGGTTCACCAGGCTACGCAAGTCCGGCCGGTCCAATGGCACCTCCAGAGTTCTCCTCTCAGGTGGAAATCTGTGCCTTCCTTCTAGCGCTATGTGTTGTAGTCCTTCCCTGCTGTGCTCACGGAAAGTAACCCCACAACGGTTGTGTCTGTTTCTTAAGTTCCCTCACAACTCGATTTGATGTTCCTCTGTAATCCACCCCTTCCCTGTATTCAGGTTGGAATGGCACCCGTTTGTCAGGTAGGCCTGGAGTTCTTCCGGGACCCTAGAGTCGCCCCTCTCCCGCAATTGCCCCCCAAGACTTCATAGGTGATATGTGGTAGACAGCCCGCCTGAGACCGACTGTCCTGCCGCTGTTTGGAGTATGGCTTGAAGCTGTATTCTAATCCACTCCCTCGGCGTTCCGGCCACCGGTATTGCGCCTCAGCAGGGTGCTGCCTCTTTCAACAAAACCCCTGCTGGTATTCTCCTTCTGCTTGATCTCGTTTCTCACTCAGCACAATCTATCTCGCTTCTAGTCCTTTCTTGAGTCCCGCCGCTTCCAGGAGCCTGCGCGGACCCGTTACGTTCTTTCAATGCCAAGCCTCTGCCAGGATCCCACCCCTGGCAGAGACCCTACAGTCTCTCCCTTCACAACACCCCCTGCCACAGGGTGTTGCTCCGTTCAATCCCGTCAGCGTTCTCTCTAACTTCCTGCCTGACCCCCAGTTTACCCACTATGGTGGGGAGTGGCCTAATGAATAGCACCCTTAGCTCCCCCCGGAGGCCCAGCTGTGAAACATATTGGTGTCTGTGATACCTGATTGGAGGAACTCCTTCGGTGCCATCGAACGTACCATGGCTCCCCTTAGTGGCGGAGCCACAATACTGCAACGACCAGGACTCTGGGGCGCTGCACTTGCACAACGCTGCGTTTTGCGCCGCATGCGTCCTTTTTTTAATTGATTTTGGACGCAGCAAAAATGCAACTTGCTGCGTCCTCTGCGCCCAGACGCGGGCGCCGCAGCGAAGCATGCGGCGCAAAACGCAAGTGCGACGCATGTCCATGCGCCCCCATGTTAAATATAGGGGCGCATGACGCATGCGGCGACGCTGCGGCGCCCGACGCTGCGGCGCAGACCGCAAATGTGAATGTAGCCTTAAAGACACATACACAGCTGATGTCGGAACACGTCGCCAACCGCCAGGGACAACTCCTAAGCGCCACCCAGTGGTGATTATTGGCAGCCACACTTTTATCATGTATAAACTATAAACTCTGACACTTTTTTCCCCTCAGCTGAATACAGGCCACCATTTTCCAGAATCCTGCTTGCCTGCGCGCTCAGCACATGAGACAAATGACCCTGTATGAGGCTTCTTCAGTTCTGGAGGAGGATGAAAGATATTTCCAGGACCAGAATATCTGTAGAGTCAGAAAAAGGTTTTGTTTTGCAGTATTGGTAATTTGGCACCAACATGTCCTTACATGCGTGGTATGCTGTGATGGGTCAGAACTTAAAGGGCCACTGTCACCCCCTCCAGCCGTTATAAACTAAAAGAGCCACCTTGTGCAGCAGTAATGCTGCAGTCTAACTAGGTGGCTCTTTTAGTTTTTGATTCATTTATTACCTCAATAAAGCGTTTTAAAAATTGGCCACACATACCAGATATTGTATCTGGAGGTGGTCCGAATCGTCCTCTATGAATCTCCCAACTGCCGTCACTCTTCTCTTCAGGGGCGATGGTCGCCGCCCCCTGAGCGCTGTTGCTTCTTAAATCCGGTGCCTGCGCTGTGCGTGCCTGCCTGGGGCCTGCGCAGTCTTCATTGTGAGTCACAGCTCAGACGCAGGGTGCCTGACTGCGCCTGTGCGGGCAGTGCGGCCACCCTCTTCCTGAATCCCCGCCCCGCACTGTGTTATTCATTATGCACAGTGCGGGGCTGCGGTTCCTGGGCATGCGCACTGCGCTTGTCAGACGCTCCCCCGGTCCCCCGCCTTCCAGCGTTGCCGGAATATACAGGTTTCATTGCCGACGTTTTGAACAGCCACAAAGAACAACGCTGGAAGGCGGGGGACCGGGGGAGCGTCTGAACAGCGCAGTGCGCATGCCCAGGAACCCCAGCCCCGCACTGTGCATAATGAATAACACAGTGCGGGGCGGGGATTCAGGAACATGGCCGCACTGCCCGCACAGGCGCAGTCAGGCACCTGGCATCTGAGCTGTGACTGACAATGAAGACTGCGCAGGCCCCAGGCAGGCACGCACAGCGCAGGCGCCGGATTTAAGAAGAAACAGGGCGAAGGGGGCGGCGACCACATCCCCAGAAGAGAAGAGTGACGGCAGTTGGGAGATTGATAGAGGACGATTCGGACCGCCTCCAGATACAATATCTGGTATTTGTGGCCAATTTTTAAAACGCTTTATTGAGGTAAAAAATGAATCAAAAACTAAAAGAGCCACCTTGTTAGACTGCAGCATTACTGCTGCACAAGGTAGCTCTTTTAGTTTATAACGGCGGGAGGGGGTGACAGTGGCCCTTTAAGGATTTAATTGAAGCCAAAATGTAGGATTTGTTTTATTAAAATATTTAGTATTAAAGGGATCATCCAAATGGATGGGGCAAATGTAGGTAAAGAAAGCAAAAACATTACACAATGAAAAGTTATGCAACTTTCCTACAGACTTGTTTCACTTCCATGTTACTATAAAGATCTCTGCTTCTTGTCAGTGCATAGAAACAGCATCATAGCCTGAAATCTTGCCGGGGTGTAATGATGCTCACAACTGAGTGTTTGGTACAATTGTATCCAATCTGCACCCTGAACCAGAGGCTGATACCTGCAGGGATACAGTGTAACAAGTGTCAGATTGCACTGTCCTGAGTTAGTAGGTTTTTCAGGCTCTGGGTTCTATCCACTAATAGCAATGTTCTATTGTTTCCTGTCTGATGTGCCATGTGGGGCTCATGTAGTCTGGGTTCACATTTAACCTTTGTGGTTACTTTGGGGTCTCCGCCTACATCCAAAAAAATGGGATTCAGATGGAACCCCAGATAGAGCCATTTACAATAATGAGTCAGATGGAGTAACTTTGGACTCCGTTTGGTCTTTGTTCCCAGGGTGTGACAACTTTTTTAGGCGAACACAAGTCTCGTCTGTATCCTAAAATCATGTCCACCGCCAGAACGGAGGCTAAAGGGAGTCCGAAGTAACTATCAGCCTCATTATAGTAAATGACTCAGTCGGGGATCTGAATCATGATTTTGGGGGACTTAAGACAGAAACCCCAATGCAGTATTCAACCAAGGAATATGTTCATTTATCTGAATGTGTGAGTAATAATGACCTGAGGTGTGCCGAAGTCATCATTAAAACCAACAGCTACCCTACTTGTTGATGGTTTCCTGGTAGCAACCGGACTTTTACACCATTAAAAAAAAAGCTAAAAACAAATTATAAAGTGCATGAAGCAAAAAAAATATAAATAATAAGCGGTAGCTGTATAAATCTGAATGCAGTGAACTCTTTTATTATAAAAATACAAAAGTTACAATCAATAAATAGCAAAAATCAAAACCCCAGCAAAAGCAACTGTCCGAGTCCAACATTACCCCCCCAGTCCAAAGCAAAGTCCGAGTCCAGCATAACTGCCCCCAGTCAAAGCAACCCCGCAAAAGAAAAAAAACTGCCTTCTTTCTCAGAGAAGCTTCCTCCATCTTTCTTTCTTAGGGCTGTCCCACACGTCCAGATAATTCCGGTACCGGAATAAATCGGTACCGGAGTTATCCGTGTCCGTGTGCCTGGGAACTCACGGAGGCCATACCTGCGGCACACGTGTGCCACCCGTATGGCGAGTGGGTACCACACGGAGCGTGTGGTACCCACTCTGCATGGTGCTGAAGCTGCGATTCATATCCTCTCTGCAGTAACGTTTGCTGCAGAGAAAATATGAAGAATAGTGTTAAAAATAAAGATTTAGGTGTCCGCCGCCCCCCCACCCCCTGTGCGCCCCCCCGCTGGTCAGAAAATACTTATCCGGGTCCCCCGTCGGCTGTCGCTCCTTCTTGGTCTTGCCGCGGCTTCTCCTGCATGCGGTCACGTGGGCCCGATCATTTACAGTCATGAATATGTGGCTCCACCTCCATAGGGGCGGAGCCGACTATTCATGATTGTAATTGATCGGCCCCACGTGACCGCATACAGTAGGAGGCGCGGCCAGACCAGGAAGGAGCGACAGCCGACGGGGGACCCGGATAAGTATTTTCTGACCAGCGGGGGGGCGCACAGGGGGTGGGAGGGCGGCGGACACCTAAATCTTTATTTTTAACACTATTCTTCATATTTTCTCTATAGCAAACGCTGCTACAGGGAAGATATGAATACCGGCTTCAGCACCATGTGGGGGGGACAGCGCTTACTGTAGCGCTGTCTCCTGCACGCACACGGACCCCAGACGGAGAATGTCCGTGTGAGGTGCGTGTTTTACGCGGACCCATTGACTCTATTGGGTCCGTGTAAAACGTGCGCTCCCACGAACACTGACATGTCTCCGTGTTTGGCACACGGAGACACGGTCCGCACACGGTCCGCAAAAAATCAATGACATCTGAACAGATGCATTGATTTTTATGGGTCTACGTGTGTCAGTGTCTCCGGTACGTGAGGAAACTGTCACCTCACGTACCGGAGCCACTGACGTGTGAAACCGGCCTTACGCTGTTTTCTGTCCTTTACTCGTCTTTTCACTTTTTGATTCCTCCAGATCTCCTCCTCCCCAGGTTACCTCACCCAAGGAGAGAAGAAACATTTTGTTAATACACACGCACATACACACTTCATACCAAACCTGACAAAGAAAACTCTGGTCCATCGCCCAAAAAGAAACATTATAGCCACCTGGCTTAAACACATCTATCTAAATCACAAACATTTTTATTTTTTTTTTTTATTTAATTTATTTTATATTTTTTTTTAAAAAAAAAATTTTTAACCCCTTCCCGACCCATGACGCAATGTAGGTGTCATGAAAGTCGGTGCCAAACCGACCCATGACGCCTATGTGGCGTCATGGAATGATCACGTCCCTGCAGATCGGGTGAAAGGGTTAACTCCAATTTCACCCGATCTGCAGGGACAGGGGGAGTGGTACTTCAGCCCAGGTAGCCCCCCCCCCCGTAGCTACGATAGCCAATCAGAGCGATTTGTAATATTTCACTATGAAAACTGGTGAAATATTACAATCCAGTCATGGCCGATGCTGCAATATCATCGGCCATGGCTGGAAACCCTGATCTGTCCCCCCCCCCACCGCCACCGATCTCCTCCCCAGTCCTCCATTTTGTGCTCCGCTCCCCTCCGTCGTCCTGTCCGCTCCCCCGTACTCCTGTCCGCTCCCCCCGTGCTCCGATCCCACCCCCCCGTGCTCCGATCCCCCCTTCATACTTACCGAGCCTCCCGCTGTCCGTCTGTCTCCTCCACGGGCGCCGCCATATTCCAAAATAGCGGCCGCATGCGCAGTGCGCCTGCCAAATCTGCCGGCCGGCAGATTCGTTCCAGCTACATTTTGATCACTGTGATAAAACCTATCACAGTGATCAAAATAAAAAAAATAGTAAATGAAACCCCCCCTTTATCACCCCCATAGGTAGGGACAATAATAAAATAAAGAAAATATTTTTTTTTTCTCCACTAGGGTTAGAACTAGGGTTAGAACTAGGGTTAGGGGTAGGGTTAGGGGTAGGGTTAGGGTTAGAACTAAGGTTAGCGTTAGAATTAGGCTATGTGCACACGGTGCGGATTTGGCTGCGGATCCCCAGTGGATTGGCCGCTGCGGATTCGTAGCAGTGTTCCATCAGGTTTACAGTACCATGTAATCCTATGGAAAACCAAATCCGCTGTGCCCATGGTGTGGAAAATACCGCGCGGAAATGCTGCGTTGTATTTTCCGCAGCATGTCAATTCTTTGTGCATATTTCGCAGCATTTTACACCTGTTCCTCAATAGGAATCCGCAGGTGAAATCCGCATAAAAAACACTGGAAATCCGCGGTAAATCCGCAGGTAAAACGCAGTGCCTTTTACCTGCGGATTTTTCAAAAAATGGTGCGGAAAAATCTCACACGAATCCGCAACGTGGGCACATAGCCTTAGGGTTGGAATTAGAGTTAGGGTTGGAATTAGGGCTATGGTTGGAAATAGGGTTAAGAATAGGCTTGTGGTTAGGGCTATGGTTAGGGTTAGGGGTTAGGGTTGGGATTAGGGTTGGGATTAGGGTTGGGATTAGGGGTGTGTTGGGGTTAGGGTTGTGATTAGGGTTATGGCTAGAGTTGGGATTAGGGTGTGTTGGGGTTAGTGTTGGAGTTAGAATTGAGGGGTTTCCACTGTTTAGGCACATCAGGGGTCTCCAAACGCAACATGGCGCCACCATTGATTCCAGCCAATCTTGCGTTCAAAAAGTCAAATGGTGCTCCCTCCCTTCCGAGCCCTGACGTGCGCCCCAAACAGTGGTTTACCCCAACATATGCGGTACCAGCATACTCAGGACAAACTGGGCAACAATTATTGGGGTCCAATTTCTCCTGTTACCCTTGCGAAAATAAAAAATTGCTTGCTAAAACATAATTTTAGAGGAATGAAAAATTATTTTTTATTTCCACGGCTCTGCGTTATAAACTTATGTGAAGCACTTGGGGGTTCAAAGGGCTCAACACACATATAGATAAGTTCCTTGGGGGGGTCTAGTTTCCAAAATGGGGTCACTTGTGGTGGGTTTCTACTGTTTAGGCACATCAGGGACTCTGCAAATGGAATGTGAAGCCCGCAGACCACTCTATCAAAGTCTGCATTTCAAAACATCACTACTTCCCTTCCGAGCCCCGACTTGTGCCCAAACAGTGGTTTACCCCCACATATGGGGTATCAGTTTACTCAGGACAAACTGGGCAACAACTACTGGTGTCCAATTTCTCCTGTTACCCTTGGCAAAATAAAAAATTGCTTGCTAAAACAATTTTTGAGGAAAGAAAAATGATTTTTTATTTTCATGGCTCTGCGTTGTAAACTTCTGTGAAGCACTTGGGGGTTCAAAGTGCTCACCACCTATCTAGATAAGTTCCTTGGGGGGTCTAGTTTCCAAAATGGGGTCACTTTTGGGGGGTTTCTACTGTTTAGGCACATCAGGGGCTCTGCAAACGTAACATGATGCCCGCAGACGATTCCAACTAAGTCTGCATTCCAAAATGTCACTACTTCCCTTCCGAGCCCCGGCATGTGCCCAAACAGTGGTTTACCCCAACATATGGGGTATCAGCGTACTCAGGAGAAACTGGACAACAACTTTTGGGGTCCAATTTCTCCTGTTACCCTTGGTAAAATAAAAAATTGTGGGCTAAAATATCATTTTTGAGAAAAGAAAAATTATTTTTTATTTTCATGGCTGTGCGTTATAAACTTCTGTGAAGCACTTGGGGGTTCAAAGTGCTCACCACACATCTAGATTAGTTCCTTAGGAGGTCTAGTTTCTTGGAGCTCCAATGTTTAGGCACACAGGGGCTCTCCAAACGCGACATTGTGTCCACTAATGATTTGAGCAAATTTTCCATTCAAAAAGCCAAATGGCATGTCTTAACTTCCGAGCCCTGCTGTGCGCCCAAACAGTGGTTTACCCCCACATATGGGGTATCATCGTACTCAGGACAAACTGGACAACAACATTTGGGGTCCAATTTCTCCTGTTACCCTTGGGAAAATAAAAAATTCCGGGCTAAAAATCATTTTTGAGGAAAGAAAAATTATTTTTTATTTTCACGGCTCTGCGTTATAAACTTCTGTGAAGCATCTGGGGGTTTAAAGTGCTCACTATGCATCTAGATAAGTTCCTTGGGGGGGTCTAGTTTCCAAAATGGGGTCACTTGTAGGGGAGCTCCAATGTTTAGGCACACAGGGGCTCTCCAAACGCGACATGGTGTCCACTAACGATAGGATCTAATTTTCCATTCAAAAAGTCAAATGGCGCGCCTTCCCTTCCGAGCCTTGCCGTGCACCCAAACAGTGGTTTACCCCCACATATGAGGTATCGGCGTACTCAGGAGAAATTGCCCAACAAATTTTAGGATCCATATTATCCTGTTGCCCATGTGAAAATGAAAAAATTGAGGCTAAAAGAAATTGTGTGTGAAAAAAAAAGTACTTTTTCATTTTTACGGATCAATTTGTGGAGCACCTGGGGGTTTAAAGTGCTCACTATGCTTCTAGATAAGTTCCTTGGAGGGTCTAATTTCCAAAATGAGGTCACTTGTGGGGGAGCTCCAATGTTTAGGCACACGGGGGCTCTCCAAACGCGACATGGTGTCCGCTAAAGATTGGAGCCAATTTTTCATTCAAAAAGTCAAATGGCGCTCCTTCCCTTCCAAGCCCTGCCGTGCGCCCAAACAGTGGTTTACCCCCACATATGAGGTATCAGCGTACTCAGGACAAATTGGACAACAACGTTCGTGGTCCAGTTTCTCCTTTTACCCTTGGAAAAATTAAAAAATTGTTGCTAAAAGATCATTTTTGTGACTAAAAAGTTAAATGTTCATTTTTTCTTCCATGTTGCTTCTGCTGCTGTGAAACACCTGAAGGGTTAATAAACTTCTTGAATGTGGTTTTGAGCACCTTGAGGGGGTGCAGTTTTTAGAATGGTGTCACTTTTGGGTATTTTCAGCCATATAGAACCCTCAAACTGACTTCAAATGTGAGGTGGTCCCTAAAAAAAATGGTTTTGTAAATTTTGTTGTAAAAATTAGAAATCACTGGTCAAATTTTAACCCTTATAACTTCCTAGCAAAAAAAAAGTTTGTTTCCAAAATTGTGCTGATGTAAAGTAGACATGTGGGAAATGTTATTTATTAACTATTTTGTGTCACATAACTCTCTGGTTTAACAGAATAAAAATTCAAAATGTGAAATTTTCAAAATTTTCGCCAAATTTCCGTTTTTTTCACAAATAAACTCAGAAATTATCGACCTAAATTTACCACTAACATGAAGCCCAATATGTCACGAAAAAACAATCTCAGAATCGCTAGGATCCGATGAAGCGTTCCTGAGTTATTACCTCATAAAGGGACACTGGTCAGAATTCCAAAAAACGGCCAGGTCATTAAGGTCAAAATAGGCTGGGTCATGAAGGGGTTAAATATATATATATATATATATATATATATATATATATATATATATATATATATATATATATATATATATATATATATATATATATATACACACACATTTTTCATTATTTATTTATTATTTTTTTTAAAAAAAAATTTTGTACACAGCAAACAAAATTATAAACAACCTACCACCAAACCCACACAATACAAAAATAAGCTCACCGAGTAACTCATATCCTCTTGCTTACAAGACACTGTGCATTAACCCCGTAAGCCTCAGGATCATCACCTTACAATACAATGCTACATAACTCTATATACAACACTTACCCAGAGCCAGGATTGGTGCCTGTAAGCCCTATATCAATAGTTAACTTCTGCAAAACAAAAATCTGATAGTGAAAAGCCCCCAGCCCGCCACCGGGAAACCGGAGATGACAGGCTTCTACCCTAACAATCCTTACCCTACCAGCCGTCCCTACCTGTCTAGACATCTGCCCCTATTTATCTACCTACCTTTCCCTGTCTCTCCCTGCCTGACCCTACTACCCAACCTAACTCACCGCGTGCCTATCTAACTGTTCCTGGGCTGTCCCTATCCTGTCCCTAACTATCTACCTGTCCCTACTGAAGCTATCTACCTGTCCCTATCATTTACCTGCTCATCTAAGCCCTAGGTACATTAAATGAGAACCCTCTCCAGAGAAGAGAGGCCCTCGCTGCACCCAGCCTGTCATACTCCAGAGAGCGCACCTTCACCAGGCCACCCAGAATGTTCCTAACAACCTCGTCCCTGGGGAGGATTTTCTGCTGAGTTGACACTAAGCACCATGCGTTCCACGTGTAAAACCTGAGGACTAAACTGACTAGAAATAAAGTGCCCCGATCTCGGCCACCCAGGGATCCGAATGCCCCATACGCCCACTCCGCATAGGAAAGGTGTGCCAGCCGAGGCCAGCCTATGGAAGCACCCACCCTGTTGTAGACCCCTGTATTAAAAGGACACTGAAGGAGGAAGTGCTCCATGCTTTCCAGCGTGTCGCAACACCCCTCACGGGGACAATCCCGATCATCGGAGTTCCTACACTTCAGGTTGTCCCTTACATACAGTTTCCCATGGAAGCAGCGCCAAGCCAAGTCCCAAAACTTCAAGGGGACCCGTGTAGAATTCAATAACCTCAGCCCACCCTCCAGATCCCGACTTGGGCAATCTTTGAGCACCAGAGGCTTCTGGAAGTGGGTCAACAGGACCCTCCTGTCAAGGAATTACCTCGACATGGTCCTGATCTCCCACATTCCCAGACCCCACCGGCGGATCACCTTCAGAACCGGGGTAGCGTAAGCCGGGAGATGCCCATGCAGTGTGCGCAGGTCCTTCACTTGCCCTCCTGTCTCCCATTCCTGGAAGAAGGGTCGAAGCCATCCCCTGCAGGAGAATACCCACGGAGGAGCCCTCTCTGACCAGAGGTTGGCGATGTTAGTCTTGACAAAAGTGTTTATTAGAAACACCACTGGGTTGACCATACCCAACCCTCCTAGTCTCCTTGTGCGATATGTGACCTCCCGCTTGACTAGGTTCAGCCTATTTGCAGCGCCCCAGAGTCCTGGTCATTGCAGTACTGTGGCTCCGCCGCTAAGGGGGGCTATGGTACGTCTGATGGCACTGAAGGAGTTCATCTGACCAGGTATCACAGACACCAATACACTTCACAGTCTGGCCTCCAGGGGGAGCTAAGGGTTCTATGTATTAGGCCACTCCTCACAATCTGGTAAAACTGGGGGTTAGAGAGGAAGTTAGAAAAGAAAGCTGACTGGGTTGGAACCAGGCAACACCTTGTGGCAGAGGGTGTTGTAGGGGAAGATTCGGAGGGGTCCCCGTCAGGGGTGGGATCCTGACAGAGGCCTAGCAACCAGAGAGAACGTTACGGGACCGCGCCTGCACGATATAGCGGCGGTACCCCAAGAAAGGACAAGAAGCGAGGTTTATTGTGCTGAGTGAGAAACGAGATCAACGCAACAAGGAGAATACCAGTAGGAGTCGTGCTGTAAGATGAGGCAACATCCTATTGAGGCGCATAACCGGTGGCCGGAACGCCGAGGAAGTATAGAGCTCCAAGCCAAACTTCAAACCTACGGCAGGACAGTCAGTTATAGGCGGGCTGTCTCACCCAATTGACCTAGGAAGACACAGGGGGGTAACAACAGGAGTGGGGCGACGCTAGAGTCCCGGAAGAGCTCTGAGCCTCCCCGTCATACGGGTGCGTCCTAACCATAAGATCTGGGGGACGTGGAAGAACATCAGAATCGAGTTGTGAGGGAACACGAGAAACAGACAACAGTTGTGAGGACTATCCCGTGGTGCTTAGCAGGGAAGGACTACAACACACAAGTGCTAGAAGGTAGGCACAGATTTCCACCTGTAAAGGGAACTCTGGATGTGCCATCGGACCGACCAGGCTTGCGCAGCCCGGTTAACCGTATTGAGGACCCTGAAGCCTTCAGTAAAGAGGTAAAGAGACTGCAACCTGGTGTCCTCGTCATTTACTGCACCGCACTACCACCACCATCCACACCTATCATTGTACGCCCCTCAGCAGGGTCACGGACCGGGTCTAGCCACCGTGACAACCCCAGAACAGAGACTCAGAGGCCCGGTACCAGGTACCCCTCGGCCCTGCGGCAGTGGGGGCGCTACATATTTCCCCATAACATCTGGAAAAACAGGCTGTAGACCCGGCTCTAGGAACATGCAGACACTGCCCAGGTATATTAACAAGGGTAGCAAAAACCCTTAACCAGGCTAACCCTTTCCCTCAGGGGCAAAGACCAACCCTTCCATTGGTCCACCTTCTGGGCGGCGATCTTAAGTTGGCCCTCCCAATTTTGCTGGGGGTAGTCCCCAGGGCCAAATTCGATGCCTAGGATTTTTGCCGATGCCTGGGGCTCTGGAAGAGTGTCCTGGAGACCAAAACTAGGGTCTCCCCCTCCCAGCCAGAGACTCTCACACTTTTCCTGATTAATTCTGGACCCAGAAGCCTCCAAGTAGCGATCAACCTCAGACATGACCCACTCAGCCTCCTCACCCGAGGACACAAAAAGGAGAAGTCATCGGCATACGCTACCACCCTCAGAGTGGCTTCCGGGGCCACCTGGTCCATCCTGACTCCCGCCAACGGCCCACGCTCAATCCTCCTTAAAAGAGGATCTATTGCAAACACGTATAACAGCGGGCTCAATGGACAGCCCTGGCGGACCCCAGACCCAACCTCAAAAAGGCGGCCAGTCCAACCATTCACGAGCGGGAAAGTCTCTGCCCCCGCGTACAAGATCTTTAGCCAATTTACAAACCCCCCAGGCAGACCGTACCTCAGAAGGATGGACCAGAGGTAATCGTGGTTAACCCGATCAAAAGCCTTCGCCTGGTCTAAAGACCGCAAGTACCCCTTCCAGTGACCTGCCCCGCCCTGCTCAACTGCCTCTCGGACACCAAGGACAGCATTAAACGTACTGCGGCCTGGAACAGAGCAGTGCTGGGCCCCCGAAAGGAGCCGGGGTGCAAACTTCACCAGCCGTTTGAACAGCACCTTTGCCAGAACCTTCCGGTCCGTATTGAAAAGCGCTATGGGACGCCAATTCTCAATACGGGACGAGTCCTTACCCTTTGACAGGATAATCAGGGCAGACTGCCTCATTGACCGAGAAAGAGCGCCCGAGGAGACACTCGTTAAACACCTCAGTCAAGAGTGGGACCAAGGAGCCCCTAAAGGTCTTATATAACTCGGATGTTAACCCATCCGGACCTGGCGATTTCTTAGGCCAAAGCCCATCAATGGCCAGTCGCACTTCCTCTTCCCTGATTGGTTCTGTCAAAACGTGAAGTGAGGGGTCATCCCCTGGCTCAGGGATGGCCTCGGCCAGGAAAGCCGACATCACGTTCCGATCCAGATCCCTCTTCCCCAAGAGGTGTGAGTAGAAAGATCTGATCACCTCCAGGATCCCTGATTTGGATCTGTTCAGGGAACCAGTATCGTCGACCAAACCTGTCACCACCTTACAACTCACTGACATCTTACAGTTTCTGTAAGAGTCAGGCGAGCGGTACCTCCCGAAATCCCTCTCAAAAACCAAAGATGTGTGCCTATCGTACTGACACCTCGCGTAAAGACTTCACTCTGGAGATCTCCTCACGGTCACCTCCAGCCGAGACGAGACGTTCGAGTTTCCTCCTCAGTTCCTGATACAGGCGGTACCTGCTCAGGCTCCTGAGACTCGAGAGCTGGCGGAAGAAACTCGCAACCCGATCCTTGAATATCTCCCACCACTCTGACTTATCGCTACAGAGATCCAAAAGTGGTACCTGGCTCTGAAGAAAGTCCTCAAAGGATTGTCTTATCTCTGCTTCTTCCAAGAGGGACGAATTCAGCTTCCATAGTCCCCTTCCCATCCGAGGGGTTTCTGAAACATTCAGAGAAAAAGAAATCAGACAGTGATCGGAGAACTCCACCTCAACAACGGACACTGCTGAAGAGATGGCTTCCTCCTTTAAAAAAAACCTGTCTATCCTAGACCTACAATTACCTCTATGAAAGGTGAAACCACAGTGACCTGGGGTGTGCCGGATGTGGACATCCACCAGGCGAGCGTCACTAGCTATGCTATTAAGAGTATTACTATCATAAGCCAGCCGGTCAATGGAGCCTCCCCTATCACGAAGCCTTCTGACAGTGTTAAAGTCACATCCAAAGACCACCTGCCGACTCGTAAAAAGATAGGGCTTAATCTTCAGGAAGAGACATTTATGGTCCCACTTTGACTGCAGACCATAGATGTTAATGAGCCGAAGCTCCTGTCCCCTCATGAACACGTCTAAGACCAGGCACCTCCCCATTTCTACCTCGATAACTCTCCGGCATTCAACCGATGCAGTCTTAAAAAGGACTGCCACCCCGCTACACGGCTCGGCCGCAAGAGACCAGTACGAAGACCCACACCTCCACTCGCTCTCCGCCTTGCGTTTGGCCCCCATATCCGTAAGCCTGGTCTCCTGCAAAAACAAAATTTCAGCCTCAATTCGGGTGAGAAAATCAAAGGCCGCAAATCTAGCCGCATCAGACTTTATACTAGCGACATTAATGGTCGCTAGAGTCAACGGGGTGGGTGCCGCCATCATGAGTGATAGAGTTAGATGGCCTTTTTCTTCCCCCCACCCATTTTCCTAGCCCGCTCATCTCCGGACGATGAAGCCCCCCCTCTTCTTTTCAGAGAGACAGAGGTATCCATCCCTCCCACCTCTTTCTCATCTCCGGACCCAGGGTCATCACCACCTCCTGAGGAAGACACACCCCCTGGAGAAGGGACTCCCCTGCCTCCCAAAGGCCCTCCCGATGTTACCTCCGGAACCTCACCCCCGACTCCCGTCTCGGCAGGATCGTCAAGGGCTTGGAACCGGTTGGAGAGGGGGATCAGAGGGGAGTCGGTGGGACCTTCCTTAGGCACCTTGGTCAGGGAAGAAGATGTTCCACCTTTTTCCTTCTTTTTTTTTTACTTTTGGTACCCTTGTCACCCATTTCTTTTGGCTGTTCCCCTCCATCCTCATCAAAACTTTCATATTGAGAGGCATCTGAGAGATCCGTCTGATCTCCTCATTCACCGCTTCCTCCCCCGGGGCCTCAGTGACATGGGCCGTCGCCTCGGAGGAGGGGGCAGCCATTACCCCAGTTTCCTGAGGCTCCTCCTACCCCCTGCCCTCCTGACGCCTTGCCTGCCTCCGCTGGTAAAAGGTGGGCCCCAAGCCCTGCCATTCCTCATTGGCCCCTCAGCTCCTCCCCCGCTGCCACCTCCAAGCTCTGCAGAAGTTGCACCGCCAGGAACTTCCTCGCGGCTCCCCTCCACCCAGCTGGCCATGGCATTAGAGAAGGAACGAGGGCAGCGGCTGAATGGGTGACCTAGATCACCACACAGGTGACATCAAATGACACCACAGGATGCGGCGAGGTGACCCACCTCGCCACACAAGTCACATTTCTGCACCTTGCAGCCCGCGCTGAAGTGGCGAGGATCACCGCACCTGTGGCAGACCTTCGGCTGCCCCTGGTAGAAGACCAGAATCCGATCCCTTCCCAGGAAAGCCGAGGAAGGGATGTGGGTGACAGTGCCCCCTGAACGCTTCAACTTTACCATGAAGGTCCAGCCTCCTGACCAGATACCAAAATCGTCCCGGTTCTTCTTAGGGACCTCCACAACCTCGCCGTATCGGCTCAACCAGGTCATTATGTCAACGCCAGAAAGAGACTCATTACATGTTAAAACGGTCACTTTCTTCGGCCCACTTTGGCGAGAAATTGCCAGCCAGGCTCCTCTTTTACCAGCTCATAATTCGACCAAAAGAGCTCCAAGCCCTCTGGCTGAACAAAGCTGATATCAAAGGTGGAGGTCCCAAAAGGATGTATCAGAGCAAAGATGTCAATAGCCCTGAAGTCCATCTTCATGAGGAGCTTCACCACATTTGTCCTGGATGGACACGCCTCATCGCCCCTCCAGCGAAGACGAACCACATTTCTCCTGGAGACCCCCTACCCGGCTGTCGGGAGGGACCACAAGGTCTCCCCCCCCCCTTTTTCTCTTGGAAGGTAGCTAGACCAAACTTATCTAGCCAGTAGGACAATGCCACCTCTCTTCCCTCTACATTGATTGTCCGCTCCCCTTTTTTGAGGGCCTCCAGGAAACGGCGGCGAAAAGCTTCATTCCCTGGGTCCGGAGATGAGGAAGACCCCGGTGGAACCCCACCGGCAGCAGCCGCATAACTAATGGCGGCTGCATGTGAGGGGGACGATGGACCAGCCCCTATATTCCCTGAACCCTCAACCTCACAGTCAACCATCTCCACCTCACTTACCTCAGCCTCACCATTTTCACTAGTAGAAGTCCCCGCACTGGCACCATTCACACCAACCATACCTCCAGCAGAAACCGCCCCTGACCCGTCACCATTATCACAGATACTATTCACACCACTTGCACCACTTCCATTCTTATTTACATTTTTTCCTGCATTTTTTTTTCTGCTTTCTGCTGGGGTTGTTGCTATTTGCAGTGCAGCTGCCCCTTTAAGATCCATACTGCAGGGTTTGATTACCACACCCTGCTTTTCAGCAGAGCATGTGCTGGCAGCTGCAGACTGTTGCTCCTGCCTCTCCTGCAGACCATCTCCACGCTCCTGTGTGCACTTCACCGCCGGGTCCCCCACAGATACAGGTGACACACATGCAGAGGACCCCGGCGGTGTGACCCCCTCCGGTGAGGGTGCGATCCGGGCCGGCATTACCGCAGCCATTACAGCTGCACCCGAGATGATAACCGGTGCCGGGGTCCCGGACTTTGACCCAGCATCAGATCTGCATGTGGGGGACCCCGACACCACAGCACACGCCGCCGATGATGCGGCCCCGGCTGACAGCGCACCGCCAACACTGCGGGGAGCAGTGACCACCGGTAAGGTACCCACAGCCTCCACCCCCCCGAGCGTCAGCGGGTGCAGCAGGCACCAGGCCACCCCCAGTTTCCACAGAGGATTGGGCCTGGACACCTCCACAGATTTTATTACTGCCCGCCACAGGGCCACACTCCAGACCATGCACACTGTCCGGCTCTGCAGCCGCATGCCCACTCTCGCCCCCCGCTGTGTGTGGCCTGGAGATCACTTACCAAGCCCCAAGGTGGGTACGGTGCCTCCTCCATCTCCACATGGTCCACCTCCTCCACCTGGGTCGGACACCGAGACCCCTCTGGCTCCTTTGGAGCAGCCATGTTGTGGAATCGGTCCTCATTTTCCAGCTTTTCCCGGAAAGGCCCGCTGTTGTTCAATATCGCCGCTCTCCGGGCTTCCATGCCCTCAATGCAGATCTCCAGGCTGGATATCCTGGCTGTTAGGGCAGACTTCTCTGTGCGGGAGGCTCTGCTTGCAGCTTGCCTCACCTTCAGCTCCTCCCGGAGCCTCCTCAGGGTCTTCCCAGCCTCCTCATTCTCGCTGAGGTACGCATGGACACGGGAGCCATAGCTGGTAACCGGCTCCCGTGCGGCACTAGAGCCCCAATCCTTCGGCACCGCCGCCGCTGCACCTCTGCGAGTGCTCCGCTCACCTCCGGGAGGAGACACCGCAGTGGCCCTCGCCTCAGCCTTAGGGGCTTTGCAGCCCTCCTGGGTCTTCCTGGGCTCCTCCATGTTTTGGGCCTTGCCAGATCTGGTGACCCTCTTTGCCGCTAGCAATGAGCTCCGACCCCTCGCCGGCTTAGACCGAGGGGTGGGAGACGGGGACTCAGCCCCACAGTCCATCCACTACACCCCTCTCTTTCCTAGGTCAGAGGGGGGGGGGGGGAATTACTGGGTGAAAAAAAAACGGTGACTCTCCTGGAGCAAACAAACCAGCACACCTTCCTCCACAGACTACAGGCTCCTAGTGGTGGCTGTAGAAATCTGTATGTAGTGAGCTCTCTCTAGTGGTGGCTGTATAAATCTGTATGCAGTGAGCTCCCCCTAGTGGTGGCTGTATAATCTGTATGTAGAGAGCTCCCTCTAGTGGTGGCTGTATAAATCTGTATGTAGTGAGCTCCCCCTAGTGGTGGCTGTATAAATCTTTATTGTAAGGTGGCTGCTGAACACATAGAGTATGTAAGATATGTATCACAGACATTGTTGTTTTCTGTGATATAAACTTAATATAGTTTATATCACAGAAGTAGTACTTAGTACTTCAAGCTCTATGTCTCAACCCCTGATGATGCGGCTAGTGCGGTGAAACATGAAACATGTTGGGGGGGATGCTGGTGATAAAATTTGTTTTCCTATTCTGCCAATATGTATTAGCATAGCGGGTGCTATACACTTTCTAAATATAAATTAGCAGAAATGTTATGGTCTTCTAGTGAGGGTTTATTTGGGGTTCTCCCCAATTTGGAAATTATAATTAGCCCCCCCTAGTGGTGACTGTATACATTTATATATAGGGAGCTCAACCTAATGGTGACTGGAGACAAAAAGAAAAGAGTAAAGTTTACCATTTTAGAAAAAGACATATCTGCGGAGGCATTGTGAGTTTTGTGATGGGACCCTGCGGTATGTCTGAACACAACATAAAATCATCACGATGACAAGTTGTGGAAAAAGAATTTCTAAAATGCAAAGCAGGAATATGTGGTTTATAAATAGGGTAAGTCCTCTGCCTTTTTTTAGCCCTTTTGGGTGTAAATTGGTCACAAAAAGGAAAAGCAGAATAATTCACACATTGTACAGTGAAATCCTTATCTCGGGGAGGGACAGGACTGAGATAGCAATGATTTGGACCCACTTGTTTTTTCCCGTGTTGGTCACCCCTCCCAGACCCGAGCCCTGGGCTTGACGCCCTACAAGACTCATGAATTATTCCTGAGGAGCCCTGACAGCATCAGGAACTCTAAACTAACACTTCCACTTAGCAATTGGGCTTCCTGAGCAGCTGATAAGAAATTCCTGTTATTTTATGTACTACAAGCCTGGACTCCGACCCCGAGCGGCAGCCATAGACCAGGCTGATGTTTGGCCATGAGGTTCTGGATATAGGATCCTTCCATCTTTTGGGTCCAGAATGCAGCGACACCTGATAACCCCCTCCACCCTCCCCAGGGTTACATTTTTGGACAGTATTTCCATAATTTTAAACCATAAAATATAAAGATAATACTGTCATTTGCAGTCCACATAATACCATCATATAGAGCCAAGATAATACTGCCATATACAGTCCACATAATACTATCATATAGAGCCAAGATAATACTGCCATATACAGTCCACATAATACCATCATATAGAGCCAAGATAATACTGCCATATACAGTCCACATAATAGATGGCATTTGGACTGTACATGGCAGTATTATCTTGGCTCTATCTGGGGGTATTATGTGTGGATTATGCAGTCCACATAATACCATCATATAGAGCCAAGATAAAACTGCCATATACAGTCCATATAATACCATCATATAGAGCTAAGATAATACTGCCATATACATTCCACATAATACCATCATATAGAGCCAAGATAATACTGCCATATACAGTCCACATAATACCATCATACAGTGCCAAATAATATGCAACATGTAAATACGTCTCACAGTCCGCATAAGGTTCAGACTGTATTCAGTTTTCCAGTATTTTGCACTATATATAGATACTAGCTGAAGAGCCCGGCGTTGCCCGGGCATAGTACCAAACTGTGGTAACAAACTGTAGTTATAACAAATTATAATGATTATATTGCACATAAAAACATTTCACATCATATATTCAATACTACAGATTTGCAACACAAATTAACTAAATGATTACCGAAGTATTGATAGTATTTTATTTTCAACTCATTCAAAGGTCTTTTGGTAAACAACATTTTTGGTTTTTCCTTCCGATGCAAAGGTGAACAGATTTCCCACATCATCCCGTTAGACAGAGCCACCGGACTACTACCCCTAATTTCCCAATCATCCCATCAGCCAGAGCCTCCGGACTACTGCCCCTAATGTCCCACAGCATCCTGTCAGCCAGAGCCACCGGACTACTACTCCTAATATCCCACATCATCCCACCAGTCAGAGCCACCGGACTACTACCCTTAAAATCCCACATCATTCCGTCACCCTGAGCCACAGGACTACTACCCTTAATATCCCACATCATCCCGCCAGTCAGAGCCACTGTACTACTACCCCTAATATGCCACATCTTCCCGTCAGAGCCAACGGACTACTACCCCTAATATCCTACATCATCCCGTCAGAGCCAACGGACTACTACCCCTAATATCCTACATCATCCCATCAGAGCCAACGGACTACTACCCCTAATATCCCACATCAGCCAGAGCCACCAGACTATTACCCCTAATATCCCACATCATCCCGCCAGTCAGAGCCACCGGACTACTACCCCTAATATCCCACATCATCCCACCAGTCAGAGCCACCGGACTACTACCCTTAAAATCCCACATCATTCCGTCACCCTGAGCCACAGGACTACTACCCCTAATATCCCACATCCTCCCGTCAGAGCCAACATTGTCAGGTTGGAGCTGTTACACCGATTAAAATGATACCTGGGTTGGAGAAATGCATCTTGAAGTTTTAAGTTAATGAGATGCTTCATGCCGGACAAAGAGAAGTTCCTGATTCTGGCCCCCTGCAGTCTGTGTCAGATGGGGGTCTGTGTCGGCACGGTAATAAATTGTGATATTTCCAGCTTTACAGAAGGACGATAACACCATAGAAATTAGAAGAAGAAGAATAGGCCTCAGTTACCACAACTGTCTACAAGGAAAACTGCCTCTCATAGCAACCAATCACAGCTCAGATTTCATCTTTTAAACAGCTCTGGTGAAATGAAAGATGCTTAGTGATTGGTTGGGACTATGTGGAGTGGGTGTGGCTGATACATACACACACTCAGCTTTATATATATACTAGCTATTGAACCCGTTCTACGCCCGGGTGGCGAGCATTTATATTGGTATATGGTCTCCATCCTGGTATGTGCTGCTCCCATCTTGCTCTCCCATCCTGTCATGTGCTGCTCCATCCTGCGCCCCGATCCTGTCATGTGCTGCTCCATCCTGCATCCCCATCCTGTCATGTGCTGCTCCATCCTGCATCCCCATCCTGTCATGTGCTTGCAGCGCCCCAGAGTCCTGGTCGTTGCAGTACTGCGGCTCCGCCACTATGGGGAGCCATGATGCGTCCGATGGCACTGAAGGAGTTCATCTGATCAGGTATCACAGACACCAATACATTTCACAGCAGGGCCTCCGGGGGGAGCTAAGGGTGCTATTCATTAGGCCACTCCCCACCATAGTGGGTAAACCGGGGGTCAGGCAGGAAGTTAGATCAGAAAGCTGACTGGATTGGACGAAGCAACACCTAGTGGCAGAGGGTGTTGTGGAGGAAGAGACAGTAGGGTCTCTGTCAGGGGTGGGATCCTGACAGAGGCTTGGCATTGGAAAGAACGTAACGGGTCCGCGCCAGCTCCGGGAAGCGGCGGTGCCCAAGAAAGGACTAGAAGCGAGATAGATTGTGCTGAGTGAGAAACGAGATCAAGCATTAGGAGAATTCCAGTAGGGGTCGTGCTGTAAGACCGGAGCAACACCCTACTGAGGCGCACTACCGGTGGCCGGAACGCCGAGGGAGTATTATAACATTCTGCTTCAAGCAATACTCTAAACAGCGGCAGGACAGTCAGTTTAAGGCGGGCTGTCTAACACATATCACCTATGAAGTCTTGGGAGGCAATTGCGGGAGAGGGGCGTCTCTAGGGTCCCGGAAGAACTCCAGGACTACCCGACAAACGGGTGCCGTTCTAACTGTAACATCAGGAAGGGACGGAAGATTAGAAGAACATCATTTAATCGAGTTGTGAGGGAACTTAAGAAACAGACACAACGGTTGTGGGGTACTTTCCGTAAGCACAGCAGGGAAGGACTACAACACATAGCGCTAAGAAGGAAGGCACCGATTTCCACCTGTGAAGTGAACTCTGGAGGTGCCATTGGACCGGCCGGACTTGCGCAGCCTGGTGAACCGTATTCTGGACTGAGGACTCAGAGATCTCCAGTAAAGAGGTAAAGAGACTGCAACCTGGTGTCCTCGTTATTTACCGCGACCTGCACCCCACAACTGCACCGTTACAACACGACTTATTGCATCGGACGTCCCCCACTGACAGACAGGGCCACGGACCGGGTCTAGCCACCGTGACAACCCCAGGACTGAGACCCAGAGGCCCGGCTCCGGGTACCCCTCGGCCCTGCGGCGGTGTGGGGGCGCTCCACATGCTGTTCCATCCTGCGCCTCCATCCTATCATGTGCTGCTCCATCCTGCGTCCCCATCCTGTCATGTGCTCCCATCCTGCGCGCTCAGTGCGGGCGGCTGTGCTCAGTGCGGGCGGCTGTGCTCAGTGCGGGCGGCTGTGCTCAGTGCGGGCGGCTGTGCTCAGTGCGGGCGGCTGTGCTCAGTGCGGGCGGCTGTGCTCAGTGCGGGCGGCTGTGCGTGGCGATGCTGAGTGCGGGCGGCTGCGCGTGGCGATGCTGAGTGCGGGCGGCTGCGCGTGGCGATGCTGAGTGCGGGCGGCTGCGCGTGGCGATGCTGAGTGCGGGCGGCTGCGCGTGGCGATGCTGAGTGCGGGCGGCTGCGCGTGGCGATGCTGAGTGCGGGCGGCTGCGCGTGGCGATGCTGAGTGCGGGCGGCTGCGCGTGGCGATGCTGAGTGCGGGCGGCTGCGCGTGGCGATGCTGAGTGCGGGCGGCTGCGCGTGGCGATGCTGAGTGCGGGCGGCTGCGCGTGGCGATGCTGAGTGCGGGCGGCTGCGCGTGGCGATGCTGAGTGCGGGCGGCTGCGCGTGGCGATGCTGAGTGCGGGCGGCTGCGCGTGGCGATGCTGAGTGCGGGCGGCTGTGCTGGGCGCCGGGGGCCTGAGCAGGCGGGGACACCCGCGCGCTGGGGGGGGGGGGGGGGGGGGTCAGGTGCTGGAGTCGCCGCTAGCTCAGGCCCCAGGCACTTGCTATATTTACCTGTCTCCCGTTCCACTGCTGCGCGCCGCTCCATCTTCCGGGTCCTCTGCCTGTGACTGTTCAGTCAGAGGGCGGCGCGCATTAAGCGCGTCATCGCGCCCTCTGAACCGTTCAGTTCAGAGGGCGCGATGACGCGTTAATGCGCGCCGCCCTCTGACTGAACAGTCGCAAGCGGAGGATGGAGCAGCGCACATCACTGGAACGGGGACAGGTAAATATTGCATACTCACCCTCGTCCCTGCTTCTCCGTTGGAGATCGTGGTGTGCGTTCAGTGCTTACGCATACTGCGATCTCCTGGGAGCGTCGCTCTGTGGGGTCCAGACTGCGCCGGCGCTTGCGCAGTCTATAAAGGCTTCGGACAGAGTGACGCTCCCAGCGTTATATTATAGATATATAATACTGGGCAGATATTGCTCTATGGCTTCCTGTCCTCCTCAGCTCCTTAGCTTGTTGAGAAACTGGGAAATTGTCCAATTTTACACCCCCTAAAGCTATGGCACATTGGTGGGCTCTGCTATATTGTGGCACTAAGGTGACAACGGTTATTGAGGAAGAGTGATAGCCATTGTTATGGGGCAGCGTTGGTCCTGTTACTGGAGGTCTCGTTGAGGCTGTGACTGACTTCGCTATAAGGCGCTTTGTCTGGCTCTGCGACAAGGACAGTGTGTATGGTTCTGTTGTGCACCCACCGTAGCTGACACTGTCCAGGAGGACATTATTATGGCGGCACTACACCCATCCTAGGAGGCAGGGCCGGACTGGCCATCGGGCAGTTCTGGCAAATGTCAGAAGGGCCGGTGGCAGTAGTGGGCCGCTCGAGTGTCGGCACACTCCCCCCGCTGTCGGCACACTCCCGGCCCCGCATTCAACTATACCGGCATCATAGACGCTGGTACAGCTGAATGCAATGATGGAGAAGAGAGCGTCTGCTGACGCTCCCTCTCCCATCATTCCCCGCTCTGCCTGCCGCTGACACTGCGGGTGCACGATGACGTCATATCATCGCGCACCTGCTGTGTGTCGGGCGGGCAGACTGCAGCTGCTGAGACCGGAGCCAGGAGCAGCGCGGGGCAAGAGGAAAGGTGAGTAGAGTGTTTTTTTTTTTTATTATTATTATATAACAATGACTGAGTGATAACTGGATTGTGGGGCTATTGGGGGCTGGGCTGCATTACATTCTATGGGGCTGGGCTGCATTACATTCTATGGGGACTGGCTGCATTACATTCTATGGGGGCTGTGCTGCATTACATTCTATGGGGGCTGTGCTGCATTACATTCTATGGGGGCTGTGCTGCATTACATTCTATGGGGGCTGTGCTGCATTACATTCTATGGGGGCTGTGCTGCATTACATTCTATGGGGGCTGTGCTGCATTACATTCTATGGGGGCTGTGCTGCATTACATTCTATGGGGGCTGTGCTGCATTACATTCTATGGGGGCTGTGCTGCATTACATTCTATGGGGGCTGTGCTGTATTACATTCTATGGGGGCTGTGCTGTATTACATTCTATGGGGCTGGCTGTATTACACTCTATGGGGGCTGGCTGTATTACATTCTATGGGGCTGGCTGTATTACACTCTATGGGGGCTGCGCTGTAATGCTGGATACAGCTGTGATTATATGTTATATAGTCGTGTTACACTCCCCTCGTTCTTGTAACCTACAAGTGTACAAAGATATAAGACTACTTTCACACTAGCGTCGGACGACGTACGATGAATTGTGTCGTTGCGACGTACCGGCGCTAGCAGTGAATGCGCCGCACAACGGGGGCAGCGGATGCTGTTTTTCAACGCATCCGCTGCCCCATTGTGAGGTGCGGGGAGGCGGGGGCGGAAAAGACGCACCAAAAAACGTTACAAGCAACGTTTTTTGGTGGCGACGGTACGACGCAACACGACGCAACCGTCGCACGACGGTTGCGACGTGTGGCAATGCGTCGCTAATGCAAGTCAATGGAGAAAAAACGCATCCTGCAAGCACTTTTGCAGGATGCGTTTTTTCTACAAAACGACGCATAGCGACGTGCAGTGCACGACGCTAGTGTGAAAGTAGCCTTATACAGTCACCAAGTGACAAGTGGGCCTGTGTGACTTCAAATGCCAGGGCTGAATTTTAATCCCAGTCCGGCCCTCCTAGGAGGGCACTGCTATAGAGTGAATGTATCCAATGTTGTATCCCTGGGACACGTTTGACACTTGTGAGATCAGCACCAAGATCCATAAAGAAGAAGTTCGTACAATTTGCCTGAAATCCCACATATCTTTATATACCGACCAAAATTAGCCGCCCCCAGCCCCCGGCCAGCAGGGACGAGCCGCACACTTAATAATAGCAGGAATTCTGTGTATTTTGATGGAATTTTCTGTATAAATAGAGTTTCCTGTGTGCGGGGGACATATTCCTGTTATGGTTTCTGCAGTCCCAGCTCCACTCATGTTGATGGATGTTGGAGGGTTTTATATTGGGGCAAATTCTTCTCCTTCCAGGATGGATATTTCTGTGTCAACCTGCGGACATTTATAGAGTCGTTTATTTTCTTTGGACAGAAAACTTTTCAAGGCTTCTGGAAATCAGAACTAAGATACGGTAATCTGTATTGTATCCGAAGGTCTGTACATACGGTGGCGCTTCCTGGACCCCCGCCCTGACAATGCACATACAACCCAGTGACTCCAGATCCAGGTGGTCTATCCGGCCCTATGGACCCCACCAATATATATAATCCAAATCCAGGGGGTCTATCCTGCCCTATAGACCCCACCTATATATGTAATCCAGATCCAGGGGGTCTATCCTGCCCTATAGACCCCACCTATATATGCAATCCAGATCCAGGGGTCTATCCTGCCCTATAGACCCCTCCAATAAATGAAATCCAGACCCAGGGGGTCTGTCTAGCCCTATAGACCCCACCAATATATGTAATCCAGATCCAGGGGGTCTATCCTGCCCTATGGACCCCACCAATATATGTAATCCAAATCCAGGGGGTCTATCCTGCCCTATAGACCCCACAAATATATGTAATCCAGATCCAGAGGTCTATCCAGCCCTATAGACCCCACCTATATATGTAATCCAGATCCGGGGGTCTATCCTGTCCTATAGACCCCACCTATATATGTAATCCAGATCCAGGGGTCTATCCTGCCCTATAGACCCCTCCAATAAATGTAATCCAGACCCAGGGGGTCCGTCCGGCCCTATGGACCCCACCAATATATGTAATCCAGATCCAGGGGGTCTATCCAGCCCTATAGACCCCACCAATATATGTAATCCCATACTCTAATATCCCTAGATCACAGACTATCTATGTATCTAAACAGAAGAATACAGCCATCTTTATAAGCGCTACTTTATAAGCGCCACCGGACTACTACCCCCAATATCCCATATCATCCCGTCAGCCAAAGCCACCGGAATACTACCTCTAATATCCCACATCATACCATCAGCCAGAGCCGCCGGACTACTACCACTAATATCTCATATCATCCCGTCAGAGCCACCGGACTACTACCACTAATATCCCACATCATCTCATCAGCCAGAGCCGCCGGACTACTACCTCTAATATCCCAATCATCCCATCAGAGCCACCGGACTACTACCACTAATATCTCATATCATCCCGTCAGAGCCACCGGACTACTACACCTAATATCCCACATCATCTCATCAGCCAGAGCCACCGGACTACTACCCCTAATATCCCATATCATCCCGTCAGAGCCACCGGACTACTACCCCTAATGTCCCACATTGTCCCATCAACCAGAGCTACCGGACTACTACCCCTAATATCCCACATCATCCCGTCAGCCAGAGCCACCGGACTACTACCCCTAATATCCCACATCATCCCATCAATCAGAGCCACCTTACTACTACCCCTAATATCCCACATCCTCCCGTCAGAGCCACCGGACTACTACCCCTAATATCCCACATCCTCCCGTCAGAGCCAACATTGTCAGGTTGGCGCTGTTACACCGATTATAATGATACCTGGGATGGAGAAATCCGTCTTGAAGTTTTAAGTTAATGAGATGCTTCATGCCGGACAAAGAGAAGTTCCTGATTCTGGGCCCCTGCAGTCTGTGGCAGAGGGGGGTCTGTGTCGGCACGGTAATAAATTGTGATATTTCCAGCTTTACAGAAGGACGATAACATCATAGAAATGAGAAGGAGAATAGGCCTCAGTTACCATAACTGTCTACAAGGAAAACTGCCTCTCATAGCAACCAATCATAGATCAGCTTTCATCTTTTAAACAGCTCTGGTGAAATGAAAGAAGCTTAGTGATTGGTTGTGGAGCGGGCGGGGCTCTGTGGAGTGGGCGTGGCTGATACACACACGCTCAGCTTTAGGCCGGCGTCACACTCAGCGTATGTAAATACGGTCCGTATTTTACAGCCGTAATACGCAGAAATGTTCCAAAAATAGTGATCCGTATGTCATCCGTAGTCAGGGTGTGTCAGCGTATTTTGCGCATGACATCCTCCGTATGTAATCCGTATGGCATCCGTACTGCGATATTTTCTCGCAGGCTTGCAAAACCAACATCTAACGGATTTATGTGCTCAAATGTTCGGGAAAACATATATACAGTATATATATATATATATATATATATATATATATATATACTGTATTTATATTTAATTCAGCGCGAGATATGTGATAAGCCGGTAATTCAATTGCCGGCTTTTCATTTCTCCTTCCCAAACCCGACAGGATATGAGACATGATTACATACAGTAAACCATCTCATATCCCCATTTTTTTTACATATTCCACACTACTAATGTTAGTAGTGTGTATGTGCAAAATTTGGGTGCTGTAGCTGCTAAAATAAAGGGTTAAATGGCGGGAAAAATTGGCGTGGGCTCCCGCGCAATTTTCTCCGCCAGAGTGGTAAAGCCAGTGACTGAGGGCAGATATTAATAGCCAGGAGAGGGTCCATGGTTATTGGCCCCCCTGGCTAAAAACATCTGCCCCCAGCCACCCCAGAAAAGGCACATCTGGAAGATGCGCCTATTCTGGCACTTGGCCACTCTCTTCCCACTCCCTGTAGCGGTGGGATATGGGGTAATGAAGGGTTAATGTCACCTTGCTATTGTAAGGTGACATTAAGCCAGATTAATAATGGAGAGGCGTCAATTATGACACCTATCCTGTTATGATCCGGTGACCTTGGAGCCGCATGAGACTTTCTCAGGAGTAGGTGGAACCTGTACTGACCGCAATCCCTAAACTGACACCGCAACTAGAAGTAGCTGTGGGGTGTACCTACCAATCCTAGACACCTCGACACAGCCGGAGGACTAAATACCCCTATAGATGGAAATGGGAATACTATCTTGCCTCAGGGCAGAACCCCAAAGGATAGGCAGCCCCCCACGAATATTGACGGTGAGTATTAGAGGAAAGACACACCCAGGTAGGAAACAGGATTTAGCAAAAGAGGCCAGTCTAGCTAAATAGGAAAGGATAGGACAGAATACTAAGCGGTCAGTATTAGGGTACGTTCACACAGGACTTTTTTGATGCGTATTTTTGCTGCGTTTTTTTATGCCAATTTTCAGCTGCTTTTTACAGTACCAGCAAAGCCTATGAGATTTCAGAAATCTCATGCACACACATTGGGTTTTTGTTTGATCAGTATTTTCTGCTTTGCTGCGTTTTTTGGACATAGGGCATGTCACTTCTTTCAGCGTTTTTGCTGCGTTTTTGCAGCGTTTTTTCACCCATTGACTTGAATGGGTGATGGAAAAAACGCTGCAAAAACGCATGTAGCATTATTTGCTGCATTTTTTGTGCAGAAAAATCATGGCCAGCAGGAAGTGATCTCACAGCCAAGAGCTTAGGGGTGTGGTTAGTGAGGTGTGAAGATCCATTGTGAGGTGTCCTGATTGTGATCTATTGTGAGGGAGTTTCTGGTAGTAAGGTGTTAGCCATGTCTTGGTATAGGAGGATGAGCATTAATGTTTCCCAACTAATCATGGAGGTAATATTTTTTTTAATTTGTGATATCTATCTATCCGATTGTTTGCTATGGTACACTTTGCGATGCTCATGTGCTGTTATGTACATGTTCATGTGTATGTTTGTATCTTCCTTGTCATGAATGTTGGCTTCATTTCATCTTGCATTTGGTAATTACTTTTTCATTTATTTTTCCAAGGTGGAAGCAATGCCTGTAATTTGGGATGTAGCTTGCCCAAACTACAGTGATCGTCAAAAAAAGGCCGATGCATGGCATGTAATTCGCCGTAAATTGTTCCCCCGCTGGGATGAAGGCGATGCTAAGCTCCACTGGGGTCACTCAACTTTATTATCATACACAAATAGACAAAAAAAACACACCAAAACCGCACAAAAAACTCATCTATAAGCAGCTGAAAATTGGCATAAAAAACGCAGCAAAAATACGCAGCAAAAAAGTCCTGTGTGAACTTACCCAAAAAACCCACCAAATACGCACCAAAAAAACGCACCTAAATTAGCATAAAAAAACGCAGCAAAAATACGCAGCAAAAAAGTCCTGTGTGAACTTACCCTAAAAATATCCGCAGCAGAAAATACAAGAATTCCACCATCTAACTAAAGACATGGAGTGTATATCTGCATCTCCTGAGAATCCAACTTGACTGTAAAAATCCTGACACAGTCCAAGCTGAACAAGAAAAGACAAATGAATAGCACTAAATAGTAAGCACACAGCATGTGTGCAGCAGAAACAAAAACCAGACACTTATCTTTGCTGATTTGGCAGCAGGGCAGGAAGACCAGAAAGAGATCTTAAACCTCCCAGAACAATGGACAACTGGCACGGACTAATGAATCCTGCAACCCTAAATACCCCAGTCAGGCCTGCAATCAGCAGGAACACCTGACCAGGATTGCAAGCCAGGGACAACTGCAATACCACCAACAACCACCGGAGGGAACCCAAGAGCAGAATTCACAACACTATCCATTATTAATGCAATAGTACGAAATGGTTAATAAAACACACACACACATTATTTAAAAGTATTTTAATGAAATAAAGACACAGGGTGTTGTAATATTTTATTATACTGGTAATCCACATGAAGACTCTCGTTCTGTAACAAAGGAAAAATATAAAAACAGTATCTCATACCTTCCGTCGCTCAGGTCAAGTCCCACTAAGTAAATCCATCTGAAGGGGTTAAATCATTTTACAGCCAGGAGCTCTGCTAAAGCAGTGTTCCTGCCTATAAAACCCCCAGGGAATGAATGGAAAGCAGGTTGACCTGTAGTTACCTTGAGTTGCGGTGAGGCGCCCTCTGCTGGATGTCCTCATATGAACTCGAGCATGGGAACTTTTCCAAGGCTCCAGTTCATGACGACATCCAGCAGAGGGCGCATCACTGCAACTCAAGGTAACTACAGGTCATTCCCCTGCAATCCATTCATTCCCGGGGGTTTTACAGGCATGAGCACTGCATTAGGGCTGTCCCACACGTCCAGATAATTCCGGTACCGGAATAAATCGGTACCGGAGTTATCCGTGTCCGTGTGCCTGGGAACTCACGGAGGCCATACGTGCGGCACACGTGTGCCGCCTGTATGGCGAGTGGGTACCACATGGAGCGTGTGGTACCCACGCGTGTGGTCCCCTGCATCTGGTGCTGAAGCCGCGATTCATATGTTCCCTGCAGCAGCGTTTGCTGCAGAGAAAATATGAATAATAGTGTTTAAAATAAAGATCTATGTGTCCGCCGCCCTCCCACCCCCTGTGCGCCCCCCCGCTGGTCAGAAAATACTTACCCGGGTCCCCCGTCGGCTGTCGCTTCTTCCTGGTCTGGCCGCGGCTTACTGTATGCGGTCACGTGGGGCCGAAGGAGCGACAGCCGACGGGGGACCCGGGTAAGTATTTTCTGACCAGCGGGGGGGCGCACAGGGGGTGGGAGGGCGGCGGACACATAGATCTTTATTTTAAACACTATTATTCATATTTTCTCTGCAGCAAACGCTGCTGCAGGGAACATATGAATTGCGGCTTCAGCACCATGTGGGGGGGACAGCGCTTACTGTAGCGCTGTCTCCTGCACGCACACGGACCCCAGATGGAGAATGTCCGTGTGAGGTCCGTGTTTTACACGGACCCATTGACTCTATTGGGTCCGTGTAATACGTGCGCTCCCACGAACACTGACATGTCTCCGTGTTTGGCACATGGAGACACGGTCCGCAAAAAATCAATGACATCTGAACAGATGCATTGATTTTTATGGGTCTACGTGTGTCAGTGTCTCCGGTACGTGAGGAAACTGTCACCTCACGTACCGGAGCCACTGACGTGTGAAACCGGCCTTAGCACAGCTCCTGGCTGTAAAATGATTTAACCCCTTCAGATGGATTTACTTCGTGGGACTTGATCTGAGCGACGGAAGGTATGAGATGTTGTTTTTTTATTTTTCCTTTGTTACAGAACGAGGGTCTTCAGGTGGATTACCAATATAATAAAATATTCCAACAACATGTGTCTTTATTTCATTAAAATACTTTTAAATAATATGTGTTTGTTTTATTAACCATTTAGTACTATTGGATTAATAATGGATAGGTGTCATAATTGACGCCTCTCCATTATTAATCTGGCTTACAATAGCAAGGTGGCATTAACCCTTCATTACCCCATATCCCACCGCTACAGGGAGTGGGAAGAGAGTGGCCAAGTGCCAGAATAGGCGCATCTTCCAGATGTGCCTTTTCTGGGGTGGCTGGGGGCAGATGTTTGTAGCCGGGGGGGCCAATAAACATGGACCCTCTCCAGGCTATTAATATCTGCCCTCAGTCACTGGCTTTCCCACTCTGGCGGAGAAAATTGCGCGGGAGCCCACGCCAATTTTTTCCGCAATTTAACCCTTTATTTTACAAGTTACAGCGCCCAAATTTTGCACATACACACTACTAACATTAGTAGTGTGGAATATGCAAAAAAAAAGGGGATATGAGATGGTTTACTGTATGTAACCATGTCTCATATCCTGTCGGGTTTGGGAAGGAGAAATGAAAAGCCGGCAATTGAATTACCGGCTTTTCTCTAACACCGGTGCGTATTTCTCGCAAGTCACACTGCTGGTCCGTGTGGAATCCGTATTTTTCTCGCCCCCATAGACTTTCATTGGCGTATTTTTTGCGCAATACGGTGACAAACGCAGCATGCTGTGATTTTCTACGGCCGTACAAGACCGTATAATACGGATCAGTAAAATACGGCTGATAGGAGCTGGGCCATAGAGAATCATTGGGCCGTGTGTTATGCGTATTTTACGGATGTATTTCCTGCACTCATACGTCCGTAAAACTCGCCAGTGTGACGCCGGCCTTATACATTAGATATTACAGGCTATGGTCACTAGATTTTGTGATGATCCAGGGAAATGGAGTCAGGAAGGAATGTATCCCCTAACATGGGGCAAATAGCATCTGCCTCATGGGGGTTTTGCCTTCCTCTGGATCAACATGTCACGTGCCTAGATTACAGGCAGTGCTTGTGTGGTGGGCTCTTTGTGGGTTATTTCTGGGGTTATTTGCCTCCATACTCTCATCTGCTGGTTCAGACACTTCTAAATAAATATTAATTCAAAAATACCATTGTCACAAAATAGCAAACTGATTATAACACATGTCCCCTTAAATATTAAGGTCTGAGCACTTCCTTGATGCAATGAATGCTCTTCAACCCTGACATTTAAGGAAGTAATGTTAGCTTTTACCACTCTGCCCCAGCCTAATCTCAGATTATAGAAAAGTGGCAAAAAGTTGCCATAAAGGAAAGTCCCAATATTATTTCTGATCTTTTGTTTCCAACCAGCTGATGGGAGAAGTCAATACAAGAGAGAGAGCTGCAGTACCACTCATGGCCACAACACAATGTGTGGCGCTGTCCTAATACCAATGGGGTGGGGCCAGGTGTCAGACCTCCCCCCCCCATTTATCTAATATTGATGACCCATCCTAAGGAGAGGTCATCAATATTAAGGATCCGGAAAACCTCTTTAAAGCAGAAGTTCTGTCAATATTTATAACGGATTTATTTTTGCTTAGCTATAAAGTGAAGCTGCACTTGTCTGATATGATACTAATAGGGGATAGACCCCTTTATGAATGTTTAGGCAATTTAAATGCCATTTTGGGGGGTGATAGACTCCTTGTAATATCAATCTACTGTGAGCTCCCCCTAGTGGTGACTACAGACAGCATTTAATTTTATTCTGCGACTGCGCAGAAATTGGGATTTCTGTAGGAAATAAATGTATCGCCTGTGAGATAAGGCACAGACCTGAGATGAGGAACAAGACGGATCCTGCGTCCTGAGTGTGAACGTGGAAGTGATCCGATTTTGGGGTCAGTCGTCCAGAATTAGCCGAGCACATGGTCACTGACTTAATAAGAAATAGAACAGGAGTGTGAGGATATTTTTGGCAGCGGGATGTCATCTTGGACTTGGCCTGGATTCTTTGTGTATGAAGCTGCACATCCTGATGCCCCCGTAAAGCGTAATATTATTTTCCTGCCGGGATGAGAAATTCAATAATAAAAGACTTAATCATGAGAAAACAGGATAAAGGGGGTCTCAGGAGTCCATGGGGGGCTCAGAGTCAAGACCCCGAAAAATAAAAAAATATTATTATTATGTCCAGGGGCTGCCACCAAGCTTTTCTAAACTCCTGAATGGCAAAATGCAAGAAATGTGTCACAGCCGTAACAGGGGGCAAACTACAAGTCAGAGTCCACAGTTTGTTATTTTTTAATGATGGGGCATAATTATTTTCGGGGGGCGCAGTGTGCAGTATACTTGTTATCAGGGGGCTTAGTTTGGGCATCTTGGCATTTTTTAATCAGGGGGCATATTTGTATACAGGGAGTCGAGTGTTGTTTGGGGGATACCTTTATTCATGTCGCACAGTGGGGGCATTTTTTTTAAAATCAGGGGCACAGGGTGCTGGAAAATGCAGCAGATTATTTTAAGGACCATGTCACTTCTTTCTGCGGTTCTGCAGCGTTTCTGCACCCATTCCATAATAGAAATCCGCAAGGGTAAAAACGGATGAAATCCGCACAGAATCCGCAGAAAAAACGCACAAAATCCGCAAAAAAAAGTGCAGATTTTGACCTGCAGATTCTGCCAAGAGAGCAGTGTAATAATGTGTCATTTCTAGGTCACTGTGTCACATGTCAGCCATAGGAAAGCCTTGCTGTGCAGCGCCATCTGCTGGTCAGACTCACTATTACACGACTAAATAAAGGGGTTCTCAACCTAGCGAGGACTGGATTGATGAAATTGGAGAAACCCTTTAAATGTGACCTTTATATAAATAAAGATTAAATCTTGTATAAAAAAAAGTTTAGCAACTTTCTAAGTTAATTTGAGTTTCAGTTCTTCCCCATTTTTTAGATCTTTGCTTGCTGTCAGTGAAAAGGAACATTCATGTTTACGTCTAAAGGTTAAAAGCGGCGTCACTTTTTCTTCCTGATGAGAGGTTGTTACAATTTTATGTGATTGTGAGGAAGCTAAATCTGCAGCATAAATCTGTTTCTGATGGTTTGTTACAATGTATCAGTGCAGGTGAAATGGATCAGTCTAGAGTCCAAGCTGGTTAGGTGGCAGAAGACTGGTTGGAGTGTATATAACTGTAGCAAACCCTCAGCTGTGAGAAGTGTTAGGTCAGGAATGGATGTAAGGATGTGTCTATTCACTGGCAGCATGCCGAGATCTTGAAAATGGGGGAAAAACTAAAACAGAGATATTTTGTTTTAGAAAGTGGCAGAAAATGGTATCTGATATTGACTAAAGGATTTGTGCACTTGCTCCAGTGCTTAGAAGAAAAACGCTCAATGGAGTCTGGATTGAAAATCCCCTGCCGTTTTGTGTACGCAGCTCAAATGCAACATTCAAATATATTTTATATTTCATTTCTTGACTGTTTCAAGATTCTTAGTTTTAGGGTGATCACTTCCCTCTGATTTCATGGCGCCGCACCTGTCACATTCAATCCTGACCTCACTCATGTCCTCGTATGACAAAACAAGATCCTCTCCTGAAATCCTCTGTGCTGCTGAGAACCTTGCTCCATGTGCAGAAATCCCAAAGGTGCAGTTGCACTGTTACATGGCGGACCCTGCAGACCCTCAGGGCCATGTTACAGGCTGGCAGTGTACAATGTATCTGTGCCGGATACGTGTCAGTAAACTGTACTTTACCCCCAGGTCTGACGGGCACAGGATGGGGGAAGGGAGAGACATCTGCAACTAAAAGATTCTTCCCTTCCAGAATTGGAAAATGAAGTTTGGGATCAGATTCTTAATCTTACTGGTTGTGCTGGGAATTCTTTACTGGTGGCTGAAGATGGTGACGATGGTGCAGCGCCGGCAGGGGAGGACCGAGCAGGCAGGTGAGGATTATAGGGCTCTGTGCATCGCTACATATAACAGATCTGTATCGGTGACATCACTGCACTCGGTGACATCATCGGCTGGGCTCAATCACAACATGAGACAGATGACATCACATGTGACCAGGGGCGTACAGAGAAATCATGGGGCCCCAAAACAGAAGTTCTAATTGGCCCCTCCCGCAACAACAACAATAAAATCTTAATATTCGTTGGGTCACAAAAGAGGATATCTCCCAACTTTTCAGCCTTTACAAAGTAATTTTCCTCCTACTGAAGTCCTACATTCCCTTTTCATTGCACCCATAAGGTATGATGCCAGTAAAAGTGCCCCCCAAACACAGTATGATACCGCCACAGTGAATTCCTCCACAGTACCCTCCACACGCACTGTATGATGATCCTACTGTACCCCTCAACTCCACCGGAAAAGTATGGTGACCCCAATATAGGATGATCCCCGACACAGCCCTCCATGCAGAAATAATGGGCCTACATACAGTATAATAGCCCCCACACTGTATAGTGGCTCCCACACAGTATGATGGACCCCACACAAACCTTCACACTGTATAAATGCTTAGATATAGTATAATGGCCCCACATAGCCCTCCGTTAAGTGTAAAGGCTCCCACATAGCCCTCCAAGTATTATAAAGGCTCCCATATAGTCCTCCAAACATAATAACCCGGATATAGCACTACATATATTATAATAACCCCCATATAGCCCTCCATATATTATAATAGCTCCCACATAGCCCTCCATATAGTATAATAGCCCCAAATAGCCATCCATATAGTATAATAGCTCCCATATAGCCATCTATGTAGTATAATTGGCTGCAGAGTCCTCCATATAGTATACTGCACTCCCCATAGTCCTCCATACAGTATATTGCACTCCCCATAGTCCTCCATACAGTATACTGCACTCCCCATAGTCCTCCATACAGTATACTGCACTCCCCATAGCCCTCCATACAGTATACTGCACTCCCCATAGTCCTCCATACAGTATACTGCACTCCCTGTAGTCCTCCATAAAGTATACTGTACTCCCCATAGTCCTCCATACAGTATACTGCAATCCCAATAGTCCTCTAAACAGTATACTTCACTCCTCATAGTCCTAGTCTTACATACAGTATACTGTCCTCCCCATAGTCCTCCATACAATATACTGCATTCCCTGTAGTCCTCCATACAGTATACTGCACTCCCCATAGTCCTAGTCCTCCATACAGTATACTGCACTCCCCATAGTCCTCCATACAGTATACTGCACTCCCCATAGTCCTCCATACAGTATACTGCAATCCCAATAGTCCTCTAAACAGTATACTTCACTCCTCATAGTCCTAGTCTTACATACAGTATACTGTCCTCCCCATAGTCCTCCATACAATATACTGCATTCCCTGTAGTCCTCCATAAAGTATACTGCACTCCCCATAGTCCTCCATACAGTATACTGCAATCCCAATAGTCCTCTAAACAGTATACTTCACTCCTCATAGTCCTAGTCTTACATACAGTATACTGTCCTCCCCATAGTCCTCCATACAATATACTGCATTCCCTGTAGTCCTCCATACAGTATACTGCACTCCCCATAGTCCTAGTCCTCCATACAGTATACTGCACTCCCTGTAGTCCTCCACAAAGTATACTGCACTCCCCATAGTCCTCCATACAGTATACTGCAATCCCAATAGTCCTCTAAACAGTATACTTCACTCCTCATAGTCCTAGTCTTACATACAGTATACTGTCCTCCCCATAGTCCTCCATACAATATACTGCATTCCCTGTAGTCCTCCATACAGTATACTGCACTCCCCATAGTCCTAGTCCTCCATACAGTATACTGCACTCCCCATAGTCCTCCATACAGTATACTGTGCCCCCCATAGTCCTCTATACAGTATACTGCACTCCCCATAGTCCTCCATACTGCACTCCCCATAGTCCTAGTCCTCCATACAGTATACTGCACTCCCCATAGTCCTCCATACAGTATACTGCACTCCCCATAGTCCTCCATACAGTATACTGCACTCCCCATAGCCCTCCATACAGTATACTGCACTCCCCATAGTCCTTCATATAGTATACTGCACTCCCTGTAGTCCTCCATAAAGTATACTGCACTCCCCATAGTTCTAGTCCTCCATATAGTATACTGCACTCCCCATAGTCCTCCATACAGTATACTGCAATCCCAATAGTCCTCTAAACAGTATACTGCACTCTTCATAGTCCTAGTCCTCCATACAGTATACTGTGCTCCCCATAGTCCTCCATACAGTATACTGTGCTCCCCATAGTCCTCTATACAGTATACTGCACTCCACATAGTTCTCCATACAGTATACTGCACTCCCCATAGTCCTAGTCATCCATACAATATACTGTCCTCCCCATAGTCCTCCATACAGTATACTGCACTCCCTGTAGTCCTCCATAAAGTATACTGCACTCCCCATAGTCCTAGTCCTCCATGCAGTATACTGCACTCCCCATAGTCCTAGTCCTCCATACAGTATACTGCAGTCCCAATAGTCCTCTAAACAGTATACTGCACTCTTCATAGTCCTAGTCCTCCATACAGTATACTGTGCTCCCCATAGTCCTCTATACAGTATACTGCACTCCACATAGTTCTCCATACAGTATACTGCACTCCCCATAGTCCTCCATACAGTATACTGCACTCCCCATAGCCCTCCATACAGTATACTGCACTCCCCATAGTCCTAGTCATCCATACAGTATGCTGTCCTCCCCATAGTCCTCCATACAGTATACTGCACTCCCCATAGTCCTCTAAACAGTATACTGCACTCCCCATAGTCCTAGTCCTCTAAACAGTATACTGCACTCCCCATAGTCCTAGTCCTCCATACAGTATACTGCACTCCCCATAGTCATCCATATAGTGTACTGCACTCCCCATTGTCTTCCATATATTATACTGCACTACCCATAGTCCTCCATATAGTATACTGTACTCCCCATAGTCTTCCATATAGTATGCTGCACTCCCCATAGCCCTCCATATAGTATTCTTGCCACCACAGTGTACTCGCTGATTTAAAAAAAAGAAATACAATAGTCACCTCTCCTCCTCATTCCCGCTGTTCCAGTCTCTGCAGTGAGCATTGTGAAGTGCCGCACATCTCAGCACAGCGGGCGTCATGTAGTGATGTCATCGCACCCATTGTGCTGACACGTTAGACACCGAGGAGGAGATGACGTCTGACGCTCCCTCATCCATCATTGCTTTAAACTGTACTGGAATCCAGGATGCCGATACAGTTGAACTTGCAGTGAGAGGCAGGGGGTCCGGTGCAAGCCGCCATTGGCAGGACGCCACTGCATGTGACACAGATAGATTGAGGCTAGTCGCATGTAGGATGAGTCATAGTTTTTGTTTGTAGTGTTTTGGGGCACATATGACGGTTTGTCCCCTTTAAAGCGCTGCCATCGGCGGACCCCTGCACAGGGCCACGATCGTCAGGGGGTCTACGGTGCCTCAGGGTCCGCATGCTGCCCACATGCCATGTGTTTGAGACCTCTGGTCTAATGGGAGGACAGAAGGGGTCCGCACCCTATTACTAATCACTGAGATGCCGCAGCCGTGCTTGACCCAGCGCAGAATACTTCCGCTGCAGACCCCCACTGATCATGCAGTGTTTCTAATACTGGTATGTGGCAGAGGGTCTCTGATACCTCTACACCCCTATAACTGCCCCCTGGAGGGGATGATCCCTCCACCTTATATTGGGCACCATATATGATCCAGGTTCATGGTGCCCCATCTGTTGTGTATCCGCTTTTTGGGCTCCCCTGGTTGTTGCTGGTGGTACTGGTGACTTGTTTGCACTTTGCTGCTTCTGTTCACCTGCTTCCATCAGCATTTGGGAGTTTCCTATTTAGCCTTGCTCTCCAGTCATTTCCTTGCCGGTCATCATTGTAACCAGAGCCTTCGGTTGCATGTTCCTGCTACTAGTCTGCTGATCAGCTAAGTGGACTTTGTCCTTTTGTTTTGTACCTTTTGTCCAGTTTGCAGTTTTTGTAATTCTCTGTAGCTGGAAGCTCTTGCGGGCTGAAATTGCCACTCCTGTGTCATGAGTTGACACAGGAGTCTTAAAGTAATTTCAGGATGGTTTTTGAAAGGGTTTTCAGCTGACCGTGAAGTCCTCTTTTGTATCCTTCTGCTATCTAGTAAGTGGACCTCTCTTTGCTAAATCTACTTTCATACTGTGTATGTCTTTTCCTCTTAATTCACCGTTATTACATGTGGGGGGCTGCTATCATCTTTTGGGGTATTTCCCTAGAGGTAAGCCAGGTCTGTTTCTTCCTCTACCAGGCGTAGTTAGTCCTCCGGCTGGCGCGTGGCATATAGGAAGCCGTAGGTATGCTCCCTGGCTACTGTTGTGTGGTAGATTTAGCTCACGGTCAACTCGAGTTTCCATCACCCGAGAGCTCGTTCGTTATTTATATGTTTCTTACGTTCCCTTGCCATTGGGAACCATGACAGTATGACCGGCCAGTGTTAAACTTATTGGCAGAAGAAAGGAGAGAAAAAAGAAGTCTGTAAATTTTTTTTTTTTTTTCGTTTCCCCTATGCTTGCTCCATAGTTGGATCAGTTGTATTTCAGCTCTAATTACTGCCTTTGCCTTTCTCTCCTTTTAATCCTTGAATGGCTCTGAGCTCACCTGTTTAAAGATGGATCCTCAGACTTTGGCTGCAGGTTTAAATAATCTTGCTACGAAGGTTCAAAATTTACAAGATTTTGTTATGCATACTCCTATTTCTGAACCTAAAATCCCTACACCAGAGGTGTTTTCCGGAGATAGATCTCGGTTTCTGAATTTCAAATATAATTGTAAATTATTCCTTTCTCTCAGACCTCACTCCTCAGGAGATCCTGTCCAGCAGGTTAAGATTGTAATTTCTTTGCTGCGAGGTGACCCTCAAAATTGGGCATTTTCATTGGCACCAGGGGATCCTGCGTTGCTCAATGTGGATGCGTTTTTCCTGGCTTTAGGGTTGCTTTATGAGTAGTGTTGAGCATTCCGATACCGCAAGTATCGGGTATCGGCCGATCCTTGCGGTATCGGAATTCCGATACCGAGATCCGATATTTTTGTGGTATCGGGTATCGGAATCGGAAGTCCCCACAGTGCTAAAATCACTATAATGTAAAGTGGGCGGTGCGTGGGCGGAGACTGCGTGTCTCTGTGCGGGCGGGGTCTGTGCGGGCCTGCCAGGGATCTCATTCTATGCGGCCGGCGCTGTATGCCCAGGCTTGATGCGGCGTGCCGGGGCTTGATGCGGCGTGGGAGGGCTCTGCGGCGTGCTGGGGGGGTCTATGCGGCGTGCTGGGGGGGTCTATGCGGCGTGAGGGGCTCTCTGCGGCGTTCTGGGGCGTCTATGCGGCGTGCTGGGGGATCTATGCGGCGTGAGGGTCTCTCTGCGGCGTTCTGGGGCGTCTATGCGGCGTGCTGGGGGGTCTATGCGGCGTGCTGGGGGGTCTATGCGGCGTGCTGGGGGGTCTATGCGGCGTGCTGGGGGGTCTATGCGGCGTGCGGGGGTCTCAGCGGCGTGCGGGGGTCTCTGCGGCGTGCTGGGGGGTCTCTGCGGCGTGGGGGGGTCTCTGCGGCGTGGGGGGGTCTCTGCGGCGTGGGGGGGGTCTCTGCGGCGTGCGGGGGTCTCAGTGCGGGCATCGTCCGATGGGACTACAAGTCCCATCGGGCTCTGCCTGCTACACTGACAGTGATTGACACATTAGCCAATGATGGGACAGTAGTAGTCCCATCATCCGGCTAATGTGTTGAATGAAAAAAAAAAAAAATACTCCATACATACATTCTACATACATACATACATATAGACATACAGTACATTCATACATTACATACATGACATACATTACATTAAACATAGATTACATACTCACCATTACTTGTCATTTTGATCCCCGAAGCCAGTGTCATCTATAAAAAATGTGAAAAAAATAAACAACCAATATACTCCCTGTCCGCAGAAATCCACGAGTGTCCCACGACGATCTCCCGTGGAGAGCAGCAGCATCAAATAATGCGACCGCTCTCTAGGGGCTCAGAAACACAATGACGGGAGGAAGGTATCCTTCCGCCACTGTATTCCTCCGCCGCTGTAAAAAAAAAAGTCCCTAGTCTCACTTTATGGCATTGCTGTATGAGACATTTTCCCATGCAGCAATTATATAAAGTGACACTTTGAACTCAGGTAACCTCAGTGATGCACTGCAGGAGCCATTGTCTCCTGTCAGTGTGTCACTGAGGGTCCTATAGAGCAGTGACGTCACCCGATGTCACTGTTCTATAGGGGAGATCGTCGTGGGACACTCGTTATTAATTGGACTACGGCGGACAGGTAGTATGCGGTTTATTATTTTACGTTTTTTGCAGGCGCTGAAGTATGGTAAGTATGGTGAAATGAAGAATATTAAAATACTTTTTCCTAATGTGTGCGTGTTTTATTAACCCTTTTCTTACTATTGGATTAATAACGGATAGGCGTCTTATTGACGCCTCTCCGTTATTAACCCGGCTTAATGTCACCTTACGATAGCAAGGTGACATTAACCCCTTATTACCCCATATCCCACCGCTACACGGGAGTGGGAAGAGAGGGGCTAAGTGCCGGAATTGGCGCATCTTACGGATGCGCCATTTTCGGGGCGGCTGCGGACTGGTATTTGTAGCCGGGGAGGGGGCCAATATCCATGGCCCCTCTCTAGGCTATGAATATCAGCCCGCAGCTGTCTGCGTAGCCTTTCTGGCTATAAAATATAGGGGGACCCCACGTCATTTTTTTGGGGGGTCCCCCTATTTTAATAGCCAGTAAAGGCTACGCAGACAGCTGCGAGCTGATATTCATAGCAGGCTACAAATATTGGCCCCCGGCCGTCGGCTTTCCCCCTCTGGCGCAGAAAATTGCGCGGGAGCCCACGCCGTTTTTTTCCATTTTTTTTTTTTTTTTAAATTCAACGCTCATAAAGGCCTCTTTCACCCTTGCGTCAGTACGGGTCCGTCGCTATGCGTCGAGCCGACGTACCGACGCACGTTGTGAAATTTGTACACGACGTGGGCAGCGGATGCAGTTTTTCAACGCATCCACTGCCCATTCTGAAGTGCGGGGAGGAGGGGGCAGAGTTTCTGCTGCGCATGCGCAGTAGAAAATGGCAGACGCGACGGACAAAAAAACGTTCACTTGAACGTTTTTTCGTGCCGACGGTCCGCCAAAACTCGACGGATCCGTTGCAGAACGGACGCGACGTGTGGCCATTCGTCGCGATCCGTCGCTAATACAAGTCTATGGGGAAAAAAAATGCATCCTGCGAGCACATTTGCAGGATCCGTTTTTTTCCGCCAGATCCGTTTTTTCAGTCGGATCCGTTGTTTTCCGCCAGATCGTTTTTTTTCCACCGGATCCGTTTTTTTTCCGCTAGATCCGTTTTTTTTCCGCCGGATCCGTTTTTTCCTGCCGGATCCATTTTTTTCCGCCAGATCCGTTTTTTCTCATAGAGTTGTAATAGCGCCGGATTGCGCCTGATGGCCACACATTTCATCCGTTTTTTGCAGGATTCGTTAAAAAAAACTTTCCGCCGGACGGAAAACTCATAGGAACGTTTTTTGTCCGTTATTTTTCATGCATGTTTCCATTCAAATCATGCACATTTTCCGTTTATTTATTTTCCAAAAACCTCATCAAAACCTGCATCAAAACTAAACTGCATGAAAAACCGCACCAAAAACCTGCATCAAAAACAGCATCAAAAACCGCACCAAAAACCTGCAGCAAAAAAAGCACCAAAAACTGCATCAAAAACTGAACCAAAAACTACATCAAAAACCGCACCAAAAACATGCAGCAAAAAAGCACCAAAAACCGCATCAAAAACTGCACCAAAAACCGCACCAAAAACCTGCAGCAAAAAGCACCAAAAACTGCATCAAAAACCGCATCAAAAACTGCACCAAAAACTGCATCAAAAACCGCACCAAAAACCTGCATCAAAAAAGCACCAAAAACTGCATCAAAAACTGAACCAAAAACTACATCAAAAACCGCACCAAAAACATGCGGTTTTTGATGCAGTTTTTGGTGCTTTTTTGCTGCATGTTTTTGGTGCGGTTTTTGATGCGGTTTTTGATGCAGTTTTTGGTGCTTTTTTTGCTGCAGGTTTTTGGTGCGGTTTTTGATGCAGTTTTTGGTGCAGTTTTTGATGCGTTTTTTATGCAGTTTTTGGTGCTTTTTGCTGCAGGTTTTTGGTGCGGTTTTTGATGCAGTTTTTGGTGCAGTTTTTGATGCGGTTTTTGATGCAGTTTTTGGTGCTTTTTTGCTGCACCAAAAACCTGCAGCAAAAAACACCAAAAACTGCATCAAATACTGCACCAAAAACTGCATCAAAAACCTGCAGCAAAAAAGCACCAAAAACTGCATCAAAAACGGCATCAAAAACCTGCAGCAAAAAAAGCACCAAAAACTGCATCAAAAACCGCATCAAAAAGCTACATCAAAAACAGCACCAAAACCTGCATCAAAAACCGCATCAAAAACTGCACCAAAAACTGCATCAAAACCTGCATAAAAAACTGGTGCAGTTTTGATGCGGTTTTTGATGCAGTTTTTGCTGCAGGTTTTTGGTGCGGTTTTTGATGCAGTTTTTGGTGCAGTATTTGATGCAGTTTTTGGTGCTTTTTTTGCTCCAGCTTTTTGATGCGGTTTTTGATGCAGTTTTTGGTGAAGTTTTTGATGCGGTTTTTGATGCAGTTTTTGGTGCTTTTTTGCTGCAGGTTTTTGGTGCGGTTTTTGATGCAGTTTTTGGTGCTGTTTTTGATGTAGCTTTTTGATGCGGTTTTTGATGCAGTTTTTGGTGCTTTTTTTGCTGCAGTTTTTTGGTGCTGTTTTTGATGCAGTTTTTGGCGCAGTTTTTGGTGCTGTTTTTGATGTAGCTTTTTGATGCGGTTTTTGATGCAGTTTTTGGTGCTTTTTTGCTGCAGTTTTTTGCTGCAGTTTTTTGGTGCGGTTTTTGATGCAGTTTTTGATGCAGTTTTTGGTGCTTTTTTGCGGCAGGTTTTTGGTGCGGTTTTTGGTGCTTTTTTTATGCAGTTTTTGGTGCGGTTTTTGATGCAGGTTTTTGGTGCGGTTTTTGATGCTGTTTTTGATGCAGGTTTTTGGTGCGGTTTTTCATGCAGTTTTGATGCAGGTTTTGATGAGGTTTTTGGAAAATAAATAAACGGAAAATGTGCATGATTTGAATGGAAACATGCATGAAAAATAACGGACAAAAAACGTTCCTATGAGTTTTCCGTCCGGCGGAAACAGTTTTTTTTAACGAATCCTGCAAAAAACGGATGAAATGTGTGGCCATCAGGCGCAATCCGGCGCTATTACAACTCTATGAGAAAAAACGGATCTGGCGGAAAAAAATGGATCCGGCAGGAAAAAACGGATCTGGCGGGAAAAAAACGGATCTGGTGGAAAAAAACGGATCCGGTGGAAAAAAACAGATCTGGCAGAAAAAAACGGATCCAATGTAAAAAAAACGGATCTGGCGGAAAAAAAACGGATCCGGTGGAAAAAAACCGATCTGGCGGAAAACAACGGATCCGACTGAAAAAACGGATCTGGCGGAAAAAAACGGATCCTGCAAATGTGCTCGCAGGATGCATTTTTTTTCCCCATAGACTTGTATTAGCGACGGATCGCGACGAATGGCCACACGTCGCGTCCGTTCTGCAACGGATCCGTCGAGTTTTGGCGGACCGTCGGCACGAAAAAACGTTCAAGTGAACGTTTTTTTGTCCGTCGCGTCTGCCATTTTCTACTGCGCATGCGCAGCAGAAACTCTGCCCCCTCCTTCCCGCACTTCAGAATGGGCAGTGGATGCGTTGAAAAACTGCATCCGCTGCCCACGTCGTGTACAAATTTCACAACGTGCGTCGGTACGTCGGCTCGACACATAGCGACGGACCCGTACTGACGCAAGGGTGAAAGAGGCCTTTATGAGCCTTGAATTTAAAAAAAAAAAAAAATGGAAAAAAACGGCGTGGGCTCCCGCGCAATTTTCTGCGCCAGAGGGGGAAAGCCGACGGCCGGGGGCCAATATTTGTAGCCTGCTATGAATATCAGCTCGCAGCTGTCTGCGTAGCCTTTACTGGCTATTAAAATAGGGGGACCCCCCAAAAAAATGACGTGGGGTCCCCCTATATTTTATAGCCAGAAAGGCTACGCAGACAGCTGCGGGCTGATATTCATAGCCTAGAGAGGGGCCATGGATATTGGCCCCCCCCCCCGGCTACAAATACCAGTCCGCAGCCGCCCCGAAAATGGCGCATCCGTAAGATGCGCCAATTCCGGCACTTAGCCCCTCTCTTCCCACTCCCGTGTAGCGGTGGGATATGGGGTAATAAGGGGTTAATGTCACCTTGCTATCGTAAGGTGACATTAAGCCGGGTTAATAACGGAGAGGCGTCAATAAGACGCCTATCCGTTATTAATCCAATAGTAAGAAAAGGGTTAATAAAACACGCACACATTAGGAAAAAGTATTTTAATATTCTTCATTTCACCATACTTACCATACTTCAGCGCCTGCAAAAAACGTAAAATAATAAACCGCATACTACCTGTCCGCCGTAGTCCAATTAATAACGAGTGTCCCACGACGATCTCCCCTATAGAACAGTGACATCGGGTGACGTCACTGCTCTATAGGACCCTCAGTGACACACTGACAGGAGACAATGGCTCCTGCAGTGCATCACTGAGGTTACCTGAGTTCAAAGTGTCACTTTATATAATTGCTGCATGGGAAAATGTCTCATACAGCAATGCCATAAAGTGAGACTAGGGACTTTTTTTTTTACAGCGGCGGAGGAATACAGTGGCGGAAGGATACCTTCCTCCCGTCATTGTGTTTCTGAGCCCCTAGAGAGCGGTCGCATTATTTGATGCTGCTGCTCTCCACGGGAGATCGTCGTGGGACACTCGTGGATTTCTGCGGACAGGGAGTATATTGGTTGTTTGTTTTTTTCACATTTTTTATAGATGACACTGGCTTCGGGGATCAAAATGACAAGTAATGGTGAGTATGTAATCTATGTTTAATGTAATGTATGTCATGTATGTAATGTATGAATGTACTGTATGTCTATATGTATGTATGTATGTAGAATGTATGTATGGAGTATTTTTTTTTTTTTCATTCAACACATTAGCCGGATGATGGGACTACTACTGTCCCATCATTGGCTAATGTGTCAATCACTGTCAGTGTAGCAGGCATAGCCCGATGGGACTTGTAGTCCCATCGGACGATGCCCGCAGAGACCCCCCCCCACGCCGCAGAGACACCCCCCCCCACGCCACAGAGACCCCCCCACGCCGCAGAGACCCCCCAGCACGCCGCAGAGACCCCCGCACGCCGCTGAGACCCCCGCACGCCGCATAGACCCCCCGCACGCCGCATAGACCCCCCCGCACGCCGCATAGACCCCCCAGCACGCCGCATAGACCCCCCAGCACGCCGCATAGACCCCCCAGCACGCCGCATAGACGCCCCAGAACGCCGCAGAGAGCCCCTCACGCCGCATAGATCCCCCAGCACGCCGCATAGACGCCCCAGAACGCCGCAGAGAGCCCCTCACGCCGCATAGACCCCCCAGCACGCCGCTTAGACCCCCTCACGCCGCATAGACCCCCCCAGCACGCCGCAGAGCCCTCCCTCCCACGCCGCATCAAGCCCCGGCACGCCGCATCAAGCCTGGGCATACAGCGCCGGCCGCATAGAATGAGATCCCTGGCAGGCCCGCACAGACCCCGCCCGCACAGAGACACGCAGTCTCCGCCCACGCACCGCCCACACTCTCCCCCCCCTCCAGAACCCCATATAGAAGGACAGAAAGGGCTGATTTACCGTCCGATACTTGAGTCCCATTCACTTGTATTGGTATCGGGTATCGGTATCGGATTAGATCCGATACTTTGCCGGTATCGGCCGATACTTTCCGATACCGATACTTTCAAGTATCGGACGGTATCGCTCAACCCTATTTATGAGGAACCTAATTTGGAGATTCAAGCTGAAAAAGCTTTGATAGCCCTATCTCAAGGGCAAGATGAAGCTGAGATATACTGCCAAAAATTTTGTAAATGGTCTGTGCTTACTCAGTGGAATGAGTGCGCCTTAGCGGCAAATTTCAGAGAGGGCCTTTCTGATGCCGTTAAAGATGTTATGGTCGGGTTCCCTGCACCTACAGGTCTGAATGAGTCCATGACAATGGCAATTCAGATTGATCGGCGTTTGCGGGAGCGCAAACCCGTGCACCATTTGGCGGTATCTTCTGAAGAGACGCCAGAGAAAATGCAATGTGACAGAGTTATGTCCAGAAGCGAGCGACAGAATTATAGGCGTAAAAATGGGTTATGCTTCTATTGTGGTGATTCTGCTCATGTTATATCGGCATGCTCTAAGCGTACTAGGAAGGTTGACAAGTCCATTTCAATTGGCACTTTACAGTCCAAATTTATTTTGTCTGTAACCTTGATTTGTTCATTATCAGTTATTACCGTGGATGCCTATGTGGACTCTGGCGCCGCTCTGAGTCTTATGGACTGGTCCTTTGCCAGGCGCTGTGGGTTTGATTTAGAGCCTCTGGAAGTCCCTATACCTCTGAAGGGTATTGATTCTACACCTTTGGCTTGTAATAAACCACAGTTCTGGACGCAAGTGACTATGCGTATGACTCCAGACCATCAGGAGGTGATTCGCTTCCTTGTGTTGTACAATTTACATGATGTTTTGGTGCTTGGATTACCATGGTTACAGTCTCATAACCCAGTCCTTGACTGGAAAGCTATGTCTGTGGTAAGCTGGGGATGTCGGGGGGCTCATGGGGACACTCCTTTGGTGTCCATTTCGTCATCTATTCCATCTGAGATTCCGGCATTTTTGTCTGATTATCGTGATATTTTTGAAGAGCCTAAAATTGGTTCACTCCCTCCTCACAGGGATTGTGATTGCGCCATAGATCTGATTCCTGGCAGTAAATTTCCAAAGGGTCGTTTGTTTAACCTATCTGTACCTGAACATGCTGCTATGCGCGAGTATATTAAGGAGTCCCTGGAAAAGGGACATATTCGTCCTTCTTCATCACCTTTAGGAGCCGGTTTTTTCTTTGTCTCTAAAAAGGATGGCTCTTTGAGGCCTTGTATTGATTATCGACTCCTGAATAAAATTACAGTCAAATATCAGTATCCGTTGCCTTTGCCGACTGATTTGTTTGCTCGCATAAGGGGGGCTAAGTGGTTCTCTAAGATTGATCTTTGTGGGGCGTATAATTTGGTGCGAATTAAGCAGGGGGATGAGTGGAAAACCGCATTTAATACGCCTGAGGGCCATTTTGAGTATTTGGTAATGCCTTTCGGCCTTTCTAATGCACCTTCTGTCTTTCAGTCCTTAATGCATGATATTTTCCGTGAATATTTGGATAAATTTATGATTGTGTACTTGGATGATATTTTGATTTTTTCTGATGACTGGGAGTCTCATGTTCAGCAGGTCAGGAGGGTTTTTCAGGTTTTGCGGGAGAATTCTTTGTGTGTAAAGGGTTCAAAGTGTGTTTTTGGGGTTCAAAAAATTTCCTTTTTGGGGTACATTTTTTCCCCTTCTTCTATTGAGATGGACCCTGTCAAGGTTCGGGCTATTTACGACTGGACGCAGCCTACTTCTCTGAAGAGTCTTCAGAAATTCTTGGGCTTTGCTAATTTTTATCGTCGATTTATAGCTGGTTTTTCTGGCGTTGCTAAACCTCTGATGGATTTGACTAAAAAGGGTGCTGATGTTGCCAATTGGTCCCCTGCTGCTGTGGAGGCCTTTCGGGAGCTTAAGCGCCGCTTTTTGTCTGCCCCTGTGTTGCGCCAGCCTGATGTTTCTCTTCCCTTTCAGGTTGAGGTCGATGCTTCCGAGATCGGAGCGGGGGCGGTTTTGTCGCAGAGAAGTTCCGACTGCTCAGTGATGAGACCTTGTGCGTTCTTTTCGCGAACATTTTCGGCCGCCGAGCGAAACTATGATGTTGGTAATCAGGAGCTTTTGGCCATGAAGTGGGCATTTGAGGAGTGGCGTCATTGGCTTGAGGGTGCCAGACATCAGGTGGTAGTTTTGACTGATCACAAGAATTTAATTTATTTGGAGTCTGCCAGGCGCCTGAATCCTAGACAGGCACGTTGGTCGTTGTTCTTTTCCCGGTTTAATTTTGTGGTCTCGTACTTACCGGGTTCTAGGAATGTGAAGGCAGATGCTCTTTCTAGGAGTTTTGAGCCTGACTCTCCTGGGAATTCTGAACCTGCTGGTGTTCTTAAGGATGGGGTGGTTTTGTCTGCTGTCTCTCCAGATCTGCGACGTGCTTTGCAAGAATTTCAGGCGGAGAGACCTGATCGTTGTCCGTCTGGTAGACTGTTTGTTCCTGACGATTGGACCACTAGAGTCATCTCGGAAGTTCATTCTTCTACTCTGGCAGGTCATCTGGGAATTTTTGGCACCAGAGATTTGGTGGCTAGATCCTTCTGGTGGCCGTCCCTGTCTCGAGATGTGCGTGTTTTTGTGCAGTCTTGCGATGTGTGTGCTCGGGCCAAGCCTTGTTGTTCTAGGGCTAGTGGGTTGTTGTTGCCCTTGCCTATTCCTAAGAGGCCTTGGACGCACATCTCTATGGACTTTATCTCGGATCTCCCTGTTTCTCAGAAGATGTCTGTCATCTGGGTGGTGTGTGACCGTTTTTCTAAAATGGTTCATTTGGTGCCATTGCCTAAGTTGCCTTCCTCATCTGAGTTGGTCCCTCTGTTTTTTCAAAATGTGGTTCGCTTGCATGGTATTCCGGAAAACATCGTTTCTGACAGGGGTACCCAGTTCGTGTCTAGATTTTGGCGGGCAGTCTGTGCCAGGTTGGGCATTGATTTGTCCTTTTCGTCTGCATTCCATCCTCAGACCAATGGCCAGACGGAGCGAACTAATCAAACTTTGGAGACTTATTTGAGGTGTTTTGTGTCTGCGGATCAGGATGACTGGGTTGCCTTTTTGCCGTTGGCAGAGTTTGCTCTTAATAATCGGGCTAGTTCTGCCACTTTGGTTTCTCCTGTCTTTTGCAATTCAGGGTTTCATCCGCGGTTTTCATCTGGTCAGGTTGAATCTTCGGATTGTCCTGGAGTGGATGCGGTGGTGGATCGGTTGCATCGGATTTGGGGACAAGTGGTGGATAATTTGGAATTGTCCCAGGAGAGGACTCAGCAGTTTGCTAACCGCCGTCGTCGTGTTGGCCCCCACCTTCGTGTTGGGGACTTGGTGTGGTTGTCTTCCCGTTTTGTCCCTATGAGGGTTTCTTCTCCCAAATTTAAGCCTCGGTTCATCGGCCCTTATAGGATTTTGGAGATTCTTAACCCTGTTTCCTTTCGTTTGGACCTCCCGGCATCTTTCGCTATCCATAATGTGTTCCATCGGTCGTTGTTGCGGAGATATGAGGTACCGGTGGTTCCTTCTACTGAACCTCCTGCTCCTGTGCTGGTGGAGGGTGAATTGGAGTACGTCGTGGAGAAGATCTTGGACTCCCGTATTTCCAGACGGAGACTTCAATATCTGGTTAAATGGAAAGGCTATGGTCAGGAAGATAATTCTTGGGTAACTGCCTCTGATGTTCATGCCTCGGATTTGGTTCGTGCCTTTCATAGGGCTCATCCAGATCGCCCTGGCGGTTCTTGTGAGGGTTCGGTGCCCCCTCCTTAAGGGGAGGGTACTGTTGTGTATCCGCTTTTTGGGCTCCCCTGGTGGTTGCTGGTGGTACTGGTGACTTGTTTGCACTTTGCTGCTTCTGTTCACCTGCTTCCATCAGTGTTTGGGAGTTTCCTATTTAGCCTTGCTCTCCAGTCATTTCCTTGCCGGTCATCATTGTAACCAGAGCCTTCGGTTGCATGTTCCTGCTACTAGTCTGCTGATCAGCTAAGTGGACTTTGTCCTTTTGTTTTGTACCTTTTGTCCAGTTTGCAGTTTTTGTAATTCTCTGTAGCTGGAAGCTCTTGCGGGCTGAAATTGCCACTCCTGTGTCATGAGTTGACACAGGAGTCTTAAAGTAATTTCAGGATGGTTTTTGAAAGGGTTTTCAGTTGACCGTGAAGTCCTCTTTTGTATCCTTCTGCTATCTAGTAAGTGGACCTCTCTTTGCTAAATCTACTTTCATACTGTGTATGTCTTTTCCTCTTAATTCACCGTTATTACATGTGGGGGGCTGCTATCATCTTTTGGGGTATTTCCCTAGAGGTAAGCCAGGTCTGTTTCTTCCTCTACCAGGCCTAGTTAGTCCTCCGGCTGGCGCGTGGCATTTAGGAAGCCGTAGGTATGCTCCCTGGCTACTGTTAGTTGTGTGGTAGATTTAGCTCACGGTCAACTCGAGTTTCCATCACCCGAGAGCTCGTTCGTTACTTATGTGTTTCTTATGTTCCCTTGCCATTGGGAACCATGACACCCATCCATGCCCTCATTACTAATCCCCTATGACCTTACTCCTGAGTCTGATCCTTGGTGTTCTGGGTCATGTTCTGACACCTGTGAAGGACAGATGTAATCAGAGCGCTTTTTTCACAGTATGGTGGTGACATATTTCGGCAACTTCCAGCACATGATGGCGACACATCACACACAGACACGAGAGGAGTCATTCTGTAGATACCCGCAGACAGATCGGACGGCCCGTACCCTGCGCTATTTGTTTGGAGTTTTTCCTAATATCTGAACCCTGATGAGCAGTAGGTGAATAATAAATAGATTTCAGCCACCACTAGGGGGAGCACGAGGCAGCTGTACAATGTCCTATGCTTTGAGCGCCTCCTAGTGGTGGCAATACGTAGCGCTTTATTGTGTATTTCCTGAACTAGCCAACCGTATTAATCATTGCACAATCCCAAATCTCGTCGGGGTTAGCAATTGGGCATAAATTCCTAGGGGTGGTGGGACATTTTGACAAGAACAGGTTACAAAACCAGAGCAAGAACCATGACACAACTGCTACATCTGAATACCCATTGATCATTTGGTTTTTTGGAAACTGTAAATGCCTACATTGGCTTGTTACTCCTTTAGCCACGGCTTCCCACTCCGCAGAGTGAGTGGCATGTAGTGGAACACTGGAGGCTGCAACGTCTCGTTTATACACTCCCTACATAATGGATGTACAGTAGGACGCGCAGACACTGACATCATGACTCATGATGATGTCACACGTCAGGACTCTGTGCTGATTTCACTGTCGCTCTGCGGGATGAACTGAAAGCGGGAAATACTGAAATTAACACACCTAGAAAGTTACAACACTGCCGAGAAATCAGACACTCATTTCTTGACAGTGACCTGGATTTTCTAGAAAGTTCGACTTCCTTAAGATCATTAGTAATAAGTAAATGCCCATTTATCGTTCTGATAAGTTCCTTCTATTTACTGTCAGTAATTGTCGTCACGGAGAGGCCGACACTGATAAATCTGTAATTACCTGGTGTAAACGCCGCTGTTCTCCTGATTCTGATGATGTTTTTCTCTTTTTCCTGCTCCTCTCCTTCCTTGAAATATGGTCCCATCTTCACTTTATATAAATCTAGTCTTGTTATCCAAGGTGGCGCTGACCTTAAAAAGAAACTCACAAAGCGTTGAGGATCATGCCTACTTGGCTGTGACTTGATTTGCAAACAGGGAAGGGGACCATAACTCAGGACCGGAAAGGCGAAACAATGCCGGATTCAGGAGAACAAAGGCATCTGATACATTGTATCTCTAATGTTTATCTGTCTGGGTTTTATCCTCATCACCTCCATGCTTTGCTTTCAGCAGGAACTGGAGAAGAACCGAGGAGGACATCCATCACCTTAGACTCCTTCTTTCACGTCCAACAACTTCGGAAGAAGCAACTAAGACATTTTTGTAACAGATTTCCACAATTTCACAGTATGAACTCATCAGGCTCTGCAGAACATCTTCTGTCCAGCATGACCATAAGCCACAAGTTCATGACGCTTTACTGCAAACCAGCAGATGTGACTATTGATGGTTGGGAAGAGCTGGTACAAGCCTTGGAGCGAAGAGCTGATGTTACACTAAGGAACCCTCTACCTGTAGATCACTCTGTTCCTGACATTTTGGCAAAGTTCAACCCAACCATGTTGGCCCAAGTGCTTCGGACTTACGCCAAGGTTCTCTTTGTTGTGGATCCATTTGAAAGGTTGGTGTCCATGTACATGCAGGGCAACGCCGGGGAGGTCTCCTTCGAAGAGTTCATTGAGGACATCCTCCTGATGGAGACCGGAGAGGGGGGCGTCTCATCCAGCTCCGTCATCAGTTTGTGCTATCCATGTTTTGTCCATTATGACTACATAGTGATGGTCGACTTCCTTCCAGCCGAACTCCCTCATCTGCTAAGAAGAATCGGTTTACCAGAGTCGGTGGTGCTACCGCCATTCATAGATCGGAAGATCAAGGTGACATCACGGTGGCTCTCCGATAACTTGTTCCGTCGGCTCGGCCAGAAACTATTTCGGCAGCTTTCTAATCTCTACTCATGGGACTTTACCGCTTTCCCATTACGCAACAGTTTAATTGGGAATAGGACTATGGACGAAAATGTGTCCTGATCATAATCTGGATTATTTTCTCAAATAAATTGCCATTTTTAACCATTTTTTTTTCTTTATAGAGATTATAAAAATCTGGATTTGAAAAACCCAGCTGTTTCTTTTTTCAAAAACAGCGCCATCCCTGACTATGGGTTGTGTCTGGTATTGCAACTCAGCCCCATTTGAAGTGAGCTGCAATACCAGGCTCAACACGAGGTTAGGGCTGGCACTGTTTCTCAATTAAACCAGCCATGTTTTTCCAATCTTGGACAATCCCTTTAATGACCTTTAGACTATTTCGACCAATTTCTAACTCAACCATCTAAAATCTTTCATTGACTTCCAAAGAAAACAACCACACAAGTTTTTAATAGATAATGATATAACTGAGGAAGGAGGGTGGGGGTCTATATTTTAACAACCCATATTTATTGCCCCAATGCATTTCAAATGAAAAGTGACCACATCTTGCAAACTAGTCACGATCTGAAAAAATTTATATAAATTATATACACTGCTCAAAAAAATAAAGGGAACACTAAAATCCCGCATCCTAGATATCACTGAATAAAATATTCCAGTTGTAAATCTTTATTCATTACACAGTGGAATGTGTTGAGAACAATAAAACCTAAAAATTATCACCGTAAATCACAACTAATATCCCACAGTGGTCTGGGGTTGGAATGATGCTCAAAATCAAAGTGGAAAATGAAGTTACAGGCTGATCCAACTTCAGTGGAAATGCCTCAAGACAAGGAAATGATGCTCAGTAGTGTGTGTGGCCTCCACGTGCCTGTATGACCTCCCTACAACGCCTGGGCATGCTCCTGATGAGGCGGCGGATGGTCTCCTGAGGGATCTCCTCCCAGACCAGGACTAAAGCATCCGCCAACTCCTGGACAGTCTGTGGTGAAAGTGACATTGATGGATGGAGTGAGACATGATGTCCCAGATGTGTTCAATCAGATTCAGGTCTGGGGAACAGGCGGGCCAGTCCATAGCTTCAATGCCTTCATCTTGCAGGAACTGCTGACACACTCCAGCCACATGACATCTGGCATTGTCCTTGCATTAGGAGGAACCCAGGGCCAAACACACCAGCATATGGTCTCACAAGGGTCTGAGGATCTCATCTCGGTACCTAATGGCAGTCAGGCTACCTCTGGCGAGCACATGGAGGGCTGTGCGGCTCTCCAAAGAAATGCCACCCCACACCATTACTGACCCACTGCCAAACCGGTCATGCTGAAGGATGTTGCAGGCAGCAGAACGTTCTCCAACGTGTCTCCAGACTCTGTCACGTCTGTCACATGTGCTCAGTGTGAAGCTGCTTTCATCTGTGAAGAGCACAGGGCGCCACTGGCGAATTTGCCAATCCTTGTGTTCTGTGGCAAATGTCAAGCATCCTGCACGGTGTTGGGCTGTGAGCACAACCCCCATCTGTGGATGTCGGGCACTCAGACCATCCTTATGAAGTCGGTTTCTAACCGTTTGTGCAGACACATGTACATTTGTGGCCTGCTGGAGGTCATTTTGCACTGGCAGTGCTCCTCCTGTTCCTCCTTACACAAAGGCTGAGGTAGCGGTCCTGCTGCTGGGTTGTTGCCCTCCTACAGCCCCCTCCACGTATCCTGGTGCACTGGCCTGTCTCCTGGTAGCGCCTCCAGCCTCTGGACACTACGCTGACAGACACAGCAAACCTTCTTGCCACAGCTCGCATTGATGTGCCATCCTGGATGAGCTGCACTACCTGAGCCACTTGTGTGGGTAGTAGAGTCCGTCTCATGCTACCACGAGTGTGAAAGCACAACCAAAATTCAAAAGTGACCAAAACATCAGCCAGAAAGCATTGGTACTGAGCTGTGGTCTGTGGTCCCCACCTGCAGAACCACTCCTTTATTGAGGGTGTCTTGATAATTGCCAATAATTTCCATCTGTTTTCTATTCCATTTGCAAAAGAGCATGTGAGATTGATTGTCAATCAGTGTTGCCTCCTAAGTGGACAGTTTGATTTCACAGAAGTTTGATTTACTTGGAGTTATATTGTGCTGTTTAAGTGTTTAAGTATTCCCTTTATGTTTCTGAGCATTATATTTACACACACAATATATATATATATATATACATACACACACACACACACACACACACACACACACACACACACACACACATTAGGGTTCCAAAGTTTAGGGTCACCCAAACAATTTTGTGTTTTCCATGATAACTCATACTTTTATTAATCAAATTAGTCGCCAAATTTATTGAAAATCTAGTCCAGACATTGACAATGTTAAAAAAAAAAAAAAAATTATTTGAAATAATAATTTTCTCCTTCAATCTTTGCTCCCTTTGCAGCAATTCCAGCATTGCAGACCTTTGGCATTCTAGCAGTTAATTTGCGGAGGTAATCTGGAGAAATTTCCCCCCATGCTTAGAGAAGCCCCTCCACAAGTTGGTTTGGCTTGCTGGACACTTTTTGCACCATATGGTCAAGCTGCTCCCACAATGGGGCTGAGATCTGGTGACTGCGCTGGCCGCTCCATTACAAATAATACCAGCTGCCGGCTTCTTCCCTAAATAGTTCTTGCATAATTTGGAGGTGGCTTTGGGTCATTGTCCTGTTGTAGGATGAAATTGGCTCCAATCAAGTTCTATCCACAGGGTATGGCATGGCGTTGCAAAATGGAGTGGTAGCCTTCCTTATTCAATATCACTTTTATCTTGTACAAATCTCCCACTTTACCAGCACCAAAGCAACCCCAGACCATCACATTACCTCCACCATGCTTGACAGATGGCGTCACAGTCTTCCAGCATCTTTTCAGTTGTTCTGCGTCTCACAAAGATTCTTCTGTGAGATCCAAACACCTCAAACTTGGATTCGTCTGTCCATAACACTTTTTTCCAATTTTCCTCTGTCCAATGTCTGTGGTCTTTTGCCCATATTAATCTTTTCCTTTTATTAGCCAGTCTCAGATATGGATTTTTCTCTGCCACTCTGCCCTGAAGGCCAGCATCCCGGAGTCGCCTCTTCACTGTAGACGTTGACACTGGCGTTTTGCGTGTACTATTTAATAAAGCTGCCAGTTGAGGACCTGTGAGGCATCGATTTCTCAAACTACAGACTCTAATGTACTTGTCTTCTTGCTCAGTTGTGCAGCGGGGCCTCACACTTCTCTTTCTACTCTGGTTAGAGCCTGTTTGTGCTCTCCTCTGAAGGGAGTAGGACACACCGTTGTAGGAAATCTTCAGTTTCTTGGCAATTTCTCGCATGGAAAAGCCTTCATTTCTAAGAACAAGAATAGACTGTCGAGCTTCACATGAAAGTTCTTTTTTTCTGGCCATTTTGAGAGTTTAATGGAACCAACAAATGTAATGCTCCAGATTCTCAACTAGCTCAAAGGAAGGTCAGGTTTATAGGTTCTCTAATCAGCCAAACTGTTTTCAGCTGTGCTAACATACTTGCACAAGTGTTTTCAAGGGTATTCTAACCATCCATTAGCCTTCTTACACAGTTAGCAAATACAAAGTACCAAAGTACTGGAATGATGGTTGTTGGAAATGGGCCTCTATACACCTATGAAGATATTGCATTACAAACCAGACGTCTGCAGCTAGAATAGTCATTTACCACATTAACAACGTATAGAGTGTAATTCTGAATCATTTAATGTTAGCTTCTTTGGAAAAAAACTGTGCTTTTCTTTCAAAAATAAGGAAGTTTCTCAGTGACCCTAAACTTTGGAACGGCAGTGTATGTATCTATGTGTGCATATATATATATATATATATATATATATATATATATATATATATATATATATATATATATATACACTCACCGGCCACCGTATTAGGTACACCTGTCCAACTTCTTGTTAACACTTAATTTCTAATCAGCCAATCACATGGCGGCAACTCAGTGCATTTAGGCATGTAGACATGGTCAAGACAATCTCCTGCAGTTCAAACCGAGCATCAGTATGGGGAAGAAAGGTGATTTGAGTGCCTTTGAACTGGCATGGTTGTTGGTGCCAGAAGGGCTGGTCTGAGTATTTCAGAAACTGCTGATCTACTGGGATTTTCACGCACAACCATCTCTAGGGTTTACAGAGAATGGTCCGAAAAAGAAAAAAAATCCAGTGAGCGGCAGTTCTGTGGGCGGAAATGCCTTGTTGGTGCCAGAGGTCAGAGGAGAATGGGCAGACTGGTTCGAGCTGATAGAAAGGCAACAGTGACTCAAATCGCCACCCGTTACAACCAAGGTAGGCCTAAGAGCATCTCTGAACGCACAGTGCGTCGAACTTTGAGGCAGATGGGCTACAGCAGCAGAAGACCACACCGGGTACCACTCCTTTCAGCTAAGAACAGGAAACTGAGGCTACAATTTGTACAAGCTCATCGAAATTGGACAGTAGAAGATTGGAAAAACGTTGCTTGGTCTGATGAGTCTCGATTTCTGCTGCGACATTCGGATGGTAGGGTCAGAATTTGGCGTAAACAACATGAAAGCATGGATCCATCCTGCCTTGTATGGAGCATCTTTGGGATGTGCAGCCGACAAATCTGCGGCAACTGTGTGATGCCATCATGTCAATATGGACCAAAATCTCTGAGGAATGCTTCCAGCACCTTGTTGAATCTATGCCACGAAGAATTGAGGCAGTTCTGAAGGCAAAAGGGGGTCCAACCCGTTACTAGCATGGTGTACCTAATAAAGTGGCCGGTGAGTGTATATGTGTGTATGTATTATACCGTCTTGTGACCACTGAAACACACACGTGTGTTTTATAGGAGCTGTATAGACAAAACGATACAAATAATTACTAATATATACTATTTGCAGAATTGTTTCACTTTATATTATTATTAATTATTATTATTATTATTCCCAGTGTAATGTCAAGCTCAATAATAAATCCATATGCAGTGAGCTCCCCCTAGTGGTGACTGCTGATAGGCAGAATTATATTGTTTAGTTTTTTGGCTGTAGAAGCTGAGGATTTGTAGTTTTGTTTCAGAAATACTCTATAAAGATATATTAGAATAATACTGAGCACTGAATCTTGGAGATTAGTTGAAGATACACTTTAATTTTGGAGTTTGCGTAGTGTGAGGTACAGTGCATGGGTAGTGATCAGTGTGGGCTTGTTTCGCCCTTCTGTAGGTGTCAGATCAGGGCGCGGCTGGGCGACATTGATACATAAACATCTGAAATACAAACATGACTCATGACTACAATGTATCGATGTTCTCCATATCAGGTGGTCTAATGGCTGTCACTCCAGATTGAGATGTCATGGACAGTCCACTTCAGTGAACAATTTGCCATTCTTCAGTCCTCCGCTGATCCAGTAGCACAATTGGCGCTGGAGAAAGGTTAGCGCTATATTCTGCTTATAAGAGCGTGGATGTTCCTCTTATTTAGACTCTTATCGACCATGGCTTAAATGTTCCAGGTTCAGGGACGGGACACTGCAGGAAAACAAAAAAGGGAAGCTTTATTACTGGATATCAATTTACAGCTCACAGTCATATATATTTTTTTTTCTACTTTCCCTTCTATTCTAATTGCTTTATTGCTTAGAAACAATCAGCAGGCAGGTGATGCGCTTCCCTTTTGAAATCTGTGCAATCAGTAAAAACTTTGGGGCTGATTCATCTACTGTACACCTGAGACAAAGAGGGTCTAGAAGACCGCGGTTTCTGATTTCTCGTACTCCTGCACTGATTAATCACCATCATATTAAGCCGTGCAAATTTGTGCTAGTAGTGCAAGGGTTAATCTGCTAAGTTGAAATCTGCTAGAGCTTTACTGCTTTGTTGGTCTCAGCTGTTCAGTGTTGGGCACTCCCCTCTGCTATATACTGTATATATATACTGTATATATATATATATATATATATATATATATATATATATATATATATATATATACACACATACATACACACACACTGGCCTCTGGCAATCAGGGATTGCCGGTGTTAGTTTGATACTGCCTCGTTCTGGAGTTGGAGGTGTTGATTGTTTGAGGAGGCGTTTTGGAGTGTTTATTCTGAAGACTGTTTGGTGACTTGTCTGTGTACATATCCTCATCCTCTTCTGTTTCTTTTTTCCTTCCTTTACTTCCTGGTGTTTCACTCTGTTTTCAGTGAATATTTGTATGGTAGGTATTTTCATTTATCCCTGTACACCTTCCCTTGTTCCTTGTCAGTCTGGTTTGGGTATTCTTATACACTATGGCTTCCCACTTTCGTGGGTGTTGGAGGGGACCGATAAGGGCTGATTAAGGAGCTCAGCAAGGCACGTGGCCCTGGCCTCTTCACATCAGAAGTAAGCCGCGGAGCAGGGATAGCTAGGGCATCCCTAGCTTTAGGCATAGGTAAGGAGCCTCAACAGGGCAGATAAAGTATGCCTGTGCAGGAGCCACGACAGGAACCAAAGAAGAGGACGACATCATATGAAGATGGGAGGCGCTGGACCGGACCGCACCGGGACCGCCCCTGGGTGAGTATAATCTAACTTGTTTTTCTTATCTTTCAGGTTACCTCGGGGGCTTATCTACAGCATTACAGAATGCTGTACATAAGACCCTGATGGCGGTTGCCGCAGTTTTTAGGCCCAAAATTAGGTGACAGATTCCCTTTAAACCGTACGGTATCTCCTCATATGCTCCTACCAGTTTGGTGAATTGATCCACGCAGGCGTTACGGATCCTCTCCGGAGTGGCCGGACTGTCCAGTCTAAACATCCCAGTGATACCAGACTCCGCTCTGGCCGACATAATGGCGTCTTTAATGGCATAAAATATGGAAGCTGATAAGAAGAGTGGAGGCTCCCCGATCGCCTAGATAGGAAATGCAATGATACAATGTATCAATATAAATAAGAGAATGCAGCAATGTATCACTCATGTCATGTGACCTCCACTGTGGGAGTTGTACAGCTGGTCTTATTGGTCATAATTCACCTTGAAAATTCAAAAGATCCCGAGAGACAGGAAAGACACTGCAAGACTTCCCTTGCTTCCCAACACAGTCATCATGTTTCCTGCAACTCACCACTAAGAGAAGCTAAATATATGGATGTTTTTACAGCTCCTATTGAGTTAACACTCTCTGAATAATTTCATATGAACTGAGCTCCTTCTAGTGGTGGCTATATAAATCTGTCTGTAGTGAGCTCCTTCTAGCGGTGACTGTATAAATCTGTATGTAGTGAGCTCCCCCTAGTGGTGGCTGAATAAATCTGTATGGAGTGAGCTCCTTCTAGCGGTGACTGTATAAATCTGTATGTAGTGAGCTCCCCCTAGTGGTGGCTGTATAAATCTGTATGTAGTGAGCTCCTTCTAGCGGTGACTGTATAAATCTGTATGTAGTGAGCTCCCCCTAGTGGTGGCTGTATAAATCTGTGTATAGTGAGCTCCCCCTGTTGGTGGCTGCAGGTATTTTGGCATTCTATAAAGTTTGATACATGTGTGACAAATGTGCAACTTTTAAGAGCCATGATGGAAGCGATATCATTCCTCAGCTTTCCCATACACAGATAACAAGTTTCAGTTAAATACAATTTATAGACAGAAAAGAATGAATCATGAACTTCTATTTGTGAGTTTTTTATTCTAGCACGATGGTCGTACCTTCGATGAGTAGATCGCTTTGCTGTTTGGACAGTCCCTAAGAAGCGACACGTTAAATTCGTCTGGGATATCACCGAACGCTGGGATCTTGTACATCCCGGGGCCTCGTGTGTACAGGTTACCGTCTGGGGAATATTTTAACTCTTCCAATGTAAAAAGGCCGAGTCCTTGGACAAAAGCCCCTTCAATCTGAGAATGTGAAACAATAATTATACGGATCGTCTACTAATGAAGGAATCAACTGTTTATGTCTCAGATCGACAAAGTATTTAATGGTATAATTTCTCTTATTCCTTAGGGCTCATACCCATCAGCGTGAATAAAATCGGTCCAATGTTCACCCTGAAAAGTCAGATGAGTGTTATGCACGTGGCAAGTGTGCAATGTGTTTTGTCTCACCTAGCATCCATATGCAATGCGATTTTAACATCAGCTTTTACATAGAGTAATTCTCTGTCATTCAAAGATCATTTTCAAAGTAAATTTTCTTCAATACATATATAGATACATATGAGTGATATATATAATTAGTAGAGTGTGTGTGCAGCTTACTGGACTTGAATTTTATGAATCAATAAATTGCAGAAAAAAATGTTGTGAGATCCCTCGAAATTTTGTTAACCAGCAGAGGGAAAGCGGACAGTTGGTGGCTGATGTTTATAGCGTAGTAAGGGGGTAATGCACATGGACCTTCCTAGGCTGTGAATATCTGCTCACAGCTGTATACTTAGCCTTTACTGGTTACTAAAATGGGGGACATCCCCCAAAAAATGACATAGGGTCCCAGCAAAGGCTAGGCAGACAGCTGTGAGGTAATATTAATAGGCTAGGAAGGGGCCATGGATATTGGTTAATATCAGCTCACAGCTGTATACTTAGCCTTTACTGGTTACTAAAATGGGGGACATCCCCCAAAAAATGACATAGGGTCCCAGCAAAGGCTAAGCAGACAGCTGTGAGGTAATATTAATAGGCTAGGAAGGGGCCATGGATATTGGTTAATATCAGCTCACAGCTGTATACTTAGCCTTTACTGTTAATTAAAATGGGGGACCTGGTGCGCTGGCAAGTGGGGTAATAGTATTGGGGTTGATGTCACCCCCATTACTAACCCCATAGTCATATTGTAAATAAAAAACACCCAGAATAAAGTCCTTTAATTGAAATAAAGGCACTGACATTTATTTTAATGTCCATGTTCCTTGTAAAAGACCAGCATCAGTATCTTGCAGTAACATCAATAAGGTGAGCGGAGTTCTTAGCCGATTAACTCTGTTCACCTTACTGACGTCACCGCTAGGGCATAAGAAAGTTTTCATGCTAGCAGTTACATTATTGAGGTGAATGGAGATCATTGGCTATGAATTCCGCTCACCTTTCTCACGATACTACAAGGCACTGATGATGCGATATCATGTGCAGCTCAGTGTCTCTGTTGGATGCCAGGCTGAACGCTCACATCCTGTTAAGCAAGGTATCTAGATGTAGCAGAGCTAGACTTGTCAAGGGACAAATTAATTCTCTTATCGCCAGAGATGTAAGGAATATGGTAGCTTTTTTCTTTTACAGGGGACATGGGCATCTGAGGATCATGTTCATGTTGAATAGGTGACGAATATGGTTGTTTATTATTTTTGGTCTTTTACAGGGGACATGGTCTTCTGTGGATTAGGCGTAAAGGTGAGTATAACTTTACTTTTTTATTTTTTTATTAAAATGAAGGTGTCAGTGTCTTTATTTCAATTAAAGGACTTTATTCTGGGTGTTTTTTATTTACAATATGAATATGGGGTTAGTAACAGGGCGCTTTATAGAAGCCTCCCCATTACTATCCCCTGGGCTTGATGGCCCATTCCTAGCCTATTAATATCAGCTTGCATCTGTCTGCATAGCCTTTGCTGGTTATTAGTTATAGTGGGACCCACCGTCATTTTTTTGGCATGGTCCCCCATTCTAATAACCAGTAAAGGCTCAGTATACAGCTGTGAGCTGATATTAATAGACTGGGAAGCTTCATGTTTATTACCCCTTCCCAGGCTATAAACATCAGCCCCTAGCTGTCCGCTCTCCCTCTGCTGGTTAACAAAATTCTGGGGGATCCCACGCTACAAATACACTGCACTAATGATATGTCACTGACATCTTTATATATCTACTCTATTGTCACACTGATTTTACTGTACACGGCTGATGAAATGTCTCACATGCTACATGTGCTGTGCAATTATTTTTTTTTAATCACAACCATTGACTTCCATTGGTGACTCTCATCTGATGTACGAGGACACTCAGCATACTGTGATTTTTTTTGCTCTCAGTCGGATATGAGCTGAGAAAAAAACTGCAAATGAGCCGGGAAACATAGAACAACATTAGTCAGAGTGCAATCCTATTTTTTTTTTTATTGGATTGCACTGGTCTGTTTTCCTCTCAAATGAATATGAGCCCTTAATGGAAATATTGCGCTGGGGGTTGCCATAGTAACCTAAGCAGACTAACGCTTTAGGGCATGGACTTTCTATCATGTGACAAGAACTCATTCATGAGTATAGAAGAAACCCACGTAAAGAAGCCAAGAAGCCATAACTAGTCAATGATAGTGTAGCAACCCCAGAACAAGCACAATAGCTCCATGACTGCAACAGCGAGGAGATAAAGGAGAGAAGTCAAACTCTCATAGTAAGAAATGTCAAATTTCCACGCTTTAGTACTGGTGTGATCCACATATAACATGGCGGATAAATGAATTGTAAGAACATTGTCACCCACCTGCCCTATATCAATTGCCGGGTTAAGACTGATACCAACATCCATCACTATATCTGTACGCAAGTTCTGAAAAAAATCATAAAAGAAGACTGAATATCACATGTATTGCGCACCAGTCATTTCATGTTCAATCCTCCTGCAAAACCATAGAGATAAATGATTAAAGTCTAGTTGCCTGCAGTCACCACTAGAGGGAGCTCACATAATTATTTTTTATACAGACCCTATTCAATTATTTCTCCTATACGGTGAGCTCCTCCTAGTGGTGGCTGTATAAATCTCATGAGTAGATTACGGCCTCCTGGGAGATCTGGGGTTAGAAGATCACTACGTATTGTGAGTTCCAGATCTTACATTTATCCTGTGCGTTTGTGTTTCATGCTAAATGGATTTTGTTTCCTTTGACGCTGAAGAGGTTAACGACCCTTTCCATGCTGGTTAGAAACATGCAGCTCCATCTCACAGCTGTTCCTGACCTGGTCATTTCCTCTCGCTATAAAATCTGGCCAGACCTTCTCTTCCTTGCCAGTGAAAGTTTTACTTCCTAGCTCCTTAGAGTCGCTGTGCTGATTTGGAGATCATTGTTGATGCTGGAGATTACTGTATGCTGTTTTGGGGTGTATGCTTTCCTCATTGTCCTATTCCCATTTGGTTTTGCACATTTCTATCCTTCCCTAAATTCTTCTCTACCTTTGGTGAAGGTTTTGTATGTAAGTTGCTTTTTGTTAACCCAGTTTGTGTTACATGTTGATACATTAGCATTTATGTGTTTGCGAAGTATATAGAAAAATATATGGAGGCATGCGCATGCGCCTCCACAACCTGCACGTCAAGCATGTTGTCCATGTCCCGTGTTGTGGAATAAAGGACTTATGAAGAATCTTTTCAATGTGGTGAGTGCTGCATTTTTCTATATACTTCACAAACACATGATGCACTTCTGTGCGGAGCACGCGCATTGCCAAAGCTCAGAATATAGGATTCATCATCTCAAGGTGTGATTTATACATTACACTAGTGCTGTTTGCCTTTTTCCTTGTTTAACTAGCATTTATGTCCCAGGCCTAATGAGGGAGGGGACAGTTTAAGGTATAACAGGAGAACAGTAAGGCTGGTGACCCAAATATACTCGCCTTGAGGGCTCATTTCCACTTGGGAGAAACACGTCCGTGTCTCGCATGTGGAAACCAAGCTCTGGCGCCGGCACTTTAGAGCGGAGCGTGCAGCTCCATGTGTTCCTATGCGGCCGCACGCTCCGCTCTGGAGTGCCGGCGCCACAGCTTGGTTTTCACATACGAGACACGGACGTGTTTCTCGCAAGTGGAAATGAGCCCTCAGCGGTATCTTTGGGAGTAGGGGTAGTTAGGGTCCCAGCCCTAGGGACAGTGCAGGGCCTCTTTCCCTATTTACATACAGTCACAACGTAACAATAAATCTGTATGTAGTGAGCTCCTCCTATTGGTAACGGTATAAATGTGTATGTAGTGAGCTCCCCCTAGTGGTGGCTGGATAAATCTATATGTAGTGAGCTCCTCCTAGTGGTGGCTGTATAAATGTGTATGTAATGAACTCCACTTAGTGGTGGCTGTATAAATCTGTATATAGTGAGCTCCCCCTAGTGGTGGCTGGATAAATCTATATGTAGTGAGGTCCTTCTACTGGTAACTGTATAAATCTGTATGTAGTGAGCTCCCCCTAGTGGTGGCTGTATAAATCTGTATGTAGTGAACTCTTTTATTATAAAAATACAAAACTTACAATCAATAAATAGCACAAATCAAAACCCCAGCAAAAGCAACTGTCCGAGTCCAACATTACCACCCCCCCAGTCCAAAGCAAAGTCCGAGTCCAGCATAACTGCCCCCAGTCAAAGCAACCCCGCAAAAGAAAACAAAACTGCCTTCTTCTTTCTCAGAGAAGCTTCCTCCATCTTTCTTTCTTATGTTGTTTTCCGTCCTTTACTCGTCTTTTCACTTTTTATCCATCCAGATCTCCTCCTCCCCAGGTTACATCACCCAAGGAGAGAAGAAACATTTTATTAATACACACGCACATACACACTTCATACCAAACCTGACAAAGAAAACTCTGGTCCATCGCCCAAAAAGAAACATTATAGCCACCTGGCTTAAACACATCTATCTAAATCACACAAAACACATTTTTTTTTCCTTTTTATCTATTTTATAATTTATTTTTTTTAATATATATATATATATATATATATATATATATATATATATATATATATATATATATATATATATATATATTTTTTTTTTTTTTACACAGCAAACACAACTATAAACAACCTACCACCAAACCCACACAATACAAAAATTAGCTCACCGAGGAACTTATATCCTCTTGCCTACAAGACAGGATCATCACCTTACAATACAATGCTACATAACTCTATATACAACACTTACCCAGAGCCAGGATTGGTGCCTGTAAGCCCTATATCAATAATTCACTTCTGCAAAACAAAAATCTGATAGTGAAAAGCCCCAGCCCGCCACCGGGAAACCGGAGATGACAGGCTTCTACCCTAGCAATCCTTACCCTACCAGCCGTCCCTACCTATCTAGACATCTGCCCCTATTTATCTACCTACCTTTCCCTGTCTCTCCCTGCCTGACCCTACTACCCTACCTAACTCACCGCGTGCCTACCTAACTGTCCCTGGGCTGTCCCTATCCTGTCCCTACCTATCTACCTGTCCCTACTGAAGCTATCTACCTGTCCCTATCATTTACCTGCTTATCTAAGCCCTAGGTACATTAAATGAGAACCCTCTCCAGAGAAGAGAGGCCCTCGCTGCACCTAGCCTGTCATACTCCAGAGAGCGCACCTTCACCAGGCCACCCAGAATGTTCCTAACAACCTCATCCCGGGGGAGGATTTTCTGCTGAGTTGACACTAAGCACCGTGCGTTCCACGTGTAAAACCTGACCACTAAACTGACTAGAAATAAAGTGCCCCGATCTCGGCCACCCAGGGATCCGAAGGCCCCATACGCCCACTCCGCATAGGAAAGGTGTGCCAGCCGAGGCCAGCCTATGGAAGCACCCACCCTGTTGTAGACCCCTGTATTAAAAGGACACTGAAGGAGGAAGTGCTCCATGCTTTCCAGCGTGTCGCAACACCCCTCACCGGGACAACCCCGATCATCGGAGTTCCTACACTTCAGGTTGTCCCTTACATACAGTTTCCCATGGAAGCAGCGCCAAGCCAAGTCCCAAAACTTCAAGGGGACCCGTGTAGAATTCAATAACCTCAGCCCACCCTCCAGATCCCGACTTGGGCAATCTTTGAGCACCAGAGGCTTCTGGAAATGGGTCAACAGGACCCTCCTGTCAAGGAATTTCCTCGACATGGTCCTGATCTCCCACATTCCCAGACCCCACCGGCGGATCACCTTCAGAACCGGGGTAGCGTAAGCCGGGAGATGCCCGTGCGGTGTGCGCAGGTCCTTCACTTGCCCTCCTGTCTCCCATTCCTGGAAGAAGGGTCGAAGCCATCCCCTGCAGGAGAATACCCACGGAGGAGCCCTCTCTGACCAGAGGTTGGCGATGTTAGTCTTGACAAAAGTGTTTATTAGAAACACCACTGGGTTGACCATACCCAACCCTCCTAGTCTCCTCGTGCGGTACGTGACCTCCCGCTTGACTAGGTTCAGCCTATTTCCCCATAACATCTGGAAAAACAGGCTGTAGACCCGTGTCCAGAGCGGCTCTGGCAACATGCAGACACTGCCCAGGTATATTAACAAGGGTAGCAAAAAACCCTTAACCAGGCTAACCCTTTCCCTCAGGGTCAAAGACCAACCCTTCCATTGGTCCACCTTCTGGGCGGCAATCTTAAGTCTGCCCTCCCAATTTTGCTGGGGGTAGTCCCCAGGGCCAAATTCGATGCCTAGGATTTTTGCCGATGCCTGGGGCTCTGGAAGAGTGTCCGGGAGACCAAAACTAGGGTCACCCCCTCCCAGCCAGAGACTCTCACACTTTTCCTGATTAATTCTGGACCCAGAAGCCTCCGAGTAGCGATCAACCTCAGACATGACCCACTCCGCCTCCTCACCCGAGGACACGAAAAGGGAGACGTCATCGGCATACGCTACCACCCTCAGAGTGTCTTCCGGGGCCACCTGGTCCATCCTGACTCCCGCCAACGGCCCACGCTCAATCCTCCTTAAAAGGGGATCTATCGCGAACACGTATAACAGCGGGCTCAATGGACAGCCCTGGCAGACCCCAGACCCAACCTCAAAAGGGCGGCCAGACCAACCATTCACGAGCGGGAAAGTCTCTGCCCCCGCGTACAAGATCTTTAGCCAATTTACAAACCCCCCAGGCAGACCGTACCTCAGAAGGACGGACCAGAGGTACTCATGGTTAACCCGATCAAAAGCCTTCGCCTGGTCTAAGGACAGCAAGTACCCCTTCCAGTGACCTGCCCTGCCCTGCTCCACTGCCTCTCGGACACCGAGCACAGCACTAAACGTACTGCGGCCTGGAACAGAGCAGTGCTGGGCCCCCGAAAGGAGCCGGGGTGCAAACTTCACCAGCCGTTTGAACAGCACCTTTGCCAGAACCTTCCGGTCCGTATTGAGAAGCGCTATGGGACGCCAATTCTCAATACGGGACGGGTCCTTACCCTTTGACAGGATAATCAGGGCCGACTGCCTCATTGACCGGGAGAGAGCGCCCGAGGAGAGACACTCGTTAAACACCTCGGTCAAGAGGGGGACCAAGGAGTCCCTAAATGTCTTATAAAACTCGGATGTTAAGCCATCCGGACCTGGCGATTTCTTAGGCCGAAGCCCATCAATGGCCAGTCGCACTTCCTCTTCCCTGATTGGTTCTGTCAAAACGTGAAGCGAGGGGTCATCTCCTGGCTCAGGGATGACTTCGGCCAGGAAAGCCGACATCACGTTCCGATCCAGATCCCTCTTCCCCAAGAGGTGTGAGTAGAAAGATCTGATCACCTCCAGGATCCCTGATTTGGATCTGTTCAGGGAACCCGTATCGTCGACCAAACCTGTCACCACCTTACAACTCACTGACATCTTACAGTTTCTGTAGGGGTCAGGCGAGCGGTACCTCCCGAAATCCCTCTCAAAAACCAAAGATGTGTGCCTATCGTACTGACACCTCTTGAGTAAAGACTTCACTCTGGAGATCTCCTCACGGTCACCTCCAGCCGAGACGAGATGTTCGAGTTTCCTCCTCAGTTCCTGATACAGGCGGTACCTGCTCAGGCTCCTGAGGCTCGAGAGCCGGCGGAAGAAACTCGCAACCCGATCCTTGAACATCTCCCACCACTCTGACTTATCGCTACAGAGATCCAAAAGCGGTACCTGGCTCTGAAGAAAGTCCTCAAAGGATTGTCTTATCTCTGCTTCTTCCAAGAGGGACGAATTCAGCTTCCATAGTCCCCTTCCCATCCGAGGGGTTTCTGAAACATTCAGAGAAAAAGAAATCAGACAGTGATCGGAGAACTCCACCTCAACAACGGACACTGCTGAAGAGATGGCATCCTCCTTTAAAAAAAACCTGTCTATCCTAGACCTACAATTACCTCTATGACAGGTGAAACCACAGTGACCTGGGGTGTGCCGGATGTGGACATCCACCAGGCGAGCGTCACTAGCTATGCTATTAAGAGTATTACTATCATAAGCCAGCCGGTCAATGGAGCCTCCCCTATCACGAAGCCTTGTGACAGTGTTAAAGTCACCTCCAAAGACCACCTGCCGACTCGTAAAAAGATAGGGCTTAATCTTCAGGAAGAGACATTTACGGTCCCACTTTGACTGCGGACCATAGATGTTAATGAGCCGAAGCTCCTGTCCCCTCATGAAGACGTCTAAGACCAGGCACCTCCCCATTTCTACCTCGATAACTCTCCGGCATTCAACCGATGCAGTCTTAAAAAGGACTGCCACCCCGCTACACGGCTCGGCCGCAAGAGACCAGTACGAAGACCCGCACCTCCACTCGCTCTCCGCCTTGCGTATGGCCCCCATATCCGTAAGCCTGGTCTCCTGCAAAAACAAAATTTCAGCCTCAAATCGGGTGAGAAAATCAAAGGCCGCAAATCTAGCCGCATCAGACTTTATACTAGCAACATTAATGGTCGCTAGAGTCAACGGGGTGGGTGCCGCCATCATGAGTGATCGAGTTAGATGGCCTTTTTCTTCCCCCCACCCTTTTTCTTAGCCCGCTCATCTCCGGACGATGAAGCCCCCCCTCTTCTTTTCAGAGAGACAGAGGTATCCATCCCTCCCACCTCTTTCTCATCTCCGGACCCAGGGTCGTCCCCACCTCCCGAGGAAGACACACCCCCTGGAGAAGGGACTCCCCCGCCTCCCAAAGGCCCTCCCGATGTTGCCTCCGGAACCTCACCCCCGACTCCCGTCTCAGCAGGATCGTCAAGGGCTTGGAACCGGTTGGAGAGGGGGATCAGAGGGGAGTCGGTGGGACCTTCCTTAGGCACCTTGGTCAGGGAAGAAGATTTTCCACCTTTTTTCTTCTTTTTTTTACTTTTGGCACTCTTGGCACTCTTGGTACCCTTGTCACCCATTTCTTTTGGCTGTTCCCCTCCATCCTCATCAAAACTTTCATATTGAGAGGCATCTGAGAGATCAGCCACTTCCTCATTCTCCATCCGTCTGATCTCCTCATTCACCGCTTCCTCCCCCGGGGCCTCAGTGACATGAGCTGTCGCCTCGGAGGAGGGGGCAGCCATTACCCCAGTTTCCCGAGGCTCCTCCTGCCCCCTGCCCTCCTGACGCCTTGCCTGCCTCCGCTGGTAAGAGGGGCCCCTAGCCCTGCCATTCCTCATCGGCCCCTCAGCTCCTCCCCCGCTGCCACCTCCAACCTCTGCAGAAGTTGCACCGCCAGGAACTTCCTCACGGCTCCCCTCCGCCCGGCCGGCCATGGCATTAGAGAAGGAACGAGGGCAGCGGCTGAACGGGTGACCTAGATCACCACACAGGTGACATCGAATGACACCACAGGATGCGGCGAGGTGACCCACCTCGCCACACAAGGAACATTTCTGCACCTTGCAGCCTGCGCTGAAGTGGCGAGGATCACCGCACCTGTGGCATACCTTCGGCTGCCCCTGGTAGAAGACCAGAATTCGATCCCTTCCCAGGAAAGCCGAGGAAGGGATGTGGGTGACAGTGCCACCTGAACGCTTCAACTTTACCATGAAGGTCCAGCCACCTGACCAGATACCAAAATCGTCCCGGTTCTTCTTAGGGACCTCCACAACCTCGCCGTACCGGCTCAACCAGGTCATTATGTCAACGCCAGAAAGAGACTCATTACATGTTAAAACGGTCACTTTCTTTGGCCCACTTTGGCGAGAAATTGCTTCCACGGCGAACCCTCGCCAGCCGGGCTCCTCTTTTACCAGCTCATAATTCGACCAAAAGAGCTCCAAGCCCTCTGGCCGAACAAAGCTGATATCAAAGGTGGAGGTCCCAAAAGGATGTATCAGAGCAAAGATGTCAATAGCCCTGAAGTCCATCTTCATGAGGAGCTTCACCACATTTGTCCTGGATGGACACGCCTCATCGCCCCTCCAGCGAAGACGAACCACATTTCTCCTGGAGACCCCCTGCCCGGCTGTCGGGAGGGACCACACGGTCTCCCCCCCCCCCTTTTCTCTTGGAAGGCAGCTAGACCAAACTTATCTAGCCAGTAGGACAACGCCACCTCTCTTCCCTCTACATTGATCGTCCGCTCACCTTTTTTGAGGGCCTCCAGGAAACAGCGGCGAAAAGCTTCATTCCCTTGGTTCGGAGATGAGGAAGACCCCTGTGGAACCCCAGCGGCAGCAGCCGCATAACTAATGGCGGCTGCAGGTGAGGGGGACGATGGACCAGCCCCTATATTCCCTGAACCCTCAACCTCACAGTCAACCATCTCCACCTCACTTACCTCAGCCTCACCATTTTCACTGGTAGAAATCCCCGCACTGGCACCATTCACACCAACCATACCTCCAGCAGAAACCGCCCCTGACCCGTCACCATTATCACAGACACTATTCACACCACTTGCACCAATTCCAATTTTATTTACATTTACATTTTTGTTTGCATTTTTTTTTCTGCTTTCTGCTGGGATTGTTATTTGCAGTGCAGCTGCCCCTTTAAGATCCATACTGCAGGGTTTGATTACCACACCCTGCTTTGCAGCAGAGCATGTGCTGGCAGCTGCAGACTGTTGCTCCAGCCTCTCCTGCAGACCATCTCCACACTCCCGTGTGCACTTCACCGCCGGGTCCCCCACAGATACAGGTGACACACATGCAGAGGACCCCAGCGGTGCGACCCCCTCCGGTGAGGGTGCGATCCGGTCCGGTATTACCGCAGCCATTACAGCTGCACCTGAGATGATAAGCGGTGCCGGGGTCCCGGATTTTGACCCAGCATCGGATCTGCATGTGGGGGACCCCGACACCACAGCACACGCCGCCGATGATGCGGCCCCGGCTGACAGCGCACCGCCAACACTGCGGGGAGCGGTGACCACCGGCAAGGTACCCACAGCCTCCACCCCCCGAGCGTCAGCGGGTGCAGCAGGCACCAGGCCGTCCCCCGTTTCCACAGAGGATCGGGCCTGGACACCTCCACAGATCTTATTACTGCCCGCCACAGGGCCACACTCCAGACCATGCACACTGTCCGGCTCTGCAGCCGCATGCCCACTCTCGCCCCCTCTGCTACCGCCAGCAGAGATGGCGACCTGCGCCATACGACTTGTACTCTCCCCGCTCCCTCGCACCGGACCCACTGCAGGTCCCGGGCCGGGGTGGGTAGCGGGCTCCACACAGCGGGACCGGGGGGTCCCAGGAAGGGGGACAAACACCAACCTCTCCTCCGATGTTTTCTTCCTTTTTTTGCTTTTCTTTTTCCCCCTCCTGGTTGCCTCGTCCCCACAGACCTTATCCCCAAACTTCAGGTGGGCATAATTTACTGGGGACTCCAGCTGACGGATCTGCTGCAAGACGAGGCAACCCCCACTACTGCTGTTATCGCTGCTGCTATCATCCGCATCACCCCCATCATCCTCTGAAATGCTATTGTCTGATGGGAGTGGGACCTGCACTGGATCTATCCCGCTGTGTGTGGCCTGGAGATCACTTACCAAGCCCCCAGGTGGGTACGGTGCCTCCTCCATCTCCTCATGGTCCACCTCCTCCACCTGGGTCGGACGCCGAGACCCCTCTGACTCCTTTGCAGCAGCCATGTTGTGAAATCGGTCCTCGTTTTCCAGTTTTTCCCGGAAGGGCCCGCTATTGTTCAATATAGCCGCTCTCTGGGCTTCCATGCCCTCAATGCAGATCCCCAGGCTGGATATCCTGGCTGTCAGGGCAGACTTCTCTGTGCGGGAGGCTCTGCTTGCAGCTTGCCTCACCTCCTTCAGCTCCTCCCGGAGTCTCCTGATGGTCTTCCCAGCCTCATCATACTCGCTGAGGTACGCATGGACGCGGGAGCCATAGCTGGTAACCGGCTCCCGTGCGGCCCTAGTGCCCCAATCCTTCTGCACCGCCGCCGCTGCACCTCTGCGAGTACTCCGCTCACCTCCGGGAGGAGACACCGCAGTGGCCCTCGCCTCAGCCTTAGGGGCTTTGCAGCCCTCCTGGGTCTTCCTGGGCTCCTCCATGCTCTGGGCCTTGCCGGATCTGGTGACCCTCTTTGCCGGTAGCAATGAGCTCCCACCCCTCGCCGGCTTAGACCGAGGGGTGGGAGACGGGGACTCAGCCCCACAGTCCATTCACTACACCCCTCTCTTTCCTAGGTCAGAGAGGGGGAGAATTACTGGGTGGAAAAAATGGGTTACTCTCCTGGAGCAAACAAACCAGCACCTTCCTCCACAGACTACAGGCTCCTAGTGTTGGCTGTATAAATCTGCATGCAGTCAGCTCCCCCTAGTGTTGGCTGTATAAATCTGTATGTAGTGAGTTCCTCCTAGTGGTGACTGTATAAATCTGTATATAGTGAGCTCCCTCTAGCGGTGGCTGCATAAATCACTATGTAATGTGAACTCTTTTATTATAAAAATACAAAACTTACAATCAATAAATAGCAAAAATCAAAACCCCAGCAAAAGCAACTGTCCGAGTCCAACATTACCCCCCAGTCCAAAGCAAAGTCCGAGTCCAGCATAACTGCCCCCAGTCAAAGCAACCCTGCAAAAGAAAACAAACTGCCTTCTTCTTTCTCAGAGAAGCTTCATCCATCTTTCCTTTCTTTCTTTATGTTGTTTTCTGTCCTTTACTCTTCTTTTCACTTTTTGATTCCTCCTCCCCAGGTTACCTCACCCAAGGAGAGAAGAAACATTTTATTAATACACACGCACATACACACTTCATACCAAACCTGACAAAGAAAACTCTGGTCCATCGCCCAAAAAGAAACATTATAGCCACCTGGCTTAAACACATCTATCTAAATCACACAAAATTTTTTTTTTTTTTTTTTTAATTTATATATTTTTTTTATTATTATTTCATTTTTTTAAATTTTTTTTTTTTTTTTTTTTTACACAGCAAACACAACTATAAACAACCTACCACCAAACCCACACAATACAAAAATAAGCTCACCGAGTAACTCATAACCTCTTGCTTACAGGTGCATTAACCCTGTAAGCCACAGGATCATCACCTTACAATACAATGCTACATAACTCTATATTACAACACTTACCCAGAGCCAGGATTGGTGCCTGTAAGCCCTATATCAATAATTCACTTCTGCAAAACAAAAATCTGATAGTGAAAAGCCCCAGCCCGCCACCGGGAAACCGGAGATGACAGGCTTCTACCCTAACAATCCTTACCCTACCAGCCGTCCCTGCCTGTCTAGACATCTGCCCCTATTTATCTACCTACCTTTCCCTGTCTCTCCCTGCCTGACCCTACTACCCTACCTAACTCACCGCGTGCCTATCTAACTGTCCCTGGGCTGTCCCTATCCTGTCCCTACCTATCTACCTGTCCCTACTGAAGCTGTCTACCTGTCCCTATCATTTACCTGCTTATCTAAGCCCTAGGTACATTAAATGAGAACCCTCTCCAGAGAAGAGAGGCCCTCGCTGCACCCAGCCTGTCATACTCCAGAGAGCGCACCTTCACCAGGCCACCCAGAATGTTCCTAACAACCTCGTCCCGGGGGAGGATTTTCTGCTGAGTTGACACTAAGCACCGTGCGTTCCACGTGTAAAACCTGACCACTAAACTGACTAGAAATAAAGTGCCCCGATCTCGGCCACCCAGGGATCCGAAGGCCCCATACGCCCACTCCGCATAGGAAAGGTGTGCCAGCCGAGGCCAGCCTATGGAAGCACCCACCCTGTTGTAGACCCCTGTATTAAAAGGACACTGAAGGAGGAAGTGCTCCATGCTTTCCAGCGTGTCGCAACACCCCTCACGGGGACAACCCCGATCATCGGAGTTCCTACACTTCAGGTTGTCCCTTACATACAATTTCCCATGGAAGCAACGCCAAGCCAAGTCCCAAAACTTCAAGGGGACCCGTGTAGAATTCAATAACCTCAGCCCACCCTCCAGATCCCGACTTGGGCAATCTTTGAGCACCAGAGGGTTCTGGAAATGGGTCAACAGGACCCTCCTGTCAAGGAATTTCCTCGACATGGTCCTGATCTCCCACATTCCCAGACCCCACCGGCGGATCACCTTCAGAACCGGGGTAGCGTAAGCCGGGAGATGCCCGTGCGGTGTGCGCAGGTCCTTCACTTGCCCTCCTGTCTCCCATTCCTGGAAGAAGGGTCGAAGCCACCTCTTGCAGGAGAATACCCACGGAGGAGCCCTCTCTGACCAGAGGTTGGCGATGTTAGTCTTGACAAAAGTGTTTATTAGAAACACCACTGGGTTGACCATACCCAACCCTCCTAGTCTCCTTGTGCGGTATGTGACCTCCCGCTTGACTAGGTTCAGCCTATTTCCCCATAACATCTGGAAAAACAGGCTGTAGACCCGTGTCCAGAGCGGCTCTGGCAACATGCAGACACTGCCCAGGTATATTAACAAGGGTAGCAAAAAACCCTTAACCAGGCTAACCCTTTCCCTCAGGGTCAAAGACCAACCCTTCCATTGGTCCACCTTCTGGGCGGCGATCTTAAGTCTGCCCTCCCAATTTTGCTGGGGGTAGTCCCCAGGGCCAAATTCGATGCCTAGGATTTTTGCCGATGCCTGGGGCTCTGGAAGAGTGTCCGGGAGACCAAAACTAGGGTCTCCCCCTCCCAGCCAGAGACTCTCACACTTTTCCTGATTAATTCTGGACCCAGAAGCCTCCGAGTAGCGATCAACCTCAGACATGACCCACTCCGCCTCCTCACCCGAGGACACGAAAAGGGAGACGTCATCGGCATACGCTACCACCCTCAGAGTGGCTTCCGGGGCCACCTGGTCCATCCTGACTCCCACCAACGGTCCACGCTCAATCCTCCTTAAAAGGGGATCTATCGCGAACACGTATAACAGCGGGCTCAATGGACAGCCCTGGCGGACCCCAGACCCAACCTCAAAAGGGCGGCCAGACCAACCATTCACGAGCGGGAAAGTCTCTGCCCCCGCGTACAAGATCTTTAGCCAATTTACAAACCCCCCAGGCAGACCATACCTCAGAAGGACGGACCAGAGGTACTCATGGTTAACCCGATCAAAAGCCTTCGCCTGGTCTAAGGACAGCAAGTACCCCTTCCAGTGACCTGCCCTGCCCTGCTCCACTGCCTCTCGGACACCGAGCACAGCACTAAACGTACTGCGGCCTGGAACAGAGCAGTGCTGGGCCTCCGAAAGGAGCCGGGGTGCAAACTTCACCAGCCGTTTGAACAGCACCTTTGCCAGAACCTTCCGGTCCGTATTGAGAAGCGCTATGGGACGCCAATTCTCAATACGGGACGGGTCCTTACCCTTTGACAGGATAATCAGGGCAGACTGCCTCATTGACTGGGAAAGAGCGCCCGAGGAGAGACACTCGTTAAACACCTCAGTCAAGAGAGGGACCAAGGAGTCCCTAAAGGTCTTATAAAACTCGGATGTTAAGCCATCCGGACCTGGCGATTTCTTAGGCCGAAGCCCATCAATGGCCAGTCGCACTTCCTCTTCCCTGATTGGTTCTGTCAAAACGTGAAGCAAGGGGTCATCTCCTGGCTCAGGGATGGCTTCGGCCAGGAAAGCCGACATCACGTTCCGATCCAGATCCCTCTTCCCCAAGAGGTGTGAGTAGAAAGATCTGATCACCTCCAGGATCCCTGATTTGGATCTGTTCAGGGAACCCGTATCGTCGACCAAACCTGTCACCACCTTACAACTCACTGACATCTTACAGTTTCTGTAGGGGTCAGGCGAGCGGTACCTCCCGAAATCCCTCTCAAAAACCAAAGATGTGTGCCTATCGTACTGACACCTCTTGAGTAAAGACTTCACTCTGGAGATCTCCTCACGGTCACCTCCAGCCGAGACGAGATGTTCGAGTTTCCTCCTCAGTTCCTGATACAGGCGGTACCTGCTCAGGCTCCTGAGGCTCGAGAGCTGGTGGAAGAAACTCGCAACCCGATCCTTGAACATCTCCCACCACTCTGACTTATCGCTACAGAGATCCAAAAGCGGTACCTGGCTCTGAAGAAAGTCCTCAAAGGATTGTCTTATCTCTGCTTCTTCCAAGAGGGACGAATTCAGCTTCCATAGTCCCCTTCCCATCCGAGGGGTTTCTGAAACATTCAGAGAAAAAGAAATCAGACAGTGATCGGAGAACTCCACCTCAACAACGGACACTGCTGAAGAGATGGCTTCCTCCTTTAAAAAAAACCTGTCTATCCTAGACCTACAATTACCTCTATAAAAGGTGAAACCACAGTGACCTGGGGTGTGCCGGATGTGGACATCCACCAGGCGAGCGTCACTAGCTATGCTATTAAGAGTATTACTATCATAAGCCAGCCGGTCAATGGAGCCTCCCCTATCACGAAGCCTTGTGACAGTGTTAAAGTCACCTCCAAAGACCACTTGCCGACTCGTAAAAAGATAGGGCTTAATCTTCAGGAAGAGACATTTACGGTCCCACTTTGACTGCGGACCATAGATGTTAATGAGCCGAAGCTCCTGTCCCCTCATGAAGATGTCTAAGACCAGGCACCTCCCCATTTCTACCTCGATAACTCTCCGGCATTCAACCGATGCAGTCTTAAAAAGGACTGCCACCCCGCTACACGGCTCGGCCGCAAGAGACCAGTACGAAGACCCGCACCTCCACTCGCTCTCCGCCTTGCGTATGGCCCCCATATCCGTAAGCCTGGTCTCCTGCAAAAACAAGATTTCAGCCTCAAATCGGGTGAGAAAATCAAAGGCCGCAAATCTAGCCGCATCAGACTTTATACTAGCGACATTAATGGTCGCTAGAGTCAACGGGGTGGGTGCCGCCATCATGAGTGATCAAGTTAGATGGCCTTTTTCTTCCCCCCACCCTTTTTCTTAGCCCGCTCATCTCCGGACGATGAAGCCCCCCCTCTTCTTTTCAGAGAGACTGAGGTATCCATCCCTCCCACCTCTTTCTCATCTCCGGACCCAGGGTCGTCCCCACCTCCCGAGGAAGACACACCCCCTGGAGAAGGGACTCCCCCGCCTCCCAAAGGCCCTCCCGATGTTACCTCCGGAACCTCACCCCCGACTCCCGTCTCAGCAGGATCGTCAAGGGCTTGGAACCGGTTGGAGAGGGGGATCAGAGGGGAGTCGGTGGGACCTTCCTTAGGCACCTTGGTCAGGGAAGAAGATTTTCCACCTTTTTTCTTCTTTTTTTTACTTTTGGCACTCTTGGCACTCTTGGTACCCTTGTCACCCATTTCTTTTGGCTGTTCCCCTCCATCCTCATCAAAACTTTCATATTGAGAGGCATCTGAGAGATCAGCCACTTCCTCATTCTCCATCCGTCTGATCTCCTCATTCACCGCTTCCTCCCCCGGTGCCTCAGTGACATGAGCTGTCGCCTCGGAGGAGGGGGCAGCCATTACCCCAGTTTCCCGAGGCTCCTCCTGCCCCCTGCCCTCCTGACGCCTTGCCTGCCTCCGCTGGTAAGAGGGGCCCCTCGCCCTGCCATTCCTCATCGGCCCCTCAGCTCCTCCCCCGCTGCCACCTCCAACCTCTGCAGAAGTTGCACCGCCAGGAACTTCCTCGCGGCTCCCCTCCGCCCGGCCGGCCATGGCATTAGAGAAGGAACGAGGGCAGCGGCTGAACGGGTGACCTAGATCACCACACAGGTGGCATCGAATGACACCACAGGATGCGGCGAGGTGACCCACCTCGCCACACAAGGAACATTTCTGCACCTTGCAGCCTGCGCTGAAGTGGCGAGGATCACCGCACCTGTGGCATACCTTCGGCTGCCCCTGGTAGAAGACCAGAATCCGATCCCTTCCCAGGAAAGCCGAGGAAGGGATGTGGGTGACAGTGCCACCTGAACGCTTCAACTTTACCATGAAGGTCCAGCCTCCTGACCAGATACCAAAATCGTCCCGGTTCTTCTTAGGGACGTCCACAACCTCGCCATAGCGGCTCAACCAGGTCATTATGTCAACGCCAGAAAGAGACTCATTACATGTTAAAACGGTCACTTTCTTCGGCCCACTTTGGCGAGAAATTGCTTCCACGGCGAACCCTCGCCAGCCGGGCTCCTCTTTTACCAGCTCATAATTCGACCAAAAGAGCTCCAAGCCCTCCGGCCGAACAAAGCTGATATCAAAGGTGGAGGTCCCAAAAGGATGTATCAGAGCAAAGATGTCAATAGCCCTGAAGTCCATCTTCATGAGGAGCTTCACCACATTTGTCCTGGTTGGACACGCCTCATCGCCCCTCCAGCGAAGACGAACCACATTTCTCCTGGAGACCCCCTGCCCGGCTGTCGGGAGGGACCACACGGTCTCCCCCCCCCCTTTTCTCTTGGAAGGCAGCTAGACCAAACTTATCTAGCCAGTAGGACAACGCCACCTCTCTTCCCTCTACATTGATCGTCCGCTCCCCTTTTTTGAGGGCCTCCAGGAAACGGCGGCGAAAAGCCTCATTCCCTGGGTCCGGAGATGAGGAAGACCCCTGTGGAATCCCAGCGGCAGCAGCCGCATAACTAATGGCGGCTGCAGGTGAGGGGGACGATGGACCAGCCCCTATATTCCCTGAACCCTCAACCTCACAGTCAACCATCTCCACCTCACTTACCTCAGCCTCACCATTTTCACTGGTAGAAATCACCGCACTGGCACCATTCACACCAACCATACCTCCAGCAGAAACCACCCCTGACCCGTCACCATTATCACAGACACTATTCACACCATTTGCACCACTTCCATTCTTATTTACATTTTTGTTTGCATTTTTTTTTCTGCTTTCTGCTGGGGTTGTTGCTATTTGCAGTGCAGCTGCCCCTTTAAGATCCATACTGCAGGGTTTGATTACCACACCCTGCTTTTCAGCAGAGCATGTGCTGGCAGCTGCAGACTGTTGCTCCAGCCTCTCCTGCAGACCATCTCCACGCTGTGTGCACTTCACCGCCGGGTCCCCCACAGATACAGGTGACACACATGCAGAGGACCCCGGCAGTGCGACCCCCTCCGGCGAGGGTGCGATCCGGGCCGGCATTACCGCAGCCATTACAGCTGCACCCGAGATGATAACCGGTGCCGGGGTCCCGGATTTTGACCCAGCATCGGATCTGCATGTGGGAGACCCCGACACCACAGCACACGCCGCCGATGATGCGGCCCCGGCTGACAGCGCACCGCCAACACTGCGGGGAGCGGTGACCACCGGTAAGGTACCCACAGCTTCCACCCCCTGAGCGTCAGCGGGTGCAGCAGGCACCAGGCCGTCCCCCGTTTCCACAGAGGATCGGGCCTGGACACCTCCACAGATCTTATTACTGCCCGCCACAGGGCCACACTCCAGACCATGCACACTGTCCGGCTCTGCAGCCGCATGCCCACTCTCGCCCCCTCTGCTACCGCCAGCAGAGACGGCGACCTGCGCCATACGACTTGTACTCTCCCCGCTCCCTCGCACCGGACCCACTGCAGGTCCCGGGCCGGGGTGGGTAGCGGGCTCCACACAGCGGGACCGGGGGGTCCCAGGAAGGGGGACAAACACCAACCTCTCCTCCGATGTTTTCTTCCTTTTTTTGCTTTTCTTTTTCCCCCTCCTGGTTGCCTCGTCCCCACAGACCTCATCCCCAAACTTCAGGTGGGCATAATTTACTGGGGACTCCAGCTGACGGATCTGCTGCAAGACGAGGCAACCCCCACTACTGCTGTTATCGCTGCTGCTATCATCCGCATCACCCCCATCATCCTCTGAAATACTATTGTCTGATGGGAGTGGGACCTGCACTGGATCTATCCCGCTGTGTGTGGCCTGGAGATCACTTACCAAGCCACCAGGTGGGTACGGTGCCTCCTCCATCTCCTCATGGTCCACCTCCTCCACCTGGGTCGGACGCCGAGACCCCTCTGGCTCCTTCACAGCAGCCATGTTGTGGAATCGGTCCTCATTTTCCAGTTTTTCCCGGAAGGGCCCGCTGTTGTTCAATATTGCCGCTCTCCGGGCTTCCATGCCCTCAATGCATATCCCCAGGCTGGATATCCTGGCTGTCAGGGCAGACTTCTCTGTGCGGGAGGCTCTGCTTGCAGCTTGCCTCACCTCCTTCAGCTCCTCCCGGAGTCTCCTGATGGTCTTCCCAGCCTCATCGTACTCGCTGAGGTACACATGGACGCGGGAGCCATAGCTGGTAACCGGCTCCCGTGCGGCCCTAGTGCCCCAATCCTTCGGCACCGCCGCCGCTGCACCTCTGCGAGTGCTCCACTCACCTCCGGAAGGAGACACCACAGTGGCCCTCGCCTCAGCCTTAGGGGCTTTGCAGCCCTCCTGGGTCTTCCTGGGCTCCTCCATGCTCTGGGCCTTGCCAGATCTGGTGACCCTCTTTGCCGGTAGCAATGAGCTCCCACCCCTCGCCGGCTTAGACCGAGGGGTGGGAGACGGGGACTCAGCCCCACAGTCCATCCACTACACCCCTCTCTTTCCTAGATCAGAGAGGGGGGGGAATTACTGGGTGGAAAAAAAAACGGTGACTCTCCTGGAGCAAACAAACCAGCACCTTCCTCCACAGACTACAAGCTCCTAGTGTTGGCTGTATAAATCTGTATGTAGTGAGCTCCTCCTAGTGGTGACTGTATAAATCTGTATATAGTGAGCTCCCTCTAGCGGTGGCTGCATAAATCACTATGTAATGTGACCCCCCCCCCAAGTGGTGACTGCAGGCGGACTTTTCTAAATGCTTTGCTAATAGCTGATGCACATTAAAGTGTATGGAGACTACATGCCATTATATTATATTACATTATAGCATCAACTATTTTATGTGTTATGTTATATCTTACCTTGTGGTCACCAGTTAAACAATCAATTTCAACTTCAGAACAAGCGACCCCATAGCTGAAGTAGTTGCTCGGTTGTCCCTGATTCTTCACAGGGTCATAATAAATCCCATCAATCCTTAAGTGAAAAGAAAAAGGCTCAATGAAAATGGTGGATACATGTTCACAGATGGGAAATGCTGGATTACAGCGTTATCACTGTAAGGACAGGCAGACAATAGCAGATGTAGGAATACTTGTAGAATCCGGTGGCCGATAGGCTGACACTGTCTTCGTAAGCAGATTTGATCTATGGGGTAAAAAAAAAAAAAAAAGAAGAAAGTTTTACCAGATTTTATTTTTATCATGTTTTTAATTTGCAGTAATGATAACATCTCCTCCAGTCCCTTTCCCCGGCTGTCACCTCTCACCTAACAAAAATATTCAACCTTTCTCTCACTTCCGGTATTTTTCCCTCCTCATTTAAGCATGCCATCATACATCCTTTACTTAAAAAACCCTCCCTCGACCAAAATTGTGCCGCTAATTATAGACCTGTCTCTAATCTTCCCTTCATCTCTAAACTCCTGGAACGCCTGGTCCACTCCCGTCTTACCCGCTATCTCTCAGATCACTCTCTTCTCGACCCTCTTCAATCTGGCTTCCGCTCTTTACACTCTACTGAAACTGCCCTCACTAAAGTCTCTAATGACCTACTAACAGCTAAATCTAATGGTCACTACTCCCTGCTAATTCTCTTGGATCTTTCCGCAGCATTCGACACTGTGGATCATCAGCTCCTCCTCACTATGCTCCGCTCCATCGGCATCAAGGACACCGTTCTCTCTTGGTTCTCCTCCTATCTCTCTGACCGATCCTTCACTGTATGTTTTGCTGGTTCCTCCTCCTCTCACCTTCCCCTTACTGTTGGGGTTCCTCAAGGATCAGTCCTAGACCCCCTCCTCTTCTCTTTGTATACCGCCCCTATTGGACAAACAATCAGTAGATTTGGTTTCCAGTACCATCTCTATGCTGACGACACCCAATTATATACCTCTTCTCCTGTTATCACGCCGACCTTCTTAGAAAACACCAGTGATTGTCTTACCGCTGTCTCTAGCATCATGTCCTCCCTCTATCTGAAACTGAACCTGTCAAAAACTGAACTCCTCGTGTTTTCTCCCTCTACTAACCTACCTTTGCCTGACATTGCCATCTCCGTGTGCGGTTCCACCATTACTCCAAAGCAACATGCCCGCTGCCTTGGGGTCATCCTTGATTCTGAGCTTTCATTCACCCCCCACATCCGATCACTGGCTCGCTCTTCTTATCTGCATCTCAAAAACATTTCTAGAATTCGCCCTTTTCTTACTTTCGACTCTGCAAAAACTCTTACTGTTTCACTTATTCATTCCCGTCTGGACTATTGTAACTCTCTACTAATCGTCCTCCCTCTTACCAAACTCTCCCCGCTCCAATCTGTGCTGAATGCTGCTGCCAGGATCATATTCCTCACCAACCATTACACCGATGCCTCTACCTTGTGCCAGTCATTACACTGGCTACCCATCCACTCCAGAATCCAGTACAAAACTACTACCCTCATCCACAAAGCACTCCATGGCTCAGCACCACCCTACATCTCCTCTCTGGTCTCAGTCTACCACCCTACCCGTGCCCTCCGCTCCGCTAATGACCTCAGGTTAGCATCCTCAATAATCAGAACCTCCCACTCCCGTCTCCAAGACTTTACACGTGCTGCGCCGATTCTTTGGAATGTACTACCCAGGTTAATACGATTAATCCCCAATCCCCACAGTTTTAAGCGTGCCCTAAAAACTCATTTGTTCAGACTGGCCTACCGCCTCAATGCATTAACCTAACTATCCCTGTGTGGCCCATTAAAAAAATCAAAAAACACATAATCAGGTTCTTCTCATCGTGTTCTCATACACTTTATGCAGTTAATAGCCTCTGTGTCTGTACTGCTACATACTTAGGCTGTTAACCGATTCATGCAGCTTTATATGAACACCCGAGCCTTACACTATGGCTGGTCCAAATAGCTAAAGCAATTGTTACCATCCACCTCTTGTGTCTCCCCTTTTCCTCATAGATTGTAAGCTTGCGAGCAGCAGGGCCCTCATTCCTCCTGGTATCTGTTTTGAACTGTGATTTCTGTTATGCTGTAATGTCTATTGTCTGTACAAGTCCCCTCTATAAGTTGTAAAGCGCTGCGGAATATGTTGGCGCTATATAAATAAAATTATTATTTATTATTATTAATATTGTCCACTAGGTGTCAGATGACCACTTCTTTAATAACTAAAGGTGGAACAACTCAGTTTACAGCTGCTGCAAAAAGTCCATTGATTTTGGCAAAAAGATTACTTCCATGATTTTTGCAAAATGACACCAATAACTGCAATCGACAACGCCTCAACATAAAACGATCAGTTAATTTTTTTTTGCAAACTTTAATTTACTTTTACATCTTTTTTTTCAGAATTCACACCTTTATATTAAGGGTTGAGGAAACTAAGCAACCATTATACGTATGGTCTAGGGCACATGGGTATCATTTACAGAACTGTCACTTGGGACCCCGTGTTATGTATCAGCGTCAGATCCCCCTATACTGCATGTTTGATCATTCATTTGAAGGCGTGACGTGTGATTCAATATGGCGGGGCGACACGCAGAACCCCTGATTGGTGAATGTTCGTGTAATACACTGGTGCATTATAAATGTATACTAATTATAAGAGATACCCACCCAGCTTTCCCATGTCCCACTGGGGTTGGCTGTTTTGTACGGCTCCAGCCTCTGCAGTAATGTCTGACACGCATTCTGGAATTATAAAGGATGAGACGATCATGGACAAAGGAAATCAATCTCCATCAAACAGCCGATAAGTATATGAGAAATTCAGACAGAGGAGTGATGGTTGTGAGCACTCAGGGGCCAATCAGCCTCTACCAAAAACTGCACCACAGCTTCTTTGGAGGGCTAACTATTATATTTACATACAGATTTATACAGCCACCACTAGGGGGAGCTCACTACGTATACATTTATACAGCCACCACTAGGGGGAGCTCTCTACATACAGATTTATACAGCCACCACTAGATGGAGCTGACTGCATACAGATTTACACAGCCACCACTAGGAGGAGCTCTCTACATACAGATTTACACAGCCACCACTAGGAGGAGCTCACTACATACAGATTTACACAGCCACCACTAGGAGGAGCTCACTACATACAGATTTACACAGCCACCACTAGGAGGAGCTCACTACATACAGACATACCGCCACCACTAGAGAGAGCTCACTACATACAGATTTATACTGCCACCACTAGGGGGAGCTCACTACAGATTTATTCAGCCATCACTAGAGGGAGCGCACTGCATACAGATTTATACGGCCACCACTAGGGGGAGCTCAAATGTATACCTATTTATATAGGCACTGCTGAATTTGATAATTCTCCAGTCCTCAGTATTTATTCTATACAGCAGAATCCTCAGTTCTTAATTGCAAAAGTCTGGTTTTCTGTTGACACCACTTAGGGGGAATCTGTAATCAGGTCTAATTCTGGGCAATAAAAGCCAAAGACAATTGTAAACAGATCACTCCTTAGTGGTGGCAACTGATAGCAGTGTAGGGATGGGGAAAATGATTTATATTAAAGAACTCATATTATGTAAATAAAGAAAAAACTTTATTACTATGTTGGAATCTTGTGATAGTTGGTTCACTTCAAATAAATGATGTGTTGGATACAAATGATATAATTTGCAGTATAATGTGTTTCACATATATATCGGCCTCTCCCTCATCATTTATTACATGACTATAAGGAATTGATTTGTTGATTTTAGCAAAAGTGATCATAAACGCCACCAATAGGGGGAGCTCAAGCTTAATGGAATCATTCAGCTCACTGCCTTCAACACTATCAGTATACATTTATTATTTGTGAGCTCCCCCTGGTGGTGACAACAGTCAGTAAGAAACGTATAATTTATAAAGTCATGAAGAAGAGCTCCTCTATACAGAGATAACATTGTCTCTACTTTTCACAGGGTCATAAATGTAAAAATAAGTTTAATAGAGTATTCTGGAAAAATAAACATAAATCTCAAGTTCAAAGACAAATGCTTTAGCCTTACAAAATGCTTTGCAATGGAGAATATATAAAAAAAATCGGAAAAAACACCTTTAAAAATTAGTATTGCAGTTGCCATAGTGACGTGTACTATACACAATAATTACTTTATCCTGCCCAGTAAATGCCATTAAATACATTTTAGATATGCCACTGATGCATTTTTTTTTTCATTCTGCCTCACGAAATAACTGAATAAAATATGATGTAGAAAAAAAAAATAATCAAATTTGTGCCAAACACAGAATGAGCTCCATTATCTGAAAAGTGAAAATGTTATCGGTGTTGAAATGGGTGCAAAAAAACAAGTGATTTACTAAAAAAATATATATATATATAATTATTGTGTGAAATTGCTGAAACTAAAAAAAAAATGTAAATTTGGTTCTGCCGTAATGAAATCAACCTGCAGATAACTATAGTTGTGTCCTTTAGGACTTAAACCAAGAAGTGCTCTTAAGGGTTAATTTACTGAGGACCGAGGTTGGGATCTCAGTAGTGGGCAATGATGGAGGAGTAGTACATCGGGGGCTTGTTCTGAGTTGGGGTCCTGTGGCTTCCGTGTGCCCCCGCGGAGGCTCTTACATATATGGCCATGCCGTTGAGGTCCGAGCTCACTGATGCAGCGGTCGGAGATGTGTTGGGGACGGTGTTGGTGCTGGTTTCGCTAATATGGATTTTTGAGGTGGGTACTCCCAGTGCTTTACTGGCAACCTACAAAATGGAAAAAAAAAATAAGAAAATCAAAAAGGTCCAGTCCCGTGACACCTACTTCTTACTATGTAGCAGCAATGTGACTGCAGAATCCGACTACACTTCTTGTTTGTAGTCTGTTACCATGGAGATGTATACAGTAGATCTAGGGCAGCACGGTGACTCAGTGGTTAGCACTGTTGCTTTGCAGCACTGGGGTCCTGGGTTCAAATCCCACCAAGGACAATATCTGCAGGGAGTTTGTATGTTCTCCCTGTGTTCGGTGGGTTTCCTCCAGGTTCTCCGTTTTCCTCCCACATTCCAAAGAATGATAGGAAGTTTAGATTGTGAGCCCCAATGGGGACAGTGATGATAATGTGTGCAACGTGTAAAGCGCTGCGGAATATGTTGGCGCTATATAAATTAACACTATATTATGATTATCTGCATTGGTGCTGATTATATTGCTTCATTTTTCACTCACTATAAATGCACCAAAGCGATAAGACGTTTGTGTTCTCGTAAATTCACCCAATACCTATGATCCCGTAACATCACCTGAATCATCTTGGTGTGAAGTCCTTGACCCATTTCTATCCCTCCGTGAGTCAAGAGGACGGACCCGTCTGTGTATACGTGGACCAGGGCCCCGGCCTGTAAGACATATAATGATGGTTATGGCAGGAAGGAGACGACGGGACGTAGAACAGCAGGAAAGACGGCGAAGAACCTGATTGAGAAATGATAACGTGAAGCTGATGCCAAACTTGGTGGGGATGATGGCGATGCCCCTCTTCTTCCAACGATGCTGCCTGTGAGAGGGCACAAAATATGGACATGACAGAAATCATGATGGATGGATGGATGGATGGATAGTTAGATAGATAATAGATAGATAGATAGATAATAGATAGATAATAGATAGATAGATAATAGATAGATAATAGATAGATGATAGATAGATAGATAGATAAATAGATAGATAGATTGATGATAGATGATAGATAGATAACAGATAGATAGATAGATAGATAGATAGATAGATAGATAGATGATAGATAGATAGATAGTTGATAGATAGATAATAGATAGATAAATAGATATAGATAGATAATAGATGATAGATAATAGATAGATAGATACATAGATGATAGATAGATGATAGACAATAGAGAGATACTAGATACTTTGTCCTCACTTGTTGAACCTTGCGATGGCGGCTTTCCGCTCCTGGTAGCGGGCGCTCTGGATACACTCGTCCCAGCAGCGGTGGACATTGAACGCCTCCAGCTTCTGATTGAAGTGAGTGAGGTCTCCCTCCTGGTACATGTTCAGCTTCCGGACCTGCGGGTGGAGAGGAGCCGCTCTGTGATATCAGAATATCCGGACACGTCTGTCCTTCTAATAGTCGGAGCGCAGATCTTAACGCCGTGTGTATAAGATTCTAAGAACATTTCTGCTTTCTGCCGTCCTGTACGTTGGGTGGTATTTATTGCAGGTGAGCCCTATTCTAGAGAATTGCAGAAGTGCAATACCGGCAGTGGCCTATGGATAAGGGTGGCGCTGTTTCTGTAAGGAATCTGACATGTTTTTCTAATCTGATGCAACGTGAATGTCAGATTTTCTCTCTCTCTGTCGGGGACCTTCTGGGACGTGGCAGAGTCTGGTCAGAAGGAGATCGTATCTGCCCAATCTGAGATCAGGAACCTCCACCAACGCCCTTGAATTCACCTGAAGGATATTTTTGTCTGTGGGCAGCACTCACTTGTTCCGGCGGCAGTCCGCACACCTCGGATATGTCACTCATCCAGGCTTCCGCCACCATCATTCCTTGGGGAGCACCAAAACCGCGAAAGGCTGTATTAGAGGGTAAGTTGGTCTTGCACACGTACCCTGTGCCTTTAATATTGGGGATCTTGTAAGCATTATCCATGCTGAATAACGCCCTGTCCATTACCTGCCAAAAAGAAGAGAAATCAGCACTGAAATGTATTGGAAACAGTCAGCAAGTGTGAGCTGAGCTCCAATAATGCCGGGTGTAATATAAAGGCACCGTGCCCGATGTAAAGATGGCGGGTCCCAGAATATGCCCCGTGCAGACACTGAACCAGCAGGGGATGCAGGGGGGGACACATGCACTATAGACGTGCACCCGTCAGCGAGAGGCAATACTTACCGCATGGGACAGGTCCATTGACATACCGGCATTTGAGTAATATGAAACTTCCAGCGCCGTTATCTGTCCTGTTTTCTTGAAGCCGATCTGGGAAAATATACCGCTATCATGCGTCAGTCAGTAAAGGATGGGGAGGGGTGCAAGGAGGGGGCGTCTGTGTCCCTGGGCTTCGGGGTAATGAAGAGATTGAGCCCAAACCTTAATTTTAAGGTTTAATTGTTGTTAGTACAGCAGTTTTTCAGCTCAGTGTGGTGCTGAATAACGGTATTACGTGTGCACTGTATGGCATTATGTAGGAACTAGTACTGCAGCACTCATTGGGACAGTGTATGGTGGGAGTATTTGGGCTCTGGTTGTAGCAGTACTACGGCACTATTACTAGAGCAGTCATTAAAGTATTGTGCTGTAGTTGTCACTGTATGATTATTTTACACTTATTTTGGCAGCATTAATTAGCACAGTGTGGAGGTATTATTTTGGCACTATATAGTGCTTTTATTTAGGCAATACAGAATAGTAAACCTTGAGCATATAACACTATTGGTGCATTGTGTTGTGGTGTAAATTTGGCACTGCCTAGTGTCACTATTTGAACACCTACACTGTATAGGACTAATATTAAAGCATCATGTTGAGGTATTATTCTGTCACTATATGATATTGGTATTACTTGTGCACTGTATGACACAGACATTCTACTCACTGTACATACTGCATGGCACTACAGTATTAATGGGCCATTGTGATTTTTAGTTTGGCCGCTGTATGATTCTATTACTTGAGCATTGTTTAGTGTTATCATTTGGTCACTGTATAACGCTATTACTTGAGCTCTCTACGACATTAATATTTTCATATTGTGATGTGATATTTTGCACTTTATGGTACACTTATTGATGCATTGTGAGACGATATTAATCTGTATTGTGCTATTATACAGGATCTGTCTTACTTTAGCACTGTATAACAATATTACTTGTATATTCTGATGTGATAATTTTTTGCACTGTATGACACTATTATTTGAATACAGTGTTGTAATATATTCATTCTTGGGATGTGATATTTTTGCGCTATGTGACACTTATTTGAGCTGAATATGACATCATTACTTGAGCACTGTATGGCATTATTATTTGCTTACTCTGATGTGATATTTTTGCACTTTGTGATACTATTATTTGTAATGTATATGGCAGTATTACTGGAGCACTGTATGGCACTATTATTTTCTTATTGTGATGTGATATTTTTGCACTTTGTGATACTATTATTTGTAATGTATATGACAGTATCACTGGAGCAGTATATGGTGCTATTTTTGCAGTACTGTGCTCTGGTATAGTTGTAAGCTATATAGCGGTATTATTATAGTATAGTGGTATTTTGGAGAGGCCGCACACAGACCTCACATATGGATTTTTGAACATTTCTCACCAATTTTCTAAATTTGAAGTCAATTCTTTGAAGTAAAAGAATCTACCTTATAACGGCTCAGATAGGGATGTCTGCCTCCGGTTATGAGCATGTCCTCGTCTCTGTCCAGCATGCACCTCACTGGACGGCCCAGTCTACATAAAACAGGTGCCCACAATTACCGTCTCCACATAAGGTGGACTCATATGATATAAATGCATGAAGATAAAATGGTCATTACTTGTATGCCGCCACCGCCACGACTGTAGACAGGACCGCAAACCTGGATTCCTTTCCACCAAAGCCTCCCCCTATTCTCTTCACGCGGACCAGTATGCGATTAGCGGGGACCCCGATAGCATGAGCCGCGAATTGCTAAGGTGGAGAAGGGACAGCAGGGCGGGCATCAGTGTATTACTTTCATATCTACTGATGGCGGTGTTTTCCACTCACAACCAACCATGTGATCCACCCAGTGCTGGATTCTGATTGGTGCCATTATAACTCCTAGTGGTCTTACCTGTGTCTCCGTCGTATTCTGGGTGGAAGCGAATATTTCCAGCTCTCCGTCCTCGCCCTTTGGCACCGCAATGCAACAATTGGTCTCCAGATAGAAATGTTCTTGCCCTCCAATGTAAAGCTCCCCTGAGGAACAACGACACAAATTTTCTCCAAGCCACATTAAAAGATAACATGACCCCAAGAGGCGGCTCACGTAAAGAGGAGCCCTACCTCGGCAACAATTTCTGAATCCAGAATCCAGCATGAAAAATTAAGGACTATATATACGTGTGCTATATGGCTGCACTATGTGTGCTATATGGCTGCACTATGTGTCCTATATGGCTGCGCTATGTGTGCTATGTGGCTGCGCTATGTGTGTCACATTTGTGCTATATGGCTGCACTATGTGTGCTATATGGCTGCACTATTTGTGTCACTTTTGTGCACTATGTGTGCTATATTGTTGAAGTATTGTGTTGCATGCGTCCACTATATGTGTGCACTATATGTGCTACATTTCGGCTCTATTCATGCACCACGTATCCTTTGCGTGTGCTGTATGTGTTCTAGGTGTACAGTATGTTTGCCCTATGTTTTTGCACCATGCATGCTGTATGGTTGCTATATTTGTGCACAGTGTGTGCTGTATGAGTGCTATATGTCTGTTATTTGTGTGCACTACATGTGTTGTACGATTGCTGTAAGTGCACACATACAGCAGCCTATGTGTGTTGTATGTGTGCACTATATATCTTGTATGTGTGCAGTAAGGCTTCTATATGTGTGCGCTGTTTGTGCTGTATGAGTATTTAATATGTGCACTGTGTTCTGTAAGGCTCATGTATGCTGTATGTGTGTACCATGTGTGCTGTAAGGCTGCTATATGTGTGCACTGTGTGCTGTATTTGTATTGTACATGTGGACTATGTATGCTGTATGTGTGCACTATGTGCAATGCAGGGCTACTTGTGAAGGATGGGGGATTTAATGGCAGCTTACAATCCTACTGAAAGCATGTGCAGGTGTAACAGGACACCTGGTTAGGCAGGGGGTCCAGCCACACTAGCTAGTATCCAACCTCCTACAGGAAGACCTCCTGTGGAGCCCATGGAGTGTAACTGCTTTGTTCAGGCAGCTAAGATTTCATAAGGAGAATATGGATTTATCGTACCTCCTAGCCACACACTGGTTACTGGTTACATTACCACAAAGGGCTGAATGCCTTGCAGGGTCTCGATCGGTTCTAGCACCCAAGGAAAACATGGAATGGCTAATAGAAGCCAGATAGCAAAGCCATGTTTGGTCTCAACGTAGAGCAGGGGCCCAGCTAGATCCGATGGCGCCAAAAGCACCTCCCTAAGACTATCCATTATGGAATAATGACCCATCTTAGGTTTTGGAGTTTTTAGCTGCTAGATGCAAGGGGCAGGGATATAGGTCTAGCCCAGGTAGAAGGAGGGGAGTGACACCAAGGGGTTAAATGCTCATGTGAAGCATGGCCTATTACAGTTTTCCAGGGAGGTCACGATGATATATCATGTGGGGAGAAGTCAAGAAACAGAGGGGACCACCAGCCTCCCATGTGGCAGCTTCTCCCCCACATGCCTTTTATCTGACTGATAACTGACTTATCTTCTGCACACTTTGTCCTATCACTATCTGTATTTGCATATCTGACCATTGTATATGTATAACCATTGTGTATGTAGTGTATTGTCTAGTGTGCCCTTAAGGCGATTAAATATGCAATTTAACCTTTGGGCTGCTCTTTTATCTCGATCCACAAATTCACACATCCTTGTTCTCGGTTTAACTTTCCCTGCTACCGGGGCTGGTTTTTGGCCCAATATAATCCCTTTTAACTGACCGGGCTTATATCTGACAAGGAACTGGTGGCAGTCCTACCAGGCTGACCAGCCGCTATTTCACTGGTGCTAGTGAACGAGGCCTCTCAGGGTGTGAGCGAGTGTGGTGCCATGTCAGTGACTGTGTGGGCCACATCCTCTCACTCCCCGTGCCTCCCTGAGCTCGTGTGCACAGGGGGTTGTCTGTGTAAGACTGTGCCAAGCTGACGTTACGTGTCCCCAGGTGGTGCGAAATATCACGTTGGTGCAAGTGCGAAGACCTTACCACGTGATCCCTCTGACGTCTTAGTGACACCAGGTGGAGTGGCAAGGGGCAAGCTCATCGCATGTGGTGACAGTGGTGGGATTCTGTGTGATCTCTCTGGTGCCATCCTTCACACTGCTATATGTGTGCACTATGGAGCAATGGTGGATATGGTGACCACGGTCTACACTAATGTTGAACACGCGACCCTCACCCTCCACGGTGTGATCGGCCTCCTGGAAACCTTTCTCTATGTTCCCATTTTCTATCTTGTTAATGGGCAGGAAAAATGACTGATGGTTGATGGCATCCTGGGAACAAGCACAAAGAGACTGTAACTAGGACGGAGTCACACGCAGAACCAGGCAGGTCGGGTCCTCCGAGGTCCGGTGTGATGGACTTCAGGTCCATGTACCTGGATGGTAATAATGGGCTCCAACTCCTCGTACAGGATCTGCACAGCCTTGGCGGCACGTTGGGCATGTTCCTGAGTGTCTGCAACGATGGCTCCAATAATTTGTCCAACACAAGTCACCTGCGAGGTACAGACAAGAAACATTCACATCCAAGGCTGATGTCAGCGCCCGGCATTCAGGGGCATATGCCAGGGGTGCACTGAACCTGTAGAGCCCATCACTATCGTCGTCAAAAGCATCATTGGGTTATTGGTCATAGATGCATGGGGCAAGTCCATAAAAAGGACAAATCATAAAGGAGCACCAGAGCTTTCCTCCATTCATCGTGCATCTGAATTCACAGCATTGTCCTCTGTTATCAGCCAATTTTTCTACCTACAATAGTAACTGCCATAGGGATTCCTGACTTACCGTCTCCTCTGCAAATGTCTGCTCGTCACATCCGATCCCGGTAATGTTGCTCCCTGGGATATCTTTTGCAGAAAGGAAACAAACGAATCCTGGTGAAGCCTCCGCCCCGGATTTATCAATCGATCTGCAGAGAAGCAAAGGCAAAACCAAAGGGTCACATCAAAATAGGACCCTCACTGCATACATTTTTTGGCAATCCTGATTTCTTAGGACTGTCTCACGTAAATTTTCTACAAATGGGGATAATGAGTGGTAAAGGTTAGATCTGACTATGGACAGGTCCCTGGGGTCTTCAACAGGAGCAGAGAGGGCCGGTATAAACGGGGGGCCTAACTCTTTACCCAATGATCTGCTCCCCCAAAACCCATCCGCTTACATGATCTTGGCGTGAGCCTTGGTGCTGGTTATTAACCCTAAATACAGCTCATTTTCATAATGGGGGATATCATCGCAGTATATGGCTTCTCCTGTAGCTTGCTTTATGGCAGACAAGTGCATTATGGGACGGCCAACAAAGTCTTCGGGGTCCTGACCGGCCGGAACTTCCTGTGAAGCAAATATAAAGAAGTCTCCTGTCTCGGTGCAATGTAATACATCGAACATCTCGGTGCAATGTCATACATCAACGTTCACCCTGCCATCTACCATTTATATTCTGCTGATCGCTCTCTATTTTTGGGGCGTCCACCCCCAAAGCTTTGCCTTAATCGACTTATGCTTCTCACTTCTCTGTAGCATCCAGTGCAGACCTGCAATCGTACGTGCAAACAATCCCAGATTTTCCAGCACCATCCTGATCGAGCTCTGGAGCTGTGTTATACAGCCGACATCTGCCTGTAAGGCTACATTCACACTAGCGTTTTTTGCAATCCGTCACAATGCGTCGTTTTGCAGAAAAAACGCATCCTGTAAAAGTGCTTGCAGGATGCGTTTTTTCCCCATAGACTAACATTAAGCGACGAATTGCGACGGATTGACACACGTTGCAACCGTCGTGCGACGGTTGCGCTGTGTTGTGGCGGACCGTCGGCACAAAAAAACGCTACATGTAACGTTTTTTGCCGCCGACGGTCCGCTTTTTCCGACCGCGCATGCGCGGCCAGAACTCCACCCCCACCTCCCCGCACCTCACAATGGGGCAGCGGATGCGCTGGAAAAATGCATCCGCTGCCCCCGTTGTGCGGCGTAGAGAACGCTAGCGTCGGTAACCTCGGCCCGACGCACTGTGACGAGCCGGGCCCGATGCTAGTGTGAAAGTAGCAGCGACTGGAGCCAGCATTGATTGCTGCTGTTTAACCATTTAAATGCTGCTGTTAATCATCACTGACAGCGGCATTTAAATGGACTGGTTGCCGAAGTGCGCAGCCACTGGCTCCAATTGCCCCCCGCCGGACATGATAATAGGGGCCCAATAAAATATTACAACCAGGGTGTTCTGGGGACCCCCATTTCTGCCATCTTGGCCTTACATAGGAGAATGTCAATTACACTATATACTGAAATACTGGCAGATTGGACCAAATTAGTTCAAGTCCCCTTAAAGTAAAAAATGTAAAAAAAAGTTTGTAAACATAAATATTTGTATTTTCTAAGTTTAAAAATAAAACATTGAAGAAAATAAATAAATACAGATATTTGGCATCAATGAGTCCATAAGAGTCTGCTCTATCAAGATATAAAATTAATTATCCCATAAAGCAAATGCCATGAAAAGGAAAAAAAAATTCTAATAGCCAAAATACCGTAGCTGATTTTCCATTGCCAGACCTCTTTAAAAAAAAATGCATTAAAAAGCTATCAAAAAGAAACAAACATCAGCGAAAAAATAAAAAGTCATCAGTTTCAGAAAATTACGTCACAAACCGATTTTTTTTCCCCTTTATAAACATATTGTTTTTTTCACTAAATTTAAGAAAAATCTATATTCGTCCCATAAAAACACAATTTCTCATAAAAACATATGTTGGCATAAAAAAAAAAGTTATAAATGAAAGTGCAAAAAGGAGAACAGCCATCGCTCCAGAGGAGGAGACCAGACTAATAATCCCTCAGTAAGGTAAGAAATGAGGCAGATTCCGATCCATTATCTTGTGCATTGTAGAGATTATTGCAATGCTGCCACCAAGTGGACAGATTAGTAATAGCATTTTCTTTTTTTTCTGTAAATGCAATTATCCACAGTCTCTTATTTATATTAAAACGTTGTTTCTTTTATTTTATTTATTTATTTTTTTAAAGGAATTTTTTTTTTTGCCAAGTTGAGTAAGGAACTAAATACCTGAAACAGCTGTACACCGGAGATCGGAGGCTTGTGAAACAGTTCGGTGGCGCTCTCGTATTCTGGGACGACAGTCTCACGGAAATTATTCTTAAGGAATGGTAATAAAAAAAAATAATAATTGAGAATGACATATAACTCTGTAACTTTGTAATACATTTATTATTACAATTTATAGACCTCTCTGCTTGCTGCCGATGAATACATATTATTATTATCCTGACCTGACTTGGTGCTTCTCACACAGCAGAAGGTTTGTTACAATGTATCGGAATAGGGAGTCTTAAATTAACCCGAACAGAGCTCTGGGTCAAATTGCTCCAAGGACCAAGGAGGTTGTGGCTCTTACCTCAGCGATACATTGTAACAAAATGCAGCTGAGTAAGCAGGACCAAGTCTTGAGGGAATATTAACCTCAAATCCTAAAAAAAAAAGAATGTTTCTTCTACTGTTAGCATGAAGAGATGTTGAAAATTTAGAGAAATTAACTGGGATTGTTATTTTAGAATATTAATCATTCCATAATATAATCTGGATTTCATAGTCTTGTTTTTGCAAAATTTACAGCTTCCTGTTGCCACCACTAGGGGGCAATCTGTCTATGCTTCCATTCATTTCAATAGGAGTATACAGTATTGTATACATATCGCCCCCTGGAGGCAGCATCGGGCATTTCAGATTTTTACAAGCAAATTTAAGTAGAGAATAAGGGAACTGTGCTCTGTAAAAAATACAAAAAATCACTAGAATCTCACCAAGTATATCAGAAAAATTATTCTGAATTATTCATGCTATTACTTAACAAGAATTTATATGGTTACATAGTTTCCCTTTAAATTCTTAATTTGGTGGATAATACCTAGATGAAGAATTTCTTAATAAAAAATAAAACATTATACACCAAAACAAGATCCAAGAAGATCCCAAGAGGAAGTTCTTACATTATCACCTAAATCCGTTGCCAGTTTCTTAAGAACCGTGAGATAAAACTTAAAGAAGAAGCTGGTAGTCAGGATCTGCCGAAATTCGACCATCCCCCCAGGAGCGCTGGGTGACAGTGACATCTCTGTGGCTAGAAGCCTGCAGGCGTCTTGTAGTAAGTGGTCGTCCCATTCTCTGTGTGGCGACAAAAAATGGGGAACAATGGGGTACAGACATCACAAGGCACCTATACACTAGTAGTGTGCTGACACCTAGTGGCAAACCTGAAAACTACAGCTCCTAATGTAAAAACAAGCATTTCTGAGCCGAAATTAGAAAGTTCTTTAAAAAAAATTGAACATTTTACAGTCTTTGACAATTTCTCTACTGCCAATTTTTCTGATGTTTTTAAAGGTATGATTTTAATAATCCATTTAAAGCTACAGGATCCCTATAACATATATCCACATTTAAGAACATTTTGAAATAAAAAAAAATGAGTAGCTTTTCCAAGAATTATCAAGTTATCTGGTTAAAATTGGGGTCATGTTATGTCTTTCATTGCAGTTACATCCAGAGCTGCAATCAGATTTTATTTATACGATCTTTTATTTTTTGCAGCTTTAGCTGTGACTAGAGTAGAAGATAAGCTAAAAGATTTTTAAGAAACTATATGCCATTTTCCACTTAAAGATTTCCACAGTGAATTAAAATTTTACATCTTGAATAACTTTACCAGGGACTTTATGTTTTCTAGAAATAATGCTGGGATAGGTTACTTTACGAGTATGTCTTATACTCTAGTTACGTCCAGAGCTGCAATCAAATTTTGCTCTTGGTGGCCATGTAAATACATGCAAATGGCATCCAGGAACATCATATAAGTTACCAGAATACATCACTTTCTGATTACCAGATTTTCAATGCAGCTTTGGGTCTGACTAGAGTAGAAGATAAGCCAAGTTATGTATGAGCACGTAAAGATACAGCGCCTCCATAAGATATGTCTGCAATGAAAAACATTCTTACATTGAATCTTGAGTAACTTTTCCAGTGTCTTTTAATCATCTAGTAATAATTGGAACTTACTCCTGTCTCATACTCCAGTTACATCCAGAGCAGCAATCAGAAATTTTTCTCTTTACTTTTTTTTATATTGATTGGAGGGATTTTCTGCATGTACATAGGCCGTTATCTGGGTTTCCAAAATGCATTGCGTTTTAGTTGCCAGATTTTAAATGCAGCTTTGGGTGTGATTAGAGGATAAGCAAAGTCACATAAGAACAACTGGATCAGATCACCGTGGGTTACCTCCCAGCTAACGATGAACATGTGTCTTTTGCCATGATGGTGATGGGGGCCATTCCTCCATAGCTCAGCTGGATTTTCTCCACCCGGTGACTTTCAGGCTGGAAAACAACCTTCATCCCGCTGGTGACGATGGCGATATCGTCCTCCCGTCGTGACGCTTGTTTGTAGGCAGAGAAATATTCCCACTGTCACAAGAAGAAAGTTAACTGTCCCTGATTCTGTATCAATAAAGTATCTCAGTTCCACAATCAAGAATTCTTCATTGGCTGCTGCGCTCTGCATAGGCAACAACTGAGATTACAAAGCTCTGTGCGACTAATATGTTAGTCACAGAGAGTAGCAGAGGATAACAAACTCATCTCACCCACTGCGTTGTGAATGGGCAATAACAGAATACAAAGCTCTGTGTGACTAAGTGAGCATTGTTATGTCAGTCACTGCCTATGCAGAGCGCAGCAGAGGATGACAAACTCATCTCACCCACTGCACTGTGCATGGGCAATAACTGAGAATACAAAGCTCTGTGTGACTAAGTGAGCTTTGAAATGTCAGTCACTGTCTATGCAGAGCGCAGCAGAGGATGACAAACTCATCTCACCCACTGCACAGTCTGCATAGGCAGCAAGAGTATTGAACCATGTATGTGTCCTGCACTGCAGCTCCCCGCCTCACCTCTCTCATGGAGTTTTGGGACATGGACAAGCTGGAGGTGCCGTGCCACGTATATATATATATATATATATATATATATATATATATATATATATATATATATATATATATATATATATATACATATATATATATACTTTGCAAAAATTACATTGTTAGGCCGGTTTCACACGTCAGTGGCTCCGGTACGTGTGGTGTCAGTTTTCTCACGTACCAGAGACACTGACACACGTAGACACATTAAAATCAATGTGTCTCTGCACATGTCAGCGTGTTTTCGCGGACTGTGTGTCCGCGTGCAAAGCACGGAGACATGTCAGTGTTCGTGGGAGCGCACGGATCACACGGACCCATTAAAGTCAATGGGTCCGTGTAAAACACGTACCGCACACGGATGCCGTCCGTGTGCAGTTCGTGTGCCGTGCTGGAGACAGCGCTACAGTAAGCGCTGTCCCCCCAGCGTGGTGCTGAAGCCCCCATTCATTTCTTCTCTCCTGCAGCGTTCGCTGGAGAGAAGAAATGAAAAATCATTGTATTTTGTTTTTTTGCGGTAGAAATAAAGATCTTTGTTTCCCCCCCTTTCCCACCCCCTGTGCGCCCGCCCGCTCGCTGGAAAGAAAATACTCACCCGGCTCCCTCGAAGCATCCTCTCCGTGCCGCAGCTTCTCCTGTATGAGCGGTCACGTGGTGCCGCCCATTACAGTCATGAATATGCGGCTCCACCCCTATGGGAGGTGGAGCCGCATATTCCTCACTGTAATGAGCGGCACCACGTGACCGCTCATACAGGAGAAGCTGCAGCGCGGAGAGGAAGCTTCGAGGGAGCCGGGTGAGTATTTTCTTTCCAGCGGTCGGGCGCACAGGGGGTGGGAGGGGGGGGAAACAAAGATCTTTATTTCTACCGCAAAAAAACAAAATACAATGATTTTTAATTTCTTCTCTCCAGCGAACGCTGCTGGAGAGAAGAAATGAATGGCGGCTTCAGCACCCAAAGCAGGGGACAGCGCTTACTGTAGCGCTGTCTCCTGCACAGTCCGTGTGGTACCCAGTCGGCACACGGGCGGCACACGGCTGCCGCATGTGTGCCACACTGATGTGCCACGTGAGCTCATGGACACGGATAACTCCGGTGCTGATTTTTTCGGTACCGGAATTATCTAGACGTGTGGGACAGGCCTTACATACTTTGTTACAAGCCTTTTTAGGGTTAGAAATAGGGGTAAGAAAAGTTTTACTGCTAGGATTAAAAACCTAAGAAAGAATTCTATAACAGTGAATAACTTTTTATTTATTTTTAATTTATTTTGTATTTCAGCCAAAAAAACTGAAACAAAACGAGAATCCAAAGGACCATCTGTAATAATCTATATTACTACATGTGCTTGGAGGAGAAGGGTTCAATACTGGCCTGGTGGAAGCAACTTAGGTAGCACCATCGGTCCACAGGTCAGAGGCGTAAAATACTTCCGCAGCCCACTCTACACAGGGAGGTTTGCTACAATTGTATCCAGTCTGAGGATCCTCAGTGATACAATCAGTCTGATGTAACAATTATCAGGGGGGGAAGCTGAGATATGAGGAGCTGTCTGCGCCCCCCACACTGATTACCGGGGCGTTCCTGTGAGGAAGGATCAGGGGTTCGGACTTTTTAGTGAATATTTCTATTGACCTTAAAATAACAATTTCGTAGTATTTGTTTTTATAATACCTAATTATGTTGTTCCTTTGTTATTCCTCCTGGAAATGTATAAATCACATTAATCAGTCCTGATCCGATCCAATCACTACTGCCTCTGTATAGAAGCTATAGAACAGCGCCGCCCCGGTGTCCATTCACTGCTACATTTCCAGTAGGAATAACAGAGGATCACACAATAGTTTGGCGGATACATGGATTTACTGAAGCAAACACGGACAGATCCTCTTTACAGTCGTTTCTTCATAAAGGCTAAATTGACACTAATCACCTTTTTGGAGAAGGGAATCTCGACGGACAGGAGAATTTCTTGTGGCTTTAATATAGTTTTCCTGTATCCGGTGAAGAAATTCTCGTCCATCTGCACGGTCCGAGCCTTTCCTGTAAAATGATTTGTGGACGGTCAGGTAATGCTGGAGGTAATAAAGATAAGTTATCCCCTGTCTGCAGGGTCCGACCGCCGGGACCCCCCCTGATCGGCAGAAGGGAACATGTCTCCTCTTAGGCTACTTTCACACTAGCGTTGTGCACTGCACGTCGCTATGCGTCGTTTTGTAGAAAAAACGCATCCTGCAAAAGTGCTTGCAGGATGCGTTTTTTCTCCATAGACTTGCATTAGCGACGCAGTGCGACAGTTGCGTCGTGTTGCGTCGGACCGTCGCCACCAAAAAACGCTGCATGTAACGTTTTTTGGTGCGTCGTGTCCAGCATTTCCGACCGCGCATGCACGGCCGGAACTCCGCCCCCGCCTCCCCGCACCTCACAATGGGGCAGCGGATGCGTTGAAAAACAGCATCCACTGCCCCCGTTGTGCGGCGCTTGCACGGTATGCGTCGGTGCGCTGCAACGTCGCATTGCGACGTGCAGTGCACGACGCTAATGTGAAAGTAGCCTTATCCTGTTATGTACAGAGCAGCACTGAGGGCATATTCCTGACAAGGGCTGCTGAAAAAAGCCGAGAGCAGCACTTGGTAGCCACATAGGGAATGAATGGACGGTCAGGCATAGGCACCACTGCTCCGTCCCAAATGATGCAATTACCAAACGTTACCTAATGGGGCTGATAGCGATCAGACTCGTGTTTTACATATTGCTTCATTAACAGGTGCATCCAATGATCTCTATAATAAGATAATATGAAGTGAGCTCCCTCTAGTGGTGGCTGCAGACAGGATCTTATCATGTATCTCTGTATACAGGGAGCTCCCTCTAGTGGTGGCTGCAGACAGAATCTTATCATGTATCTCTGTATACAGGGAGCTCCCCCTAGTGGTGGCTGCAGACAGAACATTATCATGTATCTCTGTATACAGGGAGCTCCCCCTAGTGGTGGCTGCAGACAGGATCTTATCATGTATCTCTGTATACAGGGAGCTCCCCCTAGTGGTGGCTGCAGACAGGATCTTATCATGTATCTCTGTATACAGGGAGCTCCCCCTAGTGGTGGCTGCAGACAGAATCTTATCATGTATCTCTGTATACAGGGAGCTCTCCCTAGTGGTGGCTGCAGACAGGATGTTATCATGTATCTCTGTATACAGGGAGCTCCCCCTAGTGGTGGCTACAGACAGGATCTTATCATGTATCTCTGTATACAGGGAGCTCCCCCTAGTGGTGGCTGCAGACAGGATCTTATCATGTATCTCTGTATACAGGGAGCTCCCCCTAGTGGTGGCTGCAGACAGGATCTTATCATGTATCTCTGTATACAGGGAGCTCCCCCTAGTGGTGGCTGCAGACAGAATCTTATCATGTATCTCTATATACAGGGAGCTCCCCCTAGTGGTGGCTGTAGACAGGATCTTATCATGTATCTCTGTATACAGGGAGCTCCCCCTAGTGGTGGCTGCAGACAGAATCTTATCATGTATCTCTGTATACAGGGAGCTCCCCCTAGTGGTGTCTGCAGACAGAATCTTATCATGTATCTCTGTATACAGGGAGCTCCCCCTAGTGGTGACTGCAGACAGGATCTTATTATGTATCTCTGTATACAGGGAGCTCCCCCTAGTGGTGGCTGCAGACAGGATCTTATCATGTATCTCTATATACAGGTAGCTCCCCCTAGTGGTGACAGCAGGCAGGATCTTATCATGTATCTCTGTATACAGGGAGCTCCCCCTAGTGGTGGCTGCAGACAGAATCTTATCATGTATCTCTGTATACTGGGAGCTCCCCCTGGTGGTGGCTGCAAACAGAGTTCTTGTAGATTACACTAAATTTCATCATCTTGGGATTGTAGGGGGCTTCAATTCTAGTCGGACCCCTAAGCCCACCTGTGTCACATTAGAACAGTACAATGTAAATAGTTATGTAGCCATACTGTTATCCACGCTGCACTGACACCATAAATAAGGGATCTTTTTCTTACCTTCGGAGATGATATGCAGTTTGCTGCCACTTGCCATAAAGACTGGATTCAGGTCAGATATGGGACTGGCCGTCATGATATTTCCACCAATGGCCTGGAAGAGTAGGAGATAGCAGGTAATTACAGCCTCGGACCTCAAAGTCCGTTCCTCTATGGTTGCAGTTTGAGAATTATTTTAGAGTAGCGTTTATAGACACGGTATTAGCATATACACTCATATAGATACAGTGGCTTTACGCCATATGTATAGGTCGTAGTTTCTCCTAAATCACGGTCACTGAGAGGGTCCAAGGGCCCATGTATGAAAAATGGCAACCGAATACTATAGGGAAAATTGCATTGGGATTTCTGAATGCAGTTCTGGTTGTGAATGGAGAATATCTGACTGGTCTAAGTTTTTGAAAGTCCAATAAAATGATATTGGGGGATACACATACAGGGGGTCGTCCTTACAGCCACATTACGGATCTGTTGTCCTGCAAACCACCTCAGCTGCTCCAGCACCGCCCGGAACACTTCTGTCTTATACGGGGGATGGTCTGATACCGCCTTGCGGAGGACGTCACCAAGGGTGGTCAAACTGCAGGCAGCGCCAAATCGGATCCCTATGAATGGATGATTGACGGAATGATACAGACACAACCATAGGATCAGCCGATCGCTGATTTCCGCACCTCACCTTCTTCAGTCTGCTCAACTGCATTCAATTCTGCAACCGAACTGGGGGCGATGATGACCGGGTACAACATGTTCTTAAATTTCATTTCAATACCTAGGAAATGACAATGAGGAATAAGGAATCTTAAAAAAAAAAAAACAAAGTCTACATCAATGATATAATTATGCAAGACAAAAGCCGACCTGCTGACAGTCTCTAGGATTCACAGTTACTCAGGATCAGTACAGGATCAGTAATGTAATGAATATACTAATGACACAATTTTAGCCTAGGAGGAGTATTTTTTGCGTTCATTTTAGTCCCCAATATAAATGATGACTTTGACAACTTCTCTGAGAACATAACATTTCTTCCTATCTCAGACTGATTTGCAGCGGTTCCCTTATATAACTATATTGGGCACATTCTCTCACTCCTCACCTACTTCTGTGTTCCCCACCACAAGTTTAGCATTAGGATACTGAGCCTTTAGATCCAGTAGCACTTTCAGATTAAATATAATTTAATCTATTATTATTATTTAATATAAATAATGACTTTAACAACTTCTCTGAGAAGATAACATTTCTTCCAATCTCAGACTGATTTGCAGCGGTTACTTATATAACTATATTGGGCACATCCTCTCACTCCTCACCTACTTCTGTGTTCCCCACCACAAGTTTAGCATTAGGATACTGAGCCTTTAGATCCAGTAGCTCTTTGAGGGTGGAGGGCTGATACCAGGTGACATCCTCCCCTTTAAATACAATCTGCTTTGGAGATGCGCCCCCATATATCTGTAAAGAGAACATATACGAGAGCAGCTCATCATTGCAGCGGTGCAGCTTATTAGGCACATAGGCCCCGATTCATCACTGCTTTTCCTTCACTTTTCTGGCGTAATTTGCTCTTTTTTTAGGGGCTTCAGTATTTGTGAAGTATTTTTAAGTTGTCTTTCTTTTTTTAAGTCTCTTTTTTTTTTATTTTACTTTGCTTATCCGGATGTTTTAGAAGCTTTATGAAATGCGACTATTACTAAATGTTGCATTTTTTTTTTTACATATTTCACTCTTTACTTTCTCACCCCTTCCAGATAAGTTTTCAATTTGACACATTTTTAGACAAGTAAGAGACTTTATAAAAGTTTTTTTAACTTTTGCTGCTGAAAAGTCACAAAAATTGGTTAAAGATAAAAACAAAAAAAGCAATTTTGATATTGTGCTAAATTGATGAAAAATCAATGATGAAAAATTTGGCACAAAAACCATCAGGGAGTATAAAAATGAAAAGTGACTTCAAGAAATTGTAAATGATGAATCGGGGCCATATTATGCACGGTGGAGGCCCATGGCTGGAATACGCTCATGTGTAATGGTAGCAGATTAGCAGATGATTTGTGGTACAATTTATAGACTATCAAACCTCAGATTGAGCAGATCAAATTGTGACGGAAGGAATAGGATAAGGGACAGCAGCAGACCACAAATTTACTCTAAGCATCTAGTGTCAGTAAGCTGCTGCAAAGCCGAGGAAGGAAGCATGAAAGGCAAGTATCTCCAAGGTGAGTACATAATTATGCTATGATATTTAATATGTCACTATGTATAAATCTATACAAAAAGTAAGAAACTTGTAGCACAGCTGGTGAACCTGCCAGTAGCTCTGGAGGGAAGATCGGTTCTTGTGTTGGATCCAAGGGTCGGAAGTCGGATGGGTCAATCAAAGCAGAAGATGACGGTGTCTATAAGAAATACAAGAAGCAGCTGTAGATCCCATCTCTACAATACATTCTCTGCCCACTAGAGGGCGCTCATGTCCCCTAAGCATTGGCATGACAGTGGGGTGAGGGCCAATAGTGCCCCTGGGGTCAAGCAGTGGACTACAACATCGGAGGTTGACAGTAGAGAGGACCATCATTTTAATTTTTGGAGTTATTTCCTAATTAGTTTTATAAATATATTTATCTTGCAAAAGTATTCAAACCCAAGTTCAAGTCAACAGATTTGTCTGGTTCACAAAAGACAGTAGAGGCACTCGAGTCACGACTAATCTCACTGGATCTATATGTCAGTCTGCAGGACTAGGGGTGGGATATAGAAAAGAGGGGAGAGGCTCCTGCTGCAGCTAGCTTTGTAATAGCCAGACAGGGGATAGGGCAGATGAGGGAAGGGGACATAGATGATATTCTGGGACACAGATTAGTTTTATTTTTTTATATTTCTCAGTCTAAAGTTTAATATAAAACAGAATAGGATCAAAGGAAGAATTGCTGACATTTTTTTTTCTGTGCTCATAAATGGTATTTTGGTGTTATAAACGGTACTATTTGGCTCCAGGTTGCACTGGTATTTGCGGAGTGCATAGTATTGCTATTTGGCCACAGTATGGAACAATGATTTGTGAACTGCATGACAATGTTATTTCAGAAGTATATGACATTGCTATGTTGGTGATGTATGGCACTTTTATTTGTGCACTGTTAGAAATTTCCTTTGGGAACTGTATGGTGTTGTTTTTTGGGCCCAGTATGGCACAGTTATTTCGATTTTTTAGCAGTGTATGTTGCTAATAATTGTACAATATATGGTATTACTCTATGTGCAGTGTATGGCATTGCATGTAACTAGTTTTTGAGCACTGTATAGCATTATTATTTATGGCGTGTATGTGCTACTGTTTGTGGGGCACTGTATTGATTTAGTATTTTAGCACTGATATTTGGAGAGTGCATGGCATTTACACCTGTCACGATGTGGCACTACTTTTTGGGCATTGCACGCCAGTTATATGGGCAGCTTATGGCACTGTTATCTGTTTCCTAGGACATAATGTAACACAGTGACTGCGTCTTACCTTGTTTTCCTCTTTTCCATCCACACAGCAGCCATTCTCTGATTTTCTGCCACAACATCCGTCCTGAGAATATAATGGTGTGGCACTGGTATTTGAGCACTGCATGGTAATATTTTATAACACGGTTTTTGGGCACTGCACTGTTATTTCAGCACTGATACTTGGACACCTTATTGGGATGATATTTGTGCACTATATGGCGCTACTACCTGGGCATTGCATGCTACCGTTATATGGGTAGTTCATTTGGATGCCTCACGGCACTTTTATTTTTTTCCTATAGCAATTGGTAATACAATATTCTTACCTTTTGTTCCTCTTTTTTATCCATACAGCAGCCATTTTCTGTCTTTCTGCCACAACATCCGTCCTGAGAATATAAAACTCCGTTATAAAACTGCGGACGAACATAAGATAATTCACTGTGGCAGATACAAGCGGTGATGTCGCAGGTGATATAAATGTCCCAATATCCCCCAAAATACCAGAAATTGTTTGGACCAAAAAGGTAAATAGAGAAGGGGCAGGAATGAGTTGGCCTAACTGCAGCAGGGGCATGAATACATTTTTCCTCCTTTTTAGGGCTCACACTCATCAGCGTAAATAAAATCAGTCCGATGTTGCTTATGAAAAGTAGGACGAGTGTCGTGCAAGTACAATGCGATTTTTCTCACCTGGCATCCGTATGACATCTATATGACATGCACATGCGTAAAATTACGTGGAGTCCCCATTATAATTAATAATCAGCGAAGGCTACGCAGACAGCTGCGGGCTGATGTTAATAGCCTAGGAAGGGGCCATGGATATTTGCACCCTCCCAGACTGAGAACATCAGCCCTCAGCAGCCCCTGAAATGGCACATCCATTAGATGCGCCAATTCTGGCGCTTTGCCTCCGCTTTTCCCACTTGTCCTGGTGCGTTGGCAAGTGGGGTAATAGTATTGGGGTTGTTGTCAGCTTTGGAATGTCAGCTGACATCAATCCCAGAGGTTAGTAGGAGAGATGTCGGTAAGACACCCCCATTACTAACCCCATAGTCAAATGTAATAAAGACAGAGGAATCCTCGTCTGTCCACCTATAATCCATTTTTCCCACGATGAGCAAAACTCAGCTACATCTGGGTGCTTTGCTGAGCAGTCACATAAATTGTGACCGCTCAGCCTGGCATCCAGGAGACATTGAGCTGCCTGAGAAATTCTCACACAAGTCAGTGAGGTGACCAGAGTTCATCTATGAACTCCAGTCATCTCACTGATGTCAGCATTCAGCACTGAAGCTGTGTTCGCATGCGCAGCTCAGTGTCTCCTGGATGCCAGGCTGAGCGGTCGCATTTTATGCAGCCGTTCAGCACAGCATCCAGATGTAGCTGAGCTCATCGTAGGACAAATGGATTATCGGCACAAAGGTAAACATGTCTTTGTTTTTTATTTTTCTTTGGATATTAATAAATGGGTAAAAGAGGGTCAGGGAGTTTTTAGCTCAAATAAAAGACTGTACTTTGTCTCTGTCTTTATTACATTTGACTATGAGGTTAGTAATGGAGGCGTTGGCTGCCAAAACAAAGCTGACATCAACCTCAATACTATTACCCTACTTGCCACTGCCCCAGGCAAGTGGGAAGAGCGGAGGCTAAGGGCCAGAATTGGTGCACCTAAGGCCGGTTTCACACGTCAGTGGCTCCAGTACGTGAGGTGACAGTTTCCTCACGTACCGGAGACACTGACACACGTAGACCCATAAAAATCAATGCATCTGTGCAGATGTCATTGATTTTTTGCGGACCGTGTCTCCGTGTGCCAAACACGGAGACATGTCAGTGTTCGTGGGAGCGCACGTATTACACGGACCCAATAGAGTCAATGGGTCCGTGTAAAACACGGACATTCTCCGTCTGGGGTCCGTGTGCAGCTTCTCCTGTATGCGGTCACGTGGGGCCGCCCATTACAGAAATGAATATGCGGCTCCACCCCTATGGGAGGTGGAGCCGCATATTCCTGACTGTAATCGGCGGCCCCACGTGACCGCTCATACAGTAGAAGCTGCGGCCAGGACAGGACAATGCGAGGGAGCCGGGTGAGTATTTTAATAACAGCGGGCGGTCGCACAGGGGGTGGGAGGGGGGTGGGGACATGGATCTTTATGTTAAACACGAGAAACAAAAAAAAAAAGGAATATTCATATCTTCTCTACAGCAAACGCTGCTGCAGAGAAGATATGAATGGCGGCTTCAGCACCACGTGGGGGGGACAGCGCTTATCTCTAGTGCTGTCTCCTGCACGGTGCGTGTGGTACCCAGTCGGCACACGGCGGCACACATGTGCCGCACGTGTGCCACACTGATGTGCCATAGAAACGCACGGGCACACGGACACGGATAATTCCGGTATCGATTTTTCCGGTACCGGAATTATCTGGACGTGTGAGACTGGCCTAATGGATGCTCCATTTGTGGGGCGGCTAAGCGCTGATGATCTTAGTCTGGGAGGGGGCCAATACCCATGGCCCTTTCCTAGGCTATTAATTTCAGGCCGCAGCGGTTTGCCTAGCCTTTGCTGGTTATTATAGAGGGGACCCCACATCATATTTTTTGGGGGTCACCCCTTTTAAATAACCAGTAAAGGCTAAGTAAACAGCTGGGAACTGATATTAATAGCCTAGTAAGCTCCATGTTTATTCCCCCCTTCCCAGACTGTAAATATCAGCCCCCAGCTGTTTGCTTTCCCTCAGCTGGTTAAAAATAATATGGTAGACCACACGCCATTTTTTTTAATTCTATGTATACCTCTTCTAATATATTCTGATGGTTCACTCTGTGAATTTATGTACTCAGCTGATGAAATGTTGGGTTTCCTATGAGATGGGTGAGTAATATGACAGTAAAGCAAAGAACTAGAAGCCAAATGGTGTAACATTTTTAATAAAGACCAATTGCAAACACGATTTTTATCCAAAAATACAAGCATTAAAGTAAATAAATAAATAAATTCCGTAAATAAAAATTACAAAGTGTCTATATCCTTTAATTAAAAGGATGAAGTGTCAGAAAGGGGGGAGGTTTCTATTTCCTACCAGCAAATGACAAACATCCTAAACTTTGCCCCCTTCCCCAAATCTATTGCTCAAGAGGGTAGCCTCAAAGAAGAGAAGGTAAAATTAAAGTTTCTGAGAAAAAGTAGTATTTTTTAGGGATTGTTTTATTGCCATTTTAATCAAAGTCGCATCAAGGATGATGAGAGTAGTCAGAAATATGATGAGAGTAGTCAGAAATACGTTACCAGTCATTTCCTCCAGACATTGACTGGGGTACTCACTTTGGCAAATGTCCTGAATCCCTGCAGAATAGGTCGATATCCTGTACAACGGCACAGATTCCCTGTTGTGGGGACGGTCAGACATTAGATGCTGTTCTTTTTTATGAATGTGAATCAGTTTGTATCCATGTTAAAGGGGTTGTCCAGGGTTAAAAAAAAAAATCCTGTTTGCTTCCTTCCAGAAACAGTGTCACACCTGACCACAGATTGCAGATTGAAACTACAGCTTGGTTCCAGTGAAATAAACAAAGCAGAACTGCAATACCACACGCAACCTGTAGACACAAGTGGCGCTATTTGCTTTGCAAGAAAGCTGTCCTGATTTTGTAATCCTAGACACCCCCTTTAAGAAGTTATCCGATCTTATGCACATAAAACCTACTTATTGTATAATGTTTCAATTCCTCATCTTTTCAAGATCTATGCTACATCATGAGACATGCCCCCACACAAGATCATCACGCTTCTTCTGAAATACTCTGTGCTGCTGGGAACACTGCTCCATCTTTTTCGTCATTGACCTCCCCCTTGTTTCTACCCCTCCACCACCCCGTTTCTTCACATCATGACACTGCCCCGTCCTCATTAACATCACGTAAATGGACAGGGGACTGTCCCCCTACCAGATCAGCACATGTCTCCTGAAATACTCTGTGCTGCTAGGAGCTATTGCAAGTCTCACAGTATCCTGGTATCATGTCACCTTGGAAAGCGTCTTCTATCTCCTCCATGTCGGGCTGCGGAGTATTTCGCAGTAACGCGTACAGAGACATGACAATCCCGGGCGTGCAGAACCCGCATTGTGAACCGTGACTCTTCGCTATTCTTTCCTGCAGTTGGAAAAATAAGTCAGAAAATTATGACCGCGGCCAATAAGTCTTCCGAATGGCTGCAGCGACTTCTATGGTGTGACAGTCGCAATTATTGCAGCCGACCTCATCCATGTCATAGTCACAAGAATTACTTCCCGGATTTTGGCAATTTTACCATAATTGTGCGACCAAGGCTGCTTTCACACAATAGTTTTTGCCATCAGTCACAATCCGTCGAATTTTGAAAAAAACGGATCCGTTGCAGATTGTGAAAAACTGATGGGACGGATCCATTTTTTTGCCGGATCCGACTAGCTGATCCAGCTAATTGAATCCTAAAAAAATGTTAAAAAAACGGAATTCGTCGCCGGATTCCGTCATTTGACGGATCCGGCGCCATAGGCTTCCATTCTAGCAAACAAGCAACGGATCCGTTTTTTTTTTCGACGTACACAAAAATGTTACTATGTCCGTTTTCTCTGTCCGCCGGATAAACAATTTTCGACGGATCCGGTGAAAAACGGATGAAACGTGAGGCCATCCCTCGCAATCCATTGCTAATATAAGTCTATGAGAAAAAAACGGATCCGATGGTAACTTTTGCCGGATCCGTTTTTTTTTTTCAAAATTCGATGGATTGTGACTGATGGCAAAAAACTGATGTGTGAAAGCAGCCTTAAAATCACTGTGGACTCAGTCTGAAGCCATGTGAACCTGACAGTGTGAGGCTGCGGCTGCTGGCTACAGTGGAGAAGGGGTTAAATGCCGTGTTTGGGGGACTCTGGGGGGCTGATGGTGACACTTGTGGAGGAACCATAAAGAGAAGCTGAAAACAGTGTCTAAAGCTCCTCCTCAGACTACAAGCTGCCTCTTATGGGGTCACTGCGGTGACTTTATTATGTGACTTGTGGGGTCACCGTCACTGCTAGTATTATACGGTCACTGTGGCTGTCACTAATATGGAGTCTTTATTACACGATCACTGCAAATGCCATTATTATAGGGTCACTCTATTTTTCTTTATCATGGGGTCACTGTCATTATTATTGGATCATCATAACTGATATTATGGAGATGTCATTATTTTGGGGTCACTATGGCTATCTTTATCGTACGGTCACTTTATCCCGATCATGGTGTAATGCTGATTTTCCTTATTTTGGAGGGCCGTGATGGCGTACTCCAGCACCGCACCCTCTTCCCTGTATGCTCGATCCTAAAATGAGGACATAGATTGGGAATATGTCGCGGACAAATCTTTCCAATGATTGCAGGCGTTCTACTCACCTGAATGGGGTGCAGCCTTGTTTTCGTGCTGCCGATCCCTTCCACCGTGGTGACCGCTGCACAGTTCAGAGAACAGATGGGAGCCAGGCAGGCGTTCACAGCGTAGTGTCTATGATGGACGGGGTATAGGATGTCACCGTTAAACAGAATATTTTTCAAACAAGGATGACTATTTTTATTATTGTAACACTGTTTTTAGGACTTTCCCCCATGCTTTACACTGCAGCTCCACTTAAGAATACACACAAGCATGGGGGGACAGCGCATTGCGACTTAACCATCGCTACAACATGGACCCGGGGGATTATTAGGAAGGAACGGCTGCGCACAGGGAGCAGCTCTAAGGAAATTTGCCTCAAACCTACATGGACCATTTTTTTGCCATGTAATTAAAATATAATCAATAAAGAGAGCTCTGCCTCCATATTAGGATCTTATGTGAAAGGATACAGGATCTTCTGCTGGAATACACAGAACCTGGAGATCATCACGGTGCAGGCTCCGCAGCCTCCTTCCCCGCAGCCCAGCTTCGTCCCGGTTAACCCCACTGGGGACGGCGATGTTAAGGTGGTAATAAGATGAATCAGACTCATGTAAAAGTAATGGTGCCTTTCATTCTGGAAATATTTAGCTACCTTTATCAAAGCTGCCTAAAATAAAGTAGGCCTTTGTTGCCCCTAGCAACCAATCAGAGCTCAGCTTTCATTTCTTAAGCTGCTCTGGTGAAATGAAAGCTGCGCTATGATTGGTTGCTATGGGTAACATATGCAGTCTGTCCAATGTTTACATCTGAGCATCCTCAGCGCTAAAACAGTTGACTATGGGGGGTGCTGGTTGTCAGACCCCCACAGATCTGATACTAATATGTCCTATCAGTACTCTATAACCAAACATAGTCCATTTAACCCCTCGGTGATGCCTGTTATACATGTGCAGCAGTAGTGTGCCATCACTATGTGGAGGGGCTCAGGAGCTGCGCTGGTGCCATTCAAAGCATCCCGCTTTTCCCCCTATTTAAATAAATAAATAAAAATAAACATATTTGATATCGCCGCTTCTGTAAAAGTCCAAATTATCACATTATAATTTTTTTAACCCATAAAGTAGATCCTGTAAAAAAAAAAAAAAAAAAATGCCAGAATTTGTGTTTTTCCGTCGCCTCCCCTCCCCAAAGAAAGGTAATAAAGCGATGAAACAGTATTTACTACTAAATGGCACATGTAAAAATGACAGCTGAACGGCACAAAAAAAACAAACCCACCGACAAAAAATATGTATATTTTATTTCCCTCGAAATTTTAAAAGATTTAAATAATAAAAATACTAGACACGTTTAGTAGCGCTGCAATCGCACTGGCCATAAAAATAAAACCCCCAAACAATGGAGGAATTTTTTTTAACCATTTCACCGCAATTGGAATTTTTTTCCTTGATTTTTAATACATTACGTGGTAAAATGAATGGGGTCATTCAAAACCTAAACTTGTCCCACAAAAAAACAACAAGCCCCTATATGGCTATGTGGAGTCAAAAAAAAAAAAAAAAAGCTATGGCTCTTGGAAGAAAAAATGTAAATTGGACACTGTCAGAGAGGGGTAAAGCCCCAGGAAATCACCTGTGATCTCTAGGAGAATTTGTGTTTCACATCCCCACAGCACCCCCACAGGACAAATTATGTATTACATGGTACCCACTGAAATCAACAGCCTCGATTCATCAATTGCTTATTACTTTTTTGTCTTCTGTCATTCACTGTCATTCTTTGCTCCAAATTCTTCATAATGGAGCACGTGCAGGTTGATGAATTTTTGCGCAAAATCAAATATGCTTTTTTTTTTTGTCTTTTACCTCTTTTACACCCTTTTAGAAAAAAAAGTCCTATTATACTTTAAAATGTTGAATGGATTTTGTTCTTTGCCACAGAACAATAGCGCAAAAATTTAGAAATA